>NC_136062.1:78150489-79354656 GCF_964261635.1 Lissotriton helveticus
GGCAGCATTATATGAGAAAAGACGGTCGCTGGCTCTAGTCCTTTTGATTCTGGGCACTTCTGCCAAGTGGAGCTCGTCAGAACAAAGTCTTCTGGTAGCCTTGTAGGGTCTAATCAAAGCAATGTTGATGGGTGACCCATTCCCTTCTAAAGAATTGTGTGCAACACAGAGAGCCTTAAAATGGATTCTCTCCTGCACCGGAAGCCAGTGGAGGGAGCGTAGGGCGGGCTTTGCTGAACAGCGATTGTGTCCGTGAGCAGTCTTGCTGCCGAGTTTTGAACAATCTGTAGTTTTTCGACCACTGAGCATAGGGCACCTAGATAAAGTGTGTTTCAATAGTCTATCCTAGAAAGAATTAAGGCCTTGATCAGCATTTTTTTTGCTTGGCATTGTAGGAGGGGGAGTACTTTGTGTGTCATTCTGAGCAGATTGTAGCATACAGCAGCAGTCTTCCTGGTTTGGGCCCTGAAGGTAAGATCTTGATCTAACCATATACCCAGGCTTTTATCTGGGTTTTTGGTACTGGATCTGGGCCCATGCAAGCTGGCCACATGGTGCAAGGTTTAGCACTTGACTGGTCGCCAAACACCATAAGCTCAGTTTTATCGCCTTTGAGCTTTAGATGAGTTAAGCTCATCCATTTAGCAACTTCCTCTAAACAAGAGTGAAGGGCAGTGGGCGACTGTTCAGCCTGGTTCAATGCCACAACCAGCTGAGTGTTGTCAGCATATGTTACAATATGGATTCCAAAGGGGGATACAATATCAGCCAACGGTGCCATATATAGACTAAAAAGAGTGGGGCTCAGGGACAAGCCCTGAGGAACTCCACACTGCAATGGCATGGGTTTAGAAAGGGAGTCTCCTTCAAATACCTAGAAGAATCTTTCTTCCAGGAAGGATTGGAGCCATAGTAGGGGAGTGCCAGTCACTCCCACATTCCTGAGCCGGAGAACCAAAATTTGATAGTTTACTGTGTCAAAGGCTGTGCTCAGGTCGATGAGAATTATGGCAGAAGATCCTCCAGAGTCTAGAATCTTTCTTGATTCTTCCATCACCGCTAATAAAGCGGTTTCGGTGCCGTTCCGGGGGCAAACGCCTGTTTGTGAAGGGTGTAGCAGTTTATGAGACTCAAGGAACACAGAGAGGGTATGGTTGATATGTTTGTCCGCAATTTTGCTAATTCCGGGAAGGAGCGAAATAGGGCGGTAGTTGCCCAATTCAGCCGGGTCCAGGTTCGTTTTTTTTTAGCAGTACCTTTACCATAGGCTTTTTCCACTCATGGGGAACTATGCCAGATGCTAGTGAGGCATTGATCAAGTTGGTAATGAAAGGGGCAACTATGGGTGCTACCAATTTCAAGATGTCCGGTGGTGCCGAGTCAAGTGGTGACCCACTCTGAACAGCAGATAAAATAGATAGGAATAATTCCTGGGTAAGCGAGGTATAGGTCTCCAGGTAATGATTACTCTTGTGCTCTTCCGAGTCCGTAGGTTTGGGTATTGACTCATTGTCAATTTGAGGGAAGTGCCTAAGGATGTTTTGAACTTTAGTGGAAAAATATTCTGCAACTTCATTACATCGGCGTCCGGACATGTCTGGTGCCGCCGGTGGGTCAGGGACTTTAAGTAGTTTTTTGGCAAAAAGAAATGTTTCTCTGGGGGAATTGGCTGCTAATAAGATCTTTTCCTCATAGTAGGAGGCCTGGGCTCTTTTTATTTCTTCCTTATTTATTACGATGGCCGCTCTGTATTCTGATTTTTTATCAGGTGAAAAATCTTTCCTCCAAATTCTCCCTAATCTTTTACATTGCGTTTCAGGAGGCATAGTTTGGGGGAGAACCATGCTGAATTGTTGGGCCTAACTTTCTTCTGTATTAATTTTGTTGGTAGCACTGTGTTGAGTGAATTCTGAATCCAGGTGGAAAAGCTTCTATTGGCTGTGACTGGGTAGGAGTCTTGGTTAGGTTTGGTCTTTCCTAGTTCCTGGGTCAAATCTTCTATGGGGAGTTCGGGCCAGAGACAAATTCGAGTTCGTATCAGCAGGGTATGTGAGCCCGTGTTTGCTGGAGACCAGGAAAAATTGACTAAATAATGGTCTAGAAGGTGTCCTTTGGTATTTGTAGCATTAGGTACATTTTGATGCAATTGTAAGCCACACGGTCTTGATCTAGATCGGTGGCAGACCGATCCAAGAGGTTGTCAAAATGCAAATTGAAATCTCCAAGCAGAGTGAGGTTAGCAGATGTGCCAGCAAGATTGATAACTGTTTCCAGCAGGGATTTACAGAAATGGCCCTGTGCCCCAGGTGGACTATATATAAGAATACCTGCTAGTGTTAGTGAAGGGGTAAAGTCAATTGAGAATTGGGCATTTTCGTGGTCTAATAGTGAACTGCCCAGCAGGCGACAGGTCATATAATCTGTGTAGATAATTGCAATACCACCGTCCTTGCCTGTCGTTCTGTCTAAATGCTGGATTAGGAAGCCCTGGGGAAGTGCTTGTACAATATCCGGCTCTGAGCTTGGGGTAAGCCAAGTCTCCGTAAGAAACAGGACTTCTGGTTCTGAGTCTTTTATTAACATTGAGATCTCAGTAGAGTGTTTTGACAGAGATCTACAGTTGAGCAAAAGTAATCTGAAAGATTTCCCCAAAGGAAAAATGGGGGAAGCAAGTAGGAAGAATCCATAATGGCAGTGTAAGCCAGTGTCCTGTGACTCCTCAAGAGAGATATAATGGGCACATATAGGCTCTGGGGTTCTGTTAAGCTGTTTTAGCTCAGAGCTGGTATAACAAAAAGAATCTGGAGGTGGAGAGGCAGGGGTTCTGGCCCAGGGGCCCGATCGGGCACGGACGGGCGCAGACGGGCTTGCCTTTGGTGCACCTTCTGCACGCTGGCGGTGTGCCCACTGCGCGCGCCTGCTGCACCCCCGTGCACACATTGGCTTTAAGTGTGGTTTACGCTGGAAATTATCGGGTTGAGACAGCCCACTGAGGTGGAGCAACGTCCCTCTGAGCAAACAACTAGATAGTCGCGTCAAACCAGGGAGCGGCAAAGTGTAAATTGCACAATAAAAGGTAACATAATAAAACAAACGTGACAAGTAATAGGTTAAAAAAATATCTTATGCAGCTAAACATAAGCAAGTGTTTTAAAATTAGTCCTCCACTCACGCTACTAGTGACCGCTGCCTGTCCGTGCACACACTGGCTTTAAGTGTGGTTGACGCCGGAAATGATCGGGAGAAAGCAGGGACCCACGAGAGCAAGAGATGGAAAAATATAGAAAGAGAAAGACGTAAAAACCATCACAAGGGGAGAAAGCAGGGACCCACAAGAGTGAGGTGAAGGGACTGGCAGTAGATTAAAGTGGAATGAGGTGGACTCAAGTGTTTCAGCCTTAATATTCAGGCTCCTACATGTAATCGCACCAGCCATGGGCTTCTGAGCAGAGCTTTTGGCACCGACACTCCTTCTTTCACAAGTAAAGCACTGGCCGCTGCTTACATTTGTGAATGGTTAATAATTAAAAAAACATTTCTTGTTCTTTATTTATAAATTCAGTGGAATAGATTTCTGCTGTAGCGTTTATTGCAAATATTGCCAGGAATGTAGTCAGTGCTTGAAATGGAAAAATAGATGGGCAGGTACTCTGTCCCAGAGAACCTGCTTGCTAGTGCCGGTACTCTCCAATTAAAGGTATGGCATTACTCTTGAGATGCGCCAGACTCTCGTCCTCAAAATAAAAAAGTGCTGGTACTCCATACCGGACAGTCCCGGCCCATTTAAAGCACTGACTGTACTCAAATGTCAATAGAACAGTACACGGTGTGCCACCTCTAGGACACTACATTAGAAAAAGACAGGCAAGCGATGTATAAAACGCGCTCTATAAAATGCCAATGTATATTTACACGCCTAAATAAACAGAACAGCCGTCTCCACGGTGCCTGCTGCGGTGGGTTAGGAGAAGGCTCGGGGTGCCCTGTAAAATGCCCCTTCCCTTTCATTTCATGGCAGCACGAGGCACATGCGCACAAAGGCGACAGCGATTTAATGATCGGGGCATGAACATCCGGGGATTTGTAAAGCAATAGGTCTCACATTCACGCTATTTTGAGCAATTGGCATTGTAAATGACAATGCCTTTTATTTATGTTTTGGGTATTAAAACATAAATAAAAGGCATTGTCATTTACAATACTAATGGCTTAAACTCTTGCAAAAGTGAGACCAATTGCATTGATATAAAGGGCCTTCTCAACTGCTTGTTAGATTGTAAATATCAGAGGAAGAGACCGGCTTGCAAAGTCTTCAAAGTAGTGATAAATAGTGCAGTGAAGAAGATGTCTAAGTGTTTTAATTTACACAGACACCAAGTGTGAAGTGAGAGTTACATATGATCCGAGCTATAAAAACTAACACACGCACCACCACCTTTCGCTCTGTGATTACACTGTCACGGTTCAGGAGGAAGAGCGGGGGGCTATTGCTTGCCCTCTCCATGATTTGAGTGTGCAGTGTGGCATTGCGTAATGTCATTGCTATCTTTGGCCTAATAAAAACACTCCAGATGTAGTAGGGCCCTGGCTTCACCTCCAGGTGCAGGGCAGGCTGTGCTTTATGGGAGGTATGGAGAGAGGGAGGGATGGTCTTGGCTACAGCTCCGGCCTCGTACAGTGCCCTGGATATTACTAGTGAGCAAGAGGCACTGAGGTAGTGGTATTGGTGGTATTTGTGGTGGTTTTGGTTGTATTGGTGGTTGTGGTATTGGTATTGGTGGTGGTGGAATTGGTGGAGGTGGTATTGGTGTTGGTGGTTTTAGTATTGGTGATGGTGGTACTGGTATTGGTGGGGGTGGTATTGGTATTGGTGGTGGTATTGGTGGTGGTGGTATTGGTGGTGATATTGGCGGTGGTGGTATTGATGGTATTGATGGTGGCACTGGTGGTGGCATTGGTGGTGGTATTGGTAGTGGTGGTATTGTTGGTGGTGGTGGCATTTGTGGTGGTGGTATTGGTGGTGGTGGTATAGCTGGTGGTGGTATTGGTGTTGGTGGTATTGGTGGTGGTAGCCATGGTGGTGGTATTGGTGGTGGTGGTATTGGTGTTGGTGGTATTGGTGGTGGGAGTCATGGTGGTGGTGGTGGTATTGGAGATGGTATTAGTGGTGGTATTGATGATTGTATTGGTGGAGGTAGTGGTGGTATTGGTATTGGTGGTGGTTGTGCTATTGGTGGTGGTGGTATTGGTGGCAGTCGTGGTGGTATTGGTGGTGGTATTGGTGGAGGTGGTATTGGTATTGGCGGTAGTATTGGGGGTACTGGTGGGGGTGGTATTGGTGGTGGTATTGGTATTACCAGTGGTATTGGTGGTGGTGGTATTGGTATTAACGGTGGTTTTAGTGGTGGCAATATTGGTGGTCATGATATTGACCATGGTGGTATTGTGGTGGCGTTGGTGGTGGTATTGGTGGTGTTGATGATGGTGGTGGTATTGGTGGTGGTGGTGGTATTGGTGGTGTTGGTATTGGTGGTGGTAGTGGTGTTGGTGATATTGGTTGTGGTGGTATTGGTGGTGGTGGGGTATTGGTGGTAGTATTAGAGGTGGTATTGGTGGTGGTGGTAGTGGTATTTGTGGTGGTGTAACTGGTGGTATTGGTGGGGGTGTTATTGGTGGTGGTTTGGTGGTTTGGGTGGTAGTGGTGGTGGTATCGGTATTGGTGGAATAGGCGGTGGTGGTATTAGTGGTGGTATTCGTATTAGGAGTGGTATTTGTGGTGGTGGTATTGTATTTGCGGTGGTATTGATGGTGGTGCTGGTGGTGGTGATATTGGTGGTGGTATTGGTGGACGTGTTGTTATTGATGGTGGTGGTATTGGTGGTGGTAATGGTGGGGGTATTGGTGGTGGTTGTATTAGTGGTGGTGGTGAAGGTATTGGTAATGGTGGTATTGGTAGTGGTGGTATTGATGGTGGTATTGGCAGTGGTATTGGTGGTGGTGCTATTGGTGGTAGTGGTGGCATTGGTGGTGGTGGTGGTAGTGGTATTGGTGGCGGTATCGGAGGTGGTGGTATTGGTGATGGTGGTGGTGTTAGTGGTATTGGTATTTTTTTCTTTTATAACTCTTTTTATTGAAAGAAGTATCAGCAAAAATCACATTACAGGGGGCCAGACAAAGCAGCCAAGCATACATCAGGGGGTAACACGATAAACAAAGCTTGAAATTGTATGGGAACCTCACGGAGAGGGGGGATCATCCAGAGCAGCATTCAGGGGTGGTGTACAAATGCCCCCTCTGTAACTATTCCAAGGTCCCCAAACCAATGACCACTTTCGAGGGCATCCCCTCGCAAGATATGAAGTTTTCTCCCTAAACATGCCCCAATCTAACTTGTTTTCCCATACTTCTAGAGTGGGAGGATGCTCCGCTCTCCACAATTGGGCTATATTTCGTTTGGCAATCATGAAACCCAAAGTAGCCCATTGCATCTGTGAGGTATTCAAGTCAGTAGGCTCCCAGATGTTAAGTAAGCACCTCCTTGCCTCAAGTGAGAGAGAGACCCCAAGGACCTTATGTATAGTGTCATGTATGTTGCGCCAATATATAGTGATGTGTTCACACTCCCAGATGATATGTATAAAGGTGCCAACGAGACCACATTGTCGTTTGCATAGCCCCTATCTGAGAGTCCCATATGCAACAATCGGGATCCCGTGGAGAATTTTAAGTTGAACTAGTCACAGGCGGGCCGGGATTGCAACTTCTCTTGGGGAGGACACTGCTGTCTGCCAATCCTCTTCCTCGAGCACTATCCTGTCCTGCATCCATTTGTCTCTTAGCACCTCAAGGGGATCAGGTCTGTGATTATTCAGTTTTTTATATATCAAGGAGATCGTCTTGTCAGGGAGGTGTCCGTCCAGAATCCTGTATTCCAGAAGGGGAGCCTCTGGGGGCTTCGTCTCCCCGGGTAGCGCCGAGAGAAGGGAGTGACAAACCTGCCCATAACGGAAGTATTCAGATTTCGCCAGATTATATTCCACCTGCATGTCCTCAAATGATTTAATTCTGTAAGGCAATGCAGGGCCTGCCTTCCCACAACAGACTCCGCTGTAGGCTCTCGATCTCACGGAAGTATCTTGATGGTACCACATTCAAGGTATTTTGCGGAGCACAGAGAAAACGGGGGAGGGACATCATTTTAAAGAGGGCTGCCCTACCCAACAATGAAAGAGGAAGCTTCTTCCAGTTGGAAATATCACTCTTAAGCCTTTGGAGAGGGGGAGGAAGATTTCGGGAATAGCTAATCGAGGGGTCCAGAGAAACAAAGATTCCCAAATATTTGAATCCTTCTGTTCTGAACTGTATAGGACAGTTTCGCGGAGGGACTGGAGGGTCTCCCTTCAATACAAACAAAAAGGATTTCTCCCAGTTAATGGAAAGTCCTGAGTTTCTCCCGTAGGTGGTCAGGATATCAAAGATCACGATAAGGGACTTACGAGGAGAGGTCAAATAAAGCAGTATATCAGTGGTGGTATTTGTGGTGGTATTGGTGGTGGTGGTATTGTTTGTGGTGATATTGGTGGTGGTGGTGGTGGTAGTGGTATTGGTGGTGGTGGTGGTATTGATGGTGGTGGTATTGGTGGTGGTATTGGTGGTGGTGTTGTTGTTAATAAAACAGGCTGTTGAAAACAACTGATCAGGTGGCTTTAGTACAGATGGCATGTAACACATATGTGCTGTTGTCAGCTTCAGCCCGTTAGCACAGGATTATGTGCTACCTGGAATTCACATGACTTAATTTGCTAATCATTTCTAAATCCAGTTTACCTGGGGGCTTGAAATGCCGGGTTAAAGTGATTGAAAGCAGACGACCTTATTACAGGGGCGGCGGTGCTGCTTAAAAGAACACAAGCGGTTTCAGCTGAAGCAGTACATATCCGGCCTGCAGTAAGAGAAACTTAATAAAGTAAATAGTGCTTACAGACTAAAAACAGGTCCCATGTAACAACTGAAGTAAAAGGGCCAGTCGCCATGGGAGGGTACAAATGAAGACAAGACTGTACTAAGGAGGGACTAACAAGCCTATTAACGAATCCGAAGGTAGCCTTTACATAAGACAATGACACAAGCCAATGAAAAATATGGGAATAGAGTGGACGTGGCTTCTCTCCCGTACTCTACTACAGCAGTCTCACAGAGCGAGCAGCACATGCGTGCTGCCTCTAGGCTCGACCTAAAAACTCCTGGCCACTGGTGTCTAGCCGGAGCCATATCTGGCAGTGCACAAGATCATCCTACCACCATGTCAAAGGCCCCCCCGTCATCTCCAGGGGTGGTTGTTGGGTGAGCACACACTGGGCCAAAGATGAAAGTGGTGGAGCCACATACAAAGGGTGCTCGTGGAAAGTGTGTGTGCATTTATATGCCAATGTATGTGCATACACATGCATAAATATGTATGTGCTGGCTTAAAATGTTTATGTATGACTTTGCACGTGTGTGTGTGTGTTTTTATCTATGTCAGCGATCGAGGGGTCATATTTACAGGGAAAGTGGGGAAGCGTGTTGTTAAGTCTAGAAGGCTAACAACATGCTTCGTCACTTTAGAAACGCAGGGCTGCACCATATTTACTAGAATATGGTGCAGCCCTGCGATTCCCCCTGCGCTGGTGATACCTTTAGCTGCCTAGCGCCAAAACAGGCACCCTTGCACCTGTGTTGATGATTGTTTATGTGCAGGAAATTCCCCTTCCTGCCCGTAAACGATCTTTAAATGCCGTTCTGTAACTTCTATGTGTGCTGCTTAATGCAGCACACATAGAAGTTGCAAAATTGAATTTTTTTAAAGTGATTGTTTATGTGCAGGAAGGGGGACCTGCCTGCACATAAACAATTGTAGGCAATTTGCTGTTTCTATGTGTGCTGCACCAAGCAGCACACATGAAAACAGCAAGAATGAGGAGAAATAAAGCATTTCTCCTTCCTTTGCTTGTTTATGGCCAGGTTTTCCCTGGTCTTAATTTTGTGCTGCCTCCTATTTACGCTGCCCTTGTAAATAGGGGGCAGCGTCAAAATCAATGGGTGTTGCGGTGGAATGCTTAATACAGCACGAATGGGTGCCTTATATCCAAGGCAGCCTTATGCCACTGTAAAGGGACTTAAAGCTGCCTTGAAATTAAGGGGAGGCCCTTATCGCCATCTCAACGTCACTGAAAAGTGATGTTGTGGTGGCGATAGGGGCTTGTAAATAAGCCCCAAAGTGCATTAAAAAAAGATGGGAACTGTTGTGCTGTGAGCAACGGGGCAGGGTCAAAAGCCTGGCTAAAAAAATGATTTTTTTAACTTTTTTTGGTCTTTCACCTTCTGGTAACTAGATATAAAATAATGCAGTATTGTACATTATGAAACCACTATTAGTTAATGCACTGCAGAGGTCTGTGTGTTTAAACAGAGCCACAGAATTGAAACCTGGTTGATGCAGTGGAGAATAGTGACTTGAGTATGTTTAAGGCTACGAGATAAGTCTGTGACGGAAAACACTGTGAATATGTAAGTAATTATTTTAAACTTGCATTATACAAATCATAAAATAGGTTGCTATAAAATGCACAAACAGGTTTTAGATAAAAAAAAGTGCTTCAAAATATAGATTTTAGCAGCACCCAACCTGTATGTAGTGCATTTTGTATTACTGTCTTTTAAAAGCATACACTTCACGGCTCAGATGGTAACTCCCTTACAACACCACTCAAAAAGAACAAATCTGTGTTATTTGGAAGCTTCGAGTGATTCTGTTAATTAAAGTGGATAACAGCATCCAATCTCCCTTTACATTTTCAGAGTGACCAGATTTGCACATTTGCATTTCTTTCAGGCAGGCATGCACCCTCCAAAAAGGCCTGTTTAGCTGTCTGCGACCCCCTCATTTTTAGGTCTCGACCTCTGCCAATGCGCTTGCGCATTGCAGATGTCGAGACTATAGAGTTGAAACCAGGAAAGCTAAACTAGGCGGATTACGCCGAGTGCATGTGCCCGTGCACACGCTTGCCGTTTGCTGCCACAGCAATGCCGAGAGCTTCACACTTCAAAGGAATGCTCTCCCCCGCCCCATCCTGTCCCCCCACCAGGCTCACATTTCTCCAGCGCGCGCTTGTTGTCTTCAGTGCTATGCTCCATGCCTCTACACTCTTGCATCCAGGTGTTACTGCAGTCTACTTTGTTGCTCACCTATCCCTACTATCCCTACTTGTATCTAGGAGTCCCTGCTTTTCCTGTGTCACACATCTCTTCCCCTTTGTATTGACATACTGCTGTCTTCTCTAGTGCTGCGCATCCCTGCCCCCTTGTATCTAGCCTTAGTGTCCCCTGTATTACGTCACTCCCTCCTGTATCTAGGCATGAGTGCCTTCTCGTGAGATACATGCCTCTTCCTCGTCGTTTCTCTTAGTCTTTCCCTATGTTGCCTCCTCTGCTTCCTTGGGCCTCGGTGTGCCCTCTCCTGCGGTACACATCTCCTCCTCCCCTCCCCCCTTCCTCTCCCTGGAGGTTGGGCATTACTGCCCCCGGCTGGAGTTGCCCTGGACTTCATCATGTTTTCCTTTCCTTCTTTCACCACACCAGGGGGGTAATAATGCACCGGTGTAGCTTCCAGTGCTCGAATATTCCCAGCGCTGAAACTGTCAAGCTCTGTTCTCTCTCCTTGACTGCACACAACGGACTGTAAAACTGTCCGCATTGGCTGTAAAATTGAAATGCATGTCCGGGGCTTTTATTGGTCCATTAATATCGGACAAAGCTGTAACATTAGAGGAAAGGTCATAGTGCTGCTTCCTGTTTCAAGTGGACCTGCTTTCGCCACCACAGGACATCACTTCCTCCCAAAACAGGCATTGTGTTATAAATTATGTTTCATTAAAGTAACAAAAAGACCGGCATGGTCAGTGCCTACTCCTGTTGCAAGGCAGCTATTTCACAGCAAGGACTTTGGGTTCTACATGTATTGTTGCTCAGTTGCTTCTTATCTGCCTGTTTGCCGCCATGTTGTTTGCAATGTGGCATTACAGGCGATGCCCCTTGGTCTGCTCTTGTATTTACAAACCGGAAGTAGTGTGGCTGGCCATCGATGGCCCTCCCTACACTGGATGGAGAGGGTTTCATACACCCACTGGCATTAGGACAGACAGACAGACATATGGTGGACTGATCAGCAGCAGTATGCAACAATGGACATGTGGCAGGTTCTAGGACCTTGGTCATTCAGGAAGGTGCTGTTGTACACATTTTAAAGCATCGATGTTAGTCGGGCTCAGTTTTATGGTCAAATTATTTGCTTTGACAAATGATTCTTCTTTTTAGGTCTGGCATTTGCCAAGACCGTTTGATTTTATTAAAATATGTATGATATACTTGCATATAATGGCTTTCAGCCACCTCTCTTCATCGATTGGTCTGTTGTGTCAGTCACATTTTGCTTCAACCACTACAGCACATAGCATCAGACATCCACAAGCATCAGACATCCACAAGCATCAGACATCCACAAACATCAGACATCCACAAGAATCAGGCATCAGACATCCACAAGCATCAGACATCCACAAGCATCAGCCATCCATAAGCATCAGACGTCCATAAGCATCAGACATCCACAAGCATCAGACATCCACAAGCATCAGACATCCACAAGCATCAGCCATCCACAAGCATCAGACGTCCATAAGCATCAGACATCCACAAGCATCAGACATTCACAAGCATCAGACATCCACAAGCATCAGACATCAGACATCCACAAGCAACAGACCTTCACAAGCATCAGACATCCACAAGCGTCAGGCATCCAAAAGCATCAAGCATCCACAAGCATCAAACATCCACAAGCAACAGACATCCACAAGCAACAGACATCCACAAGCAACAGACATCCACACGCAACAGACATCCAGAAGCATCAGACATCCACAAGCATCCACAAGCATCAGACGTCCACAAGCATCAGACATACACAAGCATCAGACATCCAGAAGCATCAGGCATATACAAGCATCAGGCATACACAAGCATCAGGAATACACAAGCATCAGACATACATAAGTATCAGGCGTCCACAAGCATCAGGCGTCCACAAGCATCAGACAACCACAAGCATCAGACATCTACAAGCATCAGACATCCACAAGCATCAGACATCCACAAGCATCAGACATCCAGAAGCATCAGACATCCAGAAGCATCAGACATCCACAAACATCAGACGTCCACAAGCATCAGGCGTCCACAAGGATCAGGCATCCACAAGCATCAGGCATCCACAAGCATCAGGCATCCACAAGCATCAGACATCCACAAGCATCAGACATCCACAAGCGTCAGGCATCCACAAGCATCAAGCATCCACAAGCATCAAACATCCACAAGCATCAAACATCCACAAGCATCAGACATCCATCCACAAGCATCACACATCCACAAGCATCACACAACCACAAGCATTAGACATCCACAAGCATCAGACATCCACAAGCATCAGACATCCACAAACATCAGACATAACAGCTCTTCTGCCGGGCCTTCCTTCCCTGTCCATTCTCGTCTCTGAGCCCACAGCAGAAGGCGTGCAGTGTGTTTTATTTATTTTACTGTCCATTTCAAACTGACTTTGTTGGTTAAAAAAGGATAAACGTCTGACTCGCCCCGACTGGAATCAGTCCCCAGATACTTCTTGTTGCATGCAGAAATATGTGGTGTAGTTAACTTGCTGAGGTGCCTTCACTTCATGTCTGGATAGAAAAAAAACTGTAAGGAGGCAGTCAAAACAATGAGCACACTGGTAGTCCGACTTCTCAGCACTCACTGTGCCCGCCCGCTCAGAAAGCACAAAACTGTCAGATAAGACGCTTTGCCTATGTGCAGGAACTACGATCTGAACTCAGGTTTTGTGCCTTTGAAGCCAGAGGCCACATGTCCGCCTCCTTTTGTTTGGTTACAGTGATTAACATCTGCAAATTCATTTATATTAGTAGCATAACACAGGTGCTCGAGGGGACGCATTGAAACGTTGAATCAAAATTATAATTGCACACAGTAAATTTCTCGTATACGGGATGTTTACTGTCGCCCTCTATCTATCTATCCATCTACCTATCTATCTACCGCCCTCACTCTATCTATCTATCTATCTATCTATCTATCTATCTATCTATCTATCTATCTATCTATCTATCTATCTATCTATCTATCTATCTATCTATCTATCGCTCTCACTCTATCTATCTATCCATCTATCGCCCTCACTCTATCGCCCTCACTCTATCTATCGCCCTCACTCTCTCTATCTATCGCCCTCACTCTATCTATCTTTCGCCCTCACTCTATCTATCGCCCTCACTCCATCGCCCTCACTCTATCTATCTATCACCCTCACTCTATCTATCTATCGCCCTCACTCTATCTATCACCCTCACTCTATCTATCTATCTCCCTCACTCTATCTATCTATTGCCCTCACTCTATCTATCTATCGCCCTCGCTCTATCAACTATCTATCTATCTATCTATCTCCCTCACTCTATCTTTCTGTATATTGCCCATACTCAATCTATCTATCGACCTCTATCTATCTATCGCCCTCACTCTATCTATCTATTGCCCTCACTCTATCTATCTGTCTATCTATCGCCCTCACTCTATCTGTCTATCGCACTCACTCTAGCTATCTATCTATCAATCGCCCTCACTCTATCTATCTGTCTATCTATTGATCGCCCTCACTTTATCTGTCTATCTATCGATCGCCCTCACTCTATCTATCTATCTGTGTATCTATCTATCTATCGCCCTCACTCTATCTATCTATCGCTCTCTCTCTATCGTCCTCACTCTATCTATCTATCGCACTCATTCTATCTATCTATTGCCCTCCCTCTATCTATCTATTGCACTCACTCTGTCAATCTATCGCATCACCACAGCATCACTCAGCCCCACCACAGCATCACCACTCAGGGGCACCACAAACTCACTATGCGCTACCACAGCATCACTGTACGCCACAGCATCACTCGTCGTCACCACAACATCACTCAGCGTCACCACAGCATCAATCTGTGCAACCATTCAACAACAACTTGTTCAAATATATCCTTTCAATGTTTCAAGCTTTATTACAAATGTCACAAAAAGATGTTAATATTTCACTTCTGTTCTTGGATTTTCGTCACAATAAAATACACTGAACATAATCTTTACAAAAGTTATTTACAAAAGGTTAAGCTATTGCCATTATAAATTACAATAACTTTTAAGTATTAATTATTTTAAAAAATTAAAAACCACTGTTATTTGTAATATCATTACATCTAAGTCACGTAAATACAACACATATTGCATTACAAATGCTATAGGTGTCACATTTGCAAAAGTTAAAACTATTGGGATTGTAAATGACAAAGCTATTAATTTAGCTATTTTCAAAACCAACACATAAATAAAAAATGTGTAAGTTACAATACCAATAGCTCAAACTTTCCTAATGCGAGACCTATTGCATTGCAAATGCTTGTTTGTTGTTGTTGCAGTTTTATATAGCGCAAACTCAAACTAAGGTATTGGAGCGCTTTACATGAGCACTAGTTGCATTACACAAGGACACTTTCCTTTTTAGTAGGTACAGGTAGATTAAGTGATTTGCTCAGAATCACAGACTGTTGAAGCAATGCCGAGACTCAAACCTGGTTCTCCAGTTGCAAAGTCAGCAGCTATGGCTGTTACACCACATCTTTTCCAGAGCACAGGAGACCCCCTTCCTTATGCTTCAGCTGAAGCATTTCATCTGTCGGAGTTTACTGACCCAGGATGGTTGTCTTTCCACAATAAGTAGGGGAAATGTTTTTCTGAAAATAAAAAAGTATGGGCACATCATACTCCTCTGATCCTGCCTACTTCGACCACTGATCTATGTGCATTCATATATATGTAGGGTCGTAGTCAAAGAATTGATGATTTGCAATAAAAAGCAGTTTGACATATTAAAGTGTGTTGCAAAGTGTAGTGTCTGTTTTTTAGGTCTCTCCTACTAGACAATGCTTGTGCTGCGCACTATATTGTTAGTTACAATGGGTCTAGAGTCCCAACAACTGTTGGTTGGCTTCCATGTCACTCTCCTCGGTATGCTTCTTTGTCAGTGTGTGTGTGGGCGACCCTTCCTCTTAATGTGTTTGTCCCTTCCCTGGAGAATGGACGCATGTATTCTTCCAGTGCTTGCTTTTCCATCACTTCTTTATGTTTAAATACGCCCTGAGTGCATGTGTTTTTCAGCTGTCTCTCTAGTGTGCTTATCCACTCCTCTCTGTGCTACTCTCTTGCTCCTGTGGTTCTACCCCACCCCCTCTGTGATGTCTCACCTTTGTATGTTCATCCCTCTGCATAGCTTTCTCACAAGTGTGATTCTCTCCGCTCCCAGTACCACATTGCTCTTTCTCTTGCCCATTGGCTTTTCTCCCCTGCCATTTCTGCCCCACATTGCTCTCTCTCCCACCTGTTGACTCACCCTGCGGGCCCTCCCTGTTGCTTCTCCCCACCCACACACTCCATGCAGCTTCTGCGCCCCAGACCCGTGTGGCTTCCCTTATTTAACCGTGGTGCACCACATCAGGATGCTGTGGAGAATTAAGTTATTGGCAAAGCTAATAGGTCCCAAAGGTGAGACCTGTTGGCTATGCCAGTGCTTGTAGCTCCCTGTGTCCCTTGTGGCATGGAGCAACAGTCAACCGCTAAGAACGAGGAGTCAGGACAATGGGGTATGGGCCCCATTTGACTTCCCTCTTGAGACGCCAGTGGCCTTTGCAAGAAGGGCGTAAAATGAAAGGAGAACAATTGCTGTTTGTTTACCTTTCGCGACAAGCCAGGTGACCCTCGCCCAGACAGCTTCACAAAGCCTATTAACCTCATGCACCCGTGATGGCCTCTGCAGGAGCCCTGCACCGTGCACATCCAACTAGAGTGAGTGACACTTCCTGCGCTGGATCCCATTCCTCACCCGTGCACTGCTCTCCGTGCACGTTTACGGCCAGCCCCCCCCCCCCCCCCCCCCCTCATCTCCAAACCGGTAATGCGCCTCTTTATATACAAAGATGGCCTGGATCGGAAGCCCGTTTCAGCAATGCATCTGCTGTGCTGCGTCATTCAGTTTCAGTACGGCACCATGTTGGGTGAGGAAAAAAGAGCTCTCAGCAAATACTACTAAAGGGTTGATGGAGCGTTTTTTCCTTTGCACATCGATGTGCTATTTATTACGTTTGAACACGGTACCTATTTTGGGTGAGAAAGCACCCTTTGATGGTCAATCACATTGTAAATAAGCACTTTTTTCTAGGAAAGCACACCCGACATATTTCCTAAAAATTGTTTCTGTTTATCACATGAGAGCTAGCGCTGTCAAGCCAGACCTAATAATACAATACTATTTAATGCGGAATAGAGACACACAGGCTTTTGTTTGGACACTTTTTTGATTTGGAGACAACAGAAACACTTAAATTTTTATCCAAATTCTCGTTTTCTCTACCTTCTCTCGGTCAATGATACATTTTGTTGTACAAAATATAGTTTTTGTAGTGCATCTTTGGAGATTGAAATTAAGAACCCAAATGAAAGTTTTTACTTTTATAATAGCATTTACAGCAGTTACGTAGCATGCAACACCATTTGTCGTGTCTCGAGGTGCTCAAAACAGGTGTTATTTAATGAGCAAGTGAATGGTACTCATTTTATCATCCACGATGGATAAAAAAATTATTTGACCCACCATGATTCGCACCTGTGACCTACAGGTTAAGCACAGAATCCATACTGTGAATGCTCTAGTTCACTGAGCTATTTTACCTTTGAATACATAAGATGCCCTCAAGACTCAAACAATAATTTCTGGTGCTCTAAATGAAGTGACATTGTGCAGCGCCTACCTTGGCAAGCAGGTCATATTCACTTTGTTGGTGCCTCCAACCAAGGTGACTCGGATTGTGGGAGCAGCCATGATTGAAAGACTCAAATTAATTTAAAGAAAAATGAGAGTGGGGGCACTATTTTGCACTGTTCTGATCTGTTGGGGTTTAGTTTCTTCATACCCTGCCTGCATCATTTACTTCTATCCAAGCTCAGGGGATACTAAAATATACAAACTGCAAATATTTTGACAAAAATGGAACGCTGAGGCAAGTTTCTACGTTTCTCACCATTTGTTTATTTTTATTTTATTCAGTGACTTTCCTTTTCATTTGACTTTTTTTACAGGAGAATGCAAAATACGCTCATCAAAGCGCCTCAGCCCCAACTTATAATGGTGACATTGGGGAAAGGTCCTGGATGCCCCCCAGTGACGTAGAAAGACGTAGTGAACTGTCACCTGAAGATGATTTTGAAGACCTTGAGTATTTCCCAAATTTTTACCACCTTCTGAAAAGTTTAAACCCAGGTAATGTTGTACTGAGTCATACACCCGAATTTTTACAGATGTTACAGATAGAAAGCAGTATTGATTTCTGGATATGCACATTTCCCACCATAGGATATGCAGCCTCAAAAGATAGACAGTGATGGGTCTGCCTGACATGTGTCCTGGATGGGATTAGGATTGGTTGACATTTAGTGCCTATTGGGTCAACTGCACATAAAACAGACCTCGCCGACATGGCAGCTCACATTAGCCCTATTGGTATATGAGACTGCCTTCTTCTCTTCCTACCCTAATCTATACTTGCTCAAAGTGCATCGTAACTGCAGTGCCAGAGAGAACAATGTATATCACATTGTCCAGTAGAAAGGCAGAGATAACCGAGGGTTGGTTGTTAATGAGAGATCCTGCTCACAATAGTATAATCTACTGCCCCAGCTGCCTAAACCTCGTGGATGCTTACCACGCATTATATTCCGCTGCAACCAATGCGTGACTGCTGCTGGCAGAGTTGTATGGGAGAAGACCCTCACCCCTCAAGGGCGTCTCAATCCTTGTATACTAAATGACATACATGGGAGTGGTTACTGATTGAAGACGTCCTTGGTCATTTCCACAAATAAGGCAATTAATAATGTCTGGTTACAAGTCCCCTAGTAGGTGGCCATCTTTGTGCAAACTCCTGCTTGAGCAGCAACCACAATTAAAAATGGTGTGATTAGCACACCCAGTAGTTATCAAATACGATAAAGTTTGCAAATCCCGTTGAATTTTGTGAACAATTCCATATATACACCAAGAGATGCAGTAAGCCCCAGCATCCATGTGTTATGTCTCATTATCAGGGTAAATTCGTGGTAGGTGAAATTTTCTGTACACGATGACTTCCAAACACAGGGGTATCCGAATTTTATCAGGTGCTATACATTCTGTATACACCTCCGGGGCAGACATAATCAGGCCAGCAGAAGTGTGATATGATAAAACACCAATTTCTAAATGAAATTTCACCATGCTAAACCATATCTTAGAGATGTTAATTTAATCATTTTCCTGTTATAATGCATTAGAGGGCAAGTGGCACTGTTGCTGTTGTGCTACAAGATCGAGCCATGTGTAGCTTAAAAATGTATGTTTTTGCATGAGTGTTTATTGTTTTTGTTTCATGGTAAGGACTTGAGTCATGATCATGGCTACTGACCAACTATGTGTCGCCTCTCAAATCTAGGTTTAAAGAGTATTTCACATTGCAGTATTTTAACACTAAGGGGCATATCATCAAGCCCCGGGGATAAAATTATCGCCAATTTAGCTAATCAGCAAGGTCACGCTATCCCGTGAATCCTTGCATTATCGCCCTTTCCCCCCATCGCCCATCTTTGCATCTCTAATGAGATTCAAAGTGGACATTCCTGTCCTGACATAACTGGAGAAATGTCACATAACTGGAGAAATGTCGCTAAGCGACATTTCTCCAATTATCAATGGGCATGCTAACCTGCAGAGCGACAAGCAAAGTAGAGATAACCTCTGTTATCGCTACTTTCCTTACACCTGCTTCAAAACTGACTTAGCCATGATATCCTATGTAAGGTGGATATCATGGCTAAGTATGCCTTTCCCTATCAGCAAGCTTTTGCCAAACCTTGTGCGATTATCGCTGTATTTCCAGTGATAATCGCACAATTGGCAGCTTGCGCTCTGAATTTTAGCAATTTGGAGATAAGCGTTGCTGATAGCATGCCATCCCCGTGATAAAATTCAGAGTTGGCCCGGCGATAATTATCCTCGCGCTAAGAGCGCTGAGCGATAATTATCGCATGGCTTGATGATATTCCCCTTGCTTCTTGCGATTTTGAGGTTTCTCCTAGCCAAATTTCCATCAATGGTACAGTTATAAACTACATGGTAGAGTATTTAAAGTTTTAGAGTTGGCATTCCAACAGCCTGAGACCAGAATAGAACTATCAAAAACAAGAGAAGGCATCAGTACCTTCAAAAGTAACGCCTTACAGTGAAATAAACAACTGACTAGATGGAATTGCTCAATGAGATGTTTGGTGAAAGATAATACAAAAAAAGGATTGCACCCCCTTGCAAGAGGATCTGTGCCACCCTTTGAAATGAAGGCTGTCTGCCGTCTCCAGTGAAAAAAGCAAAAGGAACAATTTATGGACATAATGCTGAACAATGCAAACATTCACCCCCAGTCACAAAGATCTGGGTTTAATCCATTGTTCTTTTGATCACCATGCCACCACAGTTTAGACCCAGCCATATGCAAATCAGTCTTGACCCTGCTCTTCATGGGAACAGTCGAGCCCGAACTGCCAAGCCAGGTCCTCTCTGGACTGGAAACAAACATCCTGAGACCTGTTTTGGGGCATCACACCTCATCAGCAATGCTAGCTTGAATCCAGTGGCGCAGTGAGCTTGGGACCCACGTCCATACCCTTCCCACTAAGGGCGATAAAAGCAAAAGGAACAATTGATGGACGGAATGCTGAACAATGCATACATTCACCCCCAGTCATAAAGATCTTGGTTTAATCCATTGTTCTTTTGCTCACCACCCCATCACAGTTTGGACCCAGGCATATGCAAATCAGTCTTGACCCAGCTCCTCATGGGAACTGTCCAACTCGAACTTCCTGGGGTGAATGTTTGACATTGTTCAACATTCTGTCCATTGATTGTTCTTTTTGCATGTGCCGCCCTGAGTGTGACAGGTATGCCCAGACGTGGGTCCTATGTTCTCTGTGCCACTTGAGTCAGGCTAGCCTGGCTGATGAGGGGTGAAACCCTGAAACCGGTTCCAGGATGCTTGTTTTCAGTCCAGGGAAGACCTGGCCTGGTAATTCAGGCTGGACTGTTCCCATGGGGAGCAGGGTCAAGGCTGATCGGCATATGGCTGGGTTTAAATTGGAATGGCATGAGTAGCAAAAAAATGATGGATTAAGGCCCAGATCTCTGTACAGGGGTGACTGTTTGACATTGTTCAACATTCTGTCCATCAATTGTTCTTTTTCCATTTGTCACCCCGAGTGGGACAGGTAAGCCCAGACCTAGGTCCGGTGTTTTCCATGCCACTGGAGTCAAGCTGGCCTGGTTGATAAGAGGTGAAAACCTCGAAATGGATCCCAGGATGCTTGCTTCCGGTCCAAGGAAGAACTGGCCTGGCCATTCAGGCCTGACTGTTCCCCTGGGGAACAGGGTCAAGACTGATTTGCATAAGGCTGGTTTTCAACTAGAATGGCATGGGGGGCAACAAAACGATGGATTTAAGCCCAGAGCTTTGTACTGGGGTGAATGTTTGACGTTGTTCAACATTCTGTAAATCAATTATTCTTTTTGCATTTGTCACCACGAGTAGGACAGGTATCCCCAGACAGGGGTCTTGTGCTCTCCATGCCACTGTAAGTCAAGAGGGTACCGTGCTCTCCATGTCACTGGAGTCAAGCTTGCCTGGCTGATGAGGGAGGAAACCCTGAAAACAGTCCCAGGATGCTTATTTCTGGACGAGGGAAGACCTAGCCTGGCAGTGTGGGCTGGACTGTTCCCATGGGGAGCAGGGTCAAGACTGATTTGCATATGGCTGGGTTTATACTGGAATGACACGGGGAGCAAAAATCTATGGATTTAGGCCCAGTTCTCTGTACTGGAGTGAATGTTTGATATTGTTCAACATTTTGTCCCTCAATTGTTCTTTTTGCATTTGTCTCCAGAGAAAGGTAGACTGGTGGCTTCAAATAGCCGGTCTGCCTTTCACTAAGGTGCGGTCCTCTGTGGAGGCATGGGTTTGCACCAGCAAAAAAGAAAAGTGTTGAAACATTTGCCTTTCCACAACCAAAGATGGTGGATGATGTGTACTCTCAGCTCATCTTGAGGTTCAGTGTCAGACCAGGTGTACTCAGGAAGTCCAAGGTCTTTCCATGCCTCAATGGCTGCTACAGAAGGTGTCTAATATTCTTGTTATTGTAACTCCTCGAGTTTATAAGCAGACTGCCCACCTCTCCGTGGTTGCACCCATAAATGCTCACCACCACTAATGGCAACAGCTAACTCAGTCCATTTTATTCCCTGCAGTCTCACCAGTATAGCGCCCAACTCTGGTCTATCGTTGTCTGAAACAAAGATACAGCCTTCTGTTGTACTCTATGGATTACGGGTTGATAGCTGGTGTTATAGTATCATATATGAAGATGCCCATACAATGCTACCAGGAATCCATGGTGAAAGGATGTATTTGCCAGAATGACTATACACCCACAGTAAATGCCTACAGCAGGGTTTCCCAAACTGTGGTCCGCGGACCCCCAGGGTTCCCTGACACATTCCCAGGGGATCTGCAGGCAGCAGTTTTAAAAGCACAGCAAAGTATCTTGTTTCATTAGCAGTTTTCAAATAACAATAAAAGCGTCAAGATAACAACAGTGATTAATTCCCCTGTTGGAGAGACATGAGAGTTGTGTCTAGTGGCAGCTAATAGCTGCTTGCAAATTGCAAGGTACAAGTTAGTGACTTATGTTTTTTCTCAGTCTTTCAGTATCCCAATGTTTCTAAAAAGGTTTATTTGGGTGGAAATACATGTTTATTGTTAAAGTCAATGCTAACCACTGAGTTATATTCTGAATCCTGAGTTTGTGCTTCTCCAGACCAGCACGCCTTGAGTTTGTGCTTCTTCAGACCAGCCTCCTTGGCTTAACAACACACTCCACTACTTCAGAAACGCAGGGCTGTACCATATTTACAAGAATATGGTGCAGCCCTGCGTTTCCCCTGCGCTGGCGCTACACTTAACAGGGGAAGATTGTTTATGTACAGGAAGGTCCTCCTTCCTGCACATAAACAATCTTGAAATGTTATTTTGTCACTTCTATGTGTGCTGCTTAATGCATCACACATGGAAGTTACAAAATGTCATTTTTTTAAAAAAGATTGTTGATGTGCAGGAAGGGTCGCTTTCCTGAACATAAACAATCCAAGGCGTTTTGCAAAAACGAGGAGAAATGACGCATTTCTACTTGTTTCCCCAAGTTAAGACCAGGTTTTCCCTGGTCTTAATTTTGGCGCTGCTTCCTATTTACACTGCTCTTGTAAATAGGGGGCAGCGTCAAAATCAATGGGGGTTGCAGGGGAAACGCCCACCACAACACCAACTGCCCACCCCTTTCACGCTAAGCATTGTGTGAAAGGGGTGTCTTATTTATAAGGAACTGTTAAGCCACGTTAAGTGGCTTAACGTTGTCTTGTAAATAAGGCAAAGCCCCTACCGCCAAGGGAACGTCTCAAAAAGTGATGTTCCCATGGTGATAGGGGCTTGTAAATATGCCCCTAAAAGCATTAGTAATTTGAGTATTTGTTTTGTGTGCAGATGTGTGTTAATTTTTTTACTAATTACTGTTTTAATGTTTGAAATTTAAATCCTACAAATTGCTTGGGTGTCCCCGGCTTCCATCGGTGACTCAATGGGTGTCCTCAGGAGTCAAAAGTTTGGGAACCACTGGCCTACAGTATAGCACTCGGTCAGGCACTTTTCTGCTATATTTAACTTGTAAAAAATTAAGTGCCAGGGCCCCCATCAGAAGACCACTACAGCTTGTACCACTCATTATCCCTGCTAGGACTGCCCATGACCGTACCAATACAACTACTAACTATCACACTCCTATACGTTTGACGATTCACACTATTCCAAGCAGCCAACACTATAAGGATGGCTTGGGCAGCAGGCATTAGTCCTTTTTAATGTATATTGAATTGATAAACAACTGTGGTATTATTCATTTCCAAATTAGACAGCGCCTCCATGCGTCACACTATTTTACTTGCCGGTGTCGACTAGAAAGTGCCAGTGCGGTGCTTTTCTGCCCTATTTGGCAATCTTCCTACTTCTTTTGTTTGTCCGATAAACAATATCACAGTGCAGCCTCTTTTAGTAAATCAGATTCCAGTTGTCTGAATATTCGGAGGTAGCACTCAGTGTTTACTCTGGCAGGAGGACATGTCTGTGAGACACCTGTTGAGCATGGCTCACTGTGCCTCTCCGCAGGGATTATACAGACAAGGGTTAGCTTAAGAGTACCCATCCTGATGCCCTACCCACACATTGCTCTCAGTAAATTTGTGTATTTAAATATTTTTTCACTAATTCATTCCCATTCGTCTGTAGTAAAAAGCCAGAGAGAGACTGTTGTGTTTGTCTAGTTGCCGACATTCTTGCAAATGAGTCCCTAACACTGATGCAAATAAAAGTGAAAAGCATATAGTGTGCCTGTCGATGTAACCAATCCACCGCAAACCACTTTATGCACCACTTAAAACTTTGTTTAAAATGAGTGGTCCCATGTGACTCTCATACGGGGGATATGGGCGATGTAGGGATTTTATTGACATTTTCACTTCCACCTCTTGTATTCCAGTGTTCCAGAGACAGGATAAATCCCTCATGTGGTGCTGACTTTGTGGGGGTTGGGCACTGTGTTTGGAAATAGCAGACAGGTTTAAGAGGATTCGCTGCAGAGTTTCTTTTGTGTCAGACAGTTTTCAGGCAACAATAAAAATGTCACAATAGCTCTGGTGATCAATATTCCTGCTAGCGAGAGATGAGTTTTGTTAAGTGGCAGTTCTGATTCATCATATAGTAGCCCAGAGGGTTAATATGCTTGCCGCAAAGAATGTGTAACATGCACATCACAGAATTGTATTTTATGTGGAGATCTCATTGGGCTACTGCTTTTGTCACTGAGATCCTTTTGGTAATGCAGTTCATAAATTACAATCCCAATATAGCAGAGTGAGCTATAATCTGTTATCAAAGGTGGTGCATGCAAACTGCAAGGCATAGGATGGAAAACTGATACTTCCCACCGGTCTTTCATTATCCTAATGTTGCTAAAACGGGTTAGTTTGGGTAGAAATACATTCTTATTGGTAATGCAATCCTTAACCACTGTGGTACATTTTAAATCCAGTGTTTGTGCTTCTTCAGACCAAACACTCCTAAAATGTACTGATTATTGGTATGGATGACGTGATTTCTACAACTTGTAATCTTTGACTTATGTAACATTTCCTTAATACTGATTTACATACATTTGATTCATTGTCTCTGTATAATGTGCAATGCAAAATGCTCTGAATCCCTTCACTGAAGAACACTCCATACAATATTGCACACACAGAATTGAAATGAAACGAGTATGGCTTGTGAGAAACATACTTTATATGCATGAATACTACCTTACAGAGACAGAAGCAAAGGAGAAAGCAACATTGATTACCATAATGAAGACATTGATTGATTTTGTGAAGATGATGGTTAAATACGGAACAATTACACCAGAGGAAGGAGTTTCCTACTTGGGTGAGATTATCTACTTCATTTACTCAACTAAGTAGAAAGTGAGCTGATATGCTTCTTGATGTTTTCATGAATTGTTACACAGCCTGTGAATTGTCAAAAAGCTCTCGATATGTGCATATTATATTTTCCAATGTTAAATGTACCCTGTGAAAGACAAGAATGCTTAACACAGTTGAATATGTTTTAATGGATGTAAAAAAAAATCCCAAACCCAGCTTGAAAGCTACAACTCTCAAAATAGACCACGTTACTACAGGACTGAAAGGATAAAATAACAGACTGCCACTGCACACTTTGTGGCAAGGTTGCCATATGTACAGTTTGAACACATAAGACATATGATGTCCTGTATACTTGGTCACAGGAAGAGTAAATCATATACTAATACTAACCACGTTTTAGAGAGCCCTGATTGAGCAGGGCTCTCTATCATAGTCCTTGAAAATATGTTATGAAACAGCATAATAGAAAGGTACCTTTGAATGCTGAGTAGCTCAGGGATTAGAAGGACCTGGTGAATGTCCTGGGCAGGCTTCTGTGGTTGTTTTTTTTTTTTTTAATATTTTTATTTTTACTATTGCACAGTTAGCACATTACAGCGCACTTCATCAGATACCCTAATTTCCTTAAATCATAACAGTACATTTCCTTTCAAATCATACCAACTCATATAGGTACTTCATCATAGACTACTTCATCATATGAACTTCATTAACCTAATAGAATACATTTCTTTTCAAATCATATGCAGAGTTCGTCAAAGATTACTTCAACTGATTCCAACTTATTCATAGCAACCCCAAGCCCTCTCGCCATCTTCTAAGAGGGTCCCATATTCTTAAGCCTAAACGCCTCCCTTTCCTGCCTTTTCGAGCATATATGTTAGTAGTCTAATAATGATAGCTTTCATCACCATTAATTTTTTGACAGGTGGGAACGCCCCCCGGAAGTGACGTAGGAGCCGGAAGTCCCGCCCCCGGAAGTCCCGCCCCGGAAGTCCCGGGCCGGAAGTCCCGGGCCGGAAGTCCAGGGCCGGAAGTCCAGGGTCTGAGGGCGCCCCCCAGAGGGGCAGTGGTGGAAGTGGGGCAGGTGTAGGGTACGAGTGCCGTTCACACAGGAATTAATGGATGTGTGTCATGTGTGTAGAGTGATGGTGTGGGGGTAGCTAGGGCTAGCAGCAAGGCAGGCAGTAGGGCCTACAGGAGTGTTTAGGGTTGTGGGAAGGATGAGCAGAGACCTACCTGTGTGCGCCATGTTTGTTGGGCAAGGAGGGACATGTCCGGGCATGCAGAGACATGTCTGGGCATGTCCATTGGCTAGTAGAGGCTGCAGGCTGGTGTTGCTTGAGCAGCATCGTGGTCCATCTGTGGAATGGGAGCCCTAGAGTGTTGCAGGGTCTTTTTTGGGCGATAGGCCAGCCCCCAGGAGGCGTGTCTGATGGCGATGGTGTTCCTGAGTGGTGGCCTGTTGTGTAGGGGGGCGTAGCCACAGCCAGCAGAGGGATGGAAAGCCATTGGCCCCAAAAGAGGCGGGAAGCTAGACCATTGGGTTGCTGCGGCTGTAATTTTGCTGCCTATTTTTAAAAAGGCTGTACTGTAAAATGACAGCCGTTATGAAAATAAATAAATAAATAAAATAAAATAAAGACAATTGTTTTGCAATTGTGGCTTCTTCCTACGCGTGGGGTAATGTATTTGGGCTGATAAACATGGTCATCTTGTAAAGCAACAGCAGTGGGTTGGCAACATGTCCATGCAGTGTTCTGTAACATGGTGGACGGTCCTCCATCAGCCCCTAGACTGCTAGGGTGCCTGTGCAATATTTTGCATAGCCTAAGTTTTAAAGTGCCTGGTGTAAAATGATTCCTGTTATGAAAAGGAAAAAATAAATAAATAAATATTTTAAAGTTCGCTGATGTAAATGGTGTCTGTATGGAAACCAAAATAAGGGAAATAAATAAAAACACGGTTTGTGCAATTGTCACTTCTTTCTTTCTAAAGGAAGCTAATGTTTGAGGAATGATAAACACGGGCCAGCATGTAATGCATCAGTGGTGGTTGGGTAACAGGACAGTGTGTGGTTCTTTATCATGCTACGGTGCTGTCACAGACCTAAATAGTAAAGTTTCTGGTGCAACATAATGCACAGACAAAGTTGAAATGCAAGATGTAAAATGTCACCTTTATGAAATGGAAAAATAAAAAATATTTTAAGATCTCTGCTGTAAAATGATCTCAGTTATGAAAAACAAAATAAATGAAATAAAAGACATGTGTTGTGCATGAGTGGTTTATTTCTAAGTGAGGGTAATGTGTAGGCGTTTATTAGTATGGGGCAGTATGTAGGGACAGGTGAGGGGGCTGTGAAACAGGGTAGTGTATGTTTCCTTTAACCTGGTAATGTGTTGTCACAAACCTAGACTGTCAGTTCCCTGGGGCAACATTATGCACAGCCTATTTGAAAGTCTCTGGTGTAAATGACATTAAGTACGAAAAAAAAATAAAAAATAATAAAGTCTTGTGTTATGCAACTGAGACGTTGCTCTACGTGTGAGTGTGGGGACATGGCTGATAAACATGGCATTCTTGTACAACATGCACAGAGTTCAGCAACACTGCTAGGTATATTTTTGTAACTGCAAAATAGACTGCCACAGCCCAGAAAGGGCTGGATGGTACAACTTCCACAAAAGGCGGCAAACCAGTTATGGAGTTGTAACCTGGTGAAGAAAAAATGCTTTTTCAGCCCAGATAGAGCGGTGCGGACCCGCGTTTCATAAGAGCGGCAAGCTAAAATGTAAGTTTGCTGATGTACACATTTCGCGCCACTCTCTCACCGTAGGTCGGTGCTTATCAGGCCATACCAACTGTCTCCCACGTCGTGCCTCTTGGTGTCTTAACCTTCTTTTAGGCGCTGAAAATGTTACATCAGCAAACTTACATTTTAGCTTGCCGCTCTTATGAAACGCGGGTCCGCCCCGCTCTATCTGGGCTGAAAAAGCATTTTTTCTTCACCAGGTTACAACTCCATAACTGGTTTGCCGCCTTTTGTGGAATTTGTACCATCCAGCCCTTTCTGGGCTGTGGCAGTCTATTTTGCAGTTACAAAAATATACCTAGCAGTGTTGCTGAACTCTGTGCATGTTGTACAAGAATGCCATGTTTATCAGCCATGTCCCCACACTCACAGGTAGAGCAAAGTCTCAGTTGCATAACACAAGACTTTATTTTTAATTTTTTTTTTATTTTCGTACTTAATGTCATTTACACCAGAGACTTTCAAATAGGCTGTGCATAATGTTGCCCCAGGGAACTGACAGTCTAGGTTTGTGACAACACATTACCAGGTTAAAGGAAACATACACTACCCTGTTTCACAGCCCACTCACCTGTCCCTACATACTGCCCCATATTAATAAACGCCTACACATTACCCTCACTTAGAAATAAACCACTCATGCACAACACATGTCTTTTATTTCATTTATTTTGTTTTTCATAACTGAGATCATTTTACAGCAGAGATCTTAAAATATTTTTTATTTTTCCATTTCATAAAGGTGACATTTTACATCTTGCATTTCAACTTTGTCTGTGCATTATGATGCACCAGAAACTTTACTATTTAGGTCTGTGACAGCACCGTAGCATGATAAAGAACCACACACTGTCCTGTTACCCAACCACCACTGATGCATTACATGCTGGCCCGTGTTTATCATTCCTCAAACATTAGCTTCCTTTAGAAAGAAAGAAGTGACAATTGCACAACCCGTGTTTTTATTTATTTCCCTTATTTTGGTTTCCATACAGACACCATTTACATCAGCGAACTTTAAAATATTTATTTATTTATTTTTTCCTTTTCATAACAGGAATCATTTTACACCAGGCACTTTAAAACTTAGGCTATGCAAAATATTGCACAGGCACCCTAGCAGTCTAGGGGCTGATGGAGGACCGTCCACCATGTTACAGAACACTGCATGGACATGTTGCCAACCCACTGCTGTTGATTTACAAGATGACCAAGTTTATCAGCCCAAATACATTACCCCACGCGTAGGAAGAAGCCACAATTGCAAAACAATTGTCTTTATTTTATTGTCTTTATTTATTTATTTTCATAACGGCTGTCATTTTACAGTACAGCCTTTTAAAAAATAGGCAGCAAAATTACAGCCGCAGCAACCCAATGGTCTAGCTTCCCGCCTTTTTTGGGGCCAATGGCTTTCCATCCCTCTGCTGGCTGTGGCTACGCCCCCCTACACAACAGGCCACCACTCAGGAACACCATCGCCATCAGACACGCCTCCTGGGGACTGGCCTATCGTCAAAAAAAGACCCTGCAACACTCTAGGGCTCCCATTCCACAGATGGACCACGATGCTGCTCAAGCAACACCAGCCTGCAGCCTCTACTAGCCAATGGACATGCCCAGACATGTCTCTGCATGCCCGGACATGTCCCTCCTTGCCCAACAAGCATGGCGCATACAGGTAGGTCTCTGCTCATCCTTCCCACAACCCTAAACACTCCTGTAGGCCCTACTGCCTGCCTTGCCGCTAGCCCTAGCTACCCCCACACCATCACTCTACACACATGACACACATCCATTAATTCATGTGTGAACGGCACTCGTACCCTACACCTGCCCCACATCCACCACTGCCCCTCTGGGGGGCACCCTCAGACCCTGGACTTCCGGCCCTGGACTTCCGGCCCGGGACTTTCAGCCCGGGACATCCAGGGAGGGACTTCCGGAGCGGAACTTCCGGGGCGGGACTTCCGGGGGCGGGACTTCCGGCTCCTACGTCACTTCCGGGGGGCGTTCCCACCTGTCAAAAAATGAATGGTGATGAAAGCTATCATTATTAGACTACTTATGTTCTTTTCCAAATTATAAGTCGCCAATAAATTAGCCAGCCATACATGCATTGCAGGAGGGTTCTTATCTAACCAAGCCCTGGCAATACAGAGTCTATAAACTGCCATAGCAACAAAAATAAATTCTCTGTGGATAGTGTTGCTATCTGTGACTATCCCTAATAGGCTTCTGTGGTTGTACTGTAGTTATTTCTACCTCAGTAGAAGCATATGCTCACTACAGAAGTTTACCTGTAGATGGCTACGCTGTTAACAAGGTCAAAAAGAACCAGGAAGTAAACACTGTGTACGCCCTGTACAAATCTAGGGAACCATAGGCCGTTTGTGTGTGTTCTTAAATTACATAAGCAACATCTGAGATCTCTGCTCACCATTAATGTTTAGAGAACATTGTTATTTACATGTCTTTAATGATTGATTTTGGACCTGACCCTTTTGGCAGGGTCTCCCCTCTGTTGCTGAACCCATTTTTCAACACTAACCAGTGGTAAAGTGTTTGTGCTCTCTGCCTAAAACATGCTACATATATAATTTTCCACATTTAATTTACTTGTAAGTCCCTATTAAATGGTACTGCATGTGCCCAGGGGCTGTAAATTAAATGCTACTAGTGAGCCTGACGTACTTATTGTGCCACCTGCTAAACTAACTTTTTTAAACATGTCCCAAACCTCCACTTCAGTTTTAGCCTGCCATTTCGACCTGGGAAAATAAACATCAGGTCTAACTCCTTTCTTTTAAATACATATAGTCGTCCCCGGTAAGGTAGGCTGTAAAGGTTCATAGGGCAGGGAGATTTATATTTAAAAATTAGGGCAGGTGACTTAAGGCCTAATGTCATTTTTCACAGCAGTAAGGCATATCTTTCTTATTGACTAACACTGTGTTACCTTATTACTTTTAGAAGTGATATCGTTTGATTGGGTCAGATAGAGATTTGGTGTTTACACTCAAATGAATTGTAATTTAAATTCCTCTTTAATGGTAACTTCAGATTTTAAGTCACAATTGTAAAAATGCCACTTTTAGAAAACTATCATTTTCTTGTCCTAATCATTCTTGCCTTCTGCCAGTGTCCTTGTCACATGACTTTGAATGGCTCTGCAGTTGGGGTTTGTGTATTCCTTCCAGATGGTGACACACAGGGAATTAGCTGTGGACAGTATGGTTGGGAGTGGAGCTTTACCCACCCCACTTACATTTCAAAGGGCTTGCCTTCATCATACACAAAGATATCTGCAACTAGTCTTTTGTCACCCCAGATTTCTTGGTGCATTGAAAGGGGAAAGGAAGAATTTTCCAGAACCAGTTGTAAGGGTAGAATAGGATATTCCCCAAATTCAAAGGTGAAACCTCCAGAGGACCTCTAGAGCCACTCTTCAGTACCCTCCTGGACCTGGGGACTTTATAGAAGAAGACGTCCTTGTTCCCCAGAGGACTGCCCTGCTGCTTGAGCCCTGTCTTGTTCCCCGAAGGTCTGCTTTGATGCTACTAGAGGGCTGCCCTGCTGCTTGAGGCCTGCCTTGTTCCCCAAAGGTCTGCTCTGCTGTTACTACAGGGCTACCCTACTGCTTGAGGCCTATCCTGCTCACTGAGAAGCAAGATCGGACCGGCTCCCTTCATTAGTCCCATGTAAACTAGTAGTCATGTAGTAGTCTTTTACCTACTCTTACATACCTTTGTGAATTAGCCTCAAAGCATCTGAAATGGAGTGCAATGAGAATATTCATGCACTTCCCATGTGCAATGATTACAAATAGAAAGGCCTGTGACATCTTTGTAATTTTACTAATAGGGAGCTGGATTTTCTAGGGCTGATTGACACAGGCATGTAAGAATACCTTAATTTGCAGTCCTGTAGCTCTACTTCCTGTACTCATAAATGCTTTTGTGTATCATCCCTATTGTAAATGTTGTACCAGGAGGTAAATGTACTCCTACTGGTAAAATTAGCCATAAAAAGAAGTATCATTTTTAGCTCATCTTGAAAATCTCCATGCTGACTTTCCATCTGCACAGAGACAGGAACACCGTTTTTTACTAGAATTAAAAGAGTTAGTATATGTATTACAGTAGGATGCTGAAGAGATAATTCTAAGAGCATGTGAAAAAATAGTATGCATCTTGAAGCATTACAAACTGAAAGATGTACAAGGCAGGGTTGCAAATTATTCCCTCTAATTTCAAATGTGCTACAACATTTTTAAAACATTGCCATAGCAAACTTCTCACTACTGGATAAAGTACTTAAAATGACTTTCTAGAAGCAATTAATAACTCAGGGCCTAATTTTGACTTTGGAGGAGAGGGTACGCCATCGCAACAGCAAACCTCGGAGTACCCTCTCCTCCAAAGCATAGTTCCACCCACCTCATGTAGATGGCAGAAACTACTCGGTCTCCGCCACCTACATACAGCCATATGGTCCGACAAATTAAGAGCCGCTAGAGGTCTGGCCATTTGTCTGCCTGCCCTAGTTAGAGTGGGCAACACATGGCCAGCTTTCATTGTGCGGCACTGCCAGGTAAAACATGATGACAAGGGGCACTGAAACAGCAAAATGATCCCCAGGCAATGGGAGAAAGCTCCTATGGCAAGGAGGGGTCATTGTTTTTTTTTTTATTTTGTAAACAAAATCCTGTTTTGGGATTTCGTTTTTTAAAATAAAAAAGTGCAACATTTGACATACGGCTCTGTCACGCTGACGGAGCTGTTGTCACATTTTCAATGCATTTAAAGTAACTGCTGTAATGGCAGTTCCAAGATATGCAAAAGAGATTGCTGAGCCCGCAGACATTTCTACATTTGGCTGGTGGAATATCATCACCAGGACAGGAATAAAGATCTCCGCCATGGCGATGGTACCAAAACTGTCCACCAAACTCTGAACCTACCCCGTAGTCTATGTATCTACTAAGTACGTGTTTGTACTAATGCACTAATGTTCTCAGATTTCAAGGGGCTTTTAGCAGAACCTTATGTCTGTGTTGACGCACAGAATTATAATTTGTTAAATATCAATAACATTGTTGTTTCCCCTATGGAGTAACAAATAAAATCATAGACAATAGAAGCATAGATAGAGTTGACTATTAGGTTACTTTGAATCATGCGGTGGAGTCCTCAGCCTTATTGATAGATACCCATCTGCAGTATGCTCTCTGATGAGCACACATTTGGTAAGCTGAACCCGTGGATCGACTGCCCACTTGTAGAGGAGCCATAGGGAGCTACAGCCGAGAAAAAGGTTTTATTCATCACACTCCTATCTTTCCAAAGGTGACGTCTAAAAATGTAAAAACAATGCGTAATGTCTTCCTCCCTCACTAACCTCCTTCTGGCCATTCCTCCCTCTTTTCCATAACATATATGGAGAGGAATGAAAAGTGCATGACATCTTGCTGCTTTCTTTGTTAAAGCCCCAAGCTAAATATTTTGAAACTCCAGCCATTCACTTCCACCACCTCTTTCTTGGCTTTCTCACAGTCTCCCTGCCTGATGGCTTTGCTCTTTACACTTAATGAGAGAAAAGATGGCTGGTGCTGTGCTGACAGCAGCTCTGACTGAGTCAAAGCTAGCCCAGAAAAAAACCTCTTTCCTCAGGAGGCTACTAGAGCCAAAATGTAGGCTACTAGAGACCGTATTTATGTACAAGGCAATACAGACGTGAAAGTTACTGGTCTGGCTGGAGCAGCACGAAAAAGCAAACCAGTGGATGAGTACTATCACAACAATAGACGGGGCCACGATAAATGACCTCCAAGAGATAGCGGATAGTTACTATCGTACAATATTTCGCCAGTGTGTACTCTGAAATCTATATAGCAGAGGCATCAAAGGCCATCTTGGCTGACCTATACATGCCAGTGCTGGCTCCTGAAAATGCAGCAGGTATGCAGAATGATATCACGGTAGAGGAGGTGACCTCGGCTATACACAGTCTACAGTCTTGAAAGACTATGGGGCTGAATGGCCTCCCAATCGAATTCTATAAAGCTGTAGCCTCCCAAATCGCCCGTATCTACTCCCAATGTACTCTGAGAGTGTAAAGGTTGGGGGCGTTGCCAGGGGACTAACACCTGGCCTCCATTGTAGTGATCCATAAACCCGGCAAACCAGCAGATCAATTCACTTCGTATTTCCCTATCTCGCTCCTTAATGTCAAAATATAACATCTTGGCAAAACTTCTCACTACTAGGTAGGCTTGTACACCATGTTTCACACACGATACACCGGGATCAATCTGGATCTGTTCCCGGCAGAAATACAGCACTTAACCTACAACACCTTCACTGATAATAGGTGGGAAAGACACTATTAGAGAAGACGCAGTAATAATGTGCCTAAACACAAGCATGGCATTTGATACAGTGGAGTTGTCATACATGTTTGCTGTCCTTGAAAAAATGGGGTTTGGGCCCACATTTCAGGCAAGGGTTAAGCTGCTTTACACCGGAACCAGAGCGCAGGTGGTGGTGAATGGGAGGGCTCTTTGGCCTGTCGGTCGAGGAGGGAGACCTGTCAGGGGTGCTCCCTATTGCCGCTTTTATTTGCCTTAGCCCTGGAGCCGCTGGCGGTGCGTATCAGGGGAGACCATCTTATGAGAGGCCTTTATTGGTCAGGACAATGAGAAGACAGTATTTTGCTATAAGCGGATGACGTTCTATTATATTTAACCTCCCCTTGCCACTCAATAGCCCAAATCATGACTATCCTCTTGAACTTGGGAGAGCAATCAGGGTACTCTATCAACTGGATGAAATCCACAATTTATGTACTAAGTGGAACTCCCCCATCTGCCAGAGTGGTTGCGAGACTGGTATGGTAACAGAGGGTTCCGATATCTTGGAATATTCTTGACAGATGACCCAGTCCGGTTCTTTACACAACATACAAACTGCACTGACGCGTCTCCGCAGTGGCGCCCAACAATGGATGAAGCTCCCACTATCAATATTAGGATATGCAGTGCTATATAAAATGATAGTGTTGCCATGATTTCTGTACATCCTACAGAACTCCCCATTTGTGATTCCACCTACATTTTTCTAGGCTGTGGAGAGCGAAGTACAAGGCTTATTATGGGACAGGAAACACCTGAGAATAGCCACCCAGAAGTTGATGTGAGGGTGGTATGATGGGGGAATTGCACTGCTACAATTAGAACGTTATTATTGGGTAGCACAACTGATGGTGGTTAACCAATGGGTGCATAGACCTCAGGACAAGACAGCCTATAGGATGGACAGGCATTTCTTGGGAGAGGGAGGATACCTGAGAGTCCTTTACACAAAACTGAGGGGGATAACATTGATGGGACCCATGGCACATACGATCACCCTCTGGCACAGAGTGACAAAAGGTTAGGGTGGAATGATAAACTGACTCAAACTACTCTACTTTGGGTTAGTGAGAGACTAGCAGGACTACTACACACAAGCAAGGGATTCAACAAGTGGGATCTGAATGGTATCACAACAGTGGGAGATCTATGGAAAAGAGGGGAGGTGGTCCCATTTGCAGAACTTCAGTAAAAATATGAACTGGCACAGACCGAATCATTTAGATACATCCAAGTGAAACACGAACTCAGGGCAGCTATCCCACCGGGAACTAGTCTCCCTGAAGCCTCACCCCTTGAGGATAGGTTCCTCACAGAATATATCGTCAAGAAAGCAATTTCCCAGATGCATAAAAAGCTAATATATAATTCCTCGGATCCGCTGGAAAAACTCCAGGACCTCTGGCACATGACTTAGATGAGCTGGACGACGACGACTGGCAAGAGGCTCAGGGCTCTCCTCGAGTGGCAGCTATATCTCCTAAGTTAAGACTCGTCCAACTGAAAATCCTTCACAGAATATACCTGCCTAGAACCACAGCAGCTAAAATAAACAAAGGACTGACAACTTACTGCCAGCGAGCTTGTGGACAGGAGGGAATATTTTACCACCTGATTTGGGACTGCCCAGCTATAAGGAATTATTGGCAGGAAGTGGCAAATATAATGGCAGGAATCTGCGTGGGGATACTAGGGCCCGAGCCGAAACTACGCCTCCTGAATGTTTGGGAGGGGAAGGATTTGAGCTGGGAATATCAGATATGGGCGACACTGGGAATGATGATAGCGAAAGGCAGCATAGCTAAATACTGGGGGCTCCAGAAGCACCGTTGCTGTAGGACTGGGTGAAAGACTTGGATTCCTGTATGATCACAGAGAGGGCAATATATAGCGGCAGGGTTTGGCCAAAGTAGTGGGACTCAATCTGGGGGAAATGAAACAATTATTAAGGGGGAATCTGCACCAGCCCCACAGAAATACCAAAAGGGAATAGGATACGAAGGCTAGATCACAGACTAAAGAGCGAAGACGAATCAATATCAGACTAGAATGCTGAAGTACTGTTCAAAGGGTGGTGATGTGATGGCAAAATGATAGCGGACCAAATTGTGATTGGTTGTCTATTATTGAATTTGCAATCCTTCAATAAAAAGATGTTTTTAAAAAAAAAAAGAAAGACAGGGAGACTAACAACATCTGTGATTCCATCATCACACCAGGTCCTTGGAGACTTGGGAGAGGTTGCGTGTCAGCCTTGCATAGCACCAAATTCGAATCCCAGTTTTGCTGTCTTATGTAAAATCACTGAAAAACAAAACTTTATTTTCATTCTTTGTGTTAGAGCAACAAATACCTAAACTTTCAATACGCTGTCCTATATCATGACTTTCAAAGTCCCCCACACATGATATAGATTATTGTAACATGGGCCCGGTACTCTCGGGTATACTGCATGGGCTCAACAGCCTCTGCAACCAGAGGAGGACAGTGTATTAAAAGCCAAAGCCTTATCTGGGTCCAAACGTAGTACTTGGAGTACTTCTCCTCATTCCTATCTTCTGCAGATATATGTGCATCTTGAAGGCATGTTGAATTTCCCTTTCAGCTTGTTAGGGTTAACCGAAGAAGTACATTAGAGTTGTCTAATATTAATAGTACACTAAGAATGCAAAATCTATGGTAGCTAACACTGTAATAAAAACAAGTTGTGTTATTCAATACCTTTAACAAAAACATACTAATAAAGCAAAACAGTTCTAAAATGTAATCTTTTCATGGCACACATATTTGTATAGAGGACTAAACAAATATAAGTAGCAGGTCATATTGTATATGTAATCCAAAGTATGTATATCTTATATAGCACATACATATATATTGTAGCTCAGTTGTGGGCTAAGAAAATAATTAATCATATTTAATAGTTAATCATATTTTACTTACTGAAGTTTAACTATAATGTAGAAATCATGGCTCTAAATTCCCATAGGTGGGAGAAGATAACCACAGCCCCTTCTAGTCAGATTTTTGCAGATCAGCTCAGAGTGCTGTCAACATCACAATATTACATGGATTACTGTTTGCCCTTATTCAAAACGAGCTTGGTATTCCACCACATTTCAACTCCTACCTTTATTTCATACTGACCTTTATTTCTTACTGTGGTGATCTGTGTTAGAGTTTAGTTTGTAACCTAAATAATGGAAATTGGATTTCCCTGTCATGAGGCCCAAACAACATAAACATGCTATATGTATAAACATGCTCTTGACTTACTCTTGAATTCTAGGAGCTCATCATGACTACTTGGGGTTTACTTCTGAAATTCTGGAGTAAGTCTGAAGTACTCCAAGAGAAAGTCTAAGCAAAATCTTTGTGAATCAGGCTTATATTTTCCAATGAAAAATACAACAATAATTAAATGCAAAAAGAATAACTGGTTAGCGATGGGTATTGATGAAGTGATCCACGTTCTATATACATATATAAGCTTGCACATATAATTTAACAGGAAATTGCAGATTTGAATGTAGCACTGCATTACCTGTAAACTGGTTTTTCAAAGATTTAAAGCAAAAATTCCGCATTTTAATACTGAAAAAATGTAAATGCAGCAGTCAAAATTTAAGAGAAAGTTTTCACAATTTTAAAATGTAAAAAAGTATACGCAAAAGCTATGACTGCACAGTGAAATTAAAATTATAACATGTATTAGAAACATTTAATGTTATGGTTGGTTTGAAAAGCATTATTTTTTAAATGTCAGAAATACTTCATGTTTTCGTAAATGTGGTATAATGTGTGTTATAGACGGAGTTGATAAAAGATAGGGCAGCGACAATCCCGGGAAATGGAAATGTAAAACTGAAAGTAGTATGGCTGTATATATTCTGCCACGTGAGCACACACGCATGCTGAACGTATAGAGAGTACTTTTGGGAGGCCAGGACGACTTTTGATGATAACCTCTGACTGATTCTTCGACGTACTCCTAGAACTCCTGCCTTACTCCTGTATTCCAGGAATATGCTTGGAGTTGATTGATGTATGGTTTTTAGTTGTTGGTTGATTTATGTAATTCAGTTGTAAAACATTTATGAACCGGAAGGATAAGGTCTGCTAAATAAGCAAATCATAAATCTACACTCATAGAAGTAAATATTCCTCAATGATGAAAATGTACGACTTTCCTTTATTAAAAAAACTCAGCTGCAATTTATCGGGAAAGCAGCACCAGATGCTGCTTTTCAGGCATCCTATTGAGTGAATCGTGTGATTTTTTTAAAGGCAGCTGTTTCTCCCAGGGATATTTTGTTTTGTATTTTCTATGTGGGGATTTTATCGTGATACACGTCTTCCCTTACGCCCTCACTGACTTTGGGAGTTGGGCATTCCCTTTTGCACCAGTCACTGAAGTTATTCCAACCCATTGCTGGAATAAAACTCTAATCAGCCATTTCCATGGTGGGAAAGGAGTTTGTTTTTGCTCGCAAACTGCCATGTTTGTGGGCGTACACTCACCTATAATGCAAACTATGCTTTGATTTGCCCAAACCACACAACCTGCATGGAATTTACATAGTAAAGGCATGTCAGTCCTAAAATAAAGAATTTCAGATCACCATGTCGATGTCAACATGTTTCTGTAAACCAAGCTGAACACCCATGCTCCAAACCAAATCATGCAAGTGTAAACATGAACCCTTCTGCACTTAGTCACTCCAAAGATCCTGCCAAAAATAAACGCTCTATCTAGAGGCAACAGAGAACTTTGAATAAAAACAGAACCATGGCAACCTCAATTGAATGATTTCCCTCTGTGAAACATGCAGACTACTCATAACACCAGCCAATTACTATATTACAGACAATCAAGTAATAAAACAACCTCCTCCCCGAGCCTATATTATAACATTCCATAGACAAGTGCAATTATATAAACCACTTTATATTAAAAGCTGTGAGAAACAAAACCACAAAACCAATCCGTTTTGTACTCTGACACCCACCAGGGTCATTCTTCAAACACCTGTCTCTCACAGACTTCCCTGACACCCTCAGCTCCCTCAAAGCCACCCCCTATAAAGATGATATCCTACACACATTCTTCATCAAAACCCACCATTTAGACACCCTATTATGGCTACTCATCATCTCAAACGACTTCCTAACTCTGAGCGTCGTCCCAGAAGCACTCAAGAAAGGCTAGATCCGTCAACACCAGAAGAAACCCCCTCTAGACTCTGATGAACCTCACCAACAACCGGCCCCTCACTCGCCTAACCTTCATCAGCAAAGTTCGTTGATAAAGGAGTCCATGCACAACTCCAGGAATACAGCAGAGCCAAGGCACTCCTGCATGACTGCAATTAATGCCGCAGCACAGAGAAAACTACATTCAAATTCATAGACTATCCCCTCCTGACCATGGACAAAGGTGTCTTGTTCCTCCTGATATTGGTAGGCCTTTCAGCCACCTTTGACATCTTTGATCATTGGACACTAATCCACACCGTAGAATATTTAATGCAATTACTGTAAATGTCCTTCATCGGTTCTCCTGCCTAGTCAACCAATACCAATGCATTCACATGGGCACATGCCGGTCCCAGAAGATCCCTGTATCCTGCAGAGTCACCCAGGATTCCATCTCGTCTCTCATAATCTTTAACCTCTACATGAAGCCCCCTAGGGACTGTACTCACCAATATCAGCTCAATATTCACCAGTATTCCTGTGACACACAGCGCAACTTGAAAGTCTTCTATGCTCCACCGAGCTGGTACCTGCATCTCAACCAGACCTGGTTGTTCAGCGCCTACATGAAGTTTTTTTTAAAATTTGTTTATTAGCATTTTCAAGACTTACAGAGTCAACAAGAAAAGAAAAAAAAAACATTGACCTTTGCACAACGACATTCCTCCTCCAGCCTGAATACATTATATCTTTATCCCTGCGGATAGGCATCCCATGAAACATAGAATACATACATTTAATCAATTTGGTATGTTTTTAAATATTCAATCAAATACCCCCAATAGTCTCTTGGTCGCGAGCTCGCCAGAAGTTCTTCCTCGTATGTCAGCAGGGTATCTTTGCAGTATGTCAGATCGACAATCCACTGTTTGATGTTTGGAACACTCGACCCGTTCCAACCCATTGAAATTCTACGTTTTGCCATCAGCAATGCCACAGCACAGAACTTACGCCTTGCAGCTCTCACGTTAGGTACCAGACCCAGCAAACATGAGCGTATTGTACATTCAATTGGAACATCAATCATATCACTCAACATTTTACTCACCTTTTCCCAGTAGTTTGCCACCCTCGGACACCACCATGCAAGATGAACGAAGTCAGGTCCTTCCGCTTAACATCATTTACATTTCGAGTCCGTGCTTAACCCATATCTATGCAATCACTCTGGAGTTTAATAAGTCTGTTGTAAATATTTATATTGTATTATTCTTAGGTTGCCATTAGGTGTCAGTAGACCAGTACGCGTACATGTTGTTGCCCATTCCTCTGTGGTCAATGGAGTGTCAAGACTAGCATTCCATTTATCTAGTGCTTTCATTGTGTTGCCCGCTATATCTTCTTGTAATTTAACATAGAGTTTAGAAACCATATGGTGTGCTTTGGGTGTTGTGAGCAGTAGTTGTAAGGAGGACAATTGCTGCGGTTCTGCTGGGTAGGAGGGATATAATTCCCGTATCGCTCTCTGTAATCTATATTTTTGTAAATTTGAAAAGTAGCATCGGGTTACTTCTAAACGTCACCTCGTCCATGGTTCTAAATTGACCATCTTGAAACAGATCACCCATCTTATCTATACCTACTTGTTTAAGAAGATCCATTCCGGCCTTTTCCTGAGTGACCGAGATTGCTGGATGGTGATGTAATGGAAGTGTAGCTGCGTACAGCGGTAGTTTGTTTGCTTTCTTACCCATTAAGTACCAAGCTTCATTTGTAGTGTCTATCGTGTTTATGTCTCGAGCATGTAGCGGGGGTCGACGGTGTGGCAAAATAGCCGACAATGTTATGGGGAGTGTGTTTCCTTCTTCTATTGCGATGTGTGGAATGAATGGTATTTCATGATACCAGTAATGCGCATATTGTGCTTGTGCACATAAGTAATAAAGCAGAAAATCTGGCACCTTAACCCCTTCCACGCTCATGACGAGCTGGGCTCGTCATGCAGTAGCCTCCTGCTACACTGATGACGAGCCCAGCTCGTCATGAATAATGGTGTTCCTGTATTTACAGCACAGGGGAAAAATCCCCATAGCGTTCAAGTGGTTAAACCCACCTTGCGAATATGGCAACGTTAATGCACGCATCTCTATTCTTGCTTGTTTACCTGCCCATATTAGATTGAGTACCATCGTTGTTAGTCTGCGAAATACTTCCATCGGTGGTTTTATGGGGATGTTATTGAACAAATAAAGGAATTTCGGCAATATGACCATTTTCACTACAGCCGCCCGATCAGCTAGTGACAGCGGTAGACTGTTCCAGCGCCTGATTCTGTCCTCCATAGCACTGATCGCCCCACCATAGTTGGTACGTATGACAAGTTCTGGGTCTCTGTGGAACCAGACTCCTAAATATAGTATTGGTTCTGCTTGCCGCTCTAAGGGGTAGTCCATAGGGGTTGGGCGAGTGGTGTCAGTCAAGGGGACAATTTGCGACTTGGACCAGTTTATTTTGAGTCCAGAATATTGTCCGAATTTTATATATTCACGCAATAAGGGGTTTATATTCTGCTCTGGGTCTCGGACGTAGAGCAACATATCGTCCGCGTATAGTGAAATGTGTAGTGGGCGCTGTGGGAATTGAAGTGCAGAATAATGGTGGCCTTGTCTGATTTTGCAGGCTAATGGTTCCAATGCGAGGGCAAATAATAGAGGAGACAGGGGACATCCTTGTCTCGTACCTCTGGTGATTTTGATTGGGTCGGAGATGTATTTGTAAATTTTAATGCGTGCAGATGGTCCAGCGTATAACATTGACACCCATTGCAAAAATACCGGCGGGAAGCCCATGCGCCGCATAACTGTGTGCAGATAGGGCCACTCAACGGTGTCAAAGGCCTTAGCCGCATCCACTAGTACTGCTGCGGCCTTAGTTTTGGGGATCAAATAGTGTGATAGTGTAAATAGCGTTCTGGTGTTGTGTGCCGTTGATCTAGCTGGGATAAAACCAGAATGGTCCGGTAGGACCAACAGCGGCATCAACGGTTGGAGACATGTGGCAATCAACTTAGCAATAATCTTCGTATCCACATTAATGAGTGACAGAGGTCTGTACGAGTCACAGAATTCAGGGTCTTTATCTGGTTTAAGTAATACAATCAACATTGCTTCACGCAAAGTGGGCGGGAGCATTTGTTTGTCATGGGCATCTCCATACATCTGCACCAAATGCGGGGCAAGTAAGTCTACAAACGATTTATAAAGTTCTCATGTAAATCCGTCAGGGCCCGGCGCTTTTCCATTCGGTAGTGATATAATTATATTGGTTAACTGGCAGTTGGGCGTGAAGTGTATAACTCCCCATATGTGGCCATGAATTCACGCAATATAGTGCTTGTCTCACGTATTGGAATCCTCTCGGCGTTCCTAATCATCTGGACTAGTTGCGGGGTATGTCCTGTGCATATTTTATTTGCTAAAGTTTTTCCTGGCCTACCGCCTTCACCGTATGTACGTGCTGTTTGTCGTCTTGTGATATAGTTCAGCTCATTATTTGCATACGATTGGTATTCGAACAGAGTCGACTTTATGTCGCCTAATATTGCAGTATCTTGTGTACGTACATATTGCTGTTCCAGGGTGCGCAGTGCATTTTCACGTGTTGTGAGCTGTTGTCTAATGTCTTTGAGGATGCCTGCAGTTGTGCTAATACAAATACCCCTAATAGTCGCTTTAAACCCCACCCACAATAGACCTGGGTCTTCAATCGTTGGGACATTTAGCTCAAAGTACTCCACTATAGCATTATGTATAGCGTCGGTGTATGTTGAATCCAAGAGCGCCTTAGCATTAAATCTCCAGCTAAAAGGAGGTGGGGAGTAGTGCGGCAACGCTAGCGACAGCAATACTGGGTTATGATCGGATAATGTCCTGGGAAGATGTTGGACCGAAGTCGCCCACAGTGATACCTCTCCCGTACCCAAACAATAATCAATGCGCGACCAGCTATTGTAAGTAGCAGTGATGTGAGTGGCTTCTGTGCGCTTGGGGTGATGTGCCCGCCATACATCCGTAAGATGCAAATCTGGCATGGTGTCCCTTAATGTGGCTGGTGCATGTTTATGGGGCTCGAATCCACGTCCGGATCTGTCCAGATTGTCTTGCAATGCAATATTACAGTCACCCCCCCATAGTGAAGGGATATCCCGGAGATCCGACAGGGCTCGCCATACCTTGTGATAGAACCCCGGGTCATCTACATTTGGGCCATAGGTATTTATTATTGCCAGTTGTTGACCACGTATGACCCCCACCACTATCACATATCGACCCTCATCATCATTGATGACCTCCTTGATAGTGAAGTGTATCCCCTTTCTGATGAGAATAAGAACCCCTCTAGAGTATGTGGAGTAGTTTGAGCTGTGCACCGACTCACCCATCTCAGGCCAACTGCTTTGCTTGTATTTGCTGCAATGTGTGTCTCTTGAAATAGAGCAATATCTATCTTCTGCCTATCTAAATATGAAAACACTTGGCGGATTTTCTTCGGGTTATTCAGCCCTCTGACATTCCAGGTCAGTAGATTTATAAGTTTCAGTTGGAATTTATCCACGAACTTTAGTATAGCAACACATCATACTGGCCAAAATTGTCATTTTGAACATATACGCCCATAGAATGCCACCCTCGGGTCTCGATAGCACTACAATTTACTATAAATAGCCAAAGTTCTGCAATGTCTCTCAAGTGCAGTGGTCTAGAAACAACAACCTAACAACACCCTAACAACACCCTGCCTCCCTCCACCCACGTCAGCATCCCAATTATGCCAAAGACAGACCCATATACAAAACAAACTTAATGTCAAATAAATGGTTGGGGAGCACCCATGTCGGGGGTCCACCCGGTGCACACGTCTGCATCCACATAGTGGATGTGGACAAGTGCTTATTAACTTATATGATTGTGGGACAGTCTAGCCGTGTGTGTGGAGCAGTGCAGACTTAAAAGGAGCATAGCAAGGTGTTACACAACCAGCAACCCAACGTCAGCCCTTAGAATCAATAGAGCTCAGCACAGAAGACACCAGATGTTACCAGAACAGGGGTGAATATGTTATCCCAGCGTAGTATGGAAAGTACCCAAAGTACACCTATCGTAACCCCTTCCAACATATTTCCGCACCTTCTCCACCCTGTGCACAAAGTACAGTATGGTGAACATTATATATCAACAACCATGATGTAGTACGCTTCTATATCGCCAGCCCCCAAAGGTCTTGTAAAGTGTGCGGTGTGAGATCTAGGCTTGTTACAGTTAGTTCGGTAGCAAACGCCAGTGTTTTTCCTGTAGTCATTTGCGGCCGGGGTCTCATACCAGATCCTGCAATCCACATTTGCTTGACATAGTCCGTCATTTGTAGCGGAAGTCTCTGCAGCAAGGAACAAAACGCAATTTTTGGCTTATATTTTTACCCCTTAATCAGAACAACAGCAGGTCAATCATGTAGGCTGCCATTAGCGATAGATCAACACCCAACTAAATGTGGACATTTGCGTCTTACCGGAATATGACACCCAGATGTAGTCCTTCTTACCATACCAGCGCCATCTTAGTCCGAGTCATTCTGACATTCCTCCCTGTTTCTCTCTTTGCGTTTGCGGGTTAGTGTTTTTATGAACTCTTATGCAGCTTGCGGTGTTTGAAGTATGGTAGAGCGCCCATCTGCGACACCTTAAGTCACGCCGGATAAAGCATGGCATATTCCACGCCCATGTCCCTCAGTTTTTTCTTCGCCGGGTTGTATTCCTTCTTACAAAAACAATAAAGGAGTATCCACTCAAAAACAGAGAGAACGTAAAAATGAGTTCCTCTGGATAGGGGCTAGGGTGCTCAGTTCAGCACCATGTGCCTCAGCCTGTTTTCGGATAATGCATATCCTGATAGAAGACCCCTCACTCACCAACCTAGTTGGTGACATGCTTCATCATCGGGGTCCCACCCCATAGGCCGAATGCCTATAGGGTGTGCTGCGACACCTGATTACAGTGGAGCTGGTTCGTTTTTTTCTTTTATATATACAGGGCGATCAAACAAGTGATTTAAAAAGGGCCAACACTACTCACTGCAAGTAATTTATTCTTGAGTGCTTGAACCCTTAATTAAAAGCGTGTTGCACCTATGCCTAATTAGGTAGGCTTCGGTGGTATAATTAGTGTTTGATAAAAATAGCTAAGTGTGCTATGTGAAGTGTGGTAAATACTATAAATTTAAAAGGGTCTACATGTTTCAACCATCATATTATTCATTGGTTTTCGTCAGGACCATGTGACTGAACTGGGTGGTCCACACACGCTAAGGTGCGTCCTGCCCTAGTCCAGATTGGAGTGCACAAATTGTGGACTCGTGTAAAATAAGTGCTTATTCTTTTGTTCAAAGAAAAAACCTGTAAAAACAGGGAAACAAAAACCAAACAGGACGGGGTCACATACAGGGGTAGACAATACATATATGTCACATTTAACATATATAGCCATACCAAGTCAATAGTCGATGATAATCCTGAGTTGGAACATAGGGATTCATCTATTTTAGTTACATTGCTACAGTGCTATGACAGGACTGTGGCTGGTCGCTACTCGAATAATGCCAAAGAAGTGGTGTCGACCTAGTTCTGGCATTTTAGTGAATAGCTGGTGAAAAATAATCGGCATGCTATGAGTGAGTGATCTCTACTTGTGATCACGAAGTGAACGGCTGCTGGAATATGTGGGCAGTCGTGACGTCGCTTTTGGTGAATTGCGACTAGTATTGTTTTTAGCTTACGCTTCTTTGCGGTTTTGCCGCTTCATGGGCACCTGCACTTCCAAGACGGCAAGAGTCCGTCTCCTTAAAATCGTTATGTAGAAAAGAGGAAGAAAAAGAAAGGAAAGATATGCCCGGTTTTAGTTGTTCTGATCAATTGAATTTGTAGCCTTGCCCGCCGGCTTATCAAATCAGAAATACGAGGAACCTCTTGTTCCCGCATTAAAACGGTTGCGCATCACTTACTTGCTGCTTCTGTTCATCAGGCGGTAAACCTACTTGGTTCCGGCTGGTGGTGCCCCGAGGAGTAGCCGGTGCTCGCTGTGGCTACCGGTAAAGTATCGTTTGGAGCGCTTCCTGGTTAGGCGTGGCTGTATCACGGGTCGGGTTTGAATGATAATATCCCGTGGAATAGTGTATTGGCATGAATCACTATTCACAAACAATATCATGATGTACCGAAATTTGCACAGAACATCGCATAAAATGAAGACTTCACAACTATACTGTTAATAAAGTCGATTTCTGACTCTGTTCGCAGATCCGTTACGAGTTGCCCCTCTCTTTTGCGCTGGCAATGAAGTTACCCCTATTTAAGCCCTAATAATGAAGGAATACCCTTTGAAAAACTACAACAAAACGATCTATCAAGAAAAACGATTGGTCTCCATGGCAACGTAAACGAGAGACTCTCTCTGACTACGTCTGCCAGATACAGATGACACCAACCGAAAGCGCCGCCCTCGGAGCTCCCTGGTTGGCCAATGGCAGAGTCACGTGACTACCCCACGTGATACAGCCACGCCTAACCAGGAAGCGCTCCAAACGATACTTTACCGGTAGCCACAGCGAGCACCGGCTACTCCTCGGGGCACCACCAGCCGGAACCAAGTAGGTTTACCGCCTGATGAACAGAAGCAGCAAGTAAGTGATGCGCAACCGTTTTAATGCGGGAACAAGAGGTTCCTCGTATTTCTGATTTGATAAGCCGGCGGGCAAGGCTACAAATTCAATTGATCAGAACAACTAAAACCGGGCATATCTTTCCTTTCTTTTTCTTCCTCTTTTCTACATAACGATTTTAAGGAGACGGACTCTTGCCGTCTTGGAAGTGCAGGTGCCCATGAAGCGGCAAAACCGCAAAGAAGCGTAAGCTAAAAACAATACTAGTCGCAATTCACCAAAAGCGACGTCACGACTGCCCACATATTCCAGCAGCCGTTCACTTCGTGATCACAAGTAGAGATCACTCACTCATAGCACGCCGATTATTTTTCACCAGCTATTCACTAAAATGCCAGAACTAGGTCGACACCACTTCTTTGGCATTATTCGAGTAGCGACCAGCCACAGTCCTGTCATAGCACTGTAGCAATGTAACTAAAATAGATGAATCCCTATGTTCCAACTCAGGATTATCATCGACTATTGACTTGGTATGGCTATATATGTTAAATGTGACATATATGTATTGTCTACCCCTGTATGTGACCCCGTCCTGTTTGTTTTTTGTTTCCCTGTTTTTACAGGTTTTTTCTTTGAACAAAAGAATAAGCACTTATTTTACACGAGTCCACAATTTGTGCACTCCAATCTGGACTAGGGCAGGACGCACCTTAGCGTGTGTGGACCACCCAGTTCAGTCACATGGTCCTGACGAAAACCAATGAATAATATGATGGTTGAAACATGTAGACCCTTTTAAATTTATAGTATTTACCACACTTCACATAGCACACTTAGCTATTTTTATCAAACACTAATTATACCACCGAAGCCTACCTAATTAGGCATAGGTGCAACACGCTTTTAATTAAGGGTTCAAGCACTCAAGAATAAATTACTTGCAGTGAGTAGTGTTGGCCCTTTTTAAATCACTTGTTTGATCGCCCTGTATATATAAAAGAAAAAAACGAACCAGCTCCACTGTAATCAGGTGTCGCAGCACACCCTATAGGCATTCGGCCTATGGGGTGGGACCCCGATGATGAAGCATGTCACCAACTAGGTTGGTGAGTGAGGGGTCTTCTATCAGGATATGCATTATCCGAAAACAGGCTGAGGCACATGGTGCTGAACTGAGCACCCTAGCCCCTATCCAGAGGAACTCATTTTTACGTTCTCTCTGTTTTTGAGTGGATACTCCTTTATTGTTTTTGTAAGTAATTCTGGGGACCAGGAGTTCTCAAACTCACATTGATAAAGTGTAAAATCCCTTACTCTCTCGCTTTGTTATTTATGTATTCCTTCTTAGCCAGCTGGACCGCCATTGTGTAATCCGGATAGAACTCCAATTTGTTTCCTTGATAATTGATTTCGCCTTTTTCTAGGGCCAGTCTCAGAATGGTGTCTCTATCCCTGTAGTTGAGAACGCGGGCGACAATCGGGCGTGGAGGGGTGCCTGGTTTAGGTCTCGGGCAAGAGATCGAAGTGCACGCTCCACCAATAAAACTGCCGAGAAAGACTCCGCGCCAAAAATGTTGCGGATCATCTCCTCCACGTAAGCCTCCATTCTACCAGAGTTCGTGGATTCTGGCACACCTTTAATATGGACATTATTGCGGCGGGATCTCGCTTCTAAATCCTCCATGTTATTGTGGATAACTTCCAGAACTTTCTCCATCGTAGCGCAGGACTTTGTTGTGGACCGGGATTCATCTTCAATTGGGTGGAAAAGGGTGGAAATTATGAATGACATACAGTATGCCATCACGCTCCTAGCCCGTGTTTGGGCGCACCCTTTCCAGTTCTCTTTAAAATCAACCTTTCCTTTTCTTCTGGGTAGAGTTTCTGCCCGCGTAAGCTCCACTCCTTTCCCCTGTGTTTTTAAGTCTTTTTTATCCTCCAGAGGGCTCCAGCTTGAGCATTTTATGTCGCAATATCCCGGGGCAGCTGAAGTGAGAAAACACTGCGCGTCCCAATGGGAAACCTGTGCGTTTCACTGAAAAACGACCAAAATGAAAATGAATGCACATTTTAATATAAGAAGGCTTCATCGAATGTGCCACTGTCCATGCAATTTCCGGTTGGTGTTGCCGACAGCCCATGTGAAGATGAACTTTTTTTTTATGGTCTAGTGCATTTTATTGCCCACTTTGTTGCTGCGGAAAAAGTGTTTCGGGGGCAGAGTTATGGTAGGCTTGCAAAGACTATCAAGAGGGTGCCAAACACTTCAGAACTCTTCAATGGTTCCCAAGTAAGGCCAGAACAGAACTCAAAGGGCCCTGGCCAACCTCTGAAGAAAGAGCTCGAGCGCAGCAACCCCAGCCTACTACCACGCAAAAGACGTGCACGCTGTTCCAGAGGTGTCTCTTCCGTTGCTGTTGTGGGTGAAGTGACACTTGGCCCCAGTTGTGGAACATGCCCCCGTGCACCACTTACGACTCCACTTTACAAACAAGCTGGTGGGTATAAGAGCCGATTTTTTGGGATTGCATTCGATCCCATAGCACTCTCAAAATGCCACAGTCTTCTTCTCAGCTCACAACGTCCTCCGGCGTCATCTGAAAGCCAGACTCAAATATTCACATGACAAGGGCTTCTCATTGTCGTCTTGGATGAGGAAGGGGTTCCCCCTAGATTCTAACATTCCGAGCAGCTCTGTAACACACTTCCTGCAACCTCTCCCTATAGCCACACCCCTCATATGACCCACTACCCTATCCACGACTGTTCAAGCTCCCAGCTACACCCTTTCCACCCCTAGACCCACATCGTCAGAGTCTGTGAATAAACCACTGGCTGCACGCGTTGCTTCACCAGCACTATATACATTGTTTTCTTCTGCTCTAGCTTCATTCTATAATGTATCGCTCTCCACAGGGCTGTAACATTTTAGTTTGCAGTGTGCACTATAGAAACAAAAAAATATATCATAACCACAAATCACCTACATGTAAGCAAGGGTGAGCAAACGCTACTGCACAAAATGGTTCTTTTCTCCCAGTGCACGCTGTGTGATACACCATTTTTCCTGTTGCAAAACAAGTCTATACACAATCAGGCCTAAACCCTCTTCCAGGAAAGAAACCAGCAATAGACTAGGAAGGGATGTCGTCAGAGTAAAAATATCCCTTCGTCTTTGGCAGCAAGAAATCTTGCACCCTGGTTTTCCACCACTTCCACTAGTGATCCTTCCCACCAGCCATATTCTTCCCATTGTCCTGACGATACTTGAGACAAACTTCTACTTGACGTAGACGTCATATACTTGACGTGGTGCTACCAGATGGAGTCTCATTCAGTTTGTGGATGACTCGGCTAGACCGGAGAGCCCCAATCACTGTGATGCAGAAAGCAGGCCCACAAGAGATAGGGAGCCGGCAGCAATCTATATCCTAAACCTCAGCACAGCCTAATGAGCGTTCTTGGCCACTGTGTCTCTTGATTCAGAGGTAGGCCGTCAGCATCAGGTGATATAACCATCAGAGAAAGGTCTCTGAGCATTTCTAGATTCACAAGCAGAATCTACAGCTTTCCCAGAAGATGTAAACGTGAACATTCACACAGTAGAGAAGGTATGTGTGTTCCTGCTACTATAATTCACGATTTCCAAATCAATGACTTACTGTGAACTGCACATTGATGTTTTCTAGCCTGGATAGATCATGGTAACTTCATACAACAAGACATACAAACAGCCATCCACCCCAAGTTCAAGGATTCCTAAACACAGCAACTAAGTTAACGCATTCATCCTGATATTACTACATCAGTGCAATCAGCGGTCATTTTCACTGGCCTAGGGATGTCATGTATTTGCGCGCTGTTCGCCAAATCATTCATGTTGGAGTCTCACCAAACGTACAACTTCTGAACAGCACGGGGCCTTCCCAATGAGGGAGTGCCTTATACGTGGACCTAGCTCCTAAACTGAGAAGTAAAACACACAGCTGCTAGAAGCTTCTCCACAAAGCACACTCTCAATAGTATCCGTTAGCAATGGCATCGTTTACAATGGAAAACATAGTCTACAACACATTGTATCCAAATACAAGCAAACCCAGTTTAACCCCAGGCAACTGACGAGATGAAATCTAATCTGCGCTTTACTTGACTGCGCTCTCCTTATTTTCCAGCACATGCTGCAAGGACCCTCAGACCCTGTGTGTGAAAGAAGCCTTTTAAAACAATGAATGACTTGTAAATGACTTCTAACAAGCACAACGAAAGTTTCCTCTTTTGCAAGGTGTGCATTTAAAACAAGCATTGGCATAGCCAATAGGTCTCGCCTTTAGGACCTTATGAGTGTTTAGTTATCCAGCACAATTACCCTTGGTGCAACAACATCAAGTGTTGCATGGCTAAACACTTATAAGGTCCCAAAGGTGAGACCTATTGGCTATGCCAATGCTTGTTTCTTTTACTTGCTCACTACAATACTGTGCAAGTTCTGCATTCTCGAAATTTCAACAATGAAGTCAGCACTAAAATATAGGTGGTATCTAACATAGATGTTTGTGTTGTGTTGTGGTATTAATCATGAAGTTACTATGGAACTTCAGTGGTATCAATTATTGTGATGTTGTCATGGTTAAGGTCATGTGACATGACTTCTTGGAAAAATCAAGGCCAAGGGTCATATGACGACACTTCCTGTGATGCCATTAATGAGACCAAAGGGTATGTGCTGTCACTTCCGCTACCCCAGGCATTTTGATGAATTGACGCCCATGGCATCAATCATATTAAAGAGGCATTCAGAACGAAAAATGTAGCAAACACACACAAATTCCTTAAAAAACAACCCTGAAACAATTAGATTGTCAATTTAATAGTGCCCCCTTGAAAATAATATCCATTGCTTTTTGGCGAAAATACCAATTGACCCAAAATTTAACAAATTTATTTAATGAGCTTATTTTGTATTTTTGCACAACTCTAATACCAGAGGCGGCTCCTCCATTGGAGGAGTAGTATCACCCCACATAAATGACCTTGAGATGAAAAATAAAATGGTAATTCATTACATTTTATTTTTTATCCACTTGTCCCGAACTGAGCGTCACAACGGGGCGGGCCTGCGAAGTGACAACAGCAGGGAAGAGGGTGGGCTCTCTATGCACTGTTTAAAGTGCGCATGTGTTTTGGGAGGCCGTCTTGCGTGGTCAGCCACACATGCACAGTCTAAACATCTCTAACCCAGCTGTCTTGAGACAGCTGGGTTAGAGCAAGTGCAGGCCTCCAGAGTGCTGTGGAGAGACGAGTGAGGCCGCTCCCTCCAATCAGGGTGCTGCTCTCATGCTGGTAAGCAGCACCAGGATTGGTCAAGGGAGTTTCCTGGTGGCCGGGCTGTAGTTGCGACGAGGACATCCGGAGCGAGGGGGTCCTGTTAAGTTCAGTAAGTGCCTATTTTTTTAATTTTATTTGCGCATGCACGCTTGCCCGCCCCCCCTTCCCTTTAGATGCCAGCCGCCACTGCTTAATACATTTTACTTATAAGGCACACGGTTGGTGTTCACTTGTGCACAGAACCACTTTATATGTATGCTACAGTCAATGTTTCCCAGGGATAACTCATGTAAGAATCCTATAAACACAGGTTTGTAAATGTTTGCAAAGCTCTACCGAATACTGCACACAAAACGAAATCCAAGTTTAACAAAATAGAGGTGAACCTATCTATTCAAACATCCATCAAACCTACGTATCTGTTGCTCGCCGAAAATCTCTTTTACAGGACACCAATCTGACCCAAAGCTTAACTTTGCTTTAAATGACGGTAAAAGTTAAAATATTTTTACTTCAAGTCCAGTTTTTATGCTAAAGCGGCTTTTTGTGTTGACTTTATGGCACATGAATAAATATATTAGAGCTGCATCGTGCAGTATACTTATTACTCAAAAGACAGGTTTATTTCGATTCCAACTAGAGCAGCAGAAGAGGTATTTTGAACCAGCCGCCATTATTGTGTTTTTGTGGTATGGCCCATCAAGCAGATTGCTTTTGAAAGCAATGCCACTCCGTGTAGAACAAGTACATCCTGTGCTTTCAGAGATGAGAAACTACTTCAAGCCTGACCTTCACATTAGCAAACATTTAAGGACTGCAGACGTACTTGGCTAAACATGGCTGCAGGAAGTGTGCCGCATTCACACGTTTAGCGTCATTTGTTCTATTCTCGCTTCTGCAATATTTGAAGGTCAGGCCACTGTATCAGGGCTACCGATGCGGGGGTTTCGCACTGACGTCTCTTTCGTCATTGTAAGTACCAGTGTCCCTCGCAGTAAGTGCCAAAGGACTCTGCTGGCAGATTTAAAAAAAACTCATGTGTATTTCAATCAAGCATACGTTTGTGCTCAGTATAGGGGACATACTTGCCACTGAATTTGATAAAAGGATTTTTGAGATGTGTGGTGATTGCATTGGTCGGGATCTTACCGCCCGCTGATTTTCTTGTGAACATGCAGATCTTAATGTATTTCAAGTCCTAGCACTTTCAATATTTAGTGCTGGCAGACTTTAGGAAATGTGCAAAATTGTATGTGGGTCCTTTAGTGCATGCATGCTTTTGTTCACCCAGTGCTTAATTTGAGGCGGTGGTTTCCGATGCTCAGCACCACACTTAATCATCAACACCAGCACTTTTCATGAGCACCAGTTCAGGACACATTAATTTATTGTAGGAACAGATTAAGTGATTTGCCCAGAATCACAGGATGTTGAGCCGACGCTGAGACTCAAACCTGGTTCTCCAGCACCGAAGTCGGCAGCTCTGCCCACTATGCCACATTCTCTCCCCTCTCTCACGGTTCGGTTTTAGGCGGCACTAACTGGAGAAAAGGGCTGGTGCAAGCTGTCTCCTGACGAGAGCCCCGGGACTTATTGTTTCACAAATTTACCACTGGTTCAACCAGAATGGCAAGAAGACCCTCTTTGATGTATGGGCGTTCAGTCTCTGCGCTTTTAGCTGGTTTGATTACTGGTCGTGGATTTGAGTGGGTTTGATCCACATAGATCCGAAGCTGTCCAGTTACTTCACTCTCCAAGGTTTTGTTAGAAAATGGTAAACAACTGAAAGCGAAATATTTTTTTGACACTTTGGGGGTCTGTGGTGGGTGTCTGTAGGAGCCGAGGAACAGCTCATGTACATGTTTCATGTACTCTTGGACCAGGCCCGAGAAGATAAGTGTTTCTGAGATCGACATGATGTTTGGAGAGAAGCTTGGCAAGAATTTCTTGCTACATCAGTAACAACAAAATGCCACTCTTTGCTGTCCTCACTACCTCACTGACCCCTGAGGAGGCGGATAAAGGAGGAACGTTATGCTTGGTTTCTAAAGGTTGGTATGGAATCATCTGGATGAGAAGAACAGTAATAGGTCCTCACAGCGCAGGTTTGTGGAATAGGGGTGGAGAAAGGGCAGATTGGACCGCAAGGCTCATTATTTCACAGAGAGGATGAAGATTTATTTTAGATTTTTTTTGCCTTGTTGATGCAACATGTTTTGCTTTTTTCACTCCTTGGTGGTATCTCCCAAGTACCTTTTTTGTCAGTGCTTGTCATCCTTAGTTCTCGATCTGTGTCACTGATGTAACATTTTAGCCACTTTTTTAAAAAAACTGGGCATTCTATATTGTATCACGTTTGTTTTTTCAATTTTTAGCTTCTGTTTTGTTTTCAATGTTTTATGTGCTGTCTCCTGCTTTTTGCTTTGGTAATGTAGAGACAGGGGTTCCAGCAATGACTCAGGTTTGATGCATTCCGGAGTCTAAATCCTACTTCTCTCATGGAATCCCAACCTTTCTGCATTGTTAGTCTCTCTTATCAGGATAAGATGTGCTTCTCCCTAGTGACTGTAGCATGAACAACTTTTTATTGTGGAGATACTAAATGAGGTGCAGAGGCGATCAGCATAGACTGTTATGCTTTCTGGTTCAATGCCATGTACACTTTTATGAGGGCAGCATTGCGCCACTTGGTTGCTGTGAATGATTTCTTTGAATCAGGATGTGTTTTGGTTCATAAGTACATACTGCCTTTAACTAGGAGCTCTCTTCATACCACCACTTCAACTCCCACCACTCTTCTTCTTCACCCATATCTTTCTGTTGCAGTGATTTTGGTGGAAACAGCTCATTAAAAATAGTCAGATATGGGGAGGAGCTTCGCGGGCATCCAAGATGGTCGCGTGAGCACAGAGCTCCCCAGACCTGCGCTGCCCTTTACGGATATCCTGCATGCATCCTGATTTCGACGACGGGCCTTTGATCGTACATCCTTGCTGATCTAAATACTCTTTGAAAATTCGAATTTGGACGCTGGGGTCCACTTTTGCATCGTCTTTGCTTTTTGCCGCCCACCCCGAGGCGAACCGGGGGCTCGGTTGCTTGGCAGGCCGTGGAGTAGTTGATCAACAGCGGCAGTGGGGGTCCCCCCTGGTCGGCCCCTCCTGACTTTCGGTTTCGTTTTCTGCTCCCGGCTCTTGTTGGCGGAGGCTCAGCCTTGATCCACCTTTGGCTGGCTGTCTCCCTTCTGTTTGGAACTGGCCTGACGGATCACCCGAGGCCTGGGCCTTTTTGTGCCTACAATCGGCTGCTTTGCTCCTGTTGTCTGCTGGCCATTTCACGACCGGCCATTTTCACCAGGTCGAGGGGACCCCTTCGGGGTCCCTTTTCCAATATGGCCACCGGACCGCCGCCTGAGAAGTGTAAGACTAAGACACCTCTCCGTGGTGGCCAGACCCAGACTAACATTATGGATCACTATTCGCAGGCCAAGGGGTCGCCTGGCGCTGCTGGCCGCGCCGCGGATCCTCCTAAAACTGTCTCCTCCGCGTCTACGGAACCGTCTTTGCAAGACGTTATGATTGCCATTGCCAACATGCAAGCCTCTATGAGACAGCAGTACGATGCCCTGGTCTCTAAGATCGACACAGTGGCCGTTGACATCACGCTGATTAGAGCGGACCTAGCGAAGACCAATGAGAGAGTCGAGTCCTTGGGCTTGAAGACTTCTAGTCTCACCGCAGATGTTGCAGAGGCCCAGACTGAAATCGGCAATCTGCGTTCTTCCCGTGACCTGCTGGCTCGTCGTCTCGAGGACTATGAAAACAGGGCCCGCCGCAACAACGTGCGCCTAATTGGTGTCCCGGAGAATCCCGAGATCCTGGGGGTCGACCTCTTGGTGGAGGACTTGATTACCAACTACCTTTCTCCCACTGGACTCAGCAAGTTCTTTGCTGTTGAGCGCGCCCATCGTGTCCCTGGTGGGAAGGCTAAGCCGGGTGCCTCTCCACGGCCCATCATTGCCAGGTTGTTCCATTTCCGAGACCGGGATGCGGTTCTTCAGGCCTCACGGGATAAGGGCCCAGTGAACTTTGAAAATGCTTCCGTTTCTTTCTACCCTGACTTTTCACCGCTTGTCCAAAAACAAAGACTTGGATTTCAGGGAGTGAAGAAGCGTCTGCGGGACCTGGGTCTCAAATACGCCTTGTTATTCCCTACTAGGCTCCGGATTGAGTATCGTGACCGTGCTTTCTTTTTCGATCGACCCGAAAGTGTCAGTGACTGGCTTTGATTCCCTACCTCGAAGAGATGAGCGTTCTGGGCACTCCGGGGGTGCCGACGGAGGCCTGGCGGAATGAGGACTGTACTTGTGGACCCTGGCATCTGAACTTTTTTGTTTCCTGTTTCAGCTGAGTCTCGACTTGGGTCTTTGTTAGGCCTATATTAGCCTGGGGGTGGCGGGGGTGAATGGGGACTCTTCCTCCTCCTGGGTTCTTTTCATAGCTTAGTTTAGAAATGGGGTGACAGGCACACTGCAAGTTGGGGTGGCTTATTAGTCGTACGCAGGGGTGCAGGGTGGGGGGTGCAACATGTTCGATTTGGGGGTGGTGGGGAGGTGTGTGTGTTTCTCTGTTTACTCGCGAGGCACCGTATTGTCTGCTCTGTTTGCACTGGTCGTGGAGGTCTGTGTGGGTCCTGCTCCGTCAGGTTTTCGGGGATGGGGGTGGCGAGTTGAGACTGTTATCCTGGAATATCAATGGGTTAGGGGACAGAATTAAGCGCAGTATTGTTTTGCGATTCCTTAGGCGTCATTCTCCCGATATTGTGCTACTTCAGGAGACGCATTTAATAGGCAATACATGTCAGGCTATGAACAGGCGTGGTTATCGACTGGTGGCACACGCTGGGTTTACTTCTGGGTCCAGGGGGGCTGGAATTCTCATTCGATCCTTTCTCCCTTTTGCGATTGACTTGATGGCAGGGGGTGCTATGCGGTCCTCACTGGTAGGTGGGAGGGTAGGACGCTATCCATACTATCTGTTTATGTCCCCCAGGGTTTGCAAGCTTTAACCATCGCAGACCTCCGTAGTGTCCTGTTGGACCTTCCCGAAGGCCTCCTGATTTTGGGTGGGGATCTGAATTCAGTTGTTTCTGGCGCATCAGATCGTCATCCTCCTAGAGATCTACCCAGGGCACAAATGTGGTTGAGTGACTTGCTGGAGACCTTTGGACTAGTGGATGCCTGGAGACTGCTGCACCCTACTCAGTTGCAGTATACCTTCCATTCTGGGGCACATGGCAGTCTTTCTAGGTTGGACTATTTTTTAATGCCAGCGGTTCAATCCTCTTCTATTAGAGAAATACGTAATCTCCCTAGGGGTATCTCTGATCATTCCCCACTGTGGCTCCAGTATGAGGTCCGGGAGGACGATGAGGGCAGAGTTGCTCCTATCAATCCATGGCATTTTCGCAACCCCAAGACCCGCTCGGAACTTGTGAAAGCTATTGAGCATTATTTTGATGAAAATGTGGGGTCTGTTTCTTCTGCTGTTTCGCTATGGAAAGCATTTAAAACTGTCATTCGTGGTCAGTCCCTATCCTTGATCGCTGCTGCTAAGAAGGCTGCACATGTGGAGGTTGTTCGCTTGGAATCTGAGATAGCTGCTCTGGAGGATGATCTCCAGTTAGGCGTTTCTGGTGAGAAGTTGCACTGCCTTGCTCTGAAACAAGCTGACTACAAGGCCCTGGTGACTGACGCTGCGAAGGTGGTGTATAGGGAGCAGCAGGGACGACTGTATGATGTGGGTGACAAAGCTGGTAAATTGCTTGCGTGGTTGGACAAGAAAGAGAGAGTCAATCGTGTGGTCCCTGTGATCGAACGGCCGGAGGGTGAGGGTGTCACGGATCCAGCTGGGATCGTTCAGTGCTTTGCAGACCACTTCGAGATGGTGTATACCTCTGTTTGTGACAGGGATGAGGAGGACTCTCGACTGTTGTTGCGCGATATTGCTTTGCCCCGTCTTCCTGACGCCGACAGAGATCTCATGGATGCTCCGCTCACGGTCGATGAAGTTGCGGTGGCTATTCGTTCCCTACGTTCAGGTAAGGCGATGGGCCCTAATGTTTTGCCCATTGAGCTGTACAAGCTGCGACCAGACAAAATGGCGCCCTATCTCAGGGACATGTTTCTTGAGGCTTTGGAGTCTGGCTCCCTCCCTTTGGACCAACGACTCGCTACTATTGTTGTCATTCCCAAAGAGGGCAAGCCACGGGATTGTTGTACTTCTTACAGACCGATTTCTCTACTTAACGCCGAACCCAAAATTTTGCCAAGTTACTGGCTAACCGCTTGGTGACTGTGATCGGGGACTTGATCCATCCGGATCAATCTGGTTTTATCCCGCACCGCAACACTGCTTTGAATCTGCGTAGACTCCACGGAGTTCTCGCGAGAACCGAGACACTTACTGAACCCGCCATTTTGGCCTCGGGGCGGCCCTCTCGAAGTTCGGGTTTGGGCCGTGCTTCATAGCCTGGGTGAAACTCCTTTATGAGACTCCCCTGGCCCAGGTAGTTGTTAATCGCAGAGTGTCTTGCGTTTTTACACTCGGACGGGGTACCCGGCAGGGCTGTCCGCTGTCTCCTTTGCTGTTTGCTCTTGCTCTGGAACCCTTGGCAGAGTGGCTCCGTTGGGAGCCTTCTATGTGGGGCATCCGATGGTCTCCTGGTTTCGAGGATCGTGTTTCGCTATACGCGGACGATATCCTCCTCTATCTGACCTCCCTTAAAAAGTCCCTTAACGTACTTTTTGATGTTCTGACCTCCTTCGGGAAGAATTCCGGTCTTGTCATTAATTGGGCTAAATCCTGCGTCTACGTTTTGGCTGGAGAGCTCCCTCCATTGCCGCGTAGATTTCCGATTCATGTGGCTGAGACCGGTTTCAAGTACTTGGGGATCTATGTTTCCCTTGATCCCTCTAGGCGCTACGAGCTTAACTTATTACCCCCCCTTCAGCGGCTCACGCTCGATGTAGCTCGCTGGCGTAGGTTGCCTCTGTCGCCCCTCGGTAGAGCGGCGCTTTTCAAAATGATGTCTTTACCCCGTTTCTTGTACGCTCTTCAGAACTCCTTTGACCCGATCGCCTCGGGCTACTTTCGTGCAGTTGAGAGCCTACAGAGACAACTGGTCTGGGATGGGCGTGCCCGTATTGCTCTTTCTAAACTCACGCTTCCGTGGTATGATGGCGGTATAGCCCTCCCGGACATCAGGCGTTACTACTGGGCATCCCAGTTGAGTGCTATTAATCATGCGACCTACGCACCGGGCCCTGCCCCGGCGTTCTCTATGGATACATTTATTCTGCCAGGAGGGACCTTCAACAGGGCGTTGTACTCTGGGAGACTCCCTGAAGCACTGACCGGTCCCACTAAGATCGCAGTGAAAGTGTGGCGTGATGCGAATGCGGCACTGGGTTGGTGTGGAAGGTTTACTCGAGCCACCCCCCTGTATGATTCGGAATGTTTGGGCTGCCTGTGGAGGTCGAAAGGATTTGATAAATGGGATATGATTGGTATCAGCAGAGTGGGCGATCTTTGGTCGAAGGGTAATGTCAAGCCCTTTGCCGCGTTGAGAGTGGAGTATGAGCTTGGTGACAGTGAATTCTTCCGCTATGCCCAGGTCCGTCATGCTCTGTTGTCTGTATTTACTGCGGGTGATGATATTCCTGAGTCTTCCCCTCTGGAGGACCGTATTTTAGATGGCCACGTGCCCGACAGCACTATTTCATTGATCTACAAAAAACTCATCAACAACAGAGCTGACTTGTTGGTTCGCCTCAGGGCCTTGTGGTGTGCTGACGGCCTGGAATTGGATGACGAGGACTGGCAGGCTGCTCTGTCCTCGCCTAAGGAAGTCGCTATTCTTGCTCGTTTGCGGTTCGTTCAGCTTAAAATACTCCACCGAGTGTATGTCACCGGGCCTTGTCTGGTTCGAATGGGGTTTTCATTGGATGGGCTATGCAAGCGTGGCTGTGGTATGTCTGGTACCTTTCTCCACATTCTGTGGGAATGCCCGGAGGTGGCTGCGTTCTGGTCCCGAGTGCATGCTGTTATGGAAGGTGTCACGGGTGTGTCCCTGCTGCCCGAGGCCAGGCGCTGTCTGTTGAATGTGTGGGAGCCGAATGACTACAGCTCAGCACAGATTGTATGGGCGACCCTTGGAAATATGGTCGCGAAACGAGACATTGCCCAGCTCTGGGGTTCACATAGGTCGCCCACCTTATCCAAGTGGAAAGAAAACGTGGACTGGTGCATGTTCCGGGAGAAGACTGTCTACCTCTCCCGGGGACGGCCCAAGAAGTGGGGCAGAATCTTGTCCCAATGGAATGCCTATCGTGGCAATATATGCACCCCTTCACATGATGTCACCATTGATACGTCTTTGTCCCCCTAATTGACATTCACCCTTCACCTATTGCTGTTGATTCTGTTGGTTTCCTTGTCTGCCCCTATCCCCGCCTTCATTGATAACTGTGTATTTCTGTACTTTTGGAGCTCTGCTCGCACGACCTCATGGTAATGTTCTGCTGTGCCTTTGCCTCGTGAAGTTTTGTTTGGTTTTTTGTATGTCTGTTTAATTTCAATAAAATAAAAAATAAAAATAGTCAGATATTTAGCCATGAATCAGGTTTCAACAATATGAAACTTGATTTTATCAATGATGCTGTGAATATCCAGGATGTGTTTGTGGTTGACCTGGCATGGGTGACATTTCTTTTGAATGTGAATTATGAGTGCCTTTCCTGCAATCTGTTGTTGACAATTTCATAGCATTCTCTTTCTTTGTTAAAGGCTATTCAGCCTGTGAGGGGAGTCATTCTCAGCAGCGGCCAGTGCAGGAAACCGTGGAGGGGCGGGGTGGGGCGCTGCAGGGGGGGGGATGTCGACAGATGACGGAATAGGGCAAATTAAATAAATAAATAACTCCTATTCCTTTGCCTGTCGACATCACCACCGCAGCGCCCCGCCTCACCGCGCATACCTGCGCTGGTCGCTACTGGTCATTCTCCAGAATTTGTGGGTTTTGGTGAGTTTGATTTAAAAGACACAATACCATTCTTCAAGTATTGATATGGAAAGTGGTTACCTCTGCATGTTTGAGGATGTTCAGTGGTAGAGATTGCCATTGCTCTTTGGTGATTGAAGGAATCAGGGTCCCTGAATGTAAAAGCTGATGTTGCTTTCATATAAATGTGTTGGTTTGGATTTTGGAGAGACTGTCGGCAGTTTGTCACTCAAACTTCACTCACAAGAAAATAATAATATTCTGTGTAGGAAATTGGGTTACTGGTAGAGGGGGTGGGATGAAACCCTACTCAAGCAGCAACCAGAATTCTCGTCAGGCTGAAACACAATCAAACTCCAAATTAACCTGTGTTTAACCCTTTGGTAGCATCCAGGCTCAACTTAGAGGCAAAGCGTAAAGTATTTATGCAGCACACAAAAAGTAATAAAGTGAAAACACAACACATGAAAATACCAGTCCAGTTTAGAAAAATAGAGTAAAATGTATTACATTATGTGATACCAAAATGACAAAAATCCAATTAGTAGAACCAGAGATAGGCAGTTTTAAAGATTTAGGTAAAAATAGTGCTTAAAAGGACAAAGTGCCAACTATGGTTATCTGGTTATGCCAACGAGACAAACTCACAAGTTCAGGCCGACTGTGATAGAGCGTGAGCTGGCTAGAGGGACCCTGTGAGAAACGTACCTTAACTCCTGGTTGCGGAGCGTTGTGCCATGCAGCTGTGGTCCAGCGCAGACATGTGAGTCCACGTCGAGGATGAATCGCACAGCAGCGGTTTTGATGAGCTATGAGGCCTGAGATGTGGGCTTGCCCTTAGGCTGTGTTGCGCTGCATTGGTTCCAATGAGAAGCTACGAGGTGGGCATCGAGGATGCATCACACAGCGACAATTCTAATGAGCTGTGCAGGCTGTGAGGCAGGCTTGCCTCGAGGCTGCATCGCACTGCATCAGTTCCAATGAGGAGCTGCGAAGAGCTCATGCCGCGCCAGTTTGGATGAGACCAAAGCTGGGCTGGTAGAGCATCTTTAGCCCCACTTCCATGGGTCCAGGATTGAAGGCCCATCACTTGAGGTTGTTACGACTCCACAGCAGGCAGAGATCAGATGCAAGTTTCAAGAATGTTGGAGACTTTTCTGTCACTGAGGCTATGATCAGGAGGCCAGCCAACTAGCCTTTGGAGTCACTCTGGTGGTCCTGGGTTCAAAATGTAGGTCCAGTTCTTCCTATTCAGGCAGCAGAGTGGCAGGGCAGCAGGGCAGTCCTTCTTGCAGCAGAGCAGCACAGCAGTCCTTCTTCTGAACCTTCCAAAGGTCCAGAAGTGATCTGAATAGTTGAGTCTGTGGGTCCACTACTCCTACTTTATGCCAGCATTGAAGTGGGATAAGCTTCTTGGGTCATCTCCCTACAGAGATGTCTGGAATTTCCTTCCTCCCTCCTATGGCCCCAGCTTGTCTTGGGGCACTATAGACTGGTGTGAAACCATTTGTGAGTGGGCCGAAACAGAGTGTTTGTGATGTGCAAATGTGGAGTCTTTGTTAAGTAAAAGTTGATGTAGTCCTTCTGTGGTTTCCTCCGGCATCAAAAGAGGTCCAAAAACATTATGTTTTCAGGAAAAACCTGCGTGTTTTATAGAGACTTGTCTGATAGCTCCCATTATTCATTTTGAGCAGTCAAGGTTGTACATAGCTAATAGGGTATTCCCTATAGAACCAAGACACTACTTTGGGGTGTGTGCCACGTGCAAAAATATCAATGTAGATAGATAAAATGGAAGAGTATATGGACTTCTGAGTAGCAAGGTTCTGGGGTAGAGAGGACTTGCACTTTCCTCTTTTTAATTTTAGCCTCTAATCTTAGACATTTCCGACATGCTATGGCGGCTATCTTAGAATTATAGGAAACCACGTTCCATGACAGCTGAAGACAATTATTTGTAATTGCAAAATGGATGCCACTTTGCACAGAAAATACCATTCAAAGATGGCAGTTCACTGCTATTGGCTTAGCCAGTGCTCATTGCAATTTTACATGCCTTGATCAAACCAAAAGTGGTAATTGGGGAGAGGTAGGTAATGGCTGGAGAGAGAGAGAGAGAGAGAGAGAGAGAGAGAGAGAGAGAGAGAGAGAGAGAGAGAGAGAGAGAGAGAGAAAGGGTAGGGAGATAAAGACGAGAATTTGGGAGCAAGGGAAAGAGAAAGCACAAGAATACTGGCATGCAAGGAAAAGAAAAAAGAAAAAGTGAGAAAAAGAGAGGCCCGGAGAAGCAGAACATACACTGCCAAACATTGCCAAATCACAAATGCAAAAATACTGAATGAAAATTAGTTCCCTGACATCAGCAGAGTAAGGATTAACTGATTCACGTGTTCATTCGATAAATCATTATTCAGCTTTACAGCCATAAACAAATACTATAATAATACAGATATCAATACAAAAAGCCACAAAAAATATAGCAATAATACAGATATCGATAAAAACATTCAATGAATCAATTACAGCAGCATCCAATTACAGCATACAATAAATGGGCATACAGTAATACACTGATCCACTCATAAATCAGACTGAAACCTAAATGCTCCAGGTGCTGGGCAAACATAGGAAAGAAGAGGAAAGCCTTCAAATTAGGAACAGGACACTGAAAAAGAGAAGAAAGACATCCAGTCATGAGCAATGGAAGACTTAGACAGACCCTAATGATTTCAGGAAAATTGGAGACCGGGCTCATTCAGAATGTTTTTTAAATGTAAAAGTCAAAAGGCACAACGAAGCATTGAAGCACCAGTGTTAGCATTTGAACACAGGTAATACTGTCCTTGGTGCTTTTCAGGTCAACGGCCATGAAGCGCAGACCAGGTAAGCTTTGCAGGTCACTGCAGTCAAAAGTTTTGCATTGAGAGTTAGTATTTTTTAAAGACTTTAGAGTTTCATAGCCAGCTATGAATCCACAAGGATGCATATTTGCTTTTCTTGTTCTTGCTGCAGCCACCTTGGGTTTTGATGGCAAAACTTTAAGTATGGTAGATTCATGGCCAGTAAAGTTCTCTAGTCATTCAGGTAACATTTCCAACTTCACCTACTCATGCCATCTATGTTGGGACTGTCTTACTTTTGTGGAGCTCAAAAAACTTAGCAGACCAAGGCTAGGATCTGTAGCTGGCCAGTACTCCAGAAAGCTGGATAGTTGCTTTCCGTAGTAGACCCACTGAAGCTTCAAACTTTGGTGTCTAAATCTCTGAATGGAGCAAACCAAACATTCTTGACTGCCATGATTCTTCAGAGACTGAAAGTTTTCTAGCTCTTACCTATATACTTTGACAATATCCTTGTTCTTTGTCACTCCTACCACCCTCGAACTGCAAGGAACGGCTTTTATACTACCAAGACACAGACAACAGTGAGAGTAAAGGTCATCCCCTCTCTACAGCGGGGGTTCATCCATAGTACAGAAAATGGATCAGCTGATTCCTCTGGAAAGATGTACTTCCTCTACCTTATAACCTTGGGGCCACAGGAGGGCAACTACCCTGACCCCTGAGAAGCACTTACTAAGCTTATGTGCAAGAGGAACCAGGAACTGGAAAGTGATGTAGAGAAAGGTATTTAGCCCTTTTCTCAGGCCGACACAGACAAGTTCATCAGCTTCTGTTACTCCAAGCCATGTTGAGTTTTGAAGCTTTTGGATTGAAGCCTTTTCTATAGTCACTGCCTGTGGATTGTTGTTTGAGTCTAAGCATACGCCAAGTAGATTTCCACAATTCAATCCATTCCCAGTTACAGCATTTTCTTTTTCTTACTACAAACAAATCCCAGAAAGCAATATCCTGAGAATCTCAAACTCGGAAAGACTCTAGGTCACTGTAGGTAGCTTTCTCTGCTCTCCCAGGACCTCGCCTTCTATAAAGAGACCCTGCCCTTCCCACCAGCAGGAAATCCATTTAGACTTGTTCATGGCTAAAGGTACATCCTGGAATAATAGGAACCAGCCTATCTATGGGGACGGGCAGCTTCAAAGGCAAGCTCACACCAAAGCTCTGTTTACCATAAACATGTTACTTTTAGGGTTTATGCCTGCCCTTCTTTCAGTCATCTTCCCTTTCTAAAAATTTCTATAAAAAATATGGGTGGACCATGCGCTTGTAATTACCTATTACATACCTTGTGGCCAGAAATCTGCCTGCAGGGCAACTGCTCCCAAAATCCCTTTGTTCTATTAAAATAATATATTTCACACCTTTCCGCTGAGCAAGAGAAATCTAATGACTCTTACTGCAAGAGATGGAGCATGGTAGAAATGCTTTTAGGACCGAAAACCACATTCATTGATGAATTTGACTTTTTGGGGAAATACAGTGCAGCATTGGTGATTTCTCTAGCCCTTTCCTGAATCCATGTATAAAAATATGATTTGTCAAACTAAATTAGAACTTTGTCACAGGGGAAAGTTGCTCCAGCCTATACAGCTATTGTCTTCAACTGAAGGGTGCACCACCTGGAAGATTGTGGCACTTTGTGGGTGGGTTGCCATATCCATAGGAGTACTGAGTCCTATATAAAAAAACAGGCAGCTCGCTGGCTTTTTTAATACTTTGTTGGATTGAGAGAAAAAGAAGCAAAATACGTTTCAATAATTCAAAGCCCACACAATAACGGAGGCAGATGTATTTCTATTGTGTGTTAAGCTTGGTTCATGCTTCTTTTCATAGGCAGTTGTGCTTGATTTGAGGAAAGTTTTTCTCCTGATCTGAGGAGGCTGGCCTAGGTTTGATGAGGGATGAGACACAAACCAGTTTCAGGAAGACAGCTGGAATAAAGGGATGTTGAGTTCATTGAAGGAAAACAGAAAAGCCTCGAGTGCTATTAATCTTTTGCAAGGCTGGTATTGTTAAGGAACGGATAGTCAAATGCTAGACCAGTGCTGCACCAGCACGGCCAACTTTTCAGAAGTACCTACTTGTGACCGGTCACTCGAGAAGAGGCTGTGACATGGAAGAGGGAGTCACAGGTGTGATGGGGTCTTATAAGAGAGAGGCAGTAAAGGGAGGTGGGCTGCCACAAGCGACACAGATGAGGTGAGAGTGAAGTATAGTAAATGACAGGAGAGGGAAAGTAAAATGATGGGTCAGGAGGTTATGATAGGAGAGGTGTACATTGACAGGAAAAGCTAGAGGCAACCAGGAGACATTGGCAGGAGAGGTACACATTGGAAAGAGACATGCAGTGATAGAAAAGGTGGGCCATGATTGCTCGCATCCACTGGGCAAACAGAGGAGGCCGCTCCTTTTCCCACCTGGCGGCTAAGACCTGGAACTCCCTTCCCCTGCACCTGAGACTCACCACCACTCCAGCAGTTCAGGAAGGACCTCGAGACCTGGATGTTCAACCAATAGGAACAAGTAGTGTGACTCAGCAGCATGATCCCACAGAGCCTCCAAATCCTCACGGGTAAAGCAGGCATGCTCTACAATTCCTGATTGATTAATGGCGGGGATGGGCAGTGACAGGAAAGGTGGACATTGACTAAAGACGAGTACTTACTGAGGATGAGGAGGTAGGTATTGTGGTCAATAGGCTGGTGTTGGATACCTGACATTCTCCAAATGACTCCCAAAGTCAATGACCTCGAGCTCCATGGTGCGATTACGTTTTAGCCTTCCAGCCAGTGCAAAAGCACTGTGCAAAATGTATAAAGGTGAAACTAACACTTAAACTTCCATTCCTTTTTTTTATCACAAGTGGTTATCACAGCTAAAGCTGTCTCAAGCCAGACGCTAAAAATAACTTTGTTATGGGATCAAGGCACTACACCAATGCAATCTGTCGGAAATGATACATCAAGCACGTTCTATGATACAAAAACGCATGCCAACTCACACCGTGCTACAGTGTGACACACAATATCGGCTCCCATCACACGGTCTCCCGGTGAGGAGTCAATATCACACGGTGGTTGGAAAACGAGCTGCAAACCACTGAAAAATCCTGGTTTTTGCAGCTTGTTTTCCGAGGCTTTGAACTGCCGACGACCGCACCAGTCTCAGCAAGCTTTTTGTGGAGTGGAGGGCGATCAGGGCCAGACTTACCATGGGGGGCACCGGGCAATCCCCTGCAAAGTCAGCCCTGTAACAAAATCGGCCCTGGCAAAGAGCTCAGCGGCACCTCCAACCTCCCCAGTGGGGAGGGGGTGGCGAGCACTTTGACGGGCCGGATTTGGTTCCCACTTCCCAGTCTGGCCCTGTGAGCGAGGAGGGCGCTTGGGGCGGGTGGGTTTCAAAAATGCCTCGTAGGTACTTCCCTGCATAAGGCCCCGCCCTCTTCAAGGCCCTGCCCCCACCTCACACTGTGAGATTGTTCTTCAAGTTGGCAGGTATGTACAAACATTCTGTATTTTACCAATGTTCCTTAAGAGAGCCAAGTAATCACAACACTGTGAGTAGTGTGCATCTGATAATATAGCAAACAGCAATAAGATAACAGTAGCGCTGGAAATATGTGTGGTGGGTTTCAGCCCCCCCCCTCCCCACACACACACACATTTCATTGAGGAAAGTAAGCAGGTAGATACACGATAATGCTGCCTGGGTTGTGCAGCCTCTTGTTTCTAACACTTCTCATCTGAACTCCTTTATTAGGTGAAAATAAACCGGAATAACGCTTGCTAACAAAACACTGCTTTCTTAATTTGGCAAATCTGTATTTACGTTTGTCAGAAAGCAGCCTTGTCTGAGCCTGTATAGCATGATAAGTCACTTCCAGAACTATTTTCAAATGTGGCCATCAGTCTGTACATTTTGAAGAGTGATTCGGATCTGATTATTAACTCAGTATAACTGGTACTACAGCTGTTTCTGCTGAAGTCAGAGCATTGAGAGGCCATTCAGGTCCATCGGGAATGTGTTTTCTATAAAAAAAAATTAATAATAATAATAATTCTTTATTCGGTTAATCACAAGGAAAACCATAAAAGAAACAATCAACAGAAAAAATCCATGCATATACAAATAAAGAGAACATTTCATAAAAGACATTTTAGAAAAAAGACCGACGTATATTTTAAAAAGAGAAAATATTTGCTTTTAAAAGTCATTGTTTTTTCTTGTGCATGTTGCTAAAGATTTTTTCTATGATTCATAATACATTTTAAAAAATTTAGGACTAGGTAACAAACTTCTTCAGACTCTAAAGATTGCAGACGATAAAAGGCCGGTCGGCACTGTCTAAGGCCCCACCGCCTGCATATCGAGAGAATCCAACGTTTTCTGTGAGGATGGTAAAATTTGCAAAACATAATAACGTGGATGTTAGATTGAATTGATTTCCCGTCGCAAGGGCATGGGGGCATACTTTGTTCCCAGGCCCTGTTTATAGGGAAAGCAACCAGTCTGAAGAAAAGGTTCAGTCTGAGCCTGGTCAACAGCATCCTCTCGTATATTTTAGTCTGTAAGGTAAGGTATGGCTGGATGCCAAAGGTTTGCTGAACAATGTGCGCGTGAATCACTGAGGGTTTTGCAGCATCGGAGGACAATCTTAGTGTTTCTAGATGTCGTAAGGCAAGTTCCTTCAGCTCCTTTTTTGGGAGAGAGACAATCGACTCTGGTTGAAGGTAGTATTTTTCAAGCTCGAGATCAGAAAAAAAGTTTCTAATATAACGGAGCCACTTCAGTCTGAGGGAGTGGTCGAGTAACATTGTGTCAGCCACTATCGACTGAGTTAATGTATTCGTCTCTGATATCCAGATACGCCTCCACAGGAGCAAGGGCTGGATTTTGATAAGATCCTGGAGATAAGGAATTCCCAGTTCCATGTGGGAGGCGTAGGTTGATGAGCCTTTCGGGGTGGCGAGAAGAAATCTTATAAATTCGTTTTCGATTTTCTGTAGGGCACCGACATCTGTGTGACCCCAGACTCCTGCTCCGTAAAGAGCAATGGCCTGGCACTTGGCTTTATAGATTCTCAACAGTTCTACTGGGCGTCTCCTTCCCAGTTTCCGGGAGAAAGACTGCAAAGCCGCTGTCGAACGCTTGAATAGATGGCATCGAGTGTCCACAGCTGGTTTCCATGTTAGCTTGTCGTCTATCATAATCCCGAGGTATGGATATTGTGCAGTGGTCTCAAGTGGTTGGTTGTCAAGAAAGATGCTTTTTGTACCTTTCTTCGCCCCCCCCGTGGTCATGACAAACTTTTTTTTACGTTGACCTTTAGGTCCAAGGAGTTCATGAAGGAGGTGTATCTATTAAGTGAGTGCTGGAGTTCGCGGGGAGTTCGGGCCAGGATGACGGCGTCATCCGCGTAAAGGAGTGCTGGGATTGGTCTCTGTTTCAGTTTTGAGAGGTCCTGGGCCCCCCTCAGCATCTCTTCCTCCAGGCCGTTGGTGTAGAGCGAGAAGAGAAAGGGGGCCAGGACACAGCCCTGCCTGACTCCTCGCTCCACACCGAATGGCGCCGTCAACTCTCCGTTCTTTCCAAAGCAAACTCTCGCCGAGGCCCCAGAATACAACTCTCTCAGGATGCCCAACAGGGAGGGGTCCACGTCCATTTCTCTTAGGACTGTCCATAGTTTGGAGTGTGAGACACAGTCAAAAGCGGCAGACAGGTCTACATAGACCATGTATACCGGGGTTTTCTTAGCATGCATGTATTTGGCCATTATAAGACTGAGGTTGAGTGCCTGCTCTACTGTTCCAAGGCCTTTTCTGAAACCGAATTGTAGATCCGAAATGATGGCTTTTTCCTCGCTCCACTGTTGGAGTCTCTCCAAAATGACCCTCCCCACCACTTTACCGAGGGAGTCCAAAAAGGAAATAGGGCGATAGCATTTCGCATCCTGGCGATCCCCTTTTTTAAAAATGGGGACCATGATTGATCTGGTCCAGGAGTCTAAAATACCTTCGCTGACTGCAGCTGCACAGACTCTTGTAAGGATGGGTGCCCAGAGATCTTGATTAAATTTAAAGAGGTCAACAGGGACGCCATCAGGGCCCGGGGCTTTTCCTGTCTTGCTTCTTTCCAGAGCCACCAAGATTTCAGAGATGTCGAAAGATATTGGGATTGGATATTGTACCTTGTTGTGAATGTTCGGTGGATGGTGTGCAGTTCCTTGAACTTTGAATATGTTTCCAAAGTGGGCTATCCAGGTTCCCTCGTCTATGGCCACCTCTATCTTGGGGGAGTTGTTATCTGAGAGATATGGAGATCTAACCGTTCTCCAAAAATCCTTGCTGTTTTTCGATAAGGAGCTCTTATCTAGATCTTTCCACAGTTTCTCTTTCATTTGTTTTACTCTTAGATTGCGATCCTTTTTGTATTGTCTTCTCAGGAGTTGAATGAGGCCCGTATCTCTTGGTTTTTTGTGGAGGGCAGATTTTAAGTCGGTTAGGGCCCTCGTGCAGTTATGGTCAAACCATCCTTTTTTTTCTAGATGTTTGTTTGTTGCTTTCCTCGTAAGCAGTTCTTTGGCTGCTGCCAAGATTTCTCCAAAATTTAAGAGGACCTCTGCGTGGTTTAGCGCTGGGTCCAGGCAGTTAATAATATTCTGATACGCCTGTTCACTAGTTTCTTCGTAAGATTTTGTGGGTTGATTTTGTCCCATTTTATGGAGTAACCGTTATGTTTCCCTAGTTGCAATCTGTCTTGGGTAAGAGCTTTTGCTATATCAGTGACCTTAGATTTGTATTCTGATGGATGGAGTTCTATCCTTAGAGCATAGTGATCGCTTAGTGTGTTTGTCATTACTGTATAATCTGTGACCATTGTAGTGAGACCTTGAGAGAGCAGGATAAAGTCCACTGTTGTCTGGTGGCCTCTGCCCACGTAGGTTGGATCGAACTGATGTTCCTTCGCCTTTGCGGAGTTAGCGATCACTAAGTCAAACTCTGACAGTATGTTGTTCATGGTTTTGCCAGATTTATTGTGAGCGAAATGGGCTAATGGAACTTCGTGTTCGTCCACAAACCCGCAGCATTGGGAGACTGCCATTGGGCATGGGTGGAGGTTAAAATCACCTCCCCAAAGAAGATGAGTCATTTTGGAGTTGGTCTCCCGCTGTAATAAGCTTCTTAGTCTCTCCTGCATGTTTTCAACGAAAATCAAGAAATCGTTTTCCGTTAGATTGTTATATGAATTAACGAGAATAATGGTGTGTTCGTTTGCAAAGGAGAGGGAAAATATCTGGCAGTTAGAGTCAGTGAAAAGATTGGTCACTTTTAAGCGGGAAAGAGTATTAGCAATATAGGTTATTAGTCCTCCTTTGGGTCTACCTATTGGGGTACGAATGGCTGGGGAAAAGTATGTTTTATACCCCAGTAGATGAAGCTCTGAGGTTGTCCAGGTCTCTTGAAGACAAATTATTTTGCCTTGTTCGAGGAAGTTCACAGCTACAGGGTCTTCGATCTTAGAACGTAGACCCGCCACATTCCAGAATAGGGAAGGTATTGTGAGGGAATTAGCTTTTGGGGCTAAGGTTGGTGAGGTATTCACAATGTGGTTACTTGGGAGGGGGAAGTGTGGAAGGTTAGAGCTGGTGAGATCTGTATCCTTTGGTGGTCAGTCTACCATTTCTAGGGGACTATATCTGTTTGCTAGTGGGATGTTATGCCAAGGGTCCCATCTGGGCGGTTCTCTGCGGGTCATCCTCTGCTGTTGGTATCCCCATTCTCCCCAGTTTGGTCCCTGATGACGTGGGTTTACTGTGTGCCATGGATTTTCCTGCTCTCGAAAACGAGGGGGGCCATATTGTCTACTCTCGTAGACTGTGTGTTGGCGCTGGGGTCGTTCGACCCACGGGAAGACAGGGTCTTCAAAGAAGTTACTATTTGTAGCTTGGAAGATGGGATAGAAGAAGGAAAGTGGTTTAATTCTAATTCCTCCAATTACATTAGATTGATCCCAGGAGCAGATGTAGTCTGCCGCCCAGGGGTCCTCAAAAGTTATAATGATGCAGTCCCCTGAGAACTGTTTACTGCCTTTCCCTACCCATGGGGTCCTGCGTAGGGAGGAAATCCTTCCATGGCAGTTTGGTGGCATGGGACGGTTTGTCTGTAGCCAATGATGTACTTTGTTTTTTAGGGACCATGGAGGTTCCGCCGTGTTAGGTGTTAGTTCGGGTACTCCAATCATAACCGCTACGTAGGGGGCAGCCTCGGGTGGAAGCTCGGAATGAGCTCTAATTTCTCCAGTCCCTCTTAAGGTGTTTCTTTGAGTTGGTTGGGTAAAAGGGTTAAGTGCCGGGGTCTTGGGAGGTACGGTTTTTCTTGGTGCTGATTGTGACGAGGTCATTGTGGATGCCACGTTATTGTCTTGTTTTGATGTAGTTGGCACTGTGATAGTAGAGTTTGAGGTAGTTGAAATCAACGTGACTGGGGGTGTTGTGAGGGGGGGCAATGCTGTCAATGTGACTGTCTGTGGTGTGGTGGTTTGAAGAGTTGTAGATTTTGCAATAACGCCCAAAGGTTTCGGGAGGGTGTTGTGAAAAGGATTTGTGCCCCCTTTCTTTTGTTGGAGGAGTCCCTGTTTGTGTTGTGGCATAGGGATGAGCTTCGAAATCTGAGTCTCTATCCTTGCTAGTTTTAGCTCTACTGCTTGTAGAAGTTGTTTGAAAAGTTCAGCTAGCTTATTTATAAGGATAGAATTGTCATGTTCTTCCGGACCCTTTTCTGCAGAGGGTTGGGTTGGTGAGACCAATGAAATAGGAGTTGTGCTATCTTGGTGGTCCTGATGTACTATTACAGTAGTGAGTTGTTGCTGTAATAGTGGTGGAGGAATGGGAGGGGGGGCGGTTTTCGATATGATGGGAATTATTTGGGTAGAGTTGTTTTTACTAATTGCTCCTTCCCTCCTACCTCTTGCTTGAATATCCTCCTTGGGTGATATTTGGGTAGGGGATTGGGGAAGTAGCTCAGGAGTTCTTTCTAATTCTGAGCCTAGAGGAGAGTCTATAAGCTCGGATACGGATAGATCTACATTGTTTGGGAGGCTGCGTCTGCCCTCGCTCACAATCCCTGGTACTTTTTTGTTGGTGTTTGAAACGGGGGTTCTAGCTTCAGCTAGGTTTCCCAGGGAGGATCTTTTGGCGAATTCTAGATCCAAGGAGACTCTGTTTTCCATAAGGGAGATGCTTTGGTCAATGAACGAGTTTGCTTTTGTAATAAAATCGTCCATTGGGCCCAATAGTTTTCCGACGCTCCCTGGAGCTAAAGTCTTTTTTCCTCTTGTGACTACCATCATGTGAGGTTGGAAGTTAATGTTAAAATTAATGTTCCTGGGATTACAATAAATAATATTAAGATGATGGGTATATGGAGGATATTAATATTTACTTACAAAGGGAGTGGCCCAGTCCAGTCTCTCAGGTCCTCGAACGGCCTCAAACGGCCCGCTCTTTGCCCGGTCTTCGCCCCGGACTGCGACCCGCGCGCGTCCCGCGAGGCGCGTTCCTCGGATCGTATTATAAAGTGTGACCGGTTGTGGGGGCGTGGCACTGGGAGGGGGCGCGGCTCACGCGGGAAGAGGACCAGCTGGAGCTGTTGTGTGCTGGTCCTCGCAGTCCCGGGGCCGGCGCCTCACCCTCCTCTGCGGCCACGAGGTGTTTCCTGGCTTCCTAGCCGGTCCAGCAGCACAAGGAGGGGTGGTGGGCTACTCCTGTAGCGCGAACGGTGCAGGCAGGGAAACAAAACCACAGAGTCAATCACGAGTGGCACCCGTGAAGCGGGTGCCGCGAGAAGTTATTGGGCTTGGCTGGAAGCGTGGCACTGGGAGGGGGCGCGGCTCACGCGGGAAGAGGACCAGCTGGAGCTGTTGTGTGCTGGTCCTCGCAGTCCCGGGGCCGGCGCCTCACCCTCCTCTGCGGCCACGAGGTGTTTCCTGGCTTCCTAGCCGGTCCAGCAGCACAAGGAGGGGTGGTGGGCTACTCCTGTAGCGCGAACGGTGCAGGCAGGGAAACAAAACCACAGAGTCAATCACGATTCTTTCTATAAAGAAGCAAAAAAATCTTGCTGCTCCCATGTTTTGAGGAAAATGTGTTTCAAAGGGCACACTGTGCCCCTTTTATCAGAAATGTCAAAACGAGGGAATTATATGTTGCAGATTTCCTACTGAAAAAGCTCAGCCATTTTTACACTTGCCATTTGCTATCACCCCTTTTGCTCACAGGGATGTGACTTTTGTGAGGTGGGGCCTCCGGTATTTTTCCTGGACCACTGTAAGACAATGGTAACAAGTCGTGCAAAATACCTTTGCTATGTATGGTTCAAAGGAAATTGACCCTTTATATCACCCTATACACCCTCCTTGCAGCTCTGTACCAGTAGAGCACATCCGTCAGTTTCGTTGCATGATAGATCATGCATATTAATTTATGCAGAAATGTGATGAGGAATGCAATGCTCTCTGCTGCAGCACTTCAGAAATATAAGCCCCCCCATAAGAGAAGCGCCATTTTGAAAGTAAATGATTCAGGCACTGAAAGAGATATTTCAAAGACCGAAGCAGCAATGAGGCAATGCAAATAAAACGAGGCATCTGAAGTGTCTCGCATGCACTGCCCCCTACCTTTGCTTTAAATGTTTGTAGCACCTCTCATTTCTCATGTAACAGCTTCTGAAGGGGTCACCTGCAAGCAGGGCTGGCTTTAGGGCAGTGCGACTGGTGCGGCTGCACTGGGTGCTTACCAGGGGAGGGGACACTGACCTCATGGGGTATGGGGGGCTGTGTTTAACAAAGGCTTGCGATTTAAAAACACCTTCAGCAGAGTTTCATGTGTGTCCAGGTTTCAGGCAGCATTAGCAATGTCAAGATAACTCGTGATTAATGTTCCTGCTAGAGAGTGAGATCAGAGTTTTGTCTAGGGGGCAGCTCAGAGGGTTAATATGCGTGCTGCAAAGAACGTGTACCGTGCAGATCACAGATCTGTATTTTATGTGGATAGCTGAGTGGTCTACTGCTTTTGTCACAGAGATCCCTTTGTTACCGCAGTTCATAAGATACAACCCTAATGTAGAACAGTGACTGTTACGAACTGTGATCCAAGAGCTGCGTGCTAACTGCATAAAATAGGTTATCACGTTCTGTTTTCCCCAAGTCTTCCATGATCTATTCATAATATTGCTGAAAAGTGTTTGTTTGGGTAGATCTACATTCTTATTAGTAAAGTTTGCCTTTACTAGTGTTTTAAAATAAATTAAATGTATGTGAGAGAGGGGCTATGGAGAAATGAGGGGCACGTTTGCCTGGTAGTCATGAGGGAATCCGAGGAGGTGGTCATGGGGGCAGGGCGCCAAAAATAATTCTCGCACCGGGCACCAACAGCGCTAAAGCCGGTCCTGCTTGCAAGGGGTAACGAGCCCTGGAGAGAGATCTGTTATAAAAGTGCTGGCAGGTTTGATATGCCTGCTGATGACATGCTAGTCTGTAACTAGCCTTCTTGGTATGAAAAGGCCCTTCCGACACACTCCCCTCAGAAGCTGATGAGGAAGCCATTATAAAAATCGCATCTCTGCTTCCGACCCTCGGATAGCGAGAAGCTACCTGCTGACAGTATGACCGCAGTGATCAAAGCAGCTGACTCCTCTGGACGCCCACTTCTTGTTATGAATAGATGGAGCTTTGTTGCACACCAGGAATCTATGGTACCAACTTGTTGTGATGTTACTGGGCTACAAAGACCCAAACACAAAAGAATCAGATTTTGTCCAGACTGTGCTAATAGCCTGCACTTCAGAAACACAAAATCTGAGAAATGTAGGACAGCAGCTCACAGGGAACCTTGCAAAACACAAAATTGTGTGTGTGTTTGGTTGTATGAGTGTGTCTATGTCAGGAAGGGAATTGTGTTGGAAAAATTCTAGGTCGCTTGTGGTGGTTGAAAGTAGAGGTGCCTGTCATGGCCCCGGGGGCCCGTATGCTCCCAGGCCAGGACATGCGGCTTAGCCTTGCTTAGTGGGCGGCGCTACAATCAGGACGCACACGCAAGGTTGGTGTCTAGTGCAGGACTGCCCTCGCCCAACCCCACTTGTTTATTTATTATCACAGTCACATAACCGCGGTCGCATCCAAATGGGCTCGGTTCAGCAGGAACACCCCTATTTGCCCAGCCCCATAACAGTGCCATGTAGATCATATGTGAACTTTTCAGTAGGGAAACGTATGGGAAAAGTATGAATATTATTTTCTACCCAATATACATTTTATGTTTGGTGTCTTATATTTGTGAATGCGACTCAATGGTAGGGTTGAATAGGTGAAACACAAGGAGATATTGGGCGGAGCGCTGAAACTTTTCAGACGCTCACCCCCAGTCACAGATCTGGGTTGAATCCATTATCGTTCTTTAGCCCACTTCACCACCCTAGTTCAGACACAGCTATATGAAAATCAGCCTTGACCCTGTGCCTCATGGGAACAGTCCAGTCCGAACTGCCAAGCCATGTCATCCCTGGATTGGAAGCAAGCACCCTGGGACCGGTTTCGGTTAATAGCCCATATGAGCCAGGCTAGCTTAAATCCAGTGGCAAAGTGAGCGTGGGACCCACGTCTGGGCATACCCTGCCAATTTAGGGCAAACAAAGCAAACACAAGGAGATGATGGACGGAGCGCTGAAACTGTTCAGACGCTCACCCCAAGTCACAGATCTGGGTTGAATCCATCATCGTTCTTTAGCTCACTTCACCACCCCATTTCAGACACAGCTATATGCAAATCAGTCTTTACCCTGTGCCTCATGGGATCAGTCCAGCCCAAACTGCCAAGCCATGTCTTCCCTGGACCGGAAACAAGCACCCTGAGACCGGTTTCGGGCTAACAGCCCTCATTAGCCAGGCCGCTTAAATCCAGTGGCAAAGTCAATAAGGGACCCCCGTCTGGGCATAACCTGCCAATTTAGGAAACATGTACCCCAGAAGGACTACTCTAGAAAAAGGACAGACCTTCAGACACACATTGACCCACAGCCTCGCCTAGGACGTGCCATTGGTTAAAGGTTTGCAATGGCAAGCTAGCTGAGGCCTCCCGTTAGAAATCTGTGCTTCCCCCAGCTCTATAAAGAGTGGCGAAGCAACCGCAATCCTGGCAGATGGGTCAGCCTCAATTTTCCACTCAATTCTAAATTACTCCCTAAGTGTAACCACACAAACACAAAATGCAAATAAATCCAAATAACTTTGATAGCAGTCTCAATAGATTCTCTAAAGATTCATATATTGAGATCCATTTTAAGGAAGTCAAGAATGGAAGAGGCAGCAATGTCCCCAAGTTTCCTGGTGAAATAATAATAATAATAATTTACAATTAATTACTCTCTGCATTGTGTCTCAGTACATCCGGTATCTGGGCTCAGTAAGTGGGGTAGGATCTGACCACAAATCACTGTGATTTTGTGTTGGGCAGCTCTAGCTCTTTATATATTACAGGATTCCAGCAACTGAAGGCCATTAATACTGGCTTCCCTTTGATTAAAGCTAGCCTGTCTATTTTAGATTATTTAGACTTTTTGTTCAGCCATGTATTATTGCTAATGTGAATAGTTAGCAACTAGTACTGTGAAATGGTATTTTGAATTGGGTATCCTTCAGTTGTATTGCATTATGCCCTTTCATTATGCCATCGGTGTGGTAAATGGCACACGACAAAGCACTCGCAGGGGGTGCCGAATAGCCTTGGGGCACATTTTTTTGTGAAATAATAGCACACATTGGGTATATTTGCAAAATGTACTTGAATGTCAAAATGAACATTGGCCCAAGTGCATTAGAAATATGAAATACAATGCAATACTGACAACACATAGGCATCTACGATGGCTAATTAAATAAGGGCCTTGAAATACTATGATAGGCCTCTTTTGGTGGGACATAATGGTATGGTGGTGCAATGTGTGGTAGCGTTTCTGTAATTATCATTGTGACTTCGGCTATCTATGGAAATGTCATGCAACTGCCCCTTGTGCTTGGACGGGTGGGTGTGGGGTGTACCTGCCTCCTTTACTGTTTAGTATTTATTAAGTCTTAATGCACTGTTTGCTGCATTATTCATGTTACACTGTCAAAAACAAATAAAGATATATATATATTTTAATACACCCTAGAGTGAAGAACAGAGGCCGCTTCCATTCTCCTCTCCTCATGTGCTCTCCATTCTATTCTGTATATTCAATAAGTACAGTTATGCAAGAGCGCAGGCTTCTGTGCCTGTAGGGAAGAGGATCATACAAGGCCAGCTCCCAAATCCCGTTCTTCCTATTTTTGGCTCACTTAAGGTTTGTCATTGCAGTGCTAATATTAGCCACACCTCAGCATTGAGAAGCTGCAAGGCAAAATGTGAAGGCCTGGACGGGAATGTAATCAGTGTCCGTGAACATTTAGAGTATCTTCGTATCTGTATGTCTGTGGTGGCTCCTTTTTTTGGCTGTTGCTCTCGGTAACACACTACCCTACAAGATATTAAACCCACTTCCAGTAGCGGCCGGTATTATCGAAGAGTGGCGGGGAAGCGGTCAGGGGATGATAGACAACAAATGACAAATTAAAAAAATGATTTAAAAAAAAAAAATAAAGTACCTGCAGCCAGCCGGATTTTGCTCTTCTGCTCCTCTTCTCTGCAGGCACAGGCTCCCACAATACACTGTGGCCAATCCTGACGCTGCTCTCATGCTGCTGGAAGCACCATCAGGATTGGCCTGAGTGCTCTGAATTTGTGCTACGTGTGAGACTGGGAGCTTGTGCCTGCTGTCTCCAACCTGGCAACACAGGTTGGGTTGGAAACAGCTTGAGTGCTCATGACGGTTTGGCCGGCCTAAGACAGTTGGCCAAACCGTCATGCGCACTGATCACAGTGCACTTACCACTCTTCCTGTAGCCTGTCATCCCCATGGTCCCGCCCCAAAGACTCAGCAGGAAAGGAAAAATAAAACGAGAATAAAACATGTTTATAATCGTTTTCTGTTTCCTTTGCTGCCATATTGAGGCAGCTGGTAGGGGGATGCGATGCTTCTCCGACACAGTGGAGGAGCCGCCACTGCCCTTTCCATATTTTAAGATCCCTAATGAATATGTTCCTGTTCGGTACAAAGAAAAAGCAATTGTGGGTGTTTTGGACAGAGCACGGGTACATATTTAGTTAAACTGAGGAAGTACTGAGCGATTTTCATTGAGGGACCCGAAGACATCTTGAACTTTTCCATGTTGCAATCACTCCGACATAAGATGTCTCTAGCAGTGGTTCTGTTTCTCTGCCTCTTGCAGAGGTCATGCCCCATGGCGAGCACATTCCTTTATAAAAAATCTTCCCTTGTTTCAATTAGTCATGCCTTCGGCTTCAGGGGCGTAGCACAGGCCCATGCAGCCCCTGCGGTGTAGCTGCCCCAACACTTAAAGGGCTCTAAATTCTTCAGAGGTCCCCACATTCATGCCGAGGACTAGAGCTATCTGTGAGATATGGGAGAATCAGGCGCCACCCATCACATTCATTTGGGGTGGCAAGCATCCTTTTGGTTAAATCACTGCTTGGCTTCCCTGAACTGCGAAAACCATTCAAAGTAGGAATGAAGAAGGATTACAAGGCCCTGTTGTCTTGGTTGGTCTCCATTGAACCATTTCTACTATGGCCAGTGCTTTAACCCCTTTGCTGCGGCGGCAATTCCGCCACAGCGCTAGGGGGGCCACGCGGCGCTCCCATGCTCGTGACGGACCCGCTCCGCCACGAGCCTCAGGCGCCGTGTGCTTGTGACGGAGTGGTTCCGTCATGGCCCCGCCCCCCTCAATAGAACGAGCCGACCAGGCATGAAATCAGCGCCGCGCAGGCGCGCCGCGCGGCCGTGACGGAACGCTCCGTCACCAGCACAGCGCGACCGAGGCTGGTGATGGAGCGGTTCCGTCACCAGCATGGGGGGGGGGGTTAAATGGGCCGGTACTGTCTGGTACGGAGTACCAGCACTTTTTTATTTTGACAGGGAGAGTATTAGCAATTTTCAAGAGAAATCCTATACTTTTAATCGGAGAGTACCAGCACTTCTCAGAAACAAGCAGGTACTCTGGTACAGAGTACCTGCACTTATATTTTTCCATTTCAAGCACTGACTGTGGCACCCGAAAGCAATGCTGTCGATTAACAGCCCACATCTGGGGGTGCAACAGTAGGGTAAGTATTGGAAGCTGTAAGGGTACTTTGCGTTGTAATGTTATGCGTTGTAATGGTATGCGTTGTAATGACATCCGTTGTAGTGTTATGCGTTGTAGTGTCATGCGTTGTAATGGTTGCGTTGTAATTGCATGCGATGTAATGGATGTTGCGTTGTAAAAGTTTTGTTGTAATGGTAGTGCGTTGTAAAAGTTGCGTTGTAAATGTTGTTTCCCGTGAAATCTCTAGCGAGGTTGGCTCGCTGATCGCACTTTTTTAGTAAAGTCATTATGCTTTTCCAGCGCTTAGCAACATATCTATTTAATAGCTGCTGATGTGTTTGAATTGCTGCTGTGTAACAGGAACCTTCTGCTTTGGTAAATATTGTAGAACAAAAACATCTTAAGTGCTGGTGACATAAGCGCCTGCTGCTCTCATCCTGTCATTAGATTGTGCACATTTTATTTCGGCGTTGGTTCTGTTGATTTGTATGAAACATACTGTGTTAAACATTTATTGGAAGGGAGTTTGATATTCAAGAGAGCGACCTGCGATGCGTACTGAATGTAAACATGCGATCAAGTGGCACACTGCTTTATTTCGACAGTTCCGTTTTAAACTCACTCTCTTATTCTACATTTAAGCAATTTATGAAATACATCTGCCTCTAACAACCAGCCCAGGTTCCCCACTCGTCGACTCCAGCAAGCAGCAAACTGATGGAAGGAATGGCTGAATTAATCTCAGCCACTAGCAGTCGCTCAAGGCTGTATTCTAGTCAGTTGTTTTCTGTCCACTATGCTAGTCTAGACCAAGACTGGCCGAATGCAAATGAGTTGTTTCCCAGCTCATGTAGAAGCTGCCATCCCGAACTGCCACCCCAGGTCCTCCCAAGATGGAAACATAAGCTACACAGGACTGGTTTCGACCTAGTTATGCCTCATCAGGAAGCTATAACTTGAGTTCAGTGGCACACTGAGCACAGGCCCTTATGTGTGGGCATAGCGGTATCTACTGCTACACAACAAAGAGATGAAAGGAATAATTGAAACCATCTCTGCTGCTAGGGACTGCTTGAACTGCATTCCAGTCCATAATTTTTCACCAAATATGCCACTCCAGATAGAGATTAGACATATGCAAAACAGTCTTGGCCCTGCTCCAATAGGAATCCACAACGAACTGCCAGGCAGATCTTCTGTAGACAGGAATAGAATCAACTCTGGAAAGATTATGGCCCGCTTAGGCCTTGAGTTATTTTGGCCCGAGCATTACCAGTGGCAGCCATCACCGTTCTGTTGTTCTTAATGCATATGCAGGAACCAAATATATTTCTGGTCATCTATAATAACAACTACTTAGCAATCTCATATGGGAATTTATACCAGTTAACTGATTTGTACAGCACAGTAGAAAGTAAGCATGTGGCATAGGCCCACATTGTTGTGTACTTTTCCCCCATAGCCTCTTACTTTCAAAACTATGCAAATTTCCCAGATGTCTCCAGGGACAGAATAATTGGCAGTGAATAAATCAGAAATGCCAAGAAGACATTGATGGCTGAATTCAAAGCAGCTTAATCAAGCTGAAACACAAGCAAATGGAAACCCTCACAGCAAGGGAGCATTGGGTTTCATTTACAAAACATTTCTTAGATTTATAGTTACATTTTCAGCTTCAAAATTGTGTATTTTGTGTAAGGGATAAACTGCGCAACAGGAAAGTCATTTCCATCACTATATTGTCATAGGCGCACGTAGTTTGCGTTTACATAAAATGTTGGTTGACTTGGGGGTTACGCAATGGGAGATTGGTTGGTAGTTTCTATTTCATCTGGATGCAAGAACACGTGACCATTTTTGCTGTGCTGCATACTTGTGCCAGCGATGCCTAGTACACGAAGGAGTTTGATATGACTCCTGTATTTTTAGAACCAACATGTACACATCAATTTATATTGCAAGCATATTTGTCCTGTGTTTTAAATTCAAAACTATTTTCTAAACGTTGGTGACCATCATTTAAATGGAATCTTAAAAGGCACGTGGCAGTTCAATGATACGAACAGTAGGCTGGATGGAAAGGTCCTACTTTAAGGGCTGGTTTGACTGACAGGCCCAACTGTGAAAGTATCCAACTCATTTGTGATGGACTAGCACACAAAGGGTCATATTTACAAGAAAATTGGGGAGCGTGGATTAGCACGAAAATTGCTAACGCCGCACTCCATCACTCTAGAAACACAAGGATGCACCGTATTTGCAATATCATAGCACAATGCAGAACACATAGAAACAGCAAAAATTAGGAAAAATAAATCTTTTTCCCTGTTTCACCATAAGACCACGTTTTCCCTGATCTTAATTTTGGCGCTGCCTCCTATTTACGCCACCCTTGTAAATAGGGGGTAGCATCAAAATCAATTGGTGTTGCGGCGGAATGCCCACCACAACACCCATTGACCACCCTTGCCATGCTAATGGTAGCGTGAAAGGGGGAAGTATTTACATTGCTGTGGTAAGCCATATTAAGTAGCTTAATGCCACCTTGTAAATGAGGCAAACCCCTATCGCTACAGGAATGTCGCAAAAAGTGATGTTTCTGTTGCGATAGTGGCTTGTAAATTTGCCCTAAAGAGTGCTTGCTAGTATATCCTGGTACATAAAACAAAAATAATATTTTTTTTCGTGGCATACAGGTCTATATTAGTATTTACTCCATAGCCCGTGCTTTATTGATGGCCTTCCATATATCAATTTTGTTAACTGCTACACAATTTATTCATAAACATATGCATGATTCTCTACAGCAGAAAACTATGTCTCATGGGTAGTGCGGCACAACCGGAAGTATTGAAATATTCCCCCTTCCAAACTGTCTGTAAATCGTATGGCTTATACCAATAAAATTGTCAAATTATGCTGTAATGTGACCATTTAAACACGTGTTTTTTACAATATTAATTGGTGGAAGAACCTGCCCCAAACAAACTGGGACAGGCGTATGCGCTACACTTACACGGTGTACTATGGGAACAATCTAAAACATTTTGTAATGCCTGATGTATTTTATTTGTTAGCACTGAGGGTCTCTAGTTGGCAGAGGTAGGTACCTTTTTCCAAATAGGGACCCTTGCTTATAGTCAGGGTAAGGGGGATACACACTTTACATAAACCCTGCTCACCCCATTGGTAGCTTGGCACGAGCAGACTGGCGTATCCCGAGGCAATGTGAAAAGTATTTGTACCAAACACCACAAATGAACACCACACCAGTTTAGAATAGTAAAATATCTTCAACTAAACAAGACAAAAACAGCAAAAATCCAACATACAGAGAGTAGAATATCTTTAAAAAGGGTTGCAAAAATAAACTTGTAGGTGGTAAATGCGACACTTTTCTCTCAAAGTACCTTAGATGCATAATGCAGAACAAACAAAAGGGCCGAACAGAAGGCGATGCGTAGATTCTTCCTGCACTCTGGTTGCGATGCAACAAGATGGCGCCTTGATGCGTTGTGATGGTTCGGTGCGATGCGACAAAATGGCATCTTTGATGCTATGCGTCAAAGTGGATGTGATGCGTGCACACCTGATGGGCACGCAGCGAAATCGGTGGTCTCTTGAGCCGCGACAGGCCCTGCGACACGCTTCTCCGGTGATGCAATGGCGATCAGCGGCAGCGGCACGTTTCCTTAGCGATGCAACGGCCCTGCGACACATTTCTCCGGTGATGCGGCGGCAAACAGTGGCAGCGGCAACACGCTTCCTCAGCAGTGCGACCGCGGCTGCTGCAGCCGCATAACGCTTCTCCCTCATTGCGTCGTGCTTCCAGCTCCCAACGGCAAGGGCCTCACACACAGTTACAGGCACCTCTGGGCAGATCAGGACTTTCAGCAAGGAAGTCAGGGAAGCTGGGGGGGAAGTCCTTTTGTGCCTGGGACTTCAGAAACAGTGGGGCCAGCTCTTCTCGGGCCCTTGGAGACTTTTCTTCAGTTGGACACAGCACACAGAAAAGTACTTCTTCAAGCAGGGGATACAGCACACAGCAAAGTCTCTTTGGGGCATATCATCAAAACCCGGCGATAATTATCGCTAAGCACATTTAGGGCTAGGATAATTATCGCCGGGTGTCACTTGTTTTTATCGCGGAGATAGCGCGCTATCAGCGAGGCTTATCTCCAGAGCGATAAAAATACCTGAGTTAGCTGCCAAATGTGCAATTATCGCTCGGATTCCAGCGATAATCGCACAACGTTTGGCGCTATGTTGTTGATAGGGCATGGCATACTGAACCAAGATATCCACCTTTCATTGGATATCATGGCTAAGTCAAACTAAAAGCAGGCCTAAGGAAAGTAGCGATAACCGCGGTTAGCGCTACTTTTCTTATCGCTATGCTTGTTAGCGTGCTGATTGATAATTGGAGAAATGTTGGTTACCGAAATTTCTCCAGTTATTTTCGGAAGGAACGCCCACTTTGCATCTCATTAGAGGTTAGAAAGTGGGTATTTTCTTGCTTAGCCATCCAGTGTTCTTCTGCTGGTTTGTGGATCGACTGTCTGGTTTTGGAGTGACAGGGGCTGGGGATATGCACTCTCTCAGACGGCCACTGGGCGGGGGGGTTGATGTGTGTCTTGCCTTTCCTGAATGAGTCAAGGCTGGGATGAATAGACCTGGGCTGCATTCAGAGGAGTAGTGGGAGGAGTTTTCACTTGCACCTGAATAGGCCTGGTCTGCATTTAGAGTGGTGGGAGGAGATTTACCTGGCACCTGAGTAGGCCCTGTCTGCTTTGGACAATGTTGTCTCCACCTCTTGCCGGCCAGCGAGGACAGAACTGGTTTGGGCTGAGTGCAGACACTTTCTGCCTGAAAGAACAAAGAGAAACTGAGTATAAATATTAGGGCCCACACCCGAGAACTTCAGAATACTGCTGGACTAAGGAGCCTGCCAAGAAGAAGACCTGGAAAAGCTGTCAGGAGGAACTGCCACTTTGCTGTGTGCTCTGCTGTGCTAGCCTGCTGCTTGCTGCTTCTGTCTTGGGCAGGGAAAGGACTGGATTGTACTTTCATCATCCTGCTGTTAGAGTTTTCTCCAAGTGCTTGAAGTAGGGCTTGTCTCCTGTTGGAAGTCTCAGGGAGATAACATACTTCAGAGAACTCTTTGGGACCAAGAAGACTGCCCAGAAGAAGAGCTGTAGAAGCTGTGAGGAGGAACTGCCACTTTGCTGTGCGCTTTGCTGTGTTGGCCTGCAGTGGCTGCTTCTGTCTTGGGCAGTGAAAGGACTGGACTGAACTTTCAGTAACTTCTTTGTGTGAGTTTCTCCAAGGGCTTGAGGTAGAGCTTGCTCCCTGTTCAAGACGTCTCAGGAAAAGAAAAACTTCAAGTTCATCTGCTACTAACAATGGGGACTGTGTGTTTTGTGCTGCAACAGAAGAAAAAGCAACCCAACGCTGTCAACGACTCCACTGCAGACTCTGTGTCCTGAAGGCACCAAAAAGGGCACCGCAACCCTGGTCTCACCGAAGATGCCACCTGATACTGCTACCGAGTTGCTGCTTGCACCGCGACCTGTGGGCACCACACTCCGCACCCCCTTGCTTCACGCCACCGCCCTGGTATCACAGACGATGATGCTCCACGCCATCATCGACACCGCTGCTTGCACCATGGTTCGGGGGCACCGCTCGTAAGTCACACAACGCACCGCCCTCATCCTGCATCGCTGCCTTTGCCTACCGATGCCGGCGCCATTGACTACAGTTCAACAGCCGACAACAGCGTTTCTGCAACGACTACGACGCTGTTTGCACCATGATCTAAAAGCACAGCGCCGAACACCACATCACTTCACACTGCAGCCCTAGTCTCACCGACGCCGCTAGACGACCGTCACAGAGGCGCTACCTGTACCGCAACCTGAGGGCACTGCAGGCCGCACCACTTCACTTCACACCGCAGCTCAGATGCCTGCCAATGCAGGCACTCTCGAATTCAACCTCGAGGAACTCAATCTGCAAAGCATGTGACTTGCACTGACCTCCAAAACTGACGCCTACTGGCGCTGGCTCTTCAGGGCTCAATGAGAGGCCACAGATGCCCTGCATTTTATAAAAGGTACTGTTTTGGGGGTCTTTTTCGACACTGTAGTTGGCCCGTGACACTGCGGTCAGCCAGAACTGTTTGGATTTGCTGTTCACGACACCGTGATAGCCCAGGACCGAGCTGTGGACTTCTAGCAACTGTATTTTAAGTCTACTTTTGATTATTGAGAATTCTGAGAAGTGCATGGTGGATTTTTATTGTTTTTGGTGTTGTTTGCACAGATAAAATATTGGTTATTTTTCTAAAACTGGTGTGGTGTCCTTTTGTAGCGTTTTCACTGTATTACTTGTGGTTATCTGCAAATGTGTGTCACACTGCCTTTGAGGTAAGCCTGACTGCTCGTGCCAAGCTACCAAGGGGGTGAGCAGGGGTTATTTTAGGAGTGTAACTCCATTGCCCTGAAGAGGAAGAAGAGGAAGAAGGGTCCCTACTTGGACATAGGTACCTATCTCTGCCAACCAGAGACTCCCATTTCTATCGCAGCTCAACAGGCGCGATGAAATGGTGGCGGATGACCTAGCTGAGTGGAGAGACCTGTGTACCACTTTACTGGATCCGACCTTTGATATGGTATCGGAAGAAAGCGATGACATGAACAAATGAGTGCGACGAGGCTTAGGACTGTGTGGAGAGCACAGAGGTTTCAGTGTGCACGGGCCCCTTCAAGAGGGGAGCACAAGCGTGTTAAGCCGGTATTCCCCAGGTGGGGGACTGCAGATAGATTGCACATGACCTTGTCTATTGAAAGGGCATACTGTATTACATGTGTACATCCTTTACCTTTCATATCACTGGCTGCTGATTTGCTTATGTGTTGTTTTCTAAAACTGAAAAAAGAAGGTTTAGAGAGATAATAATAATTGATTAGGAATGTGGGACTCAGTCAGCCGAGGCCAGGCCAGAAGACAGAGGCCAGCACTGCCAAGGACATAGAAAGGACGGAGGTTGTCTGAGAGGCCGTCACTGCAGCAGAGAGGGATCTTTCGGTGGTAGGCAAGTTCTTTATGTTGTGAAGTTTCCATTTTTACAATGTAGCTGCACAGAAATTAATATATGACCTGAGTCACTGTTGAGTTATTCCTTCTACAAAGGAGGTCATCAGGGGATCGTTGTTTATTAATAAATATATTTGTATCGATTTTTTAAAATGAAAAGATAACATAAGCAGCTGGAGTGTAGTACAATATAACAAATGTATTGCAATGTATATGACAAGTTGTCTCAATTAATTTAAATATGAGTCGTGAACAAAAGTGAGAACTAGGCCAAAAAGTACACATGTATCAGACAACGGACTTAACAGGCAGTGTTCAATCCTGTGTGCTGGCCAGACCATTCACAGGGGTTTGTTGTTGAATTTGTGGGCTAATTTAAAGAGAAAGGCATCCAACCTTGACACCTCTGGATCGGTCCTCATTTATAGCTTGACCGCATCCTGGCAGCATCTTCGGACTGTGCCCATCTGTTGCATTCATGCTGCCACTTCTTAATGGGGGCAGCATGAGATGACTCCCAATGAGTTGCAGTGGCTCTCTTGGCCATTTCCAGTGCTAAATCGATAAATTGGTAGGTGTCCTTTTTTACCTTCAGTCTGTACATTATGTTCAGTAGGCAAGTCTTTGGTCTGTGCATAATTCGTCTGCCCATCCATTTCAATAGCAGTTCAACTACCTTTCCCCAAAACCCCAACACAGGCTGTAATGCAACCATCCCATGTGGTAGAACTTTGCACCCTCCCTGACACAACAGAGAAACTCATCCACCACTGCTGGGAAAATTGTGTGAAATCTGGCTGGGAAAAGATATGTGCAGTGTATGTAATTAAATTGAAGTATTTAAAACTGCACATTTATGAAGTCCTTGTGGGTGTGTCTGAAAGCAGTTCCCCAGTACCCTACTGCAAGCTCTTCGCTCACGTCTCTTTCCGAGATAATTCTGAGACCCTGAGGATCCCTGCTCTGTTTCGTTATAAGATATCTATATACATTTGTAACCATGTGCTGTCTCCCACCCCATGCTAACAGAATCTGTAGAGGGCTGCTTGTGTCGGGCTCAGTGAGTACCTGCTTCTATGTCTCAGTTGTCACCCTGCATTTAGCTGTGTATGTCAAATTGTTAGACCTGACATCCTTGGTGTGGTCTTCCCCCAAACATTTTGCTTTCACCCCTCCTGTTTTTTTAAATGTGTTTTCGTTGCCTAATCAGTGCTAAAGTGGTTGTGCTCTCTCCCTAAATGGTAAAAGTGGCCTACACCTGATTGGCACGTTTAATTTACTTATACATCCCTAGTAAAGTGGTACTACATACAACCAGGGCCTATAAATTAAATGCCACTACTGGGCCTACAGCACTCATTTTGCCAACCACTAAAGTAGCACTTAAAAAAATATCTCAGGCCTGCCATTGCCACCTGTAGTGCAGTTTTAAAACGCCCATTTCGACCTGGCAAAATAAATCTTTCACAAGGCCTAAAACTTCCTTTTTAATACATGTATGTCACGCCTAAGGTAGGCGTTCACACTCCATAGTTAAGGGTGCATTGTATTTCAAAGGTAGGTCATTATTCGTGACGAATGTGCTCGACCTCCGATGTTTGGAAACAGCCTTTGTAAATACCTGCATAGAAGTCCAGGTATGCAAGATATAAAGACTCAACCGCGAATGTCGTTTGAAAAAAAGCATAATTATCAGGAAACTGAAGAAGTTAAGCTTACCCGAAGGTCGAGCACATTCGCCCCGAATAATGACGGATGAGCACACTCCCTGCTTAAGGTGAGCTGTATAGCGTATATTTGACCGTTTGTCTTAAACCTTTTCTTAGTCTCACATTCTAATAGCGGTTACACTCACTTCCTACAGACACCTTTACAACTAATTGGATTATCGCTACGCTGTATACGGACCCACATTGAAACCTACGGTAAATTTCCCCTTTTTCATAAGATATCCTGGCATTATTTTTGTAACTCGGGCGTGGTGTCCGTATCACCTATGACTGATAACAACACACCCTGAGGTGACTTTTCTTTGATACTTTAATTTTCTTCAGCACAATATTTCCCACTTTTCCTGGTTTCTTTTTTGTGAGCACCGAGTCACGATCTAGAGTGCAAATCCTATAATCCTCGATGCAGTATAATCACTGCGTCTTGTTGTGTTTTAGATTACTGTGGATTTCAACGAAAGTGATGAAGACTACGCTACTCATTTAATTGATTTCCCTGAAGAAGGGTTCCTGTTGTGAACCCGAAATGCATTGGGATAATTTAAGTTCACGATGAAACTTTGTATTTACATGTTTATGTACTCTGTGATGATTTTTATTTGAATGTATTATTTGATCTTAATATACATTGTATAATCAGCATGAATATCATGTTTTGGAACTAAATGTTGATTTTGTCAAAATATATGGTTGCTTGAAACTTGACAACTTGACAAAACTTTCTTGCCTTTGAGCACTGGTTATTATTTTGTTGCAACTACTATTAGATGAGTTTGTTCTGAGACATCATTGTCTACAAGCTGTGCACTCCCTTAAAAGTAAAGTGTGCCATACTGCGATTGCTGCAATAGTTAATTGTGGATGCGTTAACATTTGATGGTTGCACTGATGGCTAGTGGTGTGTGTGCCTGTAGAAATTGTGCGCTGATGGCTGGTGGTGTGTGTGCCTGGTGGAAGTGTGCACTGCCGGCTGGTGGTGTGTGTGCCTGGTGGAAGCATGCACTGACAGCTGGTGGTGTGTATGCCTGGTGAAAGTGTGCACTGACGGCTGGTGGCGTGTGCCTGGTGAAAGCGTGCACTGACAGCTGGTGGTGTGTGTGTGCCTGGTGAAAGCATGCACTGACGGCTGGTGGTATATGTGTGCCTGGTAAAAGCATGCACTGACTGCTGGTGGTGTGTGGGTGACTGGTGAAAGCGTGCACTGACGTCTAGTGGTGTGTGCCTGGTGGAAGCGTGCACTGATGGCTGGGGGTGTTTGTGCCCGGTAAAAGCGTGCACTGACGGCTGGTTGTTTTTGTGCCCGGTGAAAGCGTACACTGATGACTGATGGTGTTTGTGTCTGGTGAAAGTGTGCACTGATGGTGTGGTTGTGTGTGGTTTTGGTTGTGTGTGTGTGGTTGTGTGTGTGGTTGTATGTGTGGTAGTGGTTGTGTGTGTGGTTGTGTGTGTGTGTGTGTGGTTGTTTGTGTGTGGTTGTGTGTGTGTGGTTGTATGTGTGGTGTGTGTGGTTGTGTGTGTGGTTGTGTGTGTGTTTGTGTGTGTGGTTGTGTGTGTGGTTGTGTGTGTGGTTGTGTGTGTGGTTGTGTGTGTGGTTGAGGTTGTGTGTGTGTGGTTGTGTGTGTGGTTGTGTGTGTTGTGTCTGTGGTTGTGTGTGTGCTTGTGTGTGTGTGGTTGTGTGTGTGCTTGTGGTTGTGTGTGCTTGTGTGTGTTTATGTGTGTGTGGCTGGTGCTGTCATGTTCTCTGTCTCCCAACCATCAACATGGACCTTCAGTAGATTGGGATTTCTATCATACTTATCATCAAGCCATTGTAACAGCCACTGAAAGAACTGTGCCTGCTCACTTCACTCTCACAGAGAACAGAAGCACAGCCCTCAGAAAGGAAGGAGGAGACACACCCAGACAGAAGTGGGTATGAGGCAGGAGCTACCTCAGATATATCTTAACGTTCTGGGAAATGTACGGTGAGGGAAGACCAAAGAGAGGTGGGTCAGTGTGGAAGGCAAATATGTATATTTTGAAATATATGTGCAAATTGGACCATGAAAGGGATTGGAGTGTGACACTAGACTAAGGGCTAGATGTAGGTAAATCTTTTTTACCGATTCTAAAATACCGAATTTTACCGATTCGGTATTTTAGAATCTGTAAATAGATGTAGGTAATAATTCTGTATTTTTTACCGAATTGGTAAGATTCGGTAATTACCGATTCGGTTATTGCCATTCATTCCTATGGGCCTGTAGGCCCATAGGAATGAATGGCAAATACCGCATCGGTAATTACCGGTTCGGTAAATACCGAAAAATGCAAGGGTGGCAGGGTGTCACTTTGACACCCTGTTGCACCCCTGATTAGTGCTTGTGTGCCATGTGGCACACATACATGCCTAAAGGGCATGTATGTCTGTCACATGGCACAGGTGTACATGCACAGATTTGCATATACACAGGTATTCGTTATTTACCACCAACTAATAGTTGGTGGTAAATAACAAATCCTTAAAGCCCTGTGGCACTGTTTACAGTGCCACCTACATCTCAAAATACAGATTCGGTAAATTTACAGATTCGGTAAAATTACCGATTCGGTAAAATTACCAAATCTGTATTTTGCGATGCCCTACATCTCAGAATCCAAATACTGGTCGGTAACAGCCGAAAATCTGTATTTTCGGCCCATAACGACCGGTATTTGGATACCTACATCTGGCCCCAAGTATCTTGCTTTCATGAATAACGAGAATGACAGAATAAGAGCTGGGAAGACACCATACACACAAGATGAAATATATAGGGGCAATGTGCGCTACATTTCACTAAAGAATGCCAGCGACAAAATTCACAAAGCCACAGGGTGTTAGAAGGGAGGTCGGACAGTGGAACAAAGAAATATAGCAAAGAGAGTGAACGGAGGAATCGATGCAGAAAGTACGAATGAAACGCTGCAGTGAGTGATGGGAAATGACAGAAAACGTGCAAGGGAAGGGAAGGAAGCAAGCAAGCTGAATGGCAGAGGTGTAAAAGGAGGCGAGAAAGGAGGAGAGAGGAGAGAAGAGGGGAGGGGAAGCAAGTGGCAGGAAGAAGAGAGAGGGCATGAAGGGATCGAAGGCAAGGGAAAGAAAGGGAAGGTGGACGAGATTAAGAGGAGCCACAGATGGACTTCCAACAAAAGAAGGGAGGAAATGGTAGAGGAGAAGACTAAAAAAACACGAGCCTCAGTGCTAAGAGAGCCGCAAAATTATTTTTTTTTTAAAGCGATTTGTGCGCACGCACATTGGGTATTTCCGCTCACAGACAGAACTCCCTCACAAAAGTGAACAACTGACCAATCATATGAGTTGCCTGCAGTGGTCATAGTAGAGGCAGAGGCAAAATGACGTTTTTTTATGGGAACGGAGGGGGCAGCCATTCAAATAATGGGAAGCAGCAACAAACTAGCACTGTGGAAATGCATGCAATTTATTTAATAAAATGTTTGATTAATGGCATCTCTAAAGTGGGAAAGAACCAGTCCCACCTGCTCAGATGTCAGACACTAGCGAGCCTAGGTTTTCACTCAGAGTGAAGAGCCCCCGTGTCTCAGTGCTAAGAGAGCCGCGAAATGAAATAATAAAAAAAAACGCGATTTGTGCGCACGTGCACGCGAAGAAAAAAGTCCTGTGCACGTCGCGCACGTGCTTGTGCGCAATAGACATCTATCGGATTACACAGGACATCATCAATGTGGCGTGTGTGTGAGTATAATCAGTCAAGGGAATGGCATCTGGAAGCCGTATGACCTTGAACATTTTAAAAAGGTAATATAAATTGGTTATTTGCCTTTCTCATGGCACGTGCATCGCACAAAGGTGGTTTCTGAGCATTCCGAGCAAGTCCCGAATAAATATGGTCGGAGACTCCCTATGGCCCCTCTCAAGCCTTTAAAAGACCCCTGGCGCAAGGTTAGTCCCGCCCCGGTCTTCCCTCTCTTTGCCCCAGGGATTGGACACCCAGACTAAGAATGGGAAAGTATTTGGATTAGGGGGGAGTGACCCCACCCCCCCCGGCCGTATTTATTAACAATACAAACAAATATTTCAAACCATTTGTTACAGAAAAATTTAAACAGAGAAAGTACAGTTTACATTGATAGACACATGTTGTTGAAAGAGCTAACCTTAACACATGCTAATACAGAAGGCACCCCTACCATAAATCTAATAATGGACGATAAGACTTTCTGCGTGTCCCTTTGAGCCTGACGGCAAAGTCAATGTCTGGCAAGCTTCTCTCCCCTCCCTCCTTCAGTCCTAAGGGTACTGCCACTAATACTCCTGGAGCAAGGTTGCGCAGGGGGTCCAGCTTATCGGACGGATCTTTTTCCCCCGGGCCCCCCCTATGCCCGGTCCTTGAGCTCCATAAAAGGGGTGCAGACTGCTTCGCATGCGCGTACGGGGGTGGCCCCAGGCCCACTGGGAAGATGACTCCCCCGGCCCCCATACCCTGACAGCCTACTTACTGGCTGTCACTACCCCCGTAGTTACATGGTAATGACCGCTAAGACCGCAGACTATGCTTACCAGTGTTGACCTTACCGCCACAGGCCAGCATAGTTGACCGACTATCTGGCCCCCCATCCCGCAACTAGGAAGGTCCTGAACTCTGCCTCAACTCCCCAAGCCAGGCTATGATGTCATCCATAAATGCATGATTCCCTTTCTGTGAAAGATGCACCCCGTCCTGAAGAAAAAACTGTTCTCCCTTGATGTATCTGTGTGATATAGTTCTTAACCTATGGGTCCTAAACAACTTATCAAATTTGTTGTTGAGCCGCTTTACCGCGTGATTCGGCCGGTGCGTCTAATTGAAAATTGTTACCCTGATCCTACAGCAAGTGCAGCCGCACATATCTTTTATAGCAGTTGGACGTCCACCTGCCAATCTTCTTAACACGCTCCTGTCCCAGGCCTTTTGCTGTTGCCTCTGAGGCTGCACCTATCCTGAAAGAGTGCGTTCCAAAATTGACGGGATCCATACCTGCCTCCTCAAGTGCTTTAATCATCACTCTCCTGAACTGAAAAACTGTGAGGGGGGTCTTATCCTTGTGTATGAACAGTGGTCCCTCTAACATTGGCGCCCTTTGGGCCATGAAAGTCTCTAACCTGGTGACCGGGCAGCATGTCGTGTTCCCTGCCCTGTGCAAGACTAAGGAGTCCCCCCTACCCTCCTGATCGGTTTTGGATTTTGGTATGGAAATCAAAACAGAGTCTTCTACTAATTTTACGTGCCCCGCTTGGATCCCTCCCAGCCAATCCCGCTTGTTCCTTGCGACTAGCTCACCTACCCTGAAAGCTCCGTAAAATGCTAAGCAAAAAGCTTCCTGAAAAAGGACTGCCTCGCTAAGTGTAGTACAGACCCGTGGTAAAGCCATTACCAACTTTCCTAGTATGACCAGGCCCACTGGTCTCCTTACATCAGGTTCCGCCCTCCGCAAGCGTTGCCACCCTTTCAAGACCTGCTGTACCACAAAGCGTTTCGTGGGGTCACCCTCTCCGCGCAACTTCGCAAAATAAGCAATTGCTGCAATGTGTCTCCTTGCGGCTGCTACTGTGCGTCCCTGTTCCCACATGAAAGCAAGATACGCCACCACTGAGTCATGATCTAGCCATTTGGCGCCCCACTGATCCCCTAGGAAAAGACAAAATTCACCGAACGCCCCATCGTATGCGCTCCTTGTCCTAGGGGCTAGGCCTGCAGCCACGAGGTGCTGTACTCTGGGGCACCAAGTTGCCAGAGTCGTTCTGGGAAAGGTGTCGGGTGGGGCGCTGCCTCTGGGATGTGTGCCCTGAAAGCCTGCATTTTAAAACGAGACAATGCGTCAGCTGCATGATTCAGAACCCCTGGGACGTGTTTAGCTCGGAAGATAACATTTAACCTCATGCACTGCAACACTATTTCCTTCAGTAGGCGTAGCAACATTCCACATTTCGCTGACTGACTGTTTATGCATTCTACCACTCCCATGTTGTCAGACCAAAATATGACTGACTGGTCTCTCAATGCGTCCGCCCAAACAACCAACGCTACTAGGATCGGGAAGAGTTCTAGGAAAGTGACGTTGCTGGTGAGCCCCGAAAGTTTCCACCAAACGGGCCAATGTTCTGCTACCCATTCGTGCCCTAGAATGGCTCCAAACCCCTCGCTGCCTGCCGCGTCGGTCATAAGACCCAGTTCGGGGCTGGACATGGGCGGGCTAGGCCACACCACTTTGCCATTAAAATCCTGCAGGAAAGACTTCCATATCTGCATGTCCTGCCTGACCTCCTTGGTTAACCTAGTGTGGTGGTGTTTATCTTTGAGACCAGACATGGCGTGAGCAATAGTACGAGAGAACGGACGCGCCATGGGAATGATGCGCAAAGCAAAGTTCAGCTGGCCCACCACTTGCTGCAATTGGTGTAGCGTGACCTTCTCTCTGCCAATGCAGCACTCCAAAGCACGCCCAAACTCCCTAACCTTGTCACGTGGCAACCTGGACACCCCCTCCACAGAGTCTAACTCGATACCGAGAAATTCAATGAGGGTTGTTGGGCCCACCGTTTTATCGGGTGCCAATGGGATGCCAAACTCCTGCATGAGATCGCAAAATTGCTGCAAGGCCGACCTGCATTCCCCTGAGCTTGGTGCCCTCAGGAAGAGAAAATCATCCAGGTAATGGAGGACCCATTGATGACCGGATTTCTCCCTGAATGACCATTCTAATCAGGAACTGAATTTTTCAAAATAAGCGCAGGACACTGAGCATCCCATTGGCATGCACTTGTCCACATAGTACTTGCCCTCAAACTGAAATCCTAGAAGGTGACAATCAGCAGGGTGAACCGGTAGCAAGCGAAAAGCGGAGTCAATGTCAGACTTTGCAAGTAGGGCCCCTTTACCTAAAGTTCTCAACATGGCCACTGCCTGATCAAAAGACGCGTACTTGACACTACATAGTGCATCTGCAATGGCGTCATTCACAGAGCTGCCCCTAGGTGCAGATAAGTTGTGGATCAATCTGAATTCGCCCGGCGCCTTTTTTGGTACCACCCCTAGGGGTGAGCACACAAACCCCGCCATCGGGACGTCCTCAAACGGTCCAGCTACCCTTCCGAGGTTCAACTCCTTGAGAATTTTTGCCCTTGCTACACTCATGTTGGATCTAACAGAGACTAGGTTCTTACAATATGTCACCCCGCTGTGGCCCTGAGCAGGTATCCTGAAACCCTCCTCCAAACCTTCCCTGATTACCCTCGCCGAAGCGGTGCAGGTGTATCGTTCCAGCCAAGGTATCATCGCGCCAACGTTCACCGGGGTCCTAGCCTTTTTTAGACAGGGTTCACTAATCTTGTTTCTTGCCCCCTCTCTCTCTAGCCTTCTTGTTGCACTTGGACTCGGGGTGGGAGGTGTTCCCACAATATCCACAGGCGTGCCTAAACTTACACGTGCCTGCGGCCCTGGAACAGGTACGTTTGTTAAAATCGAAACAAACCCCTTTCTTGCCACCGCCCCCTGCTCTTGCCGTAGTACCCCCTGCATTCCCAGTGGGGCTTGCCTTAATGGGCGGGAAGCGGCCCGTGTCTGGGACCGCCACCCTCACGGTATCCTGTGCTGCCACCACCAGGTATTTCAAATGGAGGAACATGTCGGTCTGATCCCACCTGAGGGAAGGATCCTCTGCCTTTGCCCGCCTAAAAGCCTTATCATAGTCTTTCCACCCGTCACCTCCCTTCTCTGCATGAGCGAGGGTGATCCTATTCTGGTAAATTGCCATCTCTGACCCTACTACCGGGTAGCGCTCTAGCATTACCGACATGTATGTGGAGAAACCCTGTATCCAATTTGCCAAATTCTCTTCCACCCTGTACTTCAGTAGAATGGTAGACCATTCTCTAGGGTGAGTCCATTATTTGTTTTGCCTAGCTTCTTCCCTATCAGCTTCATCAATTAAAAGGAAAAACATGTTCACGTATTCTCCCCTCCATATCTTTTCCTTCATCTCTTTAGACAGATGCCGACCCAAATGCTCTCTTTCAGAGCGCATTTCCCCTACTCCCAGAGGTGAGATATGCTTAATACCTGCTGGTGCTGCTGCATCAGCTTTCTTCGGTGGCTCCGTCTCCTTCCCGCAGTTGCTTGTACCCAGCAAACTGCTGCTACTGGAACCTGGCACCTGTTCCTGTGACCCAACGATTGCCTCATCAGGGATTGCGCCAATCGCCACCTGCCATGGGCTCCCTGCCGGTAATGCCGGCCCCTCCTTTGGTTTTGCAACTCCGAGTTCCGAGAGCAACTTTCTTGCTCGCTCCATTGCGTCACTCCCACCAGCTGACGCCCCTGCGGCATGAGACCAATTTCCTATTGAATCCAGCCATGGAAGAACCGCCGCCAAACTGGCTGTCATATCGGGCTGCCCAGGGATTTCTATGACTGCTCCTACTGCATTACCATGGGTCCCTGGCGCGTCCAACTGTACCTCGTGTGGCCCTGTACCCCCCTCTCCCACAAGGGGCTCAGGTTCTGACGCCGCCACCGGACTAACGAGATCCCTTGAGCCCTCCCCACACTTTTTCCGACACTGGGTGTTCTTCTTCTGCTTCGGTGGAGGGGGGGAGTAATTTCTTGGGGGCACGATAGGCCGCCTAGGCCTTCCCCCCACTACCGCGTCCGGGCCCTCCACCTTTTCCTGCAGTCTATTGAGAGTCTGACCCATGGCTTGTACTTGCTGAACCAATGCTTCCAGCATGACCTCCGTGTGGAACGTTTCTCCGGCCGCCGTGCCTTAGGGGCCATGGCGATAACGCGCCCTTCCCACGTGTGACCGCCCGAGGGAACCTACACCCCGTGACAGTTCCCCACCAGGAGACTGTGACCCTTCTTACCGTATGTTGTAGCAACACTAGCCAACCTGTGCAGCCACGCAACCAGAGCCAAGACTTACTGGCTCACCCAGTAAGCTCAGCTCTAGCCTTCTATGGCTCCCAGAAGCGATGTACTGCTGGTCAGCTGATGCCGCTTCTTCTTCCTCCAATGCTCGCCAAACCGACTGTCACCCCGTCACTGTATGACGTCCTCCTGTTATGCAAGCTGATACTGTGAAGAAAAGTGAAGAATTGCGATTTTCGCCGCGCTGCGCCTGCTAAGAAATGCTCACTGAGCTTCCCTAGGTGCTGCTCCCCCACTTCAACTTAATCCTTCTCAAAATTGGGGGTGTAACACGGCAACCCACCAGTGAGGTCCCCAGTGCTTATACCTGCTGGTAGCTAAAAAACCACTAGGGCTCCAGCCTTCCCTATGCCAGTCCACTCTGGTCCTGTTCCCAAACCAGTGGGTGCAGGCCTTAAACTGTGACACTTAGCCAATGGTAATTCTAATTATTGCCTCCACAACCCTGCTTCAGGAGGTGTAGTGTGCCCAGGAAAAAATGACCCACAAAGAATTCACTGTGGTGCCCAAGTGCGCGCTGCCGGACAAGCCCCCTTTGCGCCTTCCTCCTTGAAAGATAACCAAACACGGGCGCCTGCTTCCTTAAAATAGCAGCACCCGCCGAGCCCAGCTGCAAATACCCACCGGAGTCAAAAGCGCTGCGGGTCTCTGTCCCGCGATGCTCTGCTCGAGTCCCAGCCGCCCGTGACCCCTCATTACCCCACCGGCCTCCCGGCAGTCCGTCCGCCCGCCGGAGTGGAAAAGGCTCTGAAGCTCCTCTGCGATGCTCCGGTTCCTCGCACGCCGCGTCACCGCTCCCGATGCCGAACCTAAAAAAGAAAAGGAAAACGATTAATCGGACATGGAGCGCGCGCGCGCCGTTGCTAAGTGGGAGGCAGTCGCGAGCAAAGAGGCTGTTTCCCACGCAGGCTCCCCCGTTTAAGGGTAGGCGAGCCCGGGGTACTTCCGGAGAGATCCCTTGAACCAGAAGCATTGAAATGCTTCCGGTTCGCTGGTGTGGCACGGGGGCGCGATTGGCTATGAAAAGGAGAGGGAGGGGCGCGAGGGCAGCGTCACTGATGACGCGTTTCCACACCCTCTCCCTCCTTGTGCATCGGGGCTAGGGGGACTGCCATAATGGCGGCCCGTCCCATTCTGGTCCTGGCTCCTGTAAGCACCACAGAAGACTCTGCACTTGATTGACTTTTCAGAGGAAAGTACAGACGCACATGTGCACATGTTTACAGATGAACATACAGTGGATCAGTGACAGAATACATCATTGTTTGCTTCCCCGCCCCCGTTGCTAAAAACCCCGATAGAAATTACTGTCAGCCAGTTGCAAATGAATTGTGATTAATCCCAGTGGGTGGAATAGAGGGTTTTGGAAGCCCACTGCAATGAAATTGGAAACATTCACATTAATTCCAGGTTGATCTATACATGGTGTTTTGGTGCCTCGTGGTTGCTATTGGTTTGAGTTACTAATTTTATCTGATGAGTAGAATTGGTATGGCTTTTTTTCAGTGAGATATATATGATTGTTATCAGGTCTTTAAGCGGGATGAAATACTGGGGGGGTCTCTCAAAGGGTCATGGCTGATGCAATGAAGGGCATGACTTAGAAACACATAAGCTAAAAATCTGTGTTTAGCATAGTGGGCCGCCCGACTGGAATTCTGCTGCTTCGGTCAATGCATTCAGATATATAAAATAACAAGTAATATTACACTTACAATAAGCCAGGACTATTGCCTTTGTCAGTGGATGTTAGTTGCATATGATAAATAAGCAACAACTACAGCTTCATTTTTTATAACATTGAAAATGCTACAGTTCTGACATGATGAGACTATGAAACAAATATAACAAGTCTCTTTGAAGTTACCTCAAAGGCGTGACTGATGGCACTGCTGCAGAGTTCAGATTATTCTACCTGAGGGTAAGGGCAAATATGCTTGTTCTGGTAAGGCTTTGGCGTGAGCTCACGTGTTTACAAATATCGCGCTGGTGAGACGTCTTCTTTCATTGTTTACATACTGTGTCAGTTCGCCACGCTTTGCATGCAGACCACCCCCTTTTCTCGCCTGTTGCCTGCTAGCGTTCATAGAGCGTTACGTATAAAGTAAGAATGCAAATATAATACGAATAAATACTCCATTGTCATTATAAAACCTATATGGAATGTATTTAATTGTGTAAATGTTGTTCTATACGTACGAACGATGATATACCAACCTTACAGAAATCCATGACACTGTTGTACGCAAAAGCAGATATTCTGTTTTGTAGTCACTGCCCTGTGTTCCAGTTCGAAATGCTTTGTGGGATCAGCGGGGGGAGGTTATAGACATGTAAAGGAAGGAGAGATTTGAAGGAATTAATGTGACAGTTTAAAGGGAGGGGGCAGGAGTCATTTTGGGGAGGGTCGTGGGGGATGTGTCTGAAGGAAAGAGGCGGGAGAAGGTTATAGAGAAGGGTTAATGTGAGATATAAGTGCTATACAGGAGGTTTGAAAGCCCTTGAGGCCGTATTTATATTTATAATATTTCAGATAGACTGGATGACACGTTTTAAAAGGGAGCGTGGTCTGGAAAGCTTGATAGAGACTTGCGGGAAGAAGTTCTAAGGCAATTCGAGAGGGGTAACTACGGCCAAAGGTATCTGAGGGCGGGTTGAAGATATTGTTCCCCGGGGCAGTTTGTGAATGGTTAATGCCTGTGCTCTCCCGCTCCAAGGTCGGGCTTGGCAGCCCTGCATTGTGTTTGTTTGTAAAAGGAGGCGGAATGCGAGGTTTTGTTCCATGCCTTCTTTTTGTGCCTGCTTGTGCTAGCTTGGCAGCGCTGCCTAAGACATGCTGGGGAGGGTTGGGGCAGGCCTGTCGAGAGTGTTTAAAGTAACTTTTTGCCGTTTCCTGGGACTGAGACGAGCTTGGCGATGTAACTTTGTAGTTGTGCGTGTCCTTGAAAACAAGTGCAATTATGTGTTTGTCTAAGCAGGGTAGAGGCCGTGTAGCTCTTGAAGGCGCCAGGAAAGACACAGAGACACCATCAGGCAGGGAACGCAAGTGTAAAATGATGTGTTTGTAGGGCAAACCCCCTGTAGTGCTCGGAGGTGCACAGGAAAGACGCCGAGGCTCTAAGAGGAAACGTCACAATGGGGCTGCAAGTGGGCGTCGGTAATGGGTAACAAGCCCGGGAGTGGGAAATAAAAACTAGAGGCAAAGCATAGCGGATGTAGCATTGCAGCTAGCAAGTCAAGTGTTTTCAAGCTGAGTGTCCCTAGAGAGATGCCAATACTGCAACAGCATTTGAGGAGCAAGGATACTGTAAACAGGCACGGTAGGCTTTCACTTTCGTCCAGAAACAAGCTCTCGGCATTGCTGGGGGGGAGCGGCAGGCTTTGACGTCTGATGCCGAGGCACAGACAAATGGTGGTGCGCGATGTGCACGCGGGGGGCGGGACAGCAGCAGCCTTTGAAGTCTGATGCTGAGGCACAGACAAATGGTGGTGTGTTATGTGGCTGGTGTGCACGCGCATAGATCACATGAACTGTATGCGATCCGCAACCGTTTTGTTAGACTGTTCTTTTCCGCTTACTATAATCTCGCCGGAGCAATCCACAAGCGCATTGGCCCAGCAAGACCTAAAAACACAAGTAAGCAAACCAGTGTGTCACTGGCATATAGCAGCACGTCATCTGCATAAAACGTTATAGCATGTGCATAGCCTTGGAGCTCCACCCCACTCTGGTTTATATGCAACAAATAGAGCATAGCTTTCCAAATCCTGCCTCAGAATACCTTTCGTAGAGTCTTGAAGACTAAATTCATGATTGATAAATGGCGATAAGATCTACGATGTAATAAGTCTCTACCAGGTTTTGGCAATGTAGTGATGATTGCCTCCCATACTATGAGTGCCAAGATACCTCTCTCCCTCGATGCTTGGAACATGCTGAGGAGCCAATGAGCCAACCAGTCCGGAAAGGTTTTATACAATTAAAAGGGAGTCCATGGCTATCTGGATCCTTCCCCGTCGCCAGCTGATTTATGGTTGGAATCAATCCAGCCAGCGAGAGTGGGACATCTATGATTTTAACTTGATCAGGCGTAAGGCAAGGTTATCCATTTGCTCATGTGAATACTTTCTGCACAGATGGGTCAGTTTCTGCACCCATGTCATAGAGCTGTTTCTAATAGGCAGCAAATAATGGTATGCCTGATTGCGCGTGGAGGAGATAGCCATCTGGGTGACAGATGGGTATAATTACATTGTGTGAGGTTTTCACCGGAATCACCCTAGTCAGTACACAGCCAGGTTTGTCCCCTTTTTTTTAATGCAGTATCATGTAGCGCTGCACACGAGCACCAGTTACATAACACAGGGACACATTCATTTTTGGTAGGCATGGGGAGATGAAGTGATTTGCTCAGAATCACAGGACGTTTTGTTGAGCCGGCGCCGCAACTCGAACACGGTTCCCCAGTTCCAAAGTCGTACTTTCCACAGTGCTAAAGTTGGTAGCTCTGTCTGTTACGCCACCTCCCCCCTTCCGAATGCCTTAGAGACATACATTTCCTATAATCAAATGAGTCCGGCGTTTGATGTAATTCAGCACGCAACTGCCTCTTGCTTACGAGATCTGCGTTGTCAGCCTCTGGCCCTCGGCCGTGATTCTAAGGGAATGACAAGCTCTCGTCAAGCTTTTCAAGCTGCGTGTGCAGCACTGGTTGCCCACCCTTCCCCCCACTGTATTCTTGATGCGAATACCTTACATTGAAACTTTGAGTATCTTTTCTTTGTTTATTGCGGCTCTAGTCGAAAAGCATTGGCCTAAAAAAAGTGTTACCTCTTCTGCTGCCATGTCCCTATAGACTGTGTCTTCCAGAGCTGCTAGTTTCAATCGCCAAGTGGGAATACTAGTGACTATAGCTCCCCACAATAGTGATATAAGAAGGGAGTTGTGATCTGAGAGAGTAGCCAAGTACTAAATCCCATGCCCCATCCCCAGTAGGTGCTCAGTGGAGGAAAACGTGTCTAGCCTAGTGTGCAGGGAGTGGACTGGAGAGCAGAGGGATTGCTCTCTGCTCTGGGTGTGTAGCACTTCAGATTTCTGTGAGGCCCCAGCTTGATTCCCAAACCAGCAGCTTCTCTGACTATCTAAGTGTCAGCGCTCCAGACAACGCGGAGTATAACTCATCTTATCTATGTTTATAATTATGTTGGAGTCACTCGCCGCTATCAATAGTTGATATTGAATCATGGACAATACCTTGGTAATTCTGTCAAGAAATGTTATCTGACTCGTATTGTGCAGGTACACCCCTTGAAAGCGGACAGTCCTCCAATCCAGTCTACTCTCATGTACACATAGTTATGCTCTGGGTCAAGCAGCTGCATCTCTGCTGTGAAGGGACCCCAGGTCTCACCCACAACAGGACTCCTCTGGCATATTCTGAGAAGGAGGTGCAGAACAGTTAACCCTTCCACCTACGCTTGACGCTGTCACCATCTAACTTGGTAAGATGTGTCTCTTGCAGGTCTCTACCTCGCCTCTTCAAAAATGTATGAACTTGGTCTCTTCTCCTCTTTGGACATTGCTCACTACGTTGAGGTGCAGTGAGGTGCGCCTCTTTTGTGCCCAGTGCCCTTGTTGAGTCCCCAGCACCTCACTCTTTGGAAAACCATGTCCTCATCACCCAAGCAGTCTTCCTTGCTGCGTTTCTTCCAGGATCAGCATGTCTCTGCAGTGCCCCCTGGTCTCCAAGGTGTAGGCCTCCTCAGAGTTTGGGTTATCACTGTAGAGTCCCACGTTCTAAAGGGCTATGCTCTCCGCGCCACACACCTGCCCAACTGAGGCTAGAATACCGGGTGGTTGATGTGGGCGCTGCTTTCCTTAGTTGATCAGGTCCTCAGCCCAGTCGCTCCCAGAGATATCCTTGGTATTCATGGTCGCAGCCTAGGCAACGGCACTGCGCCCTTCTTTCCAGAGGCAAAAAGAAGCGACTCTGCTGACACCTCTCACCATCCACAGCGGGCACTACCACATCCGGTAGACCTCCGTCTGCTTCAGCGGGCCATGCAATCCCCACAGCACGACTCAATGTGGGGCTCCCTGTTTATGAGTTCTACGCGGACTCTGTGGCAGCGGAGTAGAATCTGTGCAATAAATAATCGCGATCCCAGAATCTAGAGAAAAGAATGCTTTGTGATCATATTAGATGTCTGCCTTTCTTCAAGTCTTTCAATCCATATGGCAGCAGTCTATAAGCCTTTGTAAGTTTATTTACTTGCCCTCATCATGCATTGCATGCTATATCAAGATATATATCCAGTTTTACGACCAGCCCTATGGCGAATTAGCTCTATGCATCTGAAGTTGGCGTGCCAGGAGGGATATGAGCAGCTAACGAGTTGATCAGCTTCTAGAGATGAGGTCCTTTTGTGGAGCATGAGGTGACCCCTAAATTGAGCTGTCTTGAATCTTGTGGCAGGCATATTGTGGTTTGCAATGATTTTGTCAAAATGAGAAAACGTGTGTAGAAAATTAATAACATATTCAGAGAACGTCAATAACAAAGTGGTGCAAAGCTTTTCATTATTTTTTAAACAACTGGGCCAAAATTGGGCAGAAACAAATAAGACCTTTGGAAATTTCCTTCAGCTGTGACCTTTTTTTAAATATATTTATTTTGCATTTTACGTCGTAACCAATATGGAATACAAACAACAACAGCAGTGGTATGAAGGACAACAACATGATAAGCCGAGAGTCAGACAGCAGTACATCCATATATGTAAGATGGCACATGGGAGGCAAAGAGTGCATACAAACATATTCCCATCACCCTTTCTTAACTGTGCACTATATTCATGCGCAGGCCGCTCGACCCCAGGGCGTGACATGGCTTGCGTTTGTCCAAGGACTGCCCCCACATCAATAAAATCCAGCCCGTAGTAGTTAATCCACTGGCCCCATATTTTGCTAAATTTTCGGGGACAACTCCTACTGACATATGTGACCTTTTCGGACAGCTGTGATATGTTTAAGATGGTGTGGATCACCCTTCCATGCATTGTGATTACTGCAAATCATCAGTGCAAAGATATAAATCATCAGATGAGCCAAAACAAAGTCTATAGATTGTTTCTATATCATTGTTATATTTTTATTTATTTCCCGGAGGAGGGCGGTGGGTGGAAAGGGGATGCTTTGCATAAAAAAAGACACAAACGTAAAAGGCAGCAAGTGTGAAAAATGTCATTATATCATATATAGTCATAAAATAAAAACAGCAATGTTCCTGTCATTTAAAGTTAACAAACGTCATCATTACTCTACTGTAACAGTTCTATGTAAATCGCACTATGCATGTTTTGGTTCAGCAATTCTATGGGAAACAGTTCAATTAAAAAAATGGTGGTCTGCAGGTGCCGAATCTATCACGTTGCAGCTGAAAATGTTCTCTTATCCGCAGTCCTATGGATGTTCGTATAGAGGTGATATATCCTAATGCAGTCAAGTGTAGCCTTCAGCGTCCTAAGAACAAACTCTCCCTTGCTTTTCAATTCAATGGACAATCTAGCCTAGGGATAGACCACATAGCCCAGCAGTGTCAGGGAGCCGGTGTATCAGAGCACAGCAGCCGGTGATGATAAATACTATTACTGGTTTTTAGCGCATACTGCTCTGCTCAAGGAAGATGATCTGCTGAAAGTAGGCACAGCACCGCCATGTGCTCGCTATAAGAATGAAGTGCTGGTGCTGAGCAACTGCCAGCACCAGTACAAATTATGCATTGAGAAAACAATAGCCTAAGCTCCTCCATGAAGCGCATCGGCAGTCTCGGCACCATAACATGGCCTTACGATCACTTTGAAGAGATGAAGAAGTCAGCACGAGTGAATGTGCACAAGAGTTCAAGGCACACAACTACTATTCCAGGGCAGAGAGGTGCTGAAATGGGACGAAAGGGAGCTAAGTCCATGATGAAAAGGCTGTGTTGTGGATCAGAAAATGATGATGGGTTAATTCTGGGAAAAGTCATTGATATTTTAGCACGGAAATGAAAAATAAGACGGCAATGGACAGTATTCTTGGGAAAAGTGACTACGATTCAGTGTAAATAGCAACAATAGACATCTGCAGTTGACACCACAATTGTAACGTCAGTTATCCATATCTGTCTGTCCCTGGCAAAAGAAGGTTGTTAAGGTTTTGAGGTTCAGTTGTGCTAAATATACTGAGTCCTTAATACAGAATTTGTGCAGTAGAAGAAAGAAAGGACCTTTGTACATATATTTTTAGATATATGTCAAAAACAAGACGAGGGGCGTGGCTTTGCGGGCGAAGATGGTGGACGCAGCCTGCTTGAGCTCCTACCTGCCCGATCCTGATCCGACGATTTATCCTGGCCCCCGGACCCGCACTATAGCCCACAATTGCTGTTGTGGTGGCGAATGGCGGGGGGTGCCTTCCGGTGCGGAGATTTGCGCTCCCGGACCCTCAGCGGTGGAGATAGCGGCTGCGGCGGCCTGAGGCCTAGTCCCGGCGTGTGCAGCCGGGGCCTCGATTTTGGCGACTCCCGGTCGGGGGCTCCCGGAGCTGGTCGGCCATCACGGCAGTTGGGCCCCTGCCCTGGGGCTTTGATCGGTAGCGAAGTGGAGAGTGGGGGCTTGGCCGTGCCCTCACGTGCAGGTGTGGCTGCCAGGGCTGTGGAGACACCGGAGGAGGACTGCGGCCTGCGCCGAGATCCGGTGCAGCGGAGGAGCCGACGGCGCTGTGGCCCCCGGGGCAAGATCCTGCCCGGTCTGCATGGCTTGGCACTGCCGGGCTTGCCTGGATTCCTGTCCAGTGGATTCCCTGAGGCCTCCACGGGTGTGATGCCCGGGATCTGAGTGCGCCCATGAGCAGTGGCGGCGGAGACGAGACGTGATCAGTGAGTGTCCCCGAGGCCCCCGTGTGAGTGGCCAAGAGGCGGAGGAGCTGCGGCCCGCTACTGGTGTGCCAGTAGACCACCCTGAGACTCTGGGCAGTGGTGTGGGGGAGCCGGCGGCCCCAGGCGTGCGGCTGGCAGCTGAAGGGTCTGGACTGGTGCCACAGGAGCGGGGAGGCATAGCCGGACCGGAGCCACACTATACTCCTTGACAGACGGCCGGAGTTGCATGGAGGCCTGAGGTATCCCTGGTCATTAGTGGAAGACTGCGTGGTGGAACCGTGTGCCTTGGGGCGGTGGAGCCCATAGGGTGGAGTGACCCTTGTTGATCCTGGTGGCGCAGTAAGTCCGGCCAGAGACGTTTCGCAAATAGATTGCTGGGAACTGCCCCCCTATACATCCCCAACATGACCAGAGGCAGAGGGGGCAGTGGGTCCTCCAAACAGGGGCCCATTGACAAATTCACCGGGCCGAGTGGGGGGCCCGGGGCATCTGGAGTTGGCCAGGGCACAGGGCCGGACAACGCAGCGCTTATGGCGGCAATAACTCAATCCAGGGATATGCTGGACGCCAAGATAGGAGCGGTAGGGGCTGATGTGACTCTGCTTCGTCAAGATCTTCGCAATGCAGTGACTCGCATCACGGAGCCCGAGTCCAGAATCTCGTGCGTGGAAGACGATGTGGGGACTCTAAAGCAAAAAGTGGCTGCGATGGAGAAAATTCAGAGAGGCCTTGCGCTCCGGGTGGAGGACGCCGAAGGGCGGGCGCGCAGAAACAACCTTCGTTTTGTGGGCTTTCCGGAGGGCTGCGAGAAGGGGAACATGGAATGCTTCTTATCCCAGTGGCTAGAGAGATGGCTCCCCCGGATGTTCTGTCGCGATGTTTTGTGATAGAACGTGCACACAGAGCTCTAACGCAGAAGCCGCCTACTGGGGAGCGGCCCCGGCCAGTGATTGCTAGAATTCTGAACTTCCACGACAAAGACACCATCCTACGGGAGGCGAGGGCTAAGGACCAGCTCACATTCGAGAACCAGAAGATCATGATCTTCCCGGACTATACTAAACTGGTACAACAACAACGCCACTCCTTCATCGCTGCCAAGGCGAAACTGCGAGGCCTGAAGCTTCAGTATTCTCTACTTTATCCAGCCCGCCTTCGAGTGGTTTTCCAGTCACGGACCCACTTCTTTGATACCCCAGAGGAGGTTTTCAGATGGACCGATGAGACGGTAAGGATCCGGCCACATGCCCAACCGGGCTTGAATCCGGGCTCGTCACTGGGCTCATCACAGGAGCGAGGCGACCAAAATGTCCGGAGCAAACGGCACTGGAGATCTAGGTCACAGAAGCGCTCCTCCTCTCGCAGTGGGACACGGGATGGGACACCTGCCGACTCTGACCACTCCGGAAAGGAACATTGACGGACGCTGGGGCGTGAGATTATCTGCTGGTGTCATGGGCCTCTGCTGGGGGTGATCGGAGGGCTGCACTCTGCTGATCGAACAGCCGGGGACTGAGTATATGATGACTGTTCGCTTTGCATATCCATGATTGTTTGGGGCTGCGGGGTGGGGTTCGGGGAGCTTATGTGCAGGGGCTTCTTGTCTCCTACGTGGGAGGGAGTTGGCGGGGGGGGGTTCATCTTGGTTGAGTGGGTAGTTGGGATCCTTTGGTATGGTTGGCCTTGGGCGCTCTGTTTTGTGCCCGATTTTACCCATGCCGCGACAGATACTTCAGTGTTCTATGAGGTATAGGGGTGGGTGGAGGAGGGAGGGGGATTGGGGGTTGAGGGCGGTGTTCTGGGGGGAATGGGTGGGGGTGGCGGGAGGGGTTGGTGGGGGATGCACGTGATTTCTGCTGCTTCATTTCTGATTGTGTTGTCTACTCGGGCCTGTTGCTGGTTGCTCTGGTCTGATGTTCCCTGGGACTATGGCTGATGCATCAACTCCGGGACTCCCTAGGGCGTCCATGCGTATCTTGAGTTGGAATGTCAGGGGGATGCTGGATAAAATTAAGCGGGGGGCAATTCTGCGATGGGGGAAGAGGGAGGCAGCGGATGTCCTACTGCTACAAGAGACACATATGATGGGGACGAAAGTACTTAGTCTACAACGCTTTGGCTACCACCAAGTCTATCACGCTGGGTTTACCAGGGGCTCCAGGGGGGTCGCCATATTGGTCCACCGCAGGCTGGCTTATGTGCATGAGAGGCAGTGGCTTGACCCGCAGGGTCGATTTGTCTTTGTTAAGGGTATGGTGGGTTCAGAATCTGTTGTGTTTGGGAGTGTATATGTGCCTCCCCCGTTGCAGTGGTCCTTGGCTGAGAGGCTGTTTGAGGTGTGGGCGGAGATTCCGGAGTCCCTAGCTGTACTGGGAGGGGATTGGAATGATGTGATGGACATGAGTATGGATCGTCGGAGACCGCAGGAGACACCGACTGGGGTAGCCCCCACCCGGCTGAGTGCGATGGCGGACGGGCTGGGTTGGATTGATGTGTGGCGACACTTGCATGCTAAAGTTTGTGAGTATACCTACGTTTCAGCTGAGCATGGCTCCTTCTCGCGACTGGACTGTGTCTTTGTGCCTGGTGCGTTCCTGAGTAGAGTGCGTGGGGCAGATATTTTGCTTAAGGGGCTGTCTGACCACTCCCCAGTAGCTGTGGATGTTGAGTTGCACAGGAAGAGACAACCATTTAGGTGGCAGATGTCTTCATGGCATCTACAGCAGGCTGATTATGTACACCATATGCGGGGGGCGATCGACCATTATTGGCAAGAGAACCTTGGGGCGGACGTGGACGTGACGGTGGTCTGGTAGGCCATGATGCCCACATTGCGGGGGGTTGGCATCGCGTGGTGTGCGGCGACCCGTCGCCGACGCAAGGAAGCCATAGTTGCTGCCGCAGCACGCGTGGAGGTTCTTGAGCGGCGGTGTCAAGGAGGGGGGGACGATGTAGCGGTGCGACTACTCCTGCAGGCACAGCAGTCCTATGCGTCTGTATTGCTGGACGAGGCTCGGGAGGCGTGGCTGGCCACGCGAAGTAGGGTTTACCAATGGGGGGACAAGTCCTGCACTATGCTCCATAGGCTGTGTCAGCGCACACTGCAGCCACTGACGCTGCCGGGACTCAGAGATGATGCCGGGGTTACATTGACGGATCCGGTGGAGTTGGCGGCTAGCTTTGCTCGATATTACGCAGGGCAATATGCGCCGCGGGACTGTCTTATGGCTGCAGAGGTCGATACATTTATTGCTGATTTGCCCCCGAAAACCGTCTCTGACGACACGCGCGTGGCATTGGACCTCCCTCTTACAGCGGAGGAATTGGGCGATGCGCTAGGTCAGCTCAACCCCGGGAATGCTCCTGGGCCGAGTGGCTTCCCCTGCGAGTTTTATAAGAAATTCCACCTCCAATTAGGGTCCCACTACAGGGCCGTGCTGGAAGCGGCGCGGGAGCAGGGGCGATTGCCGGCTGACTGGCGCCACGCTGAAGTAGTGGTGTTTCAGAAACCGGGTAGGCCGCCGGACCGTCATGACTCCTACCGCCCTATCTCTTTGCTTAACATTGAAGCTAAGCTGCTGGCAAAGGCGTTGGCGAACCGCCTTCTCCCCTATGTGGCGGATCTGGTCCACCCAGACCATGCGGGCTTTATGCCGCACAGGGTAACGCGACACAATATTCGGCGGGCGCAGACGGCGGTGGACGCGATGGGGGCCACGGGAGAGAGAGCAGCCCTACTGTTGGCGGATATCGATAGGGCATTTGACTCCGTGAGCTGGACCTACCTGTTAGCGCTCCTGCCCCACCTTAACCTGGGCCCGGTTTTTTATTTCCTATCTCAAGCTTCTATACACCGACATTACGGCGTCCGTGCGAGTCTCGGGGGCGGTCTCTGAGAGGTTCCCAATCGGTCGGGGAACCCGCCAGGGTTGCCCGCTGTCTCCGTACCTATTTGCGCTGGCTATGGAGCCCCTGGCCTCCTGGGTCGAATCGATGCACAGATGCGGGGCTTTCGGTGGGGCGGGAGACTCACGGACAGGATCGCACTCTATGCGAATGACGTCCTCTTTTTCCTCACGGACTTGGATAGATCGGGCCCTCGGGTATTGGAAATTATGCGCGTCTTTGGTGAGGTATCGGGTCTTTATCTTAACCCTCGTAAGTCCACCCTGTGGGTGTTGGGCAACGGGGCGTATGCGGGCTCCTGGGCGTCGGCTTTGCAAGTAGCAGTTGGAGGCTTGCTGTATCTTGGCGTGTTCCTGTCTGAGTCTATGGCGATCTTTTGGGAGCGTAACGTGCTGCCGGTGTGGGAAAAGGTCCAGTGGGACATTAAAACGTGGTCCCGAATGCCCCTTACCATATATGGCAGGTCTGCGATCTTTAAAATGGTTGCACTCCCGCGCCTTCTATATCAGCTGCAGAACCATCCGCACCTGGTCGCACCCCAGTGGTTCCGACAAGTTAATTCCGTGTTGGGACGCTTCTTGTGGGCGGGAGGTGCGGCCAGAGTGGCATTGCGTACCTGCTTTCTGTCCACTTACTGTGGTGGCCTTGCGACGTCCGACGTGCTGTCGTACTACCAAGCCTCCCACCTGTTAGTATTGAATGACTGGTGGTATGGAGATAGGGGGGATCCGGCTTATGCTTTAGAGCGCTCATTGATGGGAGCTAACACGTTGCATACGCTCTTGTACTCAGCCAAACTGAGGAGGCGGTTGCCTCGTGCCACGCAAGTGGTTTTCGTGATATGGCGACAGGCGCTGCGCCGCATGGGCTGGTGGGGCAGATTGACGGCGGAGACTCCTCTGTGGAGTAATGGGCGGCTCTCCGCTTTGGCCCAGCTGGCAGGATTTAGCGGATGGGATTCTATAGGGATCTCTTCGCTGGGAGATGTTGTGTCCGGAGTAGCCCTCAAATCATTTCAGGAACTGAGAGACGAGTTCCATATGCCCAATACCCAATTTTTCAAATACCTGCAGTTCCGCCACGCGCTTGAGCCCAGCTTGGTGGGTCTGGAGTCGCTACCGGAGTTCAGCCCCCTGGAAGCGAAAGTCTTCATGGGGGATCTTGGAGACAAGAAGGTGTCACGTATTTACCAAACCCTTGTCCCCCATTGTTCCTCTACTCTAAGCCCATTGAAGGCAGCCTGGGAGGGGGACGTTGGACCCCTGGATGAGGACGACTGGAGAGAGGCCTTGGAGTCCCCGCGTGGGACCGCTATCGCAGTGCGCCTCAGGCTGGTCCAATTTAAATATTTGCATAGGGCCTATTACACGAGGGAGCGACTGTGGAAGGCAGGCTTGATTGGATCCCCGGAGTGTTTGCGATGTGGAGCTGAGATGGGTACCCTATTGCATACTGCATGGTCGTGTGTGGGCCTGACCGGTTTCTGGAGGGGTGTGTGGGGCTGCCTGTCGGAGGTGCTGGGGTGGGATCTTCCCTGTACCCTTAGACTGGGCCTGTTACATGTACTGGAGGGCGTGGGGGGGAATACCTACAAGCGCCATCTTTTATTGTTAGGTCTTATCGTGGCAAAACGAGATCTGGCGCAAGCATGGAAGAGTGATCGTGCCCCCCCAGTTGAATGCGTGGAAAGCAGGGATGGACTATTTTATGGGGCTAGAGCGCCCTGTGTTTGAGGCCAGAGGATGCCCCCGGAAACATTACAAAATTTGGAAGCGGTGGGCGGAGTATCGGGGTCTGACTCTGGTACCTCCAATGGAACCTGATGATGGTCTAGATGTGGAAGATGAAGTATAGGCCCGAGGGAACACGAGTTTCCTGGCTGGACGCTAACATTCTTGGAGGCTTATTGGTATCACGTGCACAGGGTTAGGGAGGGATAAGGGGTGGGTAGGTGGGTCATGGGGTGGATGTGGGAGACGGGGGGTTACGTGGGGGTGTTTCTTTGATTGGTTTTTTTTGCACTACTCATATCAATGTTGACATTTGGCAGGCCCTCCTGACTGTGGAGAACTGCATACTCACCTTACCTGATCAATCAAAATAAAAATTTGTTGTGAAAAAAAAAACAAGACAGCATCAACCCCAAGTAACACAGACAAAGTCAACAACATCGAAGACATAGACATGAAGTTCACTGTTTACAATTAGTACCTTTGAGCCAAAGATCCTTTTCTTCACGTGGCCTCCTTCTCTAACGGCATATCTGGCCCACTTACCCTCCCTCTTAAATCCTTTGCGCTTGATCATTTCTTGGTGTGTAAAACACCTGACACCACTCATCCCACTACACATTCCCTTCTCCTCCCTCTGAGGGACATGCTGTTAGGAGGCTCCCGGCATTAATTGAGGTGGGGTCCCTGTTAACCTTCTCAGATGCTTTTCCTTTGGTCCCTGCTCTCCGTTGCACATTTTCCCTCCCTTCACCCACCACAGTTGTTTTGCTCCGGGATTTCTGCTCTTGTCTCTACCTGGTCTGGGACACATTACACTCCAATTCTGCACCTTCATCCAGGCCATTCCTCTGCTGAGGGTTTCAAGCCTTGGCAATGCCATCGGCTGCGCTGCCATCCCCACTACCTGCTGTGCATCCTCCACAGGTCCTCCACTTCATTAAAAATACACCATTGACTAGGAATAGCTCAACATTGGCTACAAGGCGTCTTGTAATTCTGCTGCAGTGTTCTACTTTTAAAATGTAGTCCAAAAGTCTAAACAGGAATATTTTTCAGTGTGCTTGTTTTTGGGACTGGGGCTCTTTTACACGGTTCAGTAGGTGTTTTTGACATCGCTTTGGGCAGTGACAGGTTCTTTGCTGTAATACTTGTGATATGATGATATTTTAGCCCTGAGATTCTTCTGAAGGCACCAGACCTTAATAGTGGTGACCAGGGTCATTGTGAATCAATCAATCAGTCTTGTGTAGCGCGACTTGTCACCCCGGGGGTCTTCAGGTGCAGGGGTTCTGTGAGCTTTGGTACAAAAGCCATGACTTCAGCTTCTTCCGGTTTCTGAGTTCTGTCTTATGTTGATCCTTTTGAGGGTGGCTTTAAGGATCTCTGTTGACAATGTTGCACAGTCTCTTCTCGTTGGCATGGCTGTGGTGTTATTACATATGTAAGAGCTGTGGCAGATGTTTGCTGAGGTACTTGACAGGCTGAATGAGTTCTGATCGGAATAATGTGTCTATTTGGAGTGTTTTAGTGGGGATGAGTTGAATGTGGAGTCTATACTGTGGCCAAATGCTTGAAGATCATATATTGACAGTGCAAGAGTTTTGTTTAGCAAAGTAATCGCCAATGACTTGAACTCTTGCTGCTAGTATAAAATGAGTTTGAGTTGTCACCTGCATACACAGACTAGGGTGGATGCCTCTCAGGGGCTTCTGAGTCGCACTTACAGTAGATCCGGCAGTAAGACATTGCTGTTGACTCTTGTTGTCTCCATCTGTGAGTGTTTTGCTTTGAAAATTATAAGTCCACCCACAGTCCAACTGTTGCTCATCACCCATTGTCTTCAGTCACTGTGGAGCCATCTTTCAAAGTATCTGATCTTGAGCACCATAGTACAGCATTCGGGGCATCCTCATCAGGGGGCGTCAGTCTAGTCGCTCAGGGACAATGGTGCCTCTTCATGTGTCCATTTTCATAGTAAATATATTTTATATTCCTCTAGCATTTTTTCTACCCTTTGCCAAGCTCTTCGAAATTACCAAAAGGAGGCAGGTAGCACTTTATTAATTGACTGTATATATATATATTTTTAAATGACGTTTTTTGCAAACACTGCATGGAGTGATCGCTGGTGTGACTCTTTACGGCCAGTACCGTGCATGAGTTGTGATAAAGGACTTCACACACCTTACTGGTGCGCTTTATTACAGGGTTACCCATGAGGCTTTGCGAAAATGAAACTGCAGGATTTATAAAGCACAATAAGTTCTAGTAAAAGGAATTTTAGTTAATTGTACAATGAAACATTGCTAGCAGGTACGGCATAATTTCAAACTACCAGCAGGAATCGAACAAAACCTGTTCTTGGTACCTGGCTGAAAGAAAGCAGTTGGTGGCACAATGCCTGAGTTTTGATTCCTCTGTCTCTTTATTATTCAGCTGTGACAGATATAATTGACTGCGAAATTGCTGCATGGTAGAGAGCGCATATGCAAATGAGTGGTTCTGATGTTAATTTCAATATGTCAGATTTCTAATTGAGCGGAAGACAGCTCGGGTTCTCTCTCTGCAGAAAGCAGCGGTGTTTTCACGGTATCCTAAAGGCATGCCTTTCAGATTTATTTGTTAATGATTGATCGTAATGAGCGATATTTTACTTTGCTTGAAAACCTGCAATAAGCTTGAGAGTAACTTTTTAAATAGGTGATAGTCACAAATAGTAATTTAACAAGATACTGTGTGGCTATGTTGTTCTGGGGATATGAAGATGGAATGTAGCATGTACGAATGAGAATGCATAATTGCATGCACTAATGCGGATTTTTTTTTAAAGAATGCAAATATCACAACGTTTCCCAATGCCACACTTGTTATACTTCGGATATCTGTACCCTGTTTCATTTAAGCACAGATAGAAGTTGCCTGCTTTCGAAAGCGATGGTAGTCTGAGATCTAAACAGTAACTCGCCACAGTAAAAGGCTGGTTTATTCCCACAGCTGTCCACTCCACTATAAGCAGATCTTCAGGATGCAGGCAAAGCCCTGGAGTCGGAATACATAAAGAGCTCGGGTTTTATAAATGTACACCAGTCTGCTATTTAGCGCCATTTAATATAGTGTAAGGAGCATAGTTATTAAAGAGTTGCATCGCCCTTGTGCCACGCAATGGAGCGCAAGAGCGATGTAACTCTAAAGTTGGATTTATCAAGCCATGCAAGGCCGCCGTGCATGTCCCTGGGTGGTTTGATAAATCTAGAGGAACGCAACACAGCACAAATCACTGTGTTGCGGTACATGGGTTGAGCGCGGATGTTTCCTCACATCCATCCATGGAATTTGGAGCATTCCCAGGTTTAGCAGCACTGGTAAACCTGGGAATGTGTCAACATTCTATGCTTCTCCAGGGGAAGCGTAAGGATGAGAAATATTTTTATTTCTCCTTGTTATTTCCTCTCCATTCTGCAGCACACATAGAAAGAGGAAAATGCCCCAGGGGATTGTTTTTGTGCAGGAAGGTGCCTCTTCCTGCACAAAAATAATCCTGCATGCAATGCGATCTCCTCCTCTTTTGCTTGCCTTGCTGGACAGGGTTGTCCTTCGCCCCGATCCTAAGTTCCTGCCCAAAGTCCCTTCGGTTATCAACCGTTCCTGGGAGGTCATTCTGCCTACTTTCGCTCTGGTCTCTGGATCCGGGCTGGATGCTGGTCTCTCTCTGCTGGATGTCCGGCAGTGGTGTTGGTGTATTTGGAGCAGACTTTGCCCTTTTTGCTACTGTGATAGTCTGTTTGTCACTTTTGGCCTGGTGAGATTGGGTCATAAGCCTTCTCTCTCCACCCCGAGTACGTGGATTAACCACTTCGGCGCTCATGACGAGCTCAGCTCGTCATGAGTTACGCCGCTCGCACGCTGATGACGAGCTGAGCTCGTCATGTAACGCGGCTTTTTAAAAAACACAGCGAGCAGCGGGAAAACCATGCGGTTAAGCAGACGATCCTGCTGGCCTATTGTTCACAGGGGTTGGAGGTGTCTACTCAGATCCAGGGTCGGTCTACCTGGAGTTTGTCTGTCTCCTTAGCCTCTATCAAGGGGGGTCCCAGCTGAGGATATCTGTAGGGCCACTACTTGGGCCTCCCCTCACATATTCATGGATCACTATCGGGTTGTGTTGGGTGGTCCTTCTGCGGGGGCTTTTGCTGAGGCTGTTCTCAAGGCTGGCTCTTCCTGCTCTTGATTGTCGCTCCTTCTGTGGGCATCTGCTTGTTTTTTTTCCTCTGTGCCGGTGTTTGGATTAAACCTGGTGTTTGCACAATCCTGTGGTCTGTGGTTTCTTGTGAGTGTTCATGAAGCTGCTGTGCTTGGGTAATGCCCTGGTTACTTACCGGTAATCTTCATTACTCCGAGTATTGTCTTCCTCGCCACATGAGTTTCCATCCCTCCCTCCCTGTTTTACTATTGGCGTCATGAGGTGTTTTCAGGGCTTGGTGGTTCTACAGGAAGTGGGGTGGGTCGTCTCTCCTCTTGTACTGTGTGAAGGGTGATGGTGGTCGGCCATGTTGGGGAGGCATAGACTGTAAATTGCTTTGGAGGGTTCTGGTGTGGAACTGAAGCTCACTTCGTAACTCTGGTGGCAAGGAAGACAATACTCTGAGTAATGAAGATTACCGGTAAGTAACCAGGCCATTCTCTGTCCCTCAGATGTTGTCCCTCTCACATACAATTGCTGTCATGAACACTGCCTCACACATTATTCCTCTGCTCTCTTTCTCGTGGGTTACTTTTCATATATATCGTCTCTCTTTTACACACACTCTATGTCTGTTCCTTACATGGTCTGCCTCATTCCTTTCCCATCACACTTATTGCTCATTTCAAAATAAGCTTTACTGTTCGCATTTATCTAAGCAACCTCTCACTGTTAATTAAATCAGAATGTACACACTAGGTGCTTCATCATGGGACATAATTTGCATTCTCATGATGTATTATTTTGTCATCCCAGCCAAATTATCTGGTTCTCCATTGCTGCATAATTCCCTGAGCATAGCGTCTTGATGCTCCGAGCTGGAACACTGTATGTTGCATAAAATGACAGCCGATGATCTGACAGCAGAATGTACTTATATCCACGCAGGGAAGGGACGTGGGCCGGGTGGCAAGTGCAGTAAGTTATGAAGCCGGATGGCCGACACGGTCTGTAGACAGGGAGCCTCTTGCAGCCACCACGTTATCTAGGGCACTTTGACTTTCAGAAGAAAACTGCTGAGGCGTTTACGATAAGAACCGGAAATGGTTGGGTCGGGAGGCATCCATATTATGATGGCTTGAGTTCGAAAGGCCGCGGATGCCATTACAGCAATCACCAGCAAAAACACAATCTGTCTTGCTCCGCTGTTGCACTGTGTCAGAGGAACCTGCTACGGCTTCATAAAAAGCTGTTAAACTGTGGCAAAAATGAATAGCGGGAACAGTATAAACCCTTTTAATAGTTGATATATATAATATATATATATATATATATATATATATAATATATATATATATATATATATATATATATTATATATATAAATAAATATATTTTATATATATATATATATATATATATATACATATATATATATATATATTACCTACTGGCGATAGCCAGTAGGTATATATAGTTAGGATTTTTTTCCTATGGGATTTTTGAAAATTCTATGTCGAATAACTTTGGCGTTTGAGGACAGAATTGGCTGAAATTTTCAGGAAAATGGAACATTTTGTTTCTGAGCAGCCCCTGAAAATTTGGGGGGGTTTCGTCAAGGGGGGGCCGAGAAAAAAGGGGGTCCCAAAACGTGTTTTTCCCATGCAATTTTCCATAGGGCGGTTGGCCTCACTTTTAGCCCGAACGGCTGAATGGATTTACACCAAACTTGGCAAAATTGTAGGGACTGGTAGCCCGATGTGCCTTTGCTATGTCTCAAGATATGGGCTCCAGTGGTTTTTACGAAAATTAACTTTGAAAAATATATATTGGGCTACATTGGGCTATATATATGTTGGAGCCCAAATGTAGCCCAATGTAGCCCAATGTAGCCCAATGTAGCCCAAAGATGGCCACCAGAGACAAAAAAAAACAAATGTAGCTCAAATATCAGCCAGATGTAGCCCAACTATAGCCCAATGACAGAATGTCCCAGAGTGTTCTAAAGAACAACTAGAGTGCTAACAGTCCTACTTATTACAAAGGTATGGCACACCTGAAGCCATCTTGATTGGAATAAAGTGGTAACTCTTAAAACATTTAATTTAAAAAGGAACAAAATGAGGGGGTTCATTTTGCCATAGAAAGTATGATTAGCGAATATATGACGAAATCCCGCATACCATCAGTCCGCAAAAAAAATCCTGCATGTACTATTAGGCCGCAAATTAAAATAACGAAAACGTTTAGAACGAATATGCCTTTAGCATACACTAAACAACTAAACTACCCTAAACCCTAAAACACTACCCCCAGCATGACCCTACACTACACAAACAGTACAACACTACCCTAAACCCTAAAACACTACCCCCAGCATGACCCTACACTACGCAAACACTACAACACTACCCAAAACCCTAAAACACTACACCCCAGCATGACCCTACATTACGCAAACACTACAACACTACCCTAAACCCTAAAACACTACCCCCAGCATGACCCTACACTACACAAACACTACAACACAACCCTAAACCCTAAAACACTACCCCCAGCATGACCCTACACTACACAAACACTACAACACTACCCTAAACCCTAAAACACTACCCCCAGCATGACCCTACACTACACAAACACTACAACACAACCCTAAACCCTAAAACACTACACCCCAGCATGACCCTACACTACGCAAACACTACAACACTACCCTAAACCCTAAAACACTACCCCCAGCATTACCCTACACTACGCAAACACTACAACACTACCCTAAACCCTAAAACACTACACCCAGCATGACCCTACACTACGCAATCACTACAACACTACCCTAAACCCTAAAACACTACCCCCCAGCATGACCCTACACTACGCAAACACTACAACACTACCCTAAACCCTAAAACACTACCCCCAGCATGACCCTACACTACGCAAACACTACAACACTACCCAAAACCCTAAAACACTACCCCCAGCATGACCCTACACTACGCAAACACTACAACACTACCCTAAACCCTAAAACACAACCCCCAGCATGACCCGACACTACGCAAACACTACAACACTACCCTAAACCCTAAAACACTACCCCCAGCATGACCCTACACTACGCAAACACTACAACACTACCCTAAACCCTAAAACACTACCCCCAGCATGACCCTACACTACGCAAACACTACAACAGTACCCTAAACCCTAAAACACTACACCCCAGCATGACCCTACACTACGCAAACACTACAACACTACCCTAAACCCTAAAACACTACCCCCAGCATTACCCTACACTACGCAAACACTACAACACTACCCTAAACCCTAAAACACTACACCCAGCATGACCCTACACTACGCAATCACTACAACACTACGCAAAACCCTAAAACACTACACCCCAGCATGACCCTACACTACGCAAACACTACAACACTACCCTAAACCCTAAAACACTACCCCCAGCATGACCCTACACTACACAAACACTACAACACTACCCTAAACCCTAAAACACTACCCCCAGCATGACCCTACACTACGCAAACACTACAACACTACCCTAAACCCTCAAACACTACCCCCAGCATGACCCTACACTACGCAAACACTACAACACTACCCAAAACCCTAAAACACTACACCCCAGCATGACCCTACACTACGCAAACACTACAACACTACCCTAAACCCTAAAACACTACCCCCAGCATGACCCTACACTACACAAACACTACAACACTACCCTAAACCCTAAAACACTACCCCCAGCATGACCCTACACTACGCAAACACTACAACACTACCCTAAACCCTCAAACACTACCCCCAGCATGACCCTACACTACGCAAACACTACAACACTACCCAAAACCCTAAAACACTACACCCCAGCATGACCCTACACTACGCAAACACTACAACACTACCCTAAACCCTAAAACACTACCCCCAGCATGACCCTACACTACGCAAACATTACAACACTACCCTAAACCCTAAAACACTACCCCCAGCATGACCCTACACTACGCAAACACTACAACACTACCCAAAACCCTAAAACACTACACCCCAGCATGACCCTACACTACGCAAACACTACAACACTACCCTAAACCCTAAAACACTACCCCCAGCATGACCCTACACTATGCAAACACTACCCTAAACCCTAAAACACTACCCCCAGCATGACCCTACACTACGCAAACACTACAACACTACCCTAAACCCTAAAACACTACCCCCAGCATGACCCTACACTACGCAAACACTACAACACTACCCAAAACCCTAAAACACTACACCCCAGCATGACCCTACACTACGCAAACACTACAACACTACCCTAAACCCTAAAACACTACCCCCAGCATGACCCTACACTACGCAAACACTACAACACTACCCTAAACCCTAAAACACTACCCCCAGCATGACCCTACACTACGCAAACACTACAACACTACCCTAAACCCTAAAACACAACCCCCAGCATGACCCGACACTACGCAAACACTACAACACTACCCTAAACCCTAAAACACTACCCCCAGCATGACCCTACACTACGCAAACACTACAACACTACCCTAAACCCTAAAACACTACCCCCAGCATGACCCTACACTACGCAAACACTACAACAGTACCCTAAACCCTAAAACACTACACCCCAGCATGACCCTACACTACGCAAACACTACAACACTACCCTAAACCCTAAAACACTACCCCCAGCATTACCCTACACTACGCAAACACTACAACACTACCCTAAACCCTAAAACACTACACCCAGCATGACCCTACACTACGCAATCACTACAACACTACCCTAAACCCTAAAACACTACCCCCCAGCATGACCCTACACTACGCAAACACTACAACACTACCCTAAACCCTAAAACACTACCCCCAGCATGACCCTACACTACGCAAACACTACAACACTACCCAAAACCCTAAAACACTACCCCCAGCATGACCCTACACTACGCAAACACTACAACACTACCCTACACCCTAAAACACTACCCCCAGCATGACCCTACACTACGCAAACACTACAACACTACCCTAAACCCTAAAACACTAGCCCCAGCATGACCCTACACTACGCAAACACTACAACACAACCCTAAACCCTAAAACACTACCCCCAGCATGACCCTACACTAAACAACCACCACAACTCTACACTACACTAACACAACACTACACTACACAACACTACACTACACAATCACTAACCCACGAAAAAATTAACACAAACCCACTTACCTCTCTCGTCATCGTGGTTTTCACAACGCAAATGCATTTACCATACATGCCTTTAAAACGTAATTCTTTGTAAAGGCATGCGCGATAAATGCACATGCGTTTTGAAAAAATGCGGGATAATGGTATGCGAGGTCAATGACCTTGCGGGATAATGGTATGCGGACTGAAAGTCTGGGGGATAAAAAATGCGGGAAAATGGCTGCAAACCATGATTAGCAGCAGACTTCCCTGGTGAGCACTAGCTTTACTACAGTGATCTAATGAGCAACTAGAGCAACTAGAGTGCTAACATTCAGAATTTATGGCAAATGTGTGACACATCTGAATGCCTTCTTGATAGAACCAAAGTAAACAAGCATTGAAAATGCAATAGATCTCGCCCTCGTTTAAGTTAAAGCCATTCTGTTTGTAATGAGGTGGCTTTTTAGCTTTGCTTTTATTAGTGTTTTTAAAACTTTCATGTAAATAACATGCATATGTATGCATATATGTATATGTATGCATGCATTTATATTTATATAGATATGCAGATTATATATGTTTATATATGTATATTACCTACTGGCGATAGCCAGTGGGTATATATAGTTAGGATTTTTTCTCTATGGGATTTCTGAAAATTCTATGTCTAATAACTTTGGCGTTTGTGGACGGAATTGGCTGAAATTTTCAGGAAAATGGCTCATTTGTTTCTGAGCAGCCCCTGAAAATTTGGGGGGGTTTCGTCAAGGGGGGGCCGAGAAAAAAGGGGGGTCCCAAAACGCGTTTTTCACATTCATTTTTCCATAGGGCGGTTGGACTCACTTTTAGCTCGAACGGCTGAATAGATTTACATGAAACTTGGCAAAATTGTAGATATGGTTTGCCCGACGTGCCTTTGCTATGTCTCAATATATGTGCTCCAGTGGATTTTGAGAAATTAACGTTTAAAAAAAAGCGCTCCGGTTAGCGCCCCGGTTCGCGTACCTGACGCGTAACGGAACTTCGCGAAGCGAAGCTGATTGGCTCTCCGGTGTCTGTCTACATTCTAAACAGTCCGGAGCGGCCGCCATCTTGTCTCTCGGTAGGATCGAGAGACAAGATGTGGTGAAAAACGAAGGGGGAAATGAAGGAAAGGGGGCAAGGTAGACCCCTCCTGACCCCCTAGGATTGATGAGGGGGATATTAAAGTGCCCCGCGGGGCAAAAAATAAAAAAACATTTTTTTTTGCGATTTTACGCCGTAGAGGCGCGTCCCGGTACGCGAACCGGGCAGCTCACCGGGCAGCTAACCGGGCAGCTAACCGGCAGCGTAGCTGTCAACATTGTAAACAGTCCGGAGCGGCCGCCATCTTGTCTCTCGGTAGGTTCGAGAGACAAGATGTGGTGAAAAAAGAAGGGGGAAATGAAGGAAAGGGGGCAAGGTAAACCCCTCCTGACCCCCTAGGATTGATGAGGGGGATATTAAAGTCCCCCGCGATTTTTCGCGGTAGAGGCGCTTCCCGGTACGCGAACCGGGCAGCTAACCGGCAGCGTAACGGGAGTCCGCCATCTTGTGTTTTTGGAGCGTCCGGTTCGCGTACCGGGTAGCGTCCCGGTAAGCGTAACAAGGGGAAAACCAAGAGAAACAGTAAAAAAAAAATGAAGGGAATAGATTTCCAGCAAACTTGGCAAAATTGTAGGGACTGTTTGTTTGATGTGCCTTTGCAAGGCCTCAAGATATGTGCACATGTGGATTTTGTCTAATTAAGGTAAAAAAATATATATATATCTGTAAGCGTGCTCCGGCACGCTTACGTTACGGGTTTTGTTTGCGCTGCAGAGCCGATACGTCACGGTTATGCGACGCGTCATGAGGCGTCTCACGTGGCTACGTGATACGTCACGTAATAAAGAATATATTTTACAGCTATAGATATTAGCTTTTAAAAAACCAATGAAATTCACTGAAAAAACCATAGGTTATAGACCATATATAGTTAGGAATTTGCATTTACAAAACCTTGAAAATTCACTGAAAAAACCATAGGTTAGAGACCATATATAGTTAGCTGGACATTTTATTGACATAAAACCAATGAAATTCCATATATAGTTAGTTGCACTAACTATATATCTCGCACCCGCAATCCACTGCTGATGATGTCACATATTACATCATTCATGACATGGTCAGTGACATCACTGATGACATCACTGATGACATCTCAAATGACATCACTGATGACATCACTGATGACATCTCAAATGACATCACTGATGACATCATGACACACCAATACCAGTTACTACATACGCACTCACTGATTCCTACGTCTACACACACATTCACTCATTCACCCATACAATCACTCATACATACAGTCACTCATTATTACAACACTATCATATGCACTCATACACCTATGCAGACACTCACACACTGCCACTCATCCATGGAGTTACTCACACACCTAGTCAGTCCTGTAAAGAATCAATCACACTTCCATTTCCTCATCTATACAGTTAAACACAGAACACCATACTTCAGTGACATCACTGATGACATCACTGATGACATCTCAAATGACATCACTGATGACATCTCAAATGACATCACTGATGACATCATGACACACCAATACCAGTTACTACATACGCACTCACTGATTCCTACGTCTACACACACATTCACTCATTCACCCATACAATCACTCCTACATACAGTCACTCATTATTACAACACTATCATATGCACTCATACACCTAGTCAGTCCTGTGAAGAATCAATCACACTTCGATTTCCTCATCTATACAGTTAAACACAGAACACCATACTTTTTCACACATATACTAACACATACTTACTCTCTTATACAATCACTGATACAAGTACACATTGATATGCACAGAGTCACACACCTCCCAGCCAGCCACACACACACTCAGTCTTCCATACATCCACTCATTCTTCAATATGTAAAACATATTTAAACTTTACAAAAACACACAGACACTAGATGATGTCATCAGTGATGTCATTTGAGATGTCATCAGTGATGTCATCAGTGATGTCATTTGAGATGTCATCAGTGATGTCATCAGTGATGTCACTGACCATGTCATGAATGATGTAATATGTGACATCATCAGCAGTGGATTGCGGGTGCGAGATATATAGTTAGTGCAACTAACTATATATGGAATTTCATTGGTTTTATGTCAATAAAATGTCCAGCTAACTATATATGGTCTCTAACCTATGGTTTTTTCAGTGAATTTTCAAGGTTTTGTAAATGCAAATTCCTAACTATATATGGTCTATAACCTATGGTTTTTTCAGTGAATATATATATATATATATATATATATATATATTCACTGAAAAAACCATAGGTTTCAGGAGTTATATAGTTAGGAATTAGCTTTAAAAAACCTTTGAAATTCACTCAAAAAACTATACGTTTTAGTGGTGTTATAGTTAGCTGGACATTTTACTCATACAAAACCATTGAAATTGCTCCTATATAGTTAGTTGTACTAACTATATTTCGCGCACCCGCAATCCACTGCTGATGATGTCACATATTAGATCATTCATGACATGGTCAGTGACATCACTGATGACATCTCAAATGACATCACTGATGACATCACTGATGGCATCATCCAGTGAATGTGGTTTGCTTCGTTATTTAAATATGCATTATATATATAGCAATTTGCATTGAAGAATAAGTGGATATATATAAATAAATATTTGGATGGAGGATTTAGTAGCAGTGTAATTGACTGTTTACTTGACCAATTTATAATGTCTCACTAAATATAGTGGATAGTGACTAAACTGTGTGAATATCTGTATCACTTTGTCAGTTGTTGTGTAAACTGGTTCTACAGTTGGTTACTAGCTATGTGAAAGTCTATATTAGTTATTGATTAGTTAACTGAGTATTTGTATGGGAGTGTGAAAGTGTGTGTGGTTCGGTGGGGGGTGTGTGACTGTCCAAAGATGTGTGAATAGTTGATTCAGTAGATATATGAAGTGAAAACTACATGTTCTAACAGTTGTTTGGGTGAGTGAGTATCTTTATGGGTGTGGTGATGAGCAAATATATTTCTCAATGGTACAGGTCCAACAAACTAAAAAAATAAAAGGCAGAAAATGTGTCAGTTGTATATAAATAAGTATACATAAGACACAATGATTGTGTGAGTGACTGTATGGATAACTGTATACTTGTAATAATGATTTTATAATTCACTAAGTATGACTTACTATCTAAATGAATAGAAGAAGTGGTGTTTGTATAAGTGTTTTGCTAAGTAAATATGTAAGTATGATCCATTGTTTGCATAAGTGAGTTGGATGACTTCATATGTGAATAGGATGCATGCTGTTGTTTAATGTTGATATAGATGTATAAGTATTTTTGATAGTGTTCTATTGTTCATTGACAGCATGTATGAGTGAATCCATAGGTAAGTGATTAGATGTGTACCAGTCCCTACAATTTTGCCAAGTTTGGTGGAAAACCATTCAGCCATTCGGGCTAAAAGTGAGTCCAACCGCCCTATGGAAATTAACATAGGGAAAACACGTTTTGGGACCCCCCTTTTATCTCGGCCCCCGCTTGACGAATCCCCCCCAAACTTTCAGGGAAGGACCAGAGCGCCGCGAGGCAAAGTTAAGGAAAATTCCAGGAAGATTCATCAACCGGCGCCAAAGTTATTCCCATTAGAATGTTGCGATTTCCCTATGGAAAACAATCCTAACTATATATACCTACTGGCTATCGCCAGTAGGTAATATATATATATATATATATATATATATATATATATATATATATATATATATATATATATATATATATATCAATTCAGCACATCTCCTCCGATAGACCAGGACACAGCGGGGTAATATGTGACGTCATCAGCAGTGCTTTGCGGGCGCGTGAGTTATAGTTAGCTGAACCAACTATAACGGGGGAATTTCAATGGTTTTGTATGGGTGAAATGTCCAGCTAACTATAACATGTATGAAACCTATGTTTTTTCTTGTAATTTCTAAGGTTTTTAAATGCTAATTCCTAACTATAACGTGGCTGAAACCTATGTTTTTTTCAGTGAATATATATATATATATATATATATATATATATATATATATATATATATATATATATACACACGCACACACACACACAGTAGGCATTTTCGCAGTGCATTTATTTAACCAAACACAATCTCAGATTCAAGTAAATTATGCTGCTAAGCTTACAAAAATAAAATGGGTTCCAGCAAGTGCCTCTTACCATTGCGTTTGGCATGGTTGGGGATCAGTTCTAGAAAAGACGAACAACATATATTGAGAACAGTGAAAAACAAAGGCAAAAAGCAAATTACAGGGTAGAATTCTGCTTTTCATTGTTCAACCCCCTCCTGCCTGGCAAGTCGTCACTGGCAATTAAGGCTTTAAGGCTAAACTTGATGAAAATTCCCAATAGGGGCACCCACTGAAATAGACGATCTGCTTGTTGCCCCATGTAAATAAGATAATTACATATTCAGGGGATATTACCCATAAGGTTTTTAAACACAGGGCCACTGAAGACCCCGGACACCAGAATGTCTGATCTCATCACCTCTAGCGCTGGGACATCTTAAATCATCAGTTTACCAGAATGTGGTGGAAGAACTTCTCCTTCTTTCTACATAAGGCCCCAATACAGCCTGTGCATAGTTGAGTTCCGTCGTGTACTTTTATTCAGCACAATCATAAGAGGTCCACTGTTGCAGCTCCCAGATGTATCTGGTGCAGGAACAAGGGACCTAATTTAACATCTCAGCAAATCACCTTGGGAGAGGGCTGCATTGAAGCCTTGACCAGTTCTGTGTCCCTACCTGCCACACAGTCAAGGCATAGGGGAGTATGTAATCATCCCCTGTGCCAGCCAACATTCGTCCTTTCCCTCCCTGCCTCATTATCCTCCCTCCATACCCCACCTTACACCAGCACCCTTGCACACAATCGCCACCTGTTCAGAGAAGGTGATAAATGTGTGTATTCAACCTCAGTCAAAAGTGTATACCATGTGGAATACCGCCTGTTGCATCCAAATCCATACAGTTATTCCTCATTCCTTGAGGTAGAATGTATCATACCTGTGGGGTATTACCGTACAAAACCAGTTATTCCTGGTGCCAGTTTGCAAAGTTATGCGCACTGTGCAACTCTTAATTAGGCCCTTAAGATCAGTACTATGCAAATGTTAATCGAGGCCCTAATATCTTGACTGCATTAAACCATGCCACACTCCAACGCAGACCAGAGGAATTTGGAATCTCATGACCCGATCTAGCATCGATCTCTTCCTTTCTTGTAGACAGGGCCCACAAAATCACCCTCACACCATACCTACCAGCATCTGCAACATAGAAGCAGGCGTCTCTCAAGGATCAATCTTCCACACCCTCTCTGAGCCACCTTTCTGAGCACATCAAGACTTTCAGACTCTCCTGCCAGTGCTGCGTTGGCGACACCCAGATCACCCTAAAGCTAACAGGGGAGAAATAGTCTAAAATGCAGTCATTTGTACTTTGGACAATGGAACTTTGCGTATCTGGTCAGAAATGTTGGAGTCATCATGGACTTGAACCTCTCACTTTCTCTGCAAATACCCGGCAGTTAAGCCTTATTTCCTTCAATGCCTGGTTCATAGCCCATGGCTATCTTGATTTAGAATAACTTATCCTGCTGCAAAAGCTCGTAATATACCTGCCAAAAGGATCGTGCGATCACAAACTTCTCCTCCTCATTCCCTAGTACTGAAAGAGTTGAATGGATGGTGCGACTTTGTCGGTTAAGACTGATAAACTCTGCAATTTTTCCCCAGCACACATATCAAAGCACACCTCTCACCTCCAAATCCAACAAAAAACAATAAAAAGTGCCGCTTCTGCCCCCAGCCCGACCACCACTTGCCCTGTACTTGAGTGGGCACTAAAAAGTAGTGCATCGAAATGAAGGGTGTGCACCTGAAACCTCTGATTTTTTACAGGGAAATATGATACAAGTATGTATTAAAAATAATTCTATTCAGCTTACACCCCGCCTATAAATAGGCGCACCTATACAGCTTTTAGTTTGCAGCCGGACGCTTCCAACATAAATCATTCAAACATAGACTCTACCAACCATGACGCTAGCACTGGATGGATGGCAAAAATCTGGACAAAGGACTGGGACGCGTTTCTGTACCACAATAGTGTCTCAAAGTAGTGACACGTGGAGCGGCCGTACGGTTTATGGAATAATACAGTCTTTCTGGCAGCCACCTCTGTTACTCCACCTTCGCTTGTTGTTTAGTTGATTTCAGACGAGTGGCCAAACAAGAAAGAAAGCGAGCCCACTCTGACGACTTCTCATCTGAAAAGAGCGAGTTCCGCTGAAAGAATAATGGAAAAGTGATCAAATCCGTTAAGCCTCATGGACCGACAGTTGCCAGGATACTGAGCACGCGCACCTGACATGCCCGGATGAGTCACTCCCAGGAAGGGCTTAATGGGGCTCACAGCAAACACTGCCCACCTGTGCGCTCGCGCCACATGACGTGTCGGCCATTACTGCGCTCTAAAAATAAAGGCAGGGCCTTTTCCCGGACACAATGGCTGCATACATACGCACAGCATGCTTGTTTTCTGGAACTTTCTGTTTTGTCAACAACGAACATGAGTTTTTGATCATTTACATTTTTAGTTACAGTAGCCCAAAATACAAGGACAGGCAAGGATATCCAAGTACTGCACCACAACAATTTAGCTGTTGCATCATTTGTCATCTGCAGCAAGAAAATTACACCACTACTGTAAAAAACTTATCAGGAAAATATATCCACTACCATACATGAATAGGCATTGAAAAGGCAATAGGTCTCACCTCAGATGAACCCCCACACTGCAAACATTCAGGAAGAGCCTCCAGACCTGGCTCTTCAGATGAGACGGAACTGCTCGTATCTCCCCTACCCCCAGCGCCTTGATACCCTCACCGGTTAGTAGTGCGCTTCACAAATCCTTGATTGATTGATTGACCTCTAAAAGGCAAATGTCGACCTATTTGCTTTGCCAATGCTTGTTTATTTTTACTTTACCATTCACAACAGATACACGTTTTAGAACAGAGAGCTAAAAATAAAAAAAATAAAGCGCCCAAATTGTAGTGAGCGGCTTGGCAGCACTATGCAGCCGCCAGGCACTAAAAAAAAACCATTAAAGAATTAGAACAAGACTGGGAGGCACAGGGAGCAATGAATGAGCTGGGGGTCGCAAACTAGTGCGTAATTAGTGTGGAACTAATTTATGGTGTTTTCATCTGGAAATGCCATGGGATTACATCAATGCTGATGGACAGCTTTCTTAGCCAGTTCTTTAAAGGTGACTAAACCGCAGTAGCCCATAGCTGAAAGGGGCTGTACACAACCCCTATTTTGTGTATGTACCTGTTTGTATGTGTTGTGGTGCCTGTTGTGTGATGGCAGTAGCTCTCATCAGTGACAAAAGCTTTCTGTAGGTGAGATAAAAAAATGGAACCTCAGAGTTTTGTGATCTTTAATACAATCAATCAATGGCTTGTAAAGCACGACTACTCACCCGTAAGGGTGATGGGGGGGAGTGGGGGATGAGAGCTACTGATCCATCAAAGGTGCTGTGGTTCAGTCAAAACGCCAAGTCTTGAGGTCTTTCCTAAATTGAGGCAGCAACGGTGCAAGGATGAGAGATGCAGTTTTTGCCTTGGTTGAGGAGGGCACAGACATCATCTGTAGAGGTGAGGAGGGCAGTCTCGGTGCAGTGGCTACTTCAGAAGCCAGATTGGGAGAGGTCCAGGATGTGATTCGCTTTGATGAACTTCAGAAGTTGGGTCTTGATGACCTTCTCAATGATCTTGGCTGGGAAGGGGAGAAGAGAGATTGCTCCGAAGTTCTTGAAATTTTAGGAAGTATTTCCACTTAACGCAGGAGGATTAGACAGTGAGAAATGAAAGAGGAATATCTCTCCCAAGTTGGTGAGATTACCACTATGCGAAAAAATCATGATTCGAATGGGACCGGTGAAAAACAATAGAGGAAAAGAACACACTTCACCTATACACATACAAGAAATGGTTACAGACTACATATGACAGACAGTGGATACTAGACCCCAGCCATGGTGGTGGAGCTAATTTGCCCCTGGTGACTTGGGGTCTGTCCTTCTATGGCTCTGCAAATGGGACCAAGAACATCCTTTTGCACTTGACTCTCCGGGTAGCGAGGGTAAGCAAGGCAAAGCAGCTCAGGTAAGTACAGCCGCGGTGCGCCCATTGGGGCGTTGGGGCGTAGCCCCACCAGCCCAGGGACCCGCCGCGGCTGCAAGTATAATAATAATTATGAAAACTCACTTTTTAAAATTCATTTATTCAGTGATTATCTGCCTGGAAGCCGGGGCGCACCCGACAAACGGGATGCGCAGGGGGCTGGGCCGGGCGGACAGTCGAGTTGAGAGTAGACCTCTACGTCAGGTCTACGTCACAGTCAGACACAGCAGGGCATGCAGGCATACCTAATGATTATGCGCATATGTTGCGTGGGGCTGAAACTAGCCCGCGCATGCGCGATGAAAGTTCCCCCATGATAGCTGGTGACAGGGGGGTGCTGATTAAACCAGGCAGGAGCCCCAGCGTTCACAAGGGCGACAGGGCGAGCAGCTAGTGTGCCCCCCAAGCCGCCAGGATTGGCTGGTCACCTTGCAGCAGGGCAGGGCAATCCATTATTGGATGCCGCCCGTGGGTGACTCAGCAGTGATTGGCCATTTGCGGTGCACGGCGCTGCTGACGTAGGATCCGGTTTTGGGCCCTCCTCGTCACCTTAGTGTGTGGACTTGCCTTTGCTTCGAGTCTCGTCGTCGTCACTCCTGCCGACTACTCTTTTCAGCCTGCTCTTGTTTAGTGGTGAGTGAGTATCATTATCAATCTCAGTTAGTTTGAGCGAGGATAAAAAAAAAATGTTCTACTGCTTTGAGTGCAGAACATTATTAAAAAAAAACCTGGATCGCAAAAAAGGTTTGTTCCTATTACTTTGTGCACATCACTTGTAAAAAGAGGAGCATGTCTAAGTGCACATTTACATTGAATGAGATTTACAGGCATCAATCATACATAGGACGGATGAAATTCTTATTCATGCGATTAAAGTTAAAAGACTGCTGATCCTTTTGCATATATAGCGCATTCAGAGGTTTGAGGCTCAATGGACGACCTTCTAACGAGAGACAGTGAAAACGTAATCATGGTAATTAGCAGAAGTATGTGTCTTACTGTTAGACAAGAGAGTTTGGCTGGGATGACTGGAAGCAAAGCAGATGGGCCGATGATTGAAAAACGGGTAATGGGGTATGAGGCGCCAAATGGTCATCCAACTGTCTCGAAAAGGGTTGCAAGATTAGGGCTGGTAAAGGCAGAGAAAAGATAAAACAAACAAAGATGTTAGGGGGAAACTAGGGAAAACACAGAGAGTTGAAAGAGATCAAGAAGATAGTTAAGAGAGGAAGAATGAGGTAGCACATAGAATTAAAGAGATATGCAGAGAGAAAGAGGAGCTGTTTTAACGAGGAAGAAAATACTAAAAGAAGCAGAAATGAGTCAAACGTGTACATTTAATACCAAGCAAGAGAATGTTAGCAACCTGAAAGGTAGAATATTTGACACGTGTGAGAGGGGAAGAATGAAGGGGGGATGTGCATTTCTGCATGAAATCCGAAATAGGAGGGAGGGAGGAAGGGAGGAATTAAGGGAGGAAGCGAGGGAGGAAGGAAGGAAGGAAGGCAGGGAGGGAGAGAGGAAGGAAGGAAAGAGAGAAGGAAGGATGGAGAAGTTTGTTTGTCTGCCTGCCAAGTCAGATGAATTACACCATCCCTTTAACAGCCCTGTCACTTCCCGGCACACAGAAGGAGAAGTCTTGGGCTGCCGCCACTCACAGCATTGCACAAGGGTTTGGAGCCGAGCATCCTCCCTGCAGGAGGAGTGTGGTGATTGCATGTTACTTTAAGAGCTGTTAGAATTATTATGTGTAATGGAATCTACTGTATTGCACTGTACTGAATAGGAATGTTATGATTCATTTATGCTGTTCCTGTTGGTGATGGAGCACTTCAGAAAGTATGTGTGGGGAAAGAAGTTTTTACTTAGGTCGGATCACAAACCTTTAACGAAACTACTAACCACTGATGGTCTATCCAGAGCATCTGCCAGGATTGCTAGATTATCAATGAGGTTACAGGATTGTGTTTATGATGTGCAGTACGTACCTGGCACCAAAAATGTCATAGCCGATTTTTTTAGCAGGTTTTCTTTACCACTTAGAGAATTGGATAATGATCCATGGAAGGATTACTGCGTGGCAGGTGTATTTGATGATGTTCCTGGTCTGTCTAAACTAGTGTGGCAGAAAGAGTACCAAGATGACACCATTTTGCATGAAGTCAAGGACAGAATTGTTAGTGGATGGTCTAATGAAGCTAAGGTTGATCCTAACTTAAGGCCATTTTGGGAAGTTAGAGACGAATTGAGTGTTGAAATGGATTTTGTCTGTAGGGCAGGAAGGATTGTCCCTCCTTCTGGCATCAGGAACAAGATTATTGATATTGGTCATGAAGGACACCCTGGCATAGCTCGTACCAAAAGGAACATTAAAATCTTGTATTGGTGGCCTAAAATTGATATCGATATAGAAAGGAAAGTTCGTGAATGTTTCAGTTGTGAGCAGGCAGACAAGACTCAGAAGACTTTGAATCCTCCTTTGTCGTCTTTAGGATGTCCTAATTTACCTTGGGAGTGTGTGGCATTAGATATCCTTGGACCTTTTTGTTGGCAGGATGGCTCTTTAAGGTATATCTTAGTTTTAGTGGATCTTTTTTCTAGATGGTTGGAAGTGGATGTTGTCCGTGTTGTAGACACTAAAGCAGTAATTAAATTTCTGGAAGGATGTTTCTTGAAAGAGGGTTTCCCAGCTTCAATTTTAACGGACAATGGCGTCCAATTCAAGTCTGAGGCTATGAAGGTATTTTTAAGCAATATTGGAATCGAGCAGAAATTTACAGCTTTATATCACCCCAGGGGTAATTCTGTCGTTGAAAGAGTCAACAGAGTTATAAAAGGAGTTTTGCAGTTGGCAAAAACAGCCAATAAAAATTTTGAGGACGAATTGAACAAACTTATTTGGTCGTATAGGATTACTATTCATGACACTGTTGGTGAGAGCCCTTTTGGTTTAATGCGCGGGAGATTTCCCCACTGTAAAATCAATCCAGGTTGGATGGGCAGGAGCCAAAGGTATCTTTGGGATGTTGATCGTGTTAAACACTCCATTACTATCTCACAGGATAAGAATAAGGAGTTTTTTGATAACAAACATGGTACTAGAGAAGTGTCTGTGAAAGTTGGACAGTGGGCCAGAGTAAAGTCTGGAAGAAGATCTGGAAAATTGGAATCCAGATTTTCAAATCCTATGCGTATCACTAAGGTTATGAGGAACACCGTTCAGTTGGAGGATGGAAGCGTTCACCACATGAGTCGCATAGCTTTAGCCAAGCAGGGTGTTACTGCAAAAAATTGTAAGCATGTATGTAGGGATTATTGGTGGTTGAATGCCTTTTCAAATCTAAAGGAGGGAGATGTGCGGGATGTTGTTGAACCTTTTGATGATACGGTTGTGCCTGGAACTAGTTCTTCTGTTCCTGAGTACCGCAACGGTTCCCTCGTACCTCTCTGTCCTGATGCGAATACCATGGGTGGTCCTTGTACTCATCTTGAAAATCCTGCAGATGTTGTTTCCGACCTTCCGTCTGCACAGGACTCACTCAATGCTGCTGGGGTTAAATCTAGCAGTTTTGGTAGACCTATTCGCACTCCTGGCAAATTTGATGATTTTGTTCTTCAGTGATTATTATTTATTTTTCCTTCTTTTGTGTTTTAAGGAAGGGGGATGTGTGGTGATTGCATGTTACTTTAAGAGCTGTTAGAATTATTATGTGTAATGGAATCTACTGTATTGCACTGTACTGAATAGGAATGTTATGATTCATTTATGCTGTTCCTGTTGGTGCTACTGCATGCACTTTACTTCTTCTGAAGTTCATCTTGAATAAATACCTGAATACCACTTCAAGGAGTTCATCTCTTTTTATAAAGATGTCACTACAATGAGCGGCTGACGCCTCCCCCGGCACAGTGTGAGCCAGGTAGCAGGGGTACAAAATAATGAATCCGCGCTGTAATTAATCTCTCCTCTTTTTGTGTGAGTGGGCCCCCCTTCCAGCGAAAGTTACACAAGCAGCAAAGCAAAACCCATGGCAGATCGAAGGGAGGGGTCCGGGGCAGAAAGAGGCAGACAAAAAAACAGAACAGGGTTTGTTTTGTTCCATTTTCTAAAGATTGCTATTGCTGTGCATGCAAGACACGGAAGGCGGTATGTGCAGGGATGGTATTATGTTTATGCTCACTTATTTCCCTGCAGAGATTTGCGCTACAAAGGCTGTGTTATATATTAATGATTACTTGATTCTCCCAGTTCTCTCGTGCTTGCAAGCACGAGAGACCTTCAATGTGTTCTAGAGTTTCTTGTTCAGCCTTGAGGATTCCAGGAACGTCACTTCAGACGTTGGCTTCCTCAAGACTGGACGGCTCTGGTGTTGGGTGCGTTATTCAATACTCAAATCCTGAATAAACTTCGGAATTGAACCTACACGTGTCTCCAGGACCCTAATTACAACATATTTGGCGACGATCGGGATTTCCTCGCACCCACCGCCAACCAAGACTCACCGAGACAACTCGACCACTACTCGTCCTCAGCTGAGCCCGCCTCCAGTCCAGCCATCGCAGGTCGTATGTCTTTGGACACTTTCTCGTCCATCACCTGGCTCCCGGCGCGGATTTTCGTCATTTCTGACAATTTTGCGGCCATGCTTGTATCTGTCCGTTGCTGCCTCGCGCTCTGTCACGCGCGCAACGCTTCGACTTTCTGCGCGCGCTGCTTCACGCGCACCACGCAGCAACCACTAAACAAGCCCACCGCCTGTAGAAAATCACGCTGTTTATCACCATAGCAACGACGCCGCCGGCCATTTTTATCGACCTTCACACATCTTTCTGTGTTTAACACAGTTTACCGATACCAATTTCATTAGCGACTGCAGCGATAGGCACGCTTCATTGCCTACCAATTGTATTTGACTTTTTCATCTATCAAAATCAATTATAACACAGCGATAGGCACGCTTCACAGCCTATCATCATCATTAACCTTACATTATTACAAGTTATATAATAACTACAGCGATAGGCACGCTTTATCGCCTACCATGTTCCTTTGACATTACAAGTCTTCAAACAACTATAGACACACATTACTGTCTATCATATTTATTTCTTTTAATATTTTACATTTTGAATTTATTTCTTTTATTATTTTACATTCTAAACATTTTCAATTATCATATTAATAGACATTACTTATTGTCTCTCACAAACAATTACCATGGCTTCTTCTCAACAATTTCAAACACCAGCTCCTTTTCTACAAACTCCTGGCAAACCTACTCTTGCTTGGCGCAATTGGTTCAAAAGTTTTGAGAACTACTTAGTAGCCATTGATGCTACCAAATATGATCCTCCTCGCAAAGTCGCTATTCTCTATGGATGTTTAGGAGTTGCTGCTCAACAAGTTTTTGAAAACTTACCTCATATTTCTGCTCCCACTGGTGAAGCAGGTGACGGCTGGAATGCTTATGAAGAAGCCATTGCTCGTCTCAATAAACAATACGACGATGAACCTAGTATTGTTTTAGAACGTCACAATTTTTTCAAACGTAAACAAAGTGTTGACGAAAGTGTAGAAGACTATATCGCTCAACTCAGAATCTTAGCTTCTACCTGCGAATTTGGTGCTGGTACAGATATCTACATTAGAGATCAATTCATCTTGGCTTGTTACTCAAAGAAAGTCCAAGAGCGTTTGTTAAGCTGCAAAAATCCTCCCTTATCCGAGACAGTTGATATTGCAAAAGGGATTGAACGTGCAACTTATTCATCTAAAATTCTACAAGAGAGTCTATCTCAACCCTCCGTTCATTTTGTTGATCAAGCTTCTGGTTTCACTTCCATTGACCTTGTCAACAATTCCTCAAGACAACCAAACAAGAAACCACTCATTTGCTACAGATGCGGATCCAGGAATCATCTTGGCAATTCTCCCACGTGTCCTGCTTCTGGAAAAAAATGCTCGTCCTGCAAGAAGATTGGACATTTCCCCTCTGTTTGCAGAGGTCGCAAAAGATTCACCAGAGTCAATAACATTGAGTTTCAAGAAAATGTAGAGTCTTGTTCCTCTAGACTCAATGATGTTATGTTATCCATTGAATGTGATTCTATCGAATTTACCAAAATTAAGAGTCCCTTGTGTGAATTGTTGATAGGCACAATTTCAATCCAGGTCAAAGCCGACTCTGGGTCTCCTATCACCATTCTATCCGACCTTACATTTTACGCTAATTGGAGTCATGTTGTTCTTTCAAAGTCAGACATCAATCCCAAGGCCTTTGGCGAAAAAGACATCGATATGTTAGGTTTCTTTTATTCTGATATTGCTTGCCTAGGCAGATACACATTTACCAAAGTCTATGTTGCCCTTAAGGGCAGGGATATTGTAGGTTGGTTCGATTTAGCCAGAATGGGTTTGATTCTCAAACCTGGATCTGATCAACCTATCGCCCTAGGCGACATTCCTGATGACTATTATACTAGTCATGATTCTGGGAACTTCAATATTTCGGATCTTTCCTTTCCCATAGTCAAAATGGACACCTTATTAAGTTCCTTTCCGAACTTATTTAAAAATAAGGTTGGCACAGTGCTTGGTTTTAAACATGAAATACAACTTAAACCCAATGCTCAACCCATTGTTCACAAAGTTCGTCCTCTGCCCTTGAGTGCTAGAGATGAACTTAAGGCTGTACTGAAAAGTCTCTGCAATGAGGGAATCATTGCCCCTTGTGACTCGTCTGAATGGGTGTCTCCTATCGTTTTAGTTCGCAAAAAGTCGGGAGAGGTAAGTTTGTGTGCTGATTTACGCTCACTAAATAACAATATCATAGTGGATTGCCACCCCCTTCCCAAAATTCATGACCTTTTGGCTAATTTGGGTGAGGCTAAATTTTTCTCTCTCCTTGACCTCAGGTCTGCTTATCACCAAATTCCCTTGTCCCCCTCATCTCAAGAATTAACAACGTTCATCACACCTTTTGGTGCCTACAAATACCTCAGGCTCCCCTTTGGTTTGGCTTCAGCAGCCAGTATTTTCCAAAAACTAATGGACAACCTGTTCCAAGACATCCCTGGTGTGCAGGCATACCAAGATGACATCTTGGTCTATGCCAATGACTCCTTACAACATAATCACACTCTTAATACTGTCTTACAAGTTTTAGAAAAGGCTGGCATGACTGTTAGACATGACAAGTGTAAATTTGGTGTTCAAGAGTTAGATTACTTGGGCCACTCTCTTTCCCCTAATGGCATTAAACCCAAATTCTCTTTAATCAAAGCCATTCGAGATGCCAAACCCCCCAAGGATCGCGATGCACTTCGCTCCTTCCTGGGCTTATCTGAATACTACGCCAGGTTTGTTCATGGTTATGCTCAGATTGTTGAACCATTAAGAGCACTCTAGAGAAAAGGTGTTAAATTCGTTTGGTCACAAGACTTGCAGAAAGTTTTTGACCAAGTCAAAAAGATCATTGAAGATTCACCTGCCTTAAATCCTTTTTGTGATAGCTCCAAGTGTTTTATTACCGTAGATGCCAGTCTTACTGGTTTGGGTGCCGTTTTAGGACAATGGGTCGAGGGCAAAGAACACACAGTTGCCTTTGCCTCCAGAACTCTCCTTCCGGCCGAAAACAGGTACAGTACAATTGAAAGAGAAGCTCTGGCTTGTGTTTGGGCAATTCAGAAGTTCAAATCTTACATTTGGGGTTTGGGAATTCGAGAATTACACAGATCACAAACCTCTTATGCACATGTTGTCTGACAGTACCTCTAATAGAGCTTCTGCCAGACTTGTTCGTCTTCTCTCCAAACTCCATGAGTTTCATTTTGTCATCAAACACATTCTCGGGGGTAAGAATTTCAGGGCCGATTGCCTTTCAAGAATGTCTTTAACTGATGATTCAATTGTTAACGATGATATTGAGTGTGTTGTTGCCACAGTTGATGCAGTTGCTGAATGTCAACCCATTTCTGTAACACAATGGAATATGGCTTATAAGAATGATCTTATTCTTTCCAAGGTTAAAGATTTCATTATCAACAAATGGCCTGAAACTAGAACCCTTTCCCCTGAACTAAGAGGTTTCGCAAATGTTGCAGATGAACTCTCGTTAGTTAATGATATGGTCATGCGCAATGATTTATTTGTTCCTCCTCAGTCTGTTCGTGATCATATCATTCGTTCTGCTCATCAGGGTCACCTTGGTATTTTTAAAACCTGTCAACGCATCAAACAATTCTACTGGTGGCCTTCCATGGACTCTCACATTAGAAAAATGATTGAAAATTACACACAGTGCATTCTATCTGATAAGCACTGGAAAACTCTTTCCACACCTTTATGTCCCGTTCCTTTGCCAGCTGGTCCATGGGACAAAGTAGCTTTGGACTTTTCCGGTCCATATGATGTTTTGCCTTCTGAACACAAGTTTCTTATAGTTCTTGTTGATTATTACTCCAAATGGCTGTATTATTCCTTTTGCAATTCTGCTTCTACTGACAATGCCATTAGATTTTTGCAGTCTATTTTTGATGTTGAAGGTTTCCCCAAATCCATAGTTACCAATAATGGTACTCATTTTGTCTCACTAAAAATGTGCTCTTTTCTCAAATGTCACGATATTTCTCACTTCAAAGTTGCCTTGTATTCACCATCATCGAATGGCCTAGTAGAGAGATGTAATCGCATTATCAAGGAGGGTGTTCAGACTGCTTTGTTTTCTAGGCTTGATCCTTTGGCTTTTGTTCATGACAAAGTATGGGCCTACAATACTTCTCCACATTCCACCACTGGTGTCTCACCTTTTAGCATGCTTCGTAAAAGAGGATTTCATTCTGCTCTCAATCCTAGCTGGTTACATAAAGATTGTGATTTACCTGATTCTTTTTATTCTGTTCAGAATCGTGTAAGTGCTAAACAATTGTCAATGAAATCACGCTTTGATAAAGGTAAACATTCTGTTGATCAACCTTTACAAAAAGGTGATATGGTTCTTGTTAAAAACCCCAAGAAAGTTTCTAAAGGAAGGTCAAAATTTTCTTCCCCAAATTTGGTTACACAAGTTAGTAAAACGTCAGCCCTTCTTGATGACAGTGGGTGGTGGAACAAACGAGCTCTTGTTAAGATTTCTCCATTCCAAGCCCATGTCATCATGGAACATGCCACTTCAGATTCCGAGCATTGTGATTGGTTTGATTATACACCCTCTTCCAATCCAATTGCTGAATCTTCCTCTAATCCAGTTATTGAAATCTCAGATGCCCAGCCTTCCAATTCTTCGTTACCACCGTCCTCTGTTTCCACAGAGTTACCTGGGTCACATGATTCGACTTCACAGGGAATCTCAGAAGTGGCAACAAAAAGGGCTTTTCGTCTAAAACAGTTATCCTGTAGATTGAGAGACTATGTCTTAGAATAATATTGTTTTATCTGATAATTATTCATGTTCACTTGCATGTATCTTCTTTGTTTCCCTTTGTAGTGGGGAAGATGTTATATATTAATGATTACTTGATTCTCCCAGTTCTCTCGTGCTTGCAAGCACGAGAGACCTTCAATGTGTTCTAGAGTTTCTTGTTCAGCCTTGAGGATTCCAGGAACGTCACTTCAGACGTTGGCTTCCTCAAGACTGGACGGCTCTGGTGTTGGGTGCGTTATTCAATACTCAAATCCTGAATAAACTTCGGAATTGAACCTACACGTGTCTCCAGGACCCTAATTACAACAGGCTGCCCGTCTTTTATTTAGTTACAAGCACTGAGGTATAAACGCTGGCAATGTCTATTTTCAATTACTGCCTTCACGCTTGACCACACGCATTGAAACTCTTTCTCTTGTATTTTTATTCACAACAGGCTTTTCACTTGCACTCTTGTTTATAATGGATTTCTTTGTTTTTAAACTTGACTCGGCACTGTCATGCCTTTATTTCCTGTTAAACTGCCTCAAACTACGTTTATCTTAAATTAGCAGTTCACACGTTATTGTTTATTTTCAAATCTCTTCACATTTGGCTTACTTCCAGTCAATTTCTTTATTACTTAACTGCGCACGATGAAAAAAAATATATATATATTGTATAGTCAATTTTAAATTTACTTACAGTTTGAAATTACCATCAAGAATGTTTGGAGTTTCCATAAATTCTCCTCTTGTACAAATTTTGCGCAATTTGAAATGATTTTCCTTATTAGCCAGTTCAGTCCACAGCTGATTGGATATCTCCAAGCAGTCAATTGCCAAATATGTAAATCCAGTAAATTGCGAGTCTTGTAAATTCCTCAAAGAAGATTTCCATAAAATGTTCCTTTGCTAAAAATCCTCACTTTCTTTATAATTGTTTTTCTCCCTTTGTCGCCATTGTAAAGAAGTCCATTAGACTCAATAAATATAATTAATTAATATCTCTTTATTAGAGCTTGTAAGTCAGCTTCCATTTCTATCTTAATATATCCTATGAATGTCCCTTCAACATTCTTTATCTTTGACATTCTTTTACATCACACATTATGATGTCATTTATACATCATTACATGCATCAGGATAGCAGCGGAGAGCCCGGCCAATTCCTGCCGGGACCACAAAGCCAGCCAGCAGAGACGTCTTTCTCCGCACTTCATCTTTTCTCTCTTCCCTCTCTCCACATAATTGTGGCTATAATCGGTTGCTTATTTCCTTGAAACCCTTACTGCAGGCGAGGGAAGGCTCAGAAAATCAGAGCTCACATTTGTTATAGCTATTGGGGGTCGGTGCATGTCAATAATGCTATTTTAACATCGACCATTACCATTGCGTACATCACACCTTGAACGTGTTCTAGGCACTTGCAGACGCACTTCAATGGGGTCAAAAGGCTACGTCGGGCACAGCAGGAGTCAAACTTACATTCATAAGGTTGGAGACAAATTTCTGGAGCGGTTGGACTACTAGCCCATCTCTGTCAACAACGTAAACAGAAGAACAGTCATCTTCGTAGACAAAGGGCTGCCTGCCGCTGTTGCCATAGGCAGATCTAAAGGCGCATGTGTTGCTAACTCAACTGAATGGCAGCCGCACAACTGGTGCTAATGTTCCTATTTATTTATTTATTTATTTAGCGAGAAATGTTGTTTACTGCAGCGCTGCGACCTAAATTGACACTAGGCTCCTTCCTGGCCTGATTTACAGCAATATCCTCCAGCGGTAGTTCTGTTGGCCTCGTACACTATCAGGGCTCTATTTTGTTGTTTCTGCCCATCTTATCTCGTGTTTTTCTGCACTGTCCAAATCTCTGTTGCATTTTCTGTTCTAGACTTGTCCTGTCCATTAGTAGCTGCAGGTTTGGTTTTCAGTAGTTTGTCGTATCTTCCTCCTTGTTTCACAATCTTCTGTCTTCATTGGTCCTGTCCTTGGACAACCTTTGCCACTAATATTATCTTATCTCTTTGTCACCCACTCTCTGCTCTCTGGCACGGTCTTGTATTAGTTAAGGTTGGTTTGAAACATAGTGCAGCTCTTTGTCGCCCTGACTTCTCTCTATTAGCCAGCAATGTTGATAGATGCTGAGCTGTCTTCATTAACATCATTTCACTCTCACCCCTACCTTCTCTCTATCAGCACTCCCTTTAAAATTGAGTTGAATGTCATTATCACACTTCTGTAAAGCCATCTTTGTTCCTTTCTGCCACACTGTATATCAGCAGTCACTGAGTTGGCATTTAATCATATCACATTACTTCATTGGGGTTTCTTCTCGTTCACTGTTGGGTTGGCTTTTGATAGTCTTATACCGCCCTCTTTCCCCCCCTCTTTTCTCTGTTGTGGTCCATCGGCAGCTGTTGGGTCAGCCTTTGATCGTGTCTTGTGTGGTCCTCCGTGCTCCCACTCTTCTCTGGTGTGGTCCATCGGCAGCTGTTGGGTCAGCCTTTCATCGTGTCTTGTGTGGTCCTCCATGCTCCCACTCTTCTCTGGATTGGTTCATTGACCGCTGTTGGGTAGGGTGTGTTGATTGAAAGACGGTGCAGAGCTCACTGGACTTTAAGGGCAGACACTGTACCCTCATTTTGCACTCGCAAGTATTTTTCTGCACATAGCGGCCACCCACATACAGCCACCCACCCATACACAGAGCAACCTACACAGCCACCTACACACACACAGAGCCACCTACACACACACACAGAGCCACCCACACAACCACAGAGCCACCCACACAACCACAGAGCCACCCACACAACCAGACAGAGCCACACACACAGCCAGACAGAGCCACACACACATCCAGACAGAGCCACACACACAGCCAGACAGAGCCACACATGCAGCCAGACAGAGCCACACACACAGCCAGACAGAGCCACACACACAGAGCCCAACACACACAGAGCCCAACACACACAGAGCCCCACACACACACAGAGCCCCACACACACACAGAGCCCCACACACACACAGAGCCCCACTCACACACAGAGCCCCCCACACACACAGAGCCCCCCACACACACAGAGCCCCCCACACACACAGAGCCCCCCACACACACAGAGCCCCCCACCCACACAGAGCCCCCCACACACACAGAGCCCCCCACACACACAAAGCCCCACACACACACAGAGCCACACACACACACAGAGCCCCCCCCACACACACACAGCCACACACAGGGAACAGGGGGCAGGAAAGCAAGCACAACGAGGGAACAGGGGGCAGGAAAGCAAGCACAACGAGGGGGCTGTATTTTTGGGACAAGGCCACGACATATGAAGTAGATCACCTATGTTAACTTATCACAATCTCGCCAGCGAGGCGCACTAGCACTAGGGTATTATTTGTGGAGTTTCGCCAGATGTATATACCAGTCCTACAGTAATTTAAAATGTGTTTCTTTGCCAGAAAAGTGTGGAGTGCCTCGTTTGCTCCCACCTTAGGTGTGAATATTGTTGATCTGAGATTTTCATGAAAGTCTTATAGTCTGAATTCAGCACCTGAGCGTAATAGGACAGAATGTATGAAGCTCTGTGGTTATACTGAATAAGCAGCTACCTATGTTAAGCCATCTATTAATGTAATAACTGCACTTCCACAATTGCTTTATTACCCTTCCTGCTTTCTCAAATTTGCTTGAAAATGCACGATTTTTCTTCCTTTTTTTCAAAATTTTCTTGGGGGGGTTATCCCCCCAAACCCCCCTTTTGGGGTTCGGGCTCGCTCGCTACGCTTGCTCGCTACGGTGCACTATGCAAATCACTTTGCGCCCCCACCACTTTCAATTGTCACCCACCGCCCCTGGGTAAGTAGTGTAGAGCATAGAGACCTAGAATTCAAACAATCACACAATAGATGCAATAATGTAATACCCAGCCCAATGCTTGTCTTTTCTTGATAAAGTGTTGTAATTAGAATAGAACTTAAAACAGTCCACATGGAGTAAGTAACTCTACAGTTATACACTACAGGGTCAAAAGGGTTCTCTACAGTGTGAAAACAGAAAAGTAATCATAAATACAGTCCAGGTCCATGCTTATTCAGCGCCAAGACGCCTCCGGGCATTCGTTGTGCTTTGTAAATTTAAAAATCAAATCAGAGTAGCAGCTTCCCAGATTTATGTGACTTTTAGGCCACTCCATAGTTAATGCTTAGTCAGTCCTTGTGTGGGATAAGCAATGTTCAATAAATCGCACCATGACAACTTTGTTAGCCAAATATTCACTGTCATAGTCTCTCCAATATCTGGAATTACCTGATGTGGTGCACACTCAGGATTACTAAACATTGGTGTGTGGTGAACGGGACACAGATGAGCTGTAAGGCTCATCAGGGCTCGTTTTTCAATCCCTTCTCCTTCTCTATGTGGTCAGCCAGCTGGCATTGCAGCCACTCCACAAAGACACTTCCAGCAGTTTCCACCTGCGGTCATGGTGGAAGGATCTTCCTGATTTAGTCCAGGGTACTGTTGTAATTGATAAAGTGCAACAAATGCAAAGCCCGCCCTGGTCATCTGCATCTCTCTCCATGGTGGTCTCCAAATTGGCCTGTCTTTACTTTGCAGTTGAAATAGGAAATGCTCACTCCTCCTATGTCAGACTTAAATCAGCAGTCGGGCAGAGAGACTTGGGGAAGTTGGGCACTTCACAAATGTCCTCAGCACTAGCTCACAATTCTTATGATCCCTCTGGCTCACACAAGGCTCTGGAGTTGGGTACTCCTCCAGTGGCAGGCAGACTTCTGGGATCATTGGAAAAATTACTGGCTGGCCCACGGATTTTTCAGCCATGCTTACAGAAACCAGGCGCTATTTTCTCGCCTTTGGGAGCCTGGCTATCAGTGGTACCCACAACATGAGCAGAATAAGCCTGAAGTTCTGCACTTGGCGCTCACCATCCTTCTAGGATGTGCCACTCAAAGGAAGACAAAGGGTCCAGGCTTACCCCAGAAGCCTCTCGTTCACTCGTAACTAGCTCTGCTTACTCATCCCCATTCCTCTACCGTTAATCAAATAACAGTGATCAGGAAGGACTGATTAGCAACCCCTCACCAATAAAGTCACAGAGAATTTCTTAAAGTTAGTCCTGTCCACATTTCTCCAGAATTCTAAGTCTAGTGCTTCAACCTCCTTCTCAGAAATGCAGACAATACACTTCCACATTCTCCTTCTGGTGACAATTTGGATGAGGATCAATCCAAGATCCCACTGGTAAGAGCATACATAGACACTAGCAGACAACATATAGTCCTGCTACCATACATATACATGCACTTGACATTCACACAGGGATGTCAGTGCAGGGTCCGGTCATGCCTTGAGTGGAATTTTACTTGAGCGGGCCTTTAGGTATTGCAGTTATATAATTCAAAAGGTAAAAAGGCCTATTCATCTACTGCATTCATCTATAAGCATGGTGTGCTGCCACCACTACTATCTGTAACATTGACAGGGACACAGAAGGTACTTTTCTGTCCTGCTAAATGTACACTTTTAGGTCCCCACCTTGACGTTGCAGCCATCTCTGGGCCCCAATGTCAATATCAAACCTAAGGAGGCAGTGCACAAGCAGGATTCTACGATGAAAGGGACCTTTCCCTTTCTAACAACTTGTGAAACATTTTTGCAGTTTGCTACAAACCTACCCCAGAAGAATATAACCTATTGTTTAACGAAAATGTATCCCATGCAAATATTAAGTGCAGCTGGCTATATTTTTTTAAAATTTTTATTTTATTTTATTTAGTGCATTTTATTAAAGCACGGACATTACCCGAAGGTGTCAGAGCTCTGAACAATAGAGCCAGTTACATTACAAGATAAAAGTGTTACATAATAGAACATTACAAAAATAAACAGGAGACTTAAAATGAAGGGCACACAAACACAAAATCCAACACAGCACGCAGGGGTGAGGGATGAACAGGAAAAATACAAATTTACAATGAAGAGCGAACTTCCTAGAGGAGCCTAAGAATGAAAGTATTAGTTCTGAAAGTGTCTTTGGAAGAGAAGAGATTTGAGGTCAGCTTTGAAGATCTGGGTAGAGAAGCAAGTTCCAGATTCTCACCGCATTGCCTGAGAAGAAGTGAGCCATTGCTCTTTCCCTTTTGAAGATGGGGGCTCAATCAGAAGCTTTTCCGCATTGCGAGAAGGTCGAGAGCCTTCGGACAATTTCAATTTATACACCAGGTAACAAGGGGAGGATGTGTGCAAGGCTTTGTGTGTGATGCAGGCAGTTTTGTAAATAGATCTTGCCTTGATCTGAAGCCATCGAAGAGAGGACAGGATAGGAGTGATGTGGTCACTTCGCTTTGACCCTGAAAGGAAGTGAGCTGCTGAACGGAGGATGGATTGGAGAGGGGAGAGGTGGGATTTGGGTAGGCCCGCCAGAAGAGAATTGCAATAATCCAGTCTTGAGAGAACCAGTGATTGTACCAAGGTTTTTATGTCTTTCTTTAGGAAGAACCGATGGATCCCCCACAGAAGGCGCAACTAGTAACGTGCATTCTTAACGATAGAGTCGGAGATTAGGTTAAGTCTTTTGTCAAGGATGACACCTAGGGATTTAGCGCTGTCGACAATGATGGGTTTGTTGTTGAGTAAGGTCAGCTGATCCATCCAAGACTGCACAGGAGGAGGTGAGAGAGAGGTAGAAAGTAGAGGAATTCAGTTTTGGTGGGATTTAGAATGAGTTGGTGAGATAACATCCAGTTGTGAATAGAGTTGAGAGTAGAGTTAAGTAGTGAGTGATCATGTGCGGAAGACACCTTGAGGTAGATTTGAGTGTTGTCCGCATAAAGATGGTAAAGGATCCCAGACTTGTTTAGGAGGTTCCCTAATGTTTCCAGGTGGAGATTAAACAAAGTGGGTGCCAGGATAGAGCCTTGAGGGATGCCTTGACCGACAGCCAATGGAGATGAAAGACTGTTTGCTATCTTGATCATTTGGGATCTGTCCGAGAGGAAAGAGGCAAACCATTTAAGCACGGTGCCATTCAATCCCATTCTCTGTTGAAGAGTGTTGAGGAGGGTGCTATGATTAACAGTGTCAAAGGCTGCAGAGAGGTATAGGAGAATCAGAAGACATGATTCCCCAGAGTCGAGTATATGCAGAGCATCATCAATCACTTGCAGCAGGGCTGTTTCAGTGCTGCAATTTTGGATGAAGCCAGACTGGAAAAGGTAGAGGAGATTATTGTCCATAATATGTACGGAACGTTGTTTTGCAACACATTTTACGGTGATTTTCGAAAGAAAAGTGAGGTTGGTGATAGGGTGGAAGTTGTTGAGGCCGTCCGCATCACTGGAGGTATTTTTTTAGAAGAGGGTGTAACCTGTCCTGATTTGAGGGCAATAGGGAGGGAGCCTTGACTGAGGAAGAGATTAACTAACCTGGTCCAGTAAGAGAGAGTATGGGTGTAGAAATCGATGGCGATGACACTAGGGATGGGGTCAAAAGAATGGTTGTAGGGTCTGGATTCGAGGATGCCACTATTTATATCTGCAATGGCTATTATCTCTTTTAATGCAGATTATTACCAAAAGCACAGAAGTGCTCATTTTAGCTGGTTATGCCTGCATTCAACTCTGTGACTTTCTTGCTAATAGGTGTTCTTATTAAGCAACTGAATGGCCAAGTTATCCTAACCCATATGCATATAACACACATGTACTTGAAATCTGTTATGGCTAAATGTGGGGTGAGGTTTCATGAGACCTCGTTCAGGTAGTGCGCGTGCTATAAGTGGAGAAGCATGGCTCAATGGTTAGAGCGGCAGACCCTGATGCAGAGGTCTGGCCCGGGACCAGGGTTCAATTCCTGCCTCGGCGGCTCTTGGACTCAATTTCCCCGGACCTGATAATTCTCGCCTCGGTGCCTAATCTAATCATGGGTCCCACTCTGGGCAATAGCTTGCTTAATCTTCACAACGGCCCCAGCAGCGCTGTGGATGCCTGGCTTCACCTTGGGGGTACCCAGGAGTGGACATTTCACAGGAAAGCCAGGATGGGTTCCACAGCGGTATGAATACAGCGCTACGAGGCCTCCGGGTAGAAGTGCACTATAGAAATACTCTATATTTACATTTACATAAGTATAGTCAGTCAGTCACTTAGCCAAAGAAGCCAGAGGATGGTGTGTCTGGGAGAGCCAAGGCCTACAACTGGCAGGAAAAGGAGCTTGTGACTTTGTGAGTTACCTCTCATCTTTCTTGACCTTCATGCACCCATGTACACTGATCACAGTACAGTGAATGTTTGAAGACTGCCAGTCACCAGACTGCCATTATCAATATATTTATTTATTTATTTATTTGAGGATGAGCTGTTACCGTCGAATTTCACTTCTGCCTCCGAATGAGCTTCCCATCAGAACCATTGAAGCATCACTTCAGTGAGTTAAAGACAAATTAGAGAAAGAATTTATTTAGAGATGGTCAGCAGGTAAAGCCAATATCTGGATGCGCATAAATCAACATGAAATCGAGAAAAGCTCCATCCGCTGCTTCCGCCCTGGGCATCATTAATACAGCGCACCGCAGAAGTATTTCAAGTCTCAAGGCTTTATGAATTATTTATCATGTGGATGGCTATTGAGATTGGAAAATTCATCAGGCATTACAGCGGATCACACGCTGGGTGCCCATAGACAACTCAGACTCAGAATCTGTTACTCCTTGCTCCTTCCATCACTAGCTTCACACATCACACTGACTCTGCTGGAGTCATTTTTAATATTTCTTTAATTTATTTTCTGGCCTGATTAACTTGTAGAGTTCATTTATTTGAAACTGTTTTAAAAAAATCCACTATACCTCTCTGCTTCCCATTGCAATCCGTTACAGTCGGTACCAACTGTAAAGTTAACACAGTTCTTTCTTGGAGAAAACATCCCAGTTTAGCTAAAACGGTTTCAAAGTGATAGGGAGATGCGTTTGTGCTGGCTTGTATATAACAGTATATTATATTATATCATGTCATGTGATAAGGTTAAATAACCAAGCTGTACAGGGCAGAACTAAAACCATGTTTGCTATATCTTTTCACAGGACACATTTTGATGGAGGAATTTACTATTCTCAAGTTATTCAGCCAAGTTAAGGCTCCAAATCCCCACCCACATACACATATTTGAGAATAAGTAGTGGCAAAGCCAAAAGGGAGGGCACAAATCCTAAAGAAAAAAGTGCGGGGGGCCTAACCTTGTTAGGCAGTATGCAAGTGGAATTAGGGCGCACGCGACATCACAGCACACAACATCACGACTTGCGACATCATGGCGAATGATATCACACATGGCATCACAGGAATTGACATCATAGAAAGTGGCATCACAAGCCATGACTTTACAGGAAATGGCATCACAAGAAGTGACATCAGATCTAAAGCCCTCACATATATGTTTAGCAGGTCTATCATGTGGATTTTTCAGCGCATTGCGAGCATAATAGCACAGTGAGCTATGGAAGATGATATGTGACTTCTAAACCTTGTAGCCCCCGAGTTTTATGCAACACATCCTGTACATTCATTTTCAAAGTTATAGAATTATTTTGTACATGTAATATGCACATGTTGATGTAAAGCGCTCTGACACCCTGCATTAGGATGAGTAGGGCTGTACAAGAAAAAATAGTAATACTTAAATTATTTCAACGCCTCCTAAGGGGACGTAAGCTCTATTTAAATGCAATTTGTTTTGTTGTAAATACTGGGAAAGACCAACACATCTGATACTCTCACAGTGCATGCACTAAACAGGGACTGAACAAAGTGAAAAGCTGCCTCTCTTAAGTATGTGTAAAGTGCTAACAATGTGTGAGCCTTTGTTCCCCCTCTTCTGCATCTGCTTCAGGAGTGAGGCTTCTGGCGCTACCAGCCAGGAGACTTGAACAAAAGGCTCCTCAAATTTGGCCTTTGTTATGGGCCCAGCAGGAGTCTTAAATAACAAAGCCCCGTCCTGTCCCCGCCTGCACTTTTTTGCTTGTTGCAGAAGGAAAGCAGACAACGTGCAGACGCTGCTGAAAGTGTCTCGGTGTTTGGAAATTGCAATGGGACGAGTTCAGCACATTATTCAGTGGGGCCCAAATTCTTGGCAGGGTGGATGGCATTCACCCTGTGGAACAAAAGGGTGGACGTGACGTCGGCCACCCGTGAGTACCCCTGACACCTGCCCTTACAAAAGGTGTGGGTGTCTGGGATGTATGCATCATTAGCATGTTACAGCACAACACGCAGGATGCAGCCAGCAAGAGTGGGCAGAAAAGGCTAAAGTTGTAAAGTAGTACCTCTTACAGTTGAATACAAGCATTCAAATGGTGGCAGAAGGATACAGTCAAATGGCTAATAGTATTAGGTGAGAGATAAAAAATTCACCGGCCTGAGGCAAGACATGATTGACAAAGTGTCAAGCCAGTGGCTCAAATAATGTAGTCAAGGAAAGCCAGCGGTTGACGAAGGAAACCTAATGTCCTCTCTGTGTGCAGTTGTTCTGCTTGACAGATATGCTGCAAACCCCACTCCTAAAATGTTTTTTTACGTCACAGACTATACACGTGACGTGTAAAGGCATGTAAGCAGACTTGTTCAGGCAGCTATCTATGAACATCCTGCCACATTTACTACAGCAAGGTGGTAATCAAGAGCAACGCAGGCATCAATTGAAGTTCAGGTCAAGTCGTAGGTGCTAAGCCGTGTCCATGGAGGCATTTCCCACCAAGCCTTTTGAAGTTTAGTGGGTACGTCTCTAATACGCATTGGGATGTAGACCTTTGTTGTCTTACCTTGTTGGTAAGGTCTCATGTAGCGCTCTATGTCCAGTTTTGCGTGTGCTGGATGACACGTCTCCAGAAATGGATATTCAGAGTAAAGAAGTTTCGGAGACTACCATCGAGATAAATCACAAGCCTTTTAAGAAAATACTCTGGAATTAAAACATTTGTGTATATGTAGGAAACATTCTAGTCCATTATTAGAGTAGCATAAAACAAGAAGCATCACATTTCAGCTAAAGAGGATACTAAGAAGATCTCAGTATCAGCCCGAAGAGAATAGGGCTCCTGATCTACAGACTAAATTTTCCTCTTTGGAGAGTGCACTTGGTGCATGAACAACGCTCCAGTAGAAGGGTGGTAAAGAGGAGTCAAGAGAAGGCAAGCTGCAAGGGCTCTAGAGCTATTATGTGCTGTCAAATTCTGTATTTCTTTCATGCAGCAAAATCAGCTGAGTATGCTAATCACTATATCACAACATCAGCAAACTATATGTTATTTGGCATACTTGAAGATCAGATCAATGGACGTTTCTAATGTAATAAAAGTTGTCCAAATTTGAATAACAGACATTATAAGTAAAGATCCCCCTCCTGCCACTGTCTATATCAAGGCCTCTATTTACCATAATTCATAATATTTTGCATTTTTAATGCTTAGACACTTATAGGTAATTCCATAGTGACCCAAACCTGCACCTTAAAGCTGATTCAAATAGGAACGTCCTACAGGACGTTGTGCATTAGTAATGAAAGTCCAAAATAGACTTTGAGCACCCAGAGGAACTTAACAAAGTTCCTATATACCTTGTGGCATCCACATCATTACCAGTGAAAGCAAAGAGCTGAGGGGAATTGCAATTATAATGGACACAAATCATGGCCACAAGCACTGGGAAAGCCAGAGGGTATTATGGCTATTCACTGATGTTTAGCTTCATGTGCTTCTTTGTCAGTGTTTCAAAAGAGCTAAGGCATGTTCAAATAGTGATAAGAGGTCCTCAGCCTCTATAGCGCAACAGCCCTTCAGATGAACTTTGGATGCGACCCAAGCAGTGGCGTAACGAAACTTGAGGGGGCCCCCCTACAAAGCACTTGGAGGGCCCCCCCCCCAGTAGCCCACCACCTAACTACCACTTTGCCCTACCACTCAAAAATCTAGTATATATTGTGTGAGTGAAAAGCAAGGTAATCTATAATTTTCTCCCTTAATATCTGACGAACACCCATCTCGTACAGCGTGGCCCAAACCCGAACACTTGTAGAGGTTAAATACTTTTCTAGCATCGAGGGCAGGGCCGGACCGGCCATTGCGGGCACCGGGCAATCCCCCTGTTGGCTGCAAGGGTGGGGGCCGTTTTTGTTACAGGGCTGTTTTTGCAGCAAAACTGCAAAATCGGCTCTGTAACAAAATCGGCCAAACCCCGGCCCTGGCAAAGAGCTCGGTCGCACCCCTACCCCCCTGGGGGGCTAGCCGAGCACTTTGACAGGGCTGGTTTTGGTTCCCAGTCCGGCCTTCATCGAGGGATTACAATATAGTGTCCTTCCCGCTCCTTCACATTATATCAATGATATATACTCCCTCCTTCGTATTATCCCTGCACCTACAGCCCAGATTAAAACCAGCTCCATGCACATGTATAGGCAACAGAAGCCTCCTAAACCAGCTAATTTGCCTGGATCCTGGACCTTCATATTGGCATCTAGATTGAGGAACAATGTGGGCTACTATAAAGCACATAGCTTTGGCTTCTTATTTGGTTTGTGGAACAAAGAAATAGTGGCATCTCAGATTAATCGGCTAACTCCACCACCGTCAGAGAAGCCATTGGCCAATATGATTATCTCTGTTTTTTCTCAATCTTAAACATATGCCCAAAGAAGGTCAACACCTTAATGTGGCCTACATATGCTTGCAATTCAGATTTTAACCACTTCCATGCTGATGACGAGCTCAGCTCGTCATGAGCGTAACCTGCCGTATGCGGATGACGAGCTGAGCTCGTCATGTAACGCGGTAATTTGAAAATTACCGCGCACAGCGGGAAAACGCTAGCGGCGATGCGGTTAAATGTAAAAAACTTTCAGTGGTTTTAATAAAAATGAAAAGCGTTTCAGTTGCGCCATGCATTTTGTTATTACTCGACAGTAATAAATCACCACCTAACAAAGCACTTAAATTGCAGGCAGCTACAATGTCACTTTATAATGGCAACTTTAACAAGCAATGGCAAAGCCAATAGGTCTCGCCTATGCACGATCTATTGGCTTTTTCAATAATTATAAGACATATTGCACAGCCGCTCATGCTGCTGTGCAACATGGCTTAAAGTCAAGAAAAAAGTGTTATGACGTGTCCATTGTTGGCTTCATCATATCGCTTTTTTTAGGCCATGTTGCACAGCACACACTCTGCTGTGTGATTTGTTAAAAAATATGTGGGGGGAGAAACACAAAGGGGGAGGGAGCAGCAGTAACGGATAGCAGGAGATGGGACTATAAGGAAAACAAAACGAGGAGGGAGGGAGTACCAGACGGGGGCAGGGAGAGTTGGAGGATGGAAGAACAAGAGTACGTCGTTCCCGTTGGGAGCAGCGGATGGGCACTAATTAAGTTGAATCAACCTGTGCTTGGTCTGTACTCCACAGAAAGAAATGGAAGTGAAGCTTGGCATGCGCTGGCCAATTATGAGGCTGCAAAGAATAGTAACACTGAAGTCAGTAAATGGTAAGCAATGGACGTGCTCCAAGCCCCTCATTGTAAACAATAGTGTCTCACAAGTGAGAACCCATGCAGTGCCTGCGCTGTTGCAGGCTTGACCTAAAACGGGGGAAGGGGCGGAGTAAATCACCATATAATCTGGGACCTGCAGTGCAAGTAATATAGTCAATAATTAAAGTTTTCTTACAAAATAATATAAAAGTTCCCTTTGAATCAGCTTTGTCACAGAAGAGAAACGACCTCTGTTTAGGTATAACTGAACAATATGCATAGACTTTGTACAAGCACTCAAAGCGAGTCATCTTCTGAAGTGGGTTGCCCCACCATCCCATGCTGCATGTTGTGTGTGGGCGCAAAATATGAATGACAAACATACCAATGGATGAAGCCTAGCGACCAAAATCCCTCTACATATGTATATCATGTATCGATTATTTGTAAGAACGGTACTCTGGGGAGAAAGCAGCAAAAGCTGTCTTCAAGACCAATCCAAAAACAAAGCTCCGAGTGTTTAACTGTATCTTGTTGTATCAGAAGACACAACAGGCATGTGCTTGGAGCAGAGACTGGCATGGAAAATTGTCAGGTCACGTGTTGGTATAACATACTCCCTATATGTGAAGCCAACAGCAACCTCCTATCTTCGTCTTAAGTAGCTTCATGCTGTGGAAGGTGAACATAGAGGTGTTTCAAGGCTGTGGTGGGGTACTTTTTCAATATTTTTGTTGGGTTCTTTCGACACAACTTTTGACACTCGACGGAAAAGTGCACTGCCACCAGCCACTACAATCACAGTGTGGAACAATAGCATTTTTATTTTAAAAAAAAGCTTCATACCACAATCTGGCATTTCTAGGCACTGTTGTTTTTTCCCAATTTATTGATACTCAATTCACTGACCTCAGAAGCATGCAGAGGCCTTGTCAGCATTCAAAGTCACGGCCTGCAGATCACAGCAGATGTCAGCAGCAAACATTATTTTGTTAGTGAGACATAATGCGGTGTCTGGTTCCTTAGCTCTATCCTCAGCACAAAGCAGGACCTTTCATCTGTTCATATGTCTTTAGACTTCGAGCTAAAGGAACCTGCAGCCCCGTGAGTTTCCAGAACATCCTTGCAACATGCTGCAGCAACAATCGTTATTTCTAAGAGACTGGCTATTCAAGCACTCAAAGGAGAGGTGTGCTTCCTAGCGGTTCTTGCTATTATCCATAATAAATAAATGATTGGTTTAGAATGCAATTTTATGCATGGCACAGTTTGCAAAGTGGATTGTTTACATAAGCTCTAAATGTTTTTCAGTTACGGGATCTAGGCATAGGGAAATAAACAGATTCACTCAAGATTACACAATCTGAAACAGGTTCAGACAGCTGAGCCAGTGGAGAGGATGTGCACAAATCCAATGACTGCCGGTAACCAAAGGCTGTGCTGCAGCATGTTAACCTCACCAAATATGTGTCCTGGCATTACCTGTCCTCCAAAACAAGATGCCGGCTAAACAAACCAGAGCACCGCCCAATGCAGTCCACACACACTGGGGACGCCTGTCTGAGCTGTCATTGAATGTACATGCGGGCTCCAGGGTTAAATTAGATCGCAAAATCGGGCCCCAATGTATTCATTTCTATAGTTTCCGAAGCCTCTTGACTTCCTCTGCTTCAACTGCTTGCAGTTTGTCACTGGGTTGAACCCAGTGACAAAATACAAGGGGGGGCCAATAGGCCCCCACGCAAGCATGGCGGGGCCCGGCCCCTCCCACACCCCGTCCCTTTCGGGGCCGCTTGCCCCGCACCCTCGCCCCGGAAGTACTGGTGTGCTTCCGGGGCGAGGGGGCGGGGTCGCGGCGACGAAAGGGTTAAAAGCCTGGGGAGCGCGGGAAGCGGCCTCTTTGTGCCCGCGCTCCCAGGCTCGCTCCTCGCCCCACCGTGGGGCCGTGTCATTTTCCCCGCCCTCCATCCCTTGTTAGCAGACCTTGGGGCCTGGCAAATGGTGAGAATCAGGTGGTCAATGTGCCAGACTATAGGTTTAGGGGGTTCGATCCAGTAGGCCTTGAATTTACCGTTTACTGGAAGGTAGAACAGAAGTAAATATTTTGTGCAGTGCCGTGATATTTAACTAATTCTCTCCTTAGGCCTTTTTCCCGCTTACAGGAGTATCTGTATATGTATATGTTTTGTGCTTTGCTGTGTATTAACAATTTTCTCCTTAGGCCTTTTTCCTTTTAGAATAGCAATGTCGTATTTATTATGTGTGTCTGGCGGTAAGGTCATTAATCGGTGAGCAGCATTTTAAGGTCCTTACGGGGGGGCGGACCCATTCACGAAAGGGGCAGCCCGCGGGAGGGGCCATTGGTCTCTCTCAGAACTTCAGGGGCAGGATATGATATCCCGTTTTAAAGGGTGCGGGGGAGGGAGTCTACGCTTTCCTCAGGCTGGTAGCCACCCCTCACAACACTGTGACGTCACTAAGGTGCGCGAGTGTCTGGGCCCTCCTGTTATGGTTAAATGGAGTTCAGGGAGCGCACGTGGGTGTAACGTGCCCTGGGTTGCGCATGCGCATCTTCAACGTGAGAGCGCAGCTGTAAAAGGATCTGACACCGGTTGGCGACCTTGCCGTAGGACTTTAAAAATATTAGAATGCAGTTTAATTTTCAGGATGATTAGATTACGTTAGGAAACACGCTGTACTAGCTATTTGTTAAGGTTAGCCCATCATACCATGTCGAAACGGATGTCAATCTAATCTTCTGAAAAAGTGTGCATTTTAATAATTGTCAGAATGTTTATTTGATTAAAATTTTTGATTTGTTTTTATATTTTAATAAATACGGCCAGGGGGGGGGCCCCGTACCCCCCTTGACTTCCAAAGACCCCCATGTGTCGACTGGTTGAGTTGGGTAATTCAGTCAGTGTTTTAAGGGGGGAGGTGGCCGGCAGTCCAAGACCATGCTGCAAGCAGACGAAGTCAAGAGGCTTCGGGGAACTATAGAAATGAATACATTTAGTGGGTTGTTTTGAGCCACCACCCACGGACCACTCCAGTGCGGCTGCCTCGGACAGACCCAGACACTCACTCACTCGCCTGAGGAGGGCTGAGATCAGCCTGGCCTGCAGCAATTATTTAAATTATGGTGTGACCGGTGACGGACGGTCCGGGTCCCGACTCCCGGGACCTTCTTGGCGTGGCTGCCTGACTGGGACTCTCATGGCTTGTGATCGGATGCCTCAAGTCAAGTAACACGCACGTACTTTGAATTGTGCTTCAGTGCGCAATGCACATGACAATGGACCAGGCCAGCCCCACCCACCCTGAAGACTGCGCAGACGCCAAAACAGTAAACTGCGCGCCCTCGATTTAATTTATGAGAGCCTCGGAGGCCCGGCCGGGGCCTTGTGCGTGCGTAGTTGAACTTGCGCACCATTTTCAAGAGCCACTGAGGCCCCGCCGGTGTCCGGCACTGTGCACCATTTAATTTATTAAGGAGACGTACTGCGCAGTGCACACCATCATGATAAAGAGGCTTGCGCTTGCCAGCTCCACTTCTGAGTTTGAGTGAGGGGCCCTCGCGGGGCCCCTGGAGCACGAGGGCCCCCCGCGGGGCCCCTGGAGCACGAGGGCCCCCCCGCAACACGGGGGCTGCGGGGGCCTGTGTTACGCCCCTGGACCCAAGGAGGGAACTCAAATGACTGAAGCAATGACTTTTGTCAATGACTTTCTGCAACATCCCCACTGAATAGAGGAAACTATTTCCACAGATTGTGGCAACAGTTGGATCCAAGCGGAAACTCCCTGAACCCTACTAGAACAAAATAGACCTTAGTGTCTTTGCTATTAGAGAGACCATTGTATTATAAACGGAGAGACATATATCTTGTAACGGCACCTTAACGTTGTTTGTACTCCTCTGTATATCTTGTAAAGCGCTCTAATACCCTCACGGGTCAAGTTTGCGCTCTATAAAACACTAAAAATAAAAAATAAAAATACATAAATACATTTAGAAGAGAGAGCGTGAGACCCCCCTTCATATTTACTTTGCATTTTCATGTCTCAGGAAACATGGCTACATAGGAACTAGGGGCTAGATGGATGTAGCACTGGTTGCAAAATACTGCTCATAACTTGCAATCAGTATTTTTGCGATCAGTGTGATAATTTGTGAAGCAACCATTCACAAATCACCAATGGTTACCAACGGTTCCCCTATTGCTGATTCCTAGAGAGTCGCAATTCGACCTACCTCATAAATATAGATGAGGTAGGTTGAAAACTGTGACTCACTAAGAATCGCAGTTATCACAGGGATGGTGGCCTGCTGAGGTCAGCAGACCGCCATGTCTCTGACTGCTTCTAAATAAAGCATTTTTTGAAAAATCCAATCCGTTTTTCATGAAGAAAAAAAGGGATGCATTGAAAAAAAGATGTATTTGTCAACTATAATTTAGTAACACAACATTGATACTTAGCAGTGCAAACTGGTATTTGGAGAACACGTCCCTTCCAAATACCAATTCGAGCTTTGAACGCAAACCCAAATTGTGATTCGGTAACATGTTACTGAATCTCAGTTTGTGGTTTGTACATACAGAAAAGCATTTTTGCAGTTGTAAACAGCCAGATTTTGCTAATCTGAACTTTTGCGACCAAGAAAAGCGTACATGCATCTACTCCACAGTTTAGCCTAAATTTCCAGGACTACCTTGGTCTCAGTGTTGGCCACATCACTGCAGAGATGCGTTTATACCTCTGTAGTTATAGGTGACCCCTCACTCCATAGGGCATCCAGCTTGATAATTTTACTAAAGAAAATGTATCAACATTTATAACACCCCTTGACCAGTTTATACCAAACCTGGAGGAGAAGGAAGGCCTAATCTGCTGCAGATTAGTCAAATGATTCAAAAGTTAAAAGAGGTGGTCAAAAAACCTGTAAGTTTTAAATTTAAAATGTGTATCGCAGTAGGAAACTTTGGCTATGCAGAACTAGCTGAAACTTCACGAAATTTTAGTTGGTGCTGGAAGCTAACCTTAAGGTGTAATCTTTACTTGGAAAGGCCCTGGCTTTTATTAGGGGTTGTGATATAGCAACAATAACACCCCTTGAATCCAGCAGTTGTAAAGCGCACAGGCTACCCGGAGGCATCCCAGCACTGGGGGCTGTTGGGAAAATTAAGCTATTGCCCAGAGTCACACGGTGCTGGGGAGACCCCTGCCGCCGGTGCTGAGGATCGAACCGTGATCCCAGCGTTCGGTGTCAGTCGCCCTGGCGGCGCTGCCTCACCGCTTCCCCTTGTCAACCTTAACTCCACTTTCACTTCAGTTTTCGAGTGAAAATGTTATATAAACAATGAGAGGTACCCGAAAACAACAACGCCAACCAATGATCACAGTCAGAGAAAGTCCATCACTGATCTTGCCACACAAAGATATACAACAAATCAAAGCCAAACAACTTCATATTGAAAACGCTAGTGCTTTCCACAATGTACAAATAGCCTTCTAGTTTTATCAATTAGATTATAGCTCAAAATGATTGCATAGTTCTATATGTAAAAATATTTCATATTTCCTCTCTCTGCCTTAATACGGATGATATAGAATAAGGGTGTATAAAGTGTTTTGCAACAATGAAAAACGAGTTCGCTCACGTACAGTGCTGGCGATCAGTTCCACTGTGTCGGATCCCAGCCGATGCAATCAGGCCCTGATGAAGTTTGCAGCGCCATGGTAATTTCTCTTCGGTCCCCTCCATTACTGTAGCACAGGAAGATTAATTAAATCATTTTAGAATATAGCACCATGTCAGTCCTTTCTGTTTTAATGGGTTCTCTTAGCAGTGGTCAGCAATTTCGATTCCGATATGTTTTTTGAAAAATCTTTTCTGTTCTTCGAGTGGAGACAGATTGGCTCAAGTTTACGGCCAGCAGGAACCCTCATTTAATTCATTGTTTGTAAAGCACTTGCGGATGCAACAGAGCATCTCGGTGCTGAGGCAGAGGGTAAAAGAAATAAAGAAAAAAAAACAGACAGGGATAAACTGGAATTAGTAGAACAACTACGTTTTAAGAGTCATCCTGACTGTAAGATGTTTCTGCATAATACAAATGTGTAAAGGACGTTTGTTTCACCTATTTGTACTTCAGAAGAAGTCCGTGAACCTACATATTACTTGATTAGTATTATATTTAGCCCCAACTGTGCTCCTATTTTCAAACTTCACGCTTACTAGCACTGTGATAAGAAACTGGATAAGTTTATGATCAGTATAAATCAGAGGTCAAATTTCAGTTATTAAATCTAACATAAATGGGGTGAAGACTGATGCGGTATTTATAGGTTTGCAGAGAGGATACACCGCCACAAACATGGTGGGGTTCCCTGTATGCCAAATTGACATTACCCTCACTCTGTTTAAAGTTGGGAAAAGCATCATGGTTCCACTGGCAGAGCCCAACTGGCTCTACCGTGGGTATACTTTGTTTTCTGTTCAGCATTGCCACATAAAGCCAGGCCGTCGCCCAAAAAATACTTCCATACTCGGGGGGGGGGGGGGAGGGCCTCCACTAGGGCAAGGGAGCGTTGCCCCACACTTAAAATGGAAATAACTAAAAGTTATTACCATTTTATGTTTTCTTTGTGCATCGCAGGCGCATGGGTGGGCGGGGCTGCTCTGCTCTTTGAGCAGGGCAGGGGAGGAGTGGTTTGCTCATCTCTCAGGGTACTCTGGACTCAATCTGGAGCTCTCCAGATGAAGTGCGGTGCTAGGGGGGGGGCAGGAGATTGGAGACCCCCCCGCACCGCGGGGGCTTCGGAGGCCTGTGTTACGCCCCTGCTCCTGAGTGCACAAAGACTGTTTGGTCGGCCCTCTGGGGCCACCCAAACTAGTCATGCGCACTCTGCCCTTCCTTAATGCAGGCAGTCTACATGGAGAACGTGGCCACCCCATTAGCCCCTGGCTGGGTGGCGTCACGACCAATCACAACGCTGCTTGCAGCGTTGTGATTGGCTTAGGGGAGGGTCCGGAGTGAGCCTGGCTGCCTGCTTCCTGTTACTTTTGAAAGCAGGAACCGAGAAGATGCGGTACACGTCGGAAAGGAAGGTAACTTTCATTTTTTTGTTTTTTTTAAATTTACCCATGACCCACGCAAACCCCCCGTTCACGGCCCCTCACATTGCCCATTCTCACCAGCAAGAAGTGCGGGCCACGACTGCCCATACTTTTGGAGAAAACTCCTGGGTTGTTAGTTTTCTGTTTTTCAAATTCAAACTTGAAAACAAAAAAGTCTTCTGAGTGGCTACATGAAACATGATGGATGCTCAGCAAACTTCCAATGCCTTCAGAGAAGCCACCATGACAACACAGAGATCTCTGCAGAGGGGAGGAGGAGATCTCTAACTATGGCAGGGAGCCTGTTATACCTCCAACCACGTCCAGAGGGAGACTATTTATGTGTGTGGGACTAAAACTAAATGACAATTCAAAACAATCAAGACTGTTCACAAAGCCCCTTGCTAAAGCATTGGAATGTTCGTCAGTATGTAGATTGAACTCCCCAATCCCTACATCCTTTGCAGCTTTAAGATCAATCTAACCTCTCATATCAAAGCATAAACAGACTTCCCACTTGAGCCCGGGTGTCTGTAACCCAAAAACCATCCTGAGAGTGGCATCAGCTGAGATGTGGCACCAGCAGCCAAGTAGTTCAGGGAAGAAGGTGTCCCAGCTTGTGTCTTGAACAATTAAACTCATCTCTGAATATACATGCCACCTCCCCAAGAGAACCTAATTGACCTCTACAGAGTAGGCTATTACCCTCCAAGATTGGGTTGAAGCGATCATGAAGCAGGGGCTCTGTCGCAAACAGCAACTCCCAGCAATGGAAGTATACCAGGTGATGTATTTGCAATTGGTGTGCACAAAGAGATTCAGCATGGACCACAGGACACACGAGGACATCAAGTGGAACAGTTGAAGAACCACAACCAGCTTTCGGCCAACTGCGCCTTACACAAGCTTTGAAGCAGAGAGATATCAGAGCTCTTCTAATAAATGCACAAAGAGTCAATGGTAGATATATGGTTGATAGTTCGAAGTCTGAATGTTTAGAAAGGTTCAGCAGTTTACCTGCTGTGTAATGTTGGGAAGTTAACTAAACAGTTCGGGGTTCCAGCTGGCCAGTATCCCCTGTAGACCATGTAGCTTTGGCACATGTTGGTGCAGGTGGACTTGCATATGGTGCACCACCTGTACTCGTCCTCGCTAAGTACATGCATCTGCTGAGGATGCTGGTTAACTGAGACCTAATCAGATCTGAGGCTTACAGCCAGCAGATATACTTTTTAAATACCGTTGGCCCCTACACCAGTATAATCACTTTAAACGAATACAATGTGAAGTGGCAGCCACTGGGTACCACATTCACCTGTGTACCATATGCATCAGTGTTGTTGGGTTTCGAAAATGTTTTGCTAATTGCTACAATATAAACTTACCTGAGTTGTTGGTTATTCATTGGCTTGAAATGTGCAATCTTAAAGGAATAATATTTCATATTATGGTTTCTCTAATCATTTGAAATACTCTTTTCTCCCCAGAAAACTTGGATGAAATGATAGCAAAACAGACGAAGGACAAACTGGGTAAAAGCTCAACGTATTCCAAGAATGAACTTCAAGCAGGTAGGACTCCCTATATTTCCTTACATGCTTAGAATCAGTTTAGTGATTTAAGCTTCAAGTGCCCCAAAAGATCAGTTAGGATTAAAGGGAGTCAGTGTAGTGTCTTCAATGATGTAGTGACCAAGTTTTTTCTTTATAAATATTACTCTGGTTGCAGTAGTTTGGATGACTTTGAGATGGGAATTTGGTATTCGGCAGAAAGGAATGAGCTTCCATAATAGAGTCTTGCATTTAGGGTTGTAAATTCTACTGCTGATGTATGATTTGGGGTTAAAGGGAGCAAGTGTAGTAGAATCTGGTTGATTTCGTAGCAGATGCTGTGCCTAAGTCCAATCACAGCTCCAAACTGGGTAGAGGATGTGGTCTCACGGCTAGACTGCCAACCTTGGAGCTTGGAAACCAAAGTTGGAGCCTCGGGGTCGACTCCACATCCTGTGATTCTGTGCATATCACTTAATCTCCCGTGCCTACCAAAAAAATGAATGTGTCCTTGTGTAACGTAACTGGTGCTCATGTAAAGCGCTCCAATACCCTTGGGTCGAGTTTGCGCTATATAAATCTGCAAAAAAACAACTGGATGGCTAAGTTAAGGGTGACCAGCTTTTGGCTTGGGAGCCAGGGATGACACCCCTCTCTCTGTGGGAGATGAAGTGAGGGACACGGAGGTCAGTGTCACATTTGGAGGGGAGGAAAAGTAGGTTTATATTTTGATCCATTGAGTTTGAGAAACCCGATGTACATCCAGCTATGGTTCATAGCAGCATGGTGTCCAGAGTCTGGCAAACACCTTAACCACAGAACTGAAATTGTGAATCTGCGTTGATGTACTTGAAGCGCATGATCAGTAAGGCATAGGTGTTTGAGCCCTGCTTGCACCATGCAGCTTTTGGATCACTAGCTCATTAGAGAAGCTGCACTGGTGGGTTCTTTCTTGGTTTATTTGACCTGTTCTTGACAAGCTTATGACAGCAATGGAAGCTAAGAGACTTCTCTTCTGACTCCCACATGTACTAAAGAGGGAGAATTACCCTGAAGGATTGCCCGGGATATGTATTTTCTTCACCACATCCTGATGTCTATCAAGGCATGCAGCGCAACACCCTCCGCTACTACTACTCTGCTGATCACACATAGCTAACTGTACCAGAGCATCAACAGTCAACAAGACCTAGGAATCAAAACACTCAAACTGATGACGACACCCACAGCTTTCTTGCTTTGCAGATATGAATGTATTACAGCTTGATCTATTACTAGTCTTTATGTTTTCATTTACCCCAAACAAGTTTTTATTTTTTCATTTATCCCAGCCACAAAGACAATTAAGATTTTTTCTTGTCATTGCAGACAATTTTGGTCTCAAGTGACTCTAAACAACATTTACAATCTGGGCTGGATTTACATTGATGGTAAACATTGAAAGATGTGTAGGCAGTTCATGAACGTTCCAGCCATAGTATTGTTTTCTCTTGCTCTATGAGGACTGAGGCACTGCATTTTTTTATCTTCTGGAAGCAAAGGGTTAGGAAATTAGTAGAATTTTAAAACGTTTATCTCTGAACTTTCGATCCTACTTTGTTGAAAATATTTTTCATTTAAAATTTCAGGAAGATTAAGCATATTGTTGTACTTTACCTCGCTTCCTGCACCAGTTTCAACTGGGCCATTCAGTGAATCGCCCTCCATCATATATGTACGGCTCATAAATTACCATGGCTAAATCATTCTCTCACGTCAAAAATGGCTTGCAAAACGACCAAAATGTACAGTGCACAAAGTTCACTGTAATCCCCAGGAACGGATCTACATCAACTAAAATGCAGTTGCAAGAATGAACTTCAACACTTAACACTGCAAACATGCAAACATACTGTGGCATCACCCTGTTGCAATATAGTCCGAGAGTGACATAAAGGCTGAGCACAGATCTGGCTGCATGGTATGTGTTCCATACATTCTACGAAGCGAGTATAGTGGCAGAAAACCACTTAGCAATAGGAACATTTTAACCACATTACAGTGAACTAGCTTATACCTTAGCACTTAACTGTGCATTTTGAGTGGTAGCTTCATATGAGAGGCCACATTCTCTTAGTCATGGAATTTCAATGCCACTATTCAATTTTGAGGCACTCCTTATGAAAGGCTTCAATGTACATTTTCAAGTAAAGAAAACAGTGGCGGCTCGCAGAGGTACCCTGTGGGGCGGTGAGCCGGGGCAGGGTTTGGGTCGGGGGTAGTGGAGTCCGACATACGATGGCAAAGGTGATCGTAAATAAATAAATACATACCTGCAGTCGTATGTCGGACTCCACTAGTGCCCTCACCTAGCCCCCCGCCTCACAGTTATCTTTGCGAGCCGCCACTGAAAGGAAACAAGTCTTTGCTGCTGCACTGTTGTGTGAATCTGCACATGTATCTGCAAATAGACATTTTATGTCTGGTGTAAGACCAGATCTTCTGACTTTTCTAAAACTGTATGTTTAAAATACTTACTCATAGGGCCTTACAGCAAACCATCTTCATCCATTGGTCCGATATTATGTTATTCACATTTTTCTTCCATCCACTTCAGCAAACAGCATGGGGAAATGGGCCAGCCCACCTCAGCCATTGGCTACCTTCATTGTGAGTGACAGCATCCTGCCCATTTACACGGAACACATCCACACACAAAGTAGTTTTCTTCAGTGATAGGGAGTACTATAGCAGCGTGTGCTCTGTGAGACCAAAACATTTTTTTCTCTAAATCAATATTTAATTTGAGACTGATGAGGCCCAGCAGCTTTCCCAAAAACACATTTTTGCCAAAATCTAGCATCAATAAAGCCAAGAGGCTGTCGGTCAATGCCAGACCTCGACACAGCCATGAGGTTGTCAGTCAATGCCAGACCTCGACAAAGCCAAGAGGCAGTCAGTCAATGCCAGACCTATTGGCATTCCCTGTGCTTGTTGTGCAATTAAAGCAATAAGTATAGATAATGACAATTTTTAGTTTTCTTTATCTGCTAATTTGACCGTCTCTAAAAGAAATGAAAAACTCTAGTGTGAAACAAAAAAGTCCACAATGGCTTTGAACTGACTATTTTGATGCAAGAAAAGCAAGTACATGCTTTTTCACAGCACTACCTAGTTCCAGAACACACGTAATTGGTCTAGTCTACATCGGCGGCAGAGTTTATATTTAAAATTAGTGATAGAATAGTTGCTTTAAACCACAAGTGCCCGATATTGTCACAATAACTAGATCCATGTCAGATGTTCACGGTAGCCATTGATAAATACACTCATGTTTTCAATTTAGATTCATTGTATATGAAGGGAAATATAAAATCCTATGGGTCAACTCACATGAACAAACATTGGGCACCGCTGCTATAAGCTCTACAGTGTGATACTAATTGAAATAGCAAACTATTTGCGATTGGTCCAACATGTGGATGCTGGGTTGTATCTGGAATTGAAATGAGAGACCTTACTTTGATCCTAAAGACATCTCTTCCCTGCCCTATTAAGTGCTGTGTTCAGAATATTTTAAAGCCCCCATAACACAAATGTTCATGATACTTTAAAAAGTTATTAACAACACATGCAGGGTACATTCTGTTCTACCATTATGTCTGACTCTTGCGTGTTCGAGAGGAACCGATAATTGAGTGTCGTGCTACTAGAAACGTGCCTTATGATGAATTAGACATTTTTGTTGAGTTCCTCCATTGTAAACAAACAAAAGAGGCTGCAACCGTCCAAATGGCCTGCGATGTTGAATGTCTTTGCATTATGTAAGCACTGCCTACAAGTAATGGCCTGCCGCTGTGTGTTGTTCACCACACCATCAGGGTTTGTCAGAAAGCCCTACTTCCCATTTCAATATACAGAATTTATATCTTTTTCCAATGTGGATATAACTCAAATTAGCGAGGATCTGGCCTTGGCCTTCGTGGCAGATCACCAACTCGTTGGTAATATACCACTTTGATGCAAGGGGGCATGGTATGTTCAAAGAGTATTTCTCCAAATATTTCAGAGACATTTCAGAATTAATTTAGAAACTCTTAAATGAAAACCTGTCTTGCACAAATGTTGCTTTAGCAAGCCTGGTTAGAATAACAACATATTTCTTTAAACCTAAAAGACAAAGGCACCGATGACATGGACAGCACAAAAGAAGAAGCTGCCAAGCTGGAAAAACAAATTGAAACAATAAAGGACTCTACAAAAGAGGAAGAACATAAATTAGCAGCAAAAACGAAAGAGCATAAAGGTAATAAAATTATGTTTCATTAATAATAAGTGAATGCTGTGCTGCCTTTTGTCATAAAATGATTTCAAACATTTTACTGGCACATCTTCTTGAGAAGTGTATGCCCAGTGGACATTTGTGTGTGAGAGTGGCCAACAGTGTGTATCACAGATAGAATGCTTCATTTGAGAAATGACCAAAGACAGGGAGAGCAGATGGCATTGTGATTTATAGAGCAGGATGGAGCCAATAAAAGGACATTGTCTGGACTCCCTAATCTATCAGCATCTATAGGTTATTTATCTCCACCATCATTAGGGGCACCCAGAACACAGATGAGGCAGGTAAAGAGTGTGTATCATGAGAGGGGGCAGATCAAGTGACAAATAGAGGAACATGGCTCCGTTTCATGGGTAGCACACACAAAATAATCCTAAATGGGGAAAACGAGTACGTGGAAGATAAAAGTCAGAATACCTTCAGTCGGCCAAGCATCCGACATTGCGGCAAGCAAAGTCTGTAATTGGAACAGTGGGCCAAGCTGAACAGTGCACAGACCAGTAGAAAGGCAACAATAGACCGTCTGAAAGCTGACAAGAGGCAAAGGGTCAGCCATGGGCAGACACAGGGGCCAACCAAATAAAAGGGTTTAAAAGAATGTGAATTATATAAAAGACATAGTAAATTCATGACTAAATCAGACTTACTGCAGAGTACACACAAGGAGAGGGTCATTTTAGGATACAATAAATGAAATTGCCAGGAACAGATGCAGAAGGTTGTCTTAGAAAATGTGTGCAAGCAACAGAAGCTCAGAAATAAATCCAAAAAGCAATAGCAAGCTTACAGGCCTGAATTTTTTAAAGGGAGTTGTGGGTTCTGGCACCTTTTTGTGTGCTGAGAAGATGAAATGGAATTTGTAACTGGTGAATTTGACAGGCATGTACAGGAAAATATTGCAAAGTTGCGGTTGCTGCCATTATTCGGTGGCGGGGCAGTGTGGAGAAAACTGAAGGGAGGTGAGATATCGCCTGCATGACACACAAGGCGTTACACCTAAACTCACCCGGCTACCTCGCTCAGAAGTTGACAATCTCTGGCGGAGCTAGAAACACTAGAGGCACAAACAATCTTCTGCTGAAACCTCGAAGATTCCGGAAGGAAAAAACATATAAGCGCTCCTTCTCAGGAATGGCGCCTAGGATCTGGAACTCACTCCCTCCCGAAACCAGGCTTATCTCTTCCACTACACTCTTTAAAAATGAAGTAAAAGCTATCCTCATGGCTAAATACACTTGAACTATTATCTCGAACTATGTTAATACTCTGCACCGAGCTGTACTACATGTTTGACCCCTTTGCTTATTTGTATTATTTGTCTTATTACTCACATGATTGGCTCTGCAGCCACCTATTTGTACTGTTTGATCTATTGATTTATCTGTCTGACTATGCTCCCTCATGTACCCCTTCTATGTAAAGCGCTCTGATATCTGCAAAGATCTTGTCCGCGCTATATAAAACTTTCAAAATAAAATAAATAAATAATAATTTTTAAAAAGGCTTACCCTATGCTCTCAGCCACCTTGTGCATCGGTGCTCCTCTGCTCTGCTGCCGGCAGTCCCTGGGACAGACTTCCCATCCAATCCACAGGGAGTGTGTATCATTTCTCCACACGGCTGTAGAATAAACTTGGTTTGAAGAAACCTAAGTGTGCATGTCTGTTTGGCTGGACTAAGCCGGCCAGCCAAACTGACATGCGCACTTACAGTGACCACCACTCCTCCTCTGTACCAGGGCCTGTCCCCTTCCTACACACGCATGGCTCAGGCTGTCACTTAAAAAAATAAAATGATAATAAAATTGTTTTATTATCATTAAAAAAATTTAATTGCTGACTCTGAGCAGTGGGGCGACGCTCCTCCACCTTTACGGAGGTGCTGCCGATGATATTGCAAAGAAGATAATCCTGAAAATGGGGTAATAATTTAATGACATCTATAAGAAAGTCTATGGGGCATATTTACAATGCCCCTGCAGTACTTTTATGCCGCCAGAGTGTCACTTTTGTGACACTCCAGTGCCAGACTTGCCGTAGCGGGCACAAGGTGTTTTCCCGGTGAGCTTCAGGGTGGGGGCCAGTTTTTGACTCATGGAGGGGCGGTTTTATTACTGGGTGCCAGTTTTGCAGCAGTGCTGCAACATCAGTGCCTTGTAACAAAAGCGCCAGCGGTGCTTGACACTAGCATCTTGCCCCAACCTCAGCCAGTTGAGCAGAATTGCCAGGGCTGATTTCTGTTTCAAATCCGTCCGTGTGATGCTCCGGAGGCGAAGTGTGCCAGCCCATATTTACAAGGCCCAGCAAAGCCACTTTGCTTGACATTTCGTTAACCTTGTAAATATGGAGTAAGGCAATGCCTACCTCTGCGAGGAAGGGTTGTTCCATGGGTGTTGCTGTGGGTGTTCCAACTCAACACCCATGGTTTTTGACACTGCCAAAGATTTACAACATAGCATAAATTTGGAAATGTAGCTATTAGGGTTTTGAGAAATTTCAGACAATGGCGCTCTACCTGTAGTATACGTTACACCTGTAGGAAGACAAGTTCTAAAAGTGGTGCGTCTAGAGCGAACGGAATCACCCTAAAACCGTCCCAAGACAATCTAAGATTACCGTAGACAGTACACAGCAAAGCTCTCGCAACCACAAACAGTGTAAATACAAAGACAATGTCACAGTAAGGTAACAGAAAGCAGCAGATCTCAGAGTTCGTGTTCTTTTTCAAACGACAGGTTTAATTTGATCCAAAATCAGCCGACACGTGTTTCATCGCGTTGAAGTGGAGTCAACACGACTCTTCAGGGCTGACAAAATAAAAGTAAACATATGTATAGTACATTTCACTATAATACTTCTGGTACACTTGTCAGTAAAATAGACGTGCACGAAAGTGAGGGTGACGGATCTCTACGTGCCTAGTGGACGTCTAGTGATATACGTACCATGCACATCCACACTTACAACATCAGTGATGGTTGTGCAGTCCGTGGGTTCAGTGAACCATAAAACATTCCAACAATACATTTATTGTATTACCAAACTCGGCGTTACGTGGCTATCGGTCTCTCGCTCACGAGGGAACCGCACTAGTGAAGGTTCAGGGTGTAAATAGTGTCACTTTTCACATTCTGTTGTGCACTACGTATGTGTGTCATGCACGAATTCAAATAACAGGTCTATGTGCAGACTAAAATCATGCAAGTAGTGCAGAATTCCTCTTATCACTAATTTGCCTACCTGGATATCCCAGGTTTGTATGGGTAGATATGTAGAAACGTACGAGGCGGTTGGAGTATAAAACTGTACATAAAGAAAAAAAAATTTTGCAAGTATTGTTTAATAGAAAGTGATGAAGGGAGAAAATTAACGAGAGGCAAACGGTATATAACATAGGGTGCGATAACCCAGTATTGGCCATTGCTTACCCTAAGGATATATTGAAGGATACATCAATATATAAGGAGTACAAAGGACCCTGGTAACGGGTTAGGCAGAAGAACGTTAACAAAGATGTAGCGCTGTTTTGAGCAATGTTGCTCGTTATTTCCAAAAGAGACTGCATGAAAAAAGAGAGAAATCACAAAAATGAGTAAAATTACGAGCATGTCCTGGCAAGATATAACGAGTGGTGGTCGACAGTCTAGGAATTATCTTAACCGTAACGTATATCTAACGGTCAGAGTTACATACCTAAACACGTGTAAGTGTTTAGCAGTACCGGGAGGGGATTCGACTGGTCAAATGTTTAAAAGTCGAGTTCCGAGTAAGATTCCCTAAGTGAAACACAAAGGGGAAAAGATAGTGAGAATACTTTCATATTAAGAGCCAAAGAGTGAAAAGGACGCAGGTGCACACAGACTTGTGTCCTTACCTTCAGCCGATATCCCTCCTCAGTAGGTTCCCGGTCGCCGTGTTCCCTGGACGGACACGTGACCGGAAAAGGGAAGGTAATGATATAGGCAGCGACGATCCAAGGCTAGAGCGTGTCAGAATGAGTGCCACGTCTACAACGCGAGCGCCATCTTAGGTGTAGGAAAAATATTCTTATTTCCTTTTCTCTATGAATCACCTACTTAGCGGTGATATGATTCAGAATACACCCTCTAAGGTGCCGATGTGTTAGATGAATATGTCACTTGAGCGCGAGAAAATTAGTTGCGAGAAAAAAACGGGAAAAAAAAAAAAAAAGAAAATATTAAGATTTCTTAATTGTTATTTACTTGGTGTTAGTCTCAAAGCTCTTGAGAGAATTTGCGTTAAAATTTCCAAAGAGTCACAAGGGGCTTGGTTCACAATGGCAAACTACATACTATAGAAAAGTAAACCCTTAGTGGATATTACGAACGTGAATTTGGGTGATCACGTAAAATTAATCAGTGATACGAAAGTGGTGTCCTTACTTATGTCTTGATAGTGAGCCTCGTTAAGAACACCCATAAGTGCAAGGTGAAGTTGCAAAGTGAATGGTGACATGAACATCCATATATATGCAAATCTTCACGTCTGATGAAAAATTATCAATAACCATTACTGATGGCAAATTCTATTGGTTGAATTCATTATTCATTAGTACAAGTTAACTTCGTGATACTCCACATCTGACAAGCCATACGGACAATTTGTACATAAATTCGTGCATGCAGTTCTTCTCTCAGTTAAACGAATATATATACAACCTCAAATTAATAGCACATTACAATTTTGGTGAATCATATGCAACATTACATTGAAGTAAGGGACATCAGTCTCCTAAGAAGAATTGAAGCTCTGGGTCGTAGTTCAGCCCGTGCTCCACGCATTGCAAACGCATGATCCACGTTGCTTCCCTACGCCTCAGAACAAGTTCTCTGTTGCACCCTCTAACATTCGGGGGGATTACATCAATACCAAAGAAACGTACCTTCACCTCATCCTCAAGTGGTTGACATGCCCCAATGTGCAGTGCAACCGGGTATTTCGGATCTCTTTTTTGAATAGCCCGCATATGTTCAGCTAGCCTTTCCTTAAGGGGCCTGATGGTACTTCCCACATAAATCTTACCACAATGGCATTCAATAATGTACACAACGTATCTTGTTAAGCACGTGATGTTATATTTGATGGTATACTGGACTCCATCATGGCCTTTGAAAGTTTTCGTCCCATGTTTACCCCAGATACACAAAGAACAGAAGCCACATTTAAAAAAACCTAATCCATGTGTGGTGAGCCAATCTACGGTTTGGGTGTTATGTGGGACCGTGGGACTGAGTTTGTTCTTGAGTGTACAACCCTTCCTGTATGTAATGGCTGGTCTTTCTGGTAGCCACTCTTTTAATGTGGCGTCTTCAGTTAGCAGTCCCCAATGTTTTTTAAAACTCTTGGAAACTGCATGATGTAGTGCATTGAACTCAGTAATGAGTCTAATTTTCTGGGTGGAGGAATCTCTGGAGGTACGTTTCTTTAGACAATCTGGTCTTGAGGCGCGACGAACCCTTTTCTCTGCGGAATTCAGAGTTTTGAGGGGGTAGCCTCTATTTAGAAATCTTTCTTTCATATTCGTTAGACAACTATCCAAATCTCTAGGATCACTGCAATTTCGCTTCGCTCTCAAGTATTCACCATAAGGTATAGCCTGTATTTGGTGAGTGGGGTGAGAACTACAAGCATGGAGAATAGAGTTACAAGAAGTAGGTTTCCTATATAGTTTGCTGTGAAGTTTGTCATCTCTTACGTAGAATTCCAAATCTAGGAATTCCATCTTTTGGCTGCTGAACTGCATGGTGAATTGTATGCCCCATGTATTGTTGTTCAGATATTTGAAGAATATGTTCAAAGACTCTGTAGTGCCAGACCAAAGCAGAAAGCAGTCGTCAATGTAGCGTCCCCAAAACAGAATGGAGTCGATAAAGCAAACACCTTTAGGGCCCCAAATGAGATCTGATTCAAGGGCCCCCATAAATAAGTTAGCAAAGGAAGGGGAAAATTTCGAACCCATAGCTACCCCCTTCGTCTGTTTGAACCATTTGCGATCAAAGATGAAGTAGTTATTATCAAGAATAATTTGCATCATACGTAGTAACATCTTCGTGTGAGCCCACAGCGAAGCTGGTCGGTGAGAAAGTGTTTTCTCCATAGCTTGCATCCCCAATTCAGGGTTGATGCTGGTGTAAAGAGACACCACATCCATTGTCACTATTAAAGTTCCAGGTTGCCAATCAATATCTGACATCATTCCCAAAATATGTTTAGAATCCTGAATGTACGATGGTAAGTTTTTAACCAAAGGGCCTATAAAAAGGTCTACATACTCCGCAAGTCTCTCTGTGGGCCCTCCAATGCCCGAGACAATAGGTCTGCCTGGCGGGAATGGTAGGTTTTTGTGTATTTTGGGAAGAGTATACAACCATGGAAAAGTAGGTCTGAAAACCTTCAGATACAAGTATTCATCATTGTCCAGAAGACCAGATTGTTTCCATTCAAGTAGTAGTTTGTTAATTAAAATGGTAAGAGGACCCATAGGGTTCTGTGACAGTGGTTCATAGCAAGAAGTGTCATTGAGTTGTGTGTGAATCTCGTTATTATAATCCACGAGGTCCATCACAACTACATTGCCCCCCTTATCAGCCTCCCTAATGACGATATTAGTGTTGTCACTAAGGATAGAGAGTGCAAGACGTTCGCCTTTGGTTAGGTTGTCCTTATATTTAAATTTGTCATTCAAGTTTTTCATGTTAATTCTATTTATGTCATCTAGGACATGCCTATGGAAATTATCAATAGCATTACCCCCTGATAGAGTAGGAGTCCACCTAGATTTGTGAAACCTTGTCTCGATTTGGGAATCAAGGAATCGTATTTCTGTTCGTAAGTGTAAACCCTCCCAGGGATGAGGCTGACTACAAAAATGGGAGGGTTTACACTTACGAACAGAAATACGATTCCTTGATTCCCAAATCGAGACAAGGTTCACAAACAGGTAGATCCACTGTAGCCAGCTCAGTGACTTCAAGTACCTCCTCTCTTAACTCTGCTGGACTCTTGGAGTCTGAGGATGAGAGAAGAGACAATACTGATCTCATTAATATGCCATTTTTTTTAGAAATGGAACGTATCAGGAAGGGCAACAGGACAACCACAGCCAGGGGCGCCATAGATCCAAAACCCACAGGGGTAGGCGCAGTTTCAAACGAAGAATATCGAAGAAAACTCAGGTTAGGGACACAGAGGAATTGATCAACTCAGATGAGACGGTTCAAGTAATTAATCTTTCCTCCTTTCCTTTAACCACAGACATGGTCTCCCTACTTGGTAAGGGTTTAAACTTCAACCCGTACAGTACTGGTGATATCTGTCAGAGTAAGATTGACATTTTCAAATTTATACGAAATGTGAAACTGAAAAAACATTTTGCATGTAAATCCAATGTTTCTGGGGATTCCAGACCCTCTCCCGTTGTCTGTGAAAAGGATGTTTTGACCATTAAAGATGTACAAGCAACTCATCTGCTTCTTTCTTTGACGGACAGGGAAGAAAGCCCTTATGACATGGAGAGGCTTCTGGCAGAATTAGACATTGAAACGGATTATGGACAGACCAGTGGTCTTAAAAATAAATCTAGGTGGACTCCTACTCTATCAGGGGGTAATGCTATTGATAATTTCCATAGGCATGTCCTAGATGACATAAATAGAATTAACATGAAAAACTTGAATGACAAATTTAAATATAAGGACAACCTAACCAAAGGCGAACGTCTTGCACTCTCTATCCTTAGTGACAACACTAATATCGTCATTAGGGAGGCTGATAAGGGGGGCAATGTAGTTGTGATGGACCTCGTGGATTATAATAACGAGATTCACACACAACTCAATGACACTTCTTGCTATGAACCACTGTCACAGAACCCTATGGGTCCTCTTACCATTTTAATTAACAAACTACTACTTGAATGGAAACAATCTGGTCTTCTGGACAATGATGAATACTTGTATCTGAAGGTTTTCAGACCTACTTTTCCATGGTTGTATACTCTTCCCAAAATACACAAAAACCTACCATTCCCGCCAGGCAGACCTATTGTCTCGGGCATTGGAGGGCCCACAGAGAGACTTGCGGAGTATGTAGACCTTTTTATAGGCCCTTTGGTTAAAAACTTACCATCGTACATTCAGGATTCTAAACATATTTTGGGAATGATGTCAGATATTGATTGGCAACCTGGAACTTTAATAGTGACAATGGATGTGGTGTCTCTTTACACCAGCATCAACCCTGAATTGGGGATGCAAGCTATGGAGAAAACACTTTCTCACCGACCAGCTTCGCTGTGGGCTCACACGAAGATGTTACTACGTATGATGCAAATTATTCTTGATAATAACTACTTCATCTTTGATCGCAAATGGTTCAAACAGACGAAGGGGGTAGCTATGGGTTCGAAATTTTCCCCTTCCTTTGCTAACTTATTTATGGGGGCCCTTGAATCAGATCTCATTTGGGGCCCTAAAGGTGTTTGCTTTATCGACTCCATTCTGTTTTGGGGACGCTACATTGACGACTGCTTTCTGCTTTGGTCTGGCACTACAGAGTCTTTGAACATATTCTTCAAATATCTGAACAACAATACATGGGGCATACAATTCACCATGCAGTTCAGCAGCCAAAAGATGGAATTCCTAGATTTGGAATTCTACGTAAGAGATGACAAACTTCACAGCAAACTATATAGGAAACCTACTTCTTGTAACTCTATTCTCCATGCTTGTAGTTCTCACCCCACTCACCAAATACAGGCTATACCTTATGGTGAATACTTGAGAGCGAAGCGAAATTGCAGTGATCCTAGAGATTTGGATAGTTGTCTAACGAATATGAAAGAAAGATTTCTAAATAGAGGCTACCCCCTCAAAACTCTGAATTCCGCAGAGAAAAGGGTTTGTCGCGCCTCAAGACCAGATTGTCTAAAGAAACGTACCTCCAGAGATTCCTCCACCCAGAAAATTAGACTCATTACTGAGTTCAATGCACTACATCATGCAGTTTCCAAGAGTTTTAAAAAACATTGGGGACTGCTAACTGAAGACGCCACATTAAAAGAGTGGCTACCAGAAAGACCAGCCATTACATACAGGAAGGGTTGTACACTCAAGAACAAACTCAGTCCCACGGTCCCACATAACACCCAAACCGTAGATTGGCTCACCACACATGGATTAGGTTTTTTTAAATGTGGCTTCTGTTCTTTGTGTATCTGGGGTAAACATGGGACGAAAACTTTCAAAGGCCATGATGGAGTCCAGTATACCATCAAATATAACATCACGTGCTTAACAAGATACGTTGTGTACATTATTGAATGCCATTGTGGTAAGATTTATGTGGGAAGTACCATCAGGCCCCTTAAGGAAAGGCTAGCTGAACATATGCGGGCTATTCAAAAAAGAGATCCGAAATACCCGGTTGCACTGCACATTGGGGCATGTCAACCACTTGAGGATGAGGTGAAGGTACGTTTCTTTGGTATTGATGTAATCCCCCCGAATGTTAGAGGGGGCAACAGAGAACTTGTTCTGAGGCGTAGGGAAGCAACGTGGATCATGCGTTTGCAATGCGTGGAGCACGGGCTGAACTACGACCCAGAGCTTCAATTCTTCTTAGGAGACTGATGTCCCTTACTTCAATGTAATGTTGCATATGATTCACCAAAATTGTAATGTGCTATTAATTTGAGGTTGTATATATATTCGTTTAACTGAGAGAAGAACTGCATGCACGAATTTATGTACAAATTGTCCGTATGGCTTGTCAGATGTGGAGTATCACGAAGTTAACTTGTACTAATGAATAATGAATTCAACCAATAGAATTTGCCATCAGTAATGGTTATTGATAATTTTTCATCAGACGTGAAGATTTGCATATATATGGATGTTCATGTCACCATTCACTTTGCAACTTCACCTTGCACTTATGGGTGTTCTTAACGAGGCTCACTATCAAGACATAAGTAAGGACACCACTTTCGTATCACTGATTAATTTTACGTGATCACCCAAATTCACGTTCGTAATATCCACTAAGGGTTTACTTTTCTATAGTATGTAGTTTGCCATTGTGAACCAAGCCCCTTGTGACTCTTTGGAAATTTTAACGCAAATTCTCTCAAGAGCTTTGAGACTAAAACCAAGTAAATAACAATTAAGAAATCTTAATATTTTCTTTTTTTTTTTTTTTCCCGTTTTTTTTCTCGCAACTAATTTTCTCGCGCTCAAGTGACATATTCATCTAACACATCGGCACCTTAGAGGGTGTATTCTGAATCATATCACCGCTAAGTAGGGGATTCATAGAGAAAAGGGAATAAGAATATTTTTCCTACACCTAAGATGGCGCTCGCGTTGTAGACGTGGCACTCATTCTGACACGCTCTAGCCTTGGATCGTCGCTGCCTATATCATTACCTTCCCTTTTCCGGTCACGTGTCCGTCCAGGGAACACGGCGACCGGGAACCTACTGAGGAGGGATATCGGCTGAAGGTAAGGACACAAGTCTGTGTGTACCTGCGTCCTTTTCACTCTTTGGCTCTTAATATGAAAGTATTCTCACTATCTTTTCCCCTTTGTGTTTCACTTAGGGAATCTTACTCGGAACTCGACTTTTAAACATTTGACCAGTCGAATCCCCTCCCGGTACTGCTAAACACTTACACGTGTTTAGGTATGTAACTCTGACCGTTAGATATACGTTACGGTTAAGATAATTCCTAGACTGTCGACCACCACTCGTTATATCTTGCCAGGACATGCTCGTAATTTTACTCATTTTTGTGATTTCTCTCTTTTTTCATGCAGTCTCTTTTGGAAATAACGAGCAACATTGCTCAAAACAGCGCTACATCTTTGTTAACGTTCTTCTGCCTAACCCGTTACCAGGGTCCTTTGTACTCCTTATATATTGATGTATCCTTCAATATATCCTTAGGGTAAGCAATGGCCAATACTGGGTTATCGCACCCTATGTTATATACCGTTTGCCTCTCGTTAATTTTCTCCCTTCATCACTTTCTATTAAACAATACTTGCAAAATTTTTTTTTCTTTATGTACAGTTTTATACTCCAACCGCCTCGTACGTTTCTACATATCTACCCATACAAACCTGGGATATCCAGGTAGGCAAATTAGTGATAAGAGGAATTCTGCACTACTTGCATGATTTTAGTCTGCACATAGACCTGTTATTTGAATTCGTGCATGACACACATACGTAGTGCACAACAGAATGTGAAAAGTGACACTATTTACACCCTGAACCTTCACTAGTGCGGTTCCCTCGTGAGCGAGAGACCGATAGCCACGTAACGCCGAGTTTGGTAATACAATAAATGTATTGTTGGAATGTTTTATGGTTCACTGAACCCACGGACTGCACAACCATCACTGATGTTGTAAGTGTGGATGTGCATGGTACGTATATCACTAGACGTCCACTAGGCACGTAGAGATCCGTCACCCTCACTTTCGTGCACGTCTATTTTACTGACAAGTGTACCAGAAGTATTATAGTGAAATGTACTATACATATGTTTACTTTTATTTTGTCAGCCCTGAAGAGTCGTGTTGACTCCACTTCAACGCGATGAAACACGTGTCGGCTGATTTTGGATCAAATTAAACCTGTCGTTTGAAAAAGAACACGAACTCTGAGATCTGCTGCTTTCTGTTACCTTACTGTGACATTGTCTTTGTATTTACACTGTTTGTGGTTGCGAGAGCTTTGCTGTGTACTAGCATAAATTTGGGGCAGTGGCAAAACATCTTCCCAAAGCAGGCATAATGAGGAGAAATATTTAAATTTTCCTCTTTCCACAAGTGCTGCCTTTCTTAGCACACATAGAACGAGGAAAACACCTCCTTTAATTGTTTTTGTGCAGGAAGGTGTCCCTTTCTGGACAACAACAATCATGCCAACAACACAGACACGCTTACACCATGGTGCAAAGGTTCCTGCTTTGGCGCTCAGCTGCACCAGTGCTGGCAGAAAGGACAGGAATGTGCCATATTTTGTAGATACGGCATGTTTCTGCCCTTTTCTTTTGATGTAAAGCAGCGCAGCTAGAAGGCTAGCGCCACAGCGCTGCCTTATGCCAAACTATTGTAAATATGCCCCTATGTTTTTACTCTGTGATCAAAAAATACATAACTCTGACAACTTGTTCTAATGATATCAAAGTAAAACAAATGTCTGCAAAAGGGCGATTAGTGACTAGCACTGTGTCTTTATGACTGGCTCAGATCAATGGTGTAACATTAGCCGCCGCACATCCCCCGCTATGCAGGGGGCGCCAAGCTCCAGGGGGACCCTTCGGCACTGTGCATGGGTGGCAGGCCCATGACCTGAGAGTTCCTGACTTGGTCTGGGAAGGGGGGGGGGACTCCATGTACTTTGCAGGGAGACCCCCCTCAAGTTTTGTTATTCAACTGGATAAAATATCTGAGCACTGTGTACTTCCTACTAAGCTATTAAAATGCAGTTCTGCCAATACATGTAGGAACCCACACAGGGTTTCAATTACCAGCTAATTGTCAAGTTGCATCTGCAGTCCCCTAAAAGACTACTTGAGGCCCCAGCACCAAAACCTAATAATCAAACAAATAGATTGATGACCACAGGTCTTCCAGGCAAAAAAGTGAACACAATAAGAGTCAATGGAACACAACAAATGGGTACACAAATATGCTGTACTTCACCTATGCACAATTGGGCCTGAGTATTATTAATCTGGGCTGACAGTAAGTGCGACTACTGTCGTCTGGGTACAGCGTATATGAAGATATCCTGTGAACTGTGCACTTCCATAACAGCTCCCCCTGGCTTACATGTCAAAGCAGCCAAAAGGATTCCTCGTGTCCCATTCATCACTATCAAATCATCCAGTAGTCACATACACAACTAGATATAAAATCACTTGTTAACGCCATTCCCTATTGCCCACGATATAACGGTCAGTGGCACCAATAAAATATACATATGTGTATGAAAATGTGGAACCAAATATAGCATTATGTAACTAGTCAGTTGTGACTTTGTTTCATTGGATCCTGTTTTAAGGTCTTATAGTTGCAGTAGCTTTAGTTGGCCAACATGGGTGGAATATAGTTTTTGCAGGCCTTTTCTTACTGTCACTCTATGAGCCCTGGAGGTAACTATAGCTGTTCTTTATAGTAGAGTAGAATTGGGAAATAGTACGCAGTTATTGACCAAATACTGGTGCTGGGACTTGTGAATGAGCCGTGTATTCTGGGAGAGTAGTAGGGTGCCTGGGTGGCCGCACATGCCACGGATCTCTGGTAGTCCAGTCTCCACAGACAACAGCTTGCGCTGAAGCGGGTTCTAGTTCACAGTATGTCCGCCTCACCCCTGGAGTGCTTCAGACTGGAGGTTTCCTCACACTGGCCTTCTACCTAGAGCCGGAAACTCACTCCTGCCCTTTAAATGGATGGCTCGCTTCTCTTTCGACCGGGAACAGAGGCTCCTCTTCATCAGCACAGCTGTGATGCTTTGTAAACCAGTGGTGAGAGAGAGTTCACTCCCAGGCCGTAGAAGCAGCTAAGTGGACTTTGAAGGATACACCTACGTCATCCTTCCCAAGGACCCACTGGGAGCATCAGCTGATCTCAAGAGTCTTTCACCGCCGCTTTGCGTGGAAGACTATGACACTTTATGAAGCGTGGCACTCTCTTATACAGCTGAAAATAACTCCACGCGACTCGACACTCTTAGCGGATATCAAGGGCCGCTGTAGGTTGTTTACGACAGGAAGTATGCAGCTGTCTCATTTGATCCCAGGTGCTGAGATAGATACATTTCTTGCAAAGGTCTGAAAGTTGCACCCCCTCATAGCCTCTGGTCCCAGCAGAATCTTTGCCCTACCACTGCTTGCGTCACCAATTAACTTACGACTGTAACTTTCCAATCTGGAGACTCAGAATGAAACCACAACTAGCCCAGCAGCTTCCTAAAGCAAAATACATGTTCACACTTAACCGTTAATTCTGACTAATACGTTTTAAAAGTATCCCAAGGGAAGGGTGATGCATTTGAGTTTCAGTTTGACAGGACAACAGGCAGCCCCAAGCCCTCTTGTAGCATTGGTTCGCTAGAAGAGGTGTGTAGGGTTTATTTTGGGCCAGTTCATTCCTGTTTTAGTAAAGACATCAGCGTTCAGTGCACATTGTTATGTTGAGTCTTATAACGTCAAGTAAAGCTATGTGCTTTTGTTAAGCATCACAATTGCCGCCAAAGTGCTCCATAACTACCCTCTGCCTGCATAGCGAAGCAGGTAGCAATTATGGCAATAGGGTTTTCAGCTTGCGGAAGATGGGAACCAAACATTAAAAAGAGTTCGCTTCGTGGAGGCAGTACGAAGGGAAGAACGTGTAGAATTTCATGCATAGGAATGACAAGTGTTTGTTCTGTTTTCTATTCCAGGGAAGGCAGAGACCTATTTAGATGCCATCAGAAAGAACATTGAGTGGCTGAAGACGCACAACAAGCAAGGGACAAAAGAAGGTATGTAATGTGTATGCAGGGAAGTTTGGAGAAATGACAGATGCCGTACAGATGCCAAGGTAGAAGCCAAGGGGCTGAGAAAACGTCTCTTCCCAATTATTAGTTAATTGAAAGCAGTAAATCTGATGTAATGCGCAGATACAGTAACTATGTTACTGAACTGTACACAATCTGGATTTTGCATTTTGCTCACAGGATTTGTGTTTTTTTGCTCAAACGATTTTATTTGCTTGCTTCTTAAAGTGCAATGAGAAAATAGATTGTGGGATATAAAATAAACAGAATACGTTCAGTGCACGTGCACATACAGGTATTCATGAACATTCGTAACACCCACACTCAGAAATGTGCAGACATCAAAAGGTGGCATGGAACAATATGAGGAATGAAGGATGCATAACGCTTGCCTATGTTTAGTGAAAATGGCTAACCTGTCCAGACTCTCACAGGCACATATCCTTCAAGGCGGTTTCCAGTTTGTGTGTTTTTGCTTAGTATCTAGTCTAATGCTGACACAAACCATTCCAAGGATTTCAGTGTTCTGTTGTAGAAATGCTGCATTATTCATGCAATATTCTTACATGAATCACAGTCTGGGCAAATGGAAGAAATGTGCAGTAATCTGATTATGGTTAATGAACAAATTACTATTATCCACGTTTTTGGCTGAGCGCAGCCGCAGATGTTCATTACAAATTTGGGGACCAGAAGTTTTTTAAGAAGGTTTGCCTGAAGCTTCTTAGGACAGCACTTAACATCTGGAAGGCAATTCGTAGAATTTTGGACATACCCTATTATCATTCGCAAGCCCCCATATGGGACTCTCCGGGTACACCAGACTGCCTACTAGATCGGCTGGCTCTTCCCTTGAGAGCTGCAGGATTAACCAAGTGGGGGGACCTGTGTAATAATTCCAAACTATTAAGTTGGGAATCTCTTTTAAATTTAACAGGGGGTTCCATTTCCAGGTTTAAATTCTACCAGTTGTCTTCCTGGTGGGGTAGCCAGTGTTGGGCTAATGAGGACGAGATTCTGATTTTGGAATTTATCAGTAGGGGGACAGGAAGGAAAGGAGAGGTGTCACTTTGGTACAATGCATTGGTGGGGGCGAAAGACGAACTAGGAGCCGAAATCATCAAGCTTTGGGCTAACTCCGTAACTCAAGACTCCGAAGAGATGCTGAAGGTTTGGACAGATTCTTTCACAATCTCCCAAAAAATCATAAAACCATCTAACCTTAGAAGGAACCATTTATTCACAGCATATAGGGTTTACTGGACTCCTGCGAAATTGTCAAGGATCTCGGCAGAAGAATATGTCTGCTTAAGATGCAGGTCTCCAGGTGCAGATGATAGACATATGTTTGTTGACTGCCCTGAAATCATCAGCTACTGGGACCAGGTCTGTGGGTTCCTAGAAGAGGTTCTATCCATGCCAATCACTTGTTCCCCCAGATTGATATTTTTTGGTCTCCTCCTGGACTATGATGTTAGTAACAGCATATCGCAGTTTATCTTCTATGTTATTGTTATAGCCAGAAGGGAGATCTGCAGGGAGTGGAAATCTGTAAGTCCTCCTCGATTTGCAAATTGTCTTAAGAATATTATGGCTGTTAGTCGTTTAGACCTACTGTGTGGAGGGGAAAGTGCTGTTAAAATCTGGGCTCAATTAACTGCATGGTCTGAGAGATAACGGACAAGGTACACGAAATGTCCAATGATTATGCCAGAGGTTTTGTGGTCCTGTCCTCCCAAAGGGCTCGATACATCATGAATGGGAGTGGGATAAGGAAACGACCTACCTCTGGGTGATCTCCGTTGGCTATCCACGGATCCAGGGCGGGAACAGTTAGCCCATGTTAGTGGCCAGGAGAAAAGCCCATCTAGAGTTGACAATTTCTGGTGGCATTTATGAGGACAAAAAAAAAAAAAAAAACCTGTCCAGACTCTCACAGGCACATATCCTTCAAGGCGGTTTCCAGTTTGTGTGTTTTTGCTTAGTATCTAGTCTAATGCTGACACAAACCATTCCAAGGATTCCAGTGTTCTTTTGTAGAAATGCTGCATTATTCATGCAATATTCTTACATGAATCACAATCTGGGCAAATGGAAGAAATGTGCAGTAATCTGATTATGGTTAATGAACAAATTACTATTATCCACGTTTTTGGCTGAGCGCAGCCACAGATGTTCATTGTTGGATTTGACCAGGAGAAATTACAAAAATAAAATAGAAGGCAAACTATAGGGATACATTGTTACAGAGGTGGTGCATTTTCATCAGCAACAACATGTGAATTTGATCTCAGGATAATCATAAGAAAGAAACTAGTGATAGTGTAAGCTAATTTGAGTTCTGTATAGACCACTCGGAAGGCCTCACCCTCCACATGCTCTGAGTGTCTCCCAGTCCTGGTCTGTCTCTCTCTATCTTTTGACCAGAGGGAACCAACAAAGGTGCCATGTTATAAAAACATCACTCTGAACTGGTTCAAATCAGACACTCTAAATCCAATCAGGTACCAATGACATTTGGAGTAAGGAAAGGGTTAATGCTATGGCCTGTATCCTTCACCTTCAACACGGAACACCTTGAGATGCCATGAAACACAGGCAGCACCCAGCTGTACATTAAAGCATAACACACATAAGACAACATAGACCACCAAACATGCAAAACAAACCTAATGCTGAATGTCACAACACCATCTGAAACTCAGAAGATCTCGAAAAGCAGAGTCTCTTGAACTGAGCTCCGCCACCCCTCGCAAGTCTCCACCAGATATTGGTTGTAAACACTAGAAACAAATAGGAGAGTCCCTCTCCCAACAAATCCCTGAGCTTTCTAACCTTAAACTCCATTGGATCTATGAGGGAACGCCCTGTAATGGTAGCATAATTCGAAATCCGCCTCCTATGCGAAACTAAAACAAAGGTTCCCATGCTCAACCTCCTTGTGGTGGTGAGCCTCCTGCACCAGTGGACTAGCAGCTAGCAGCCTTGGGTGCATTCTCATTAACCTTTCGCTATTAATATATTACAAAGAGAAATGCCCTTTAAGGTTCTAACACCGTCAAATAATACAGTGTTCTCAAGTAAAGACAAGCATTGAAAAATAAATAGGTCTTGCATTTGCTTGAGTTAGAGCTATTGGCGTTCTAATTGACAATGTCTTTTAGCTATGTGTTATGGATTGTATGTATGTGGTGTGATTGGAATTATGTGGTTTGGATTGGAATTGATAGTTGTGGAATTGTGTGGTGTGGAGTGGATTTTGTGGTGAAATTATGTGGCACAGTGTGCAGTGTAAATATGTGGATAGTAATTATGTGATATTGAGTGTACTGGAATTATGTGGAGTGGGATTGTGTGTTATATGGGGCCAGATGTAGGTAGGCTTTTACCGGTCGGTAACGGCCGATTTCGGCCGTTACCGACCGGTAAATGGAATTTGAGATGTGGGGGCAGAATCGGTAAATTTACCGATCGGTAAATTTACCGATTCTGTAAATTACCGAATCGGTATTTTTACCGATTCAGTAATTTTGAGATGTAGGTGGGACTCTTCTGAGTCCCACAAGCCTTACCGAATCGGTATTTTACCATCAAATTCAATTTGATGGTAAAATACCGATTCCGGTGTGCATGCACATGTGTGCATGCACACCTCTGCCATGTGACAGGCAGACCTGCCCTTGGGGCATGTATGCCTGCCACATGGCACCCGAGCCTGTTTTGGGGGGGCCAGAGGGTGTCAAAGTGACACCCCCTGCACCCTTGTGAAATTCGGTATTTACCGATTCGGTAAATACCGAATCGGTAATGCCCATTCATTCCTATGGGCTTCTAAGCCCATAGGAATGAATGGGCATTACCGGTCGGTATTTACCGAATCGGTAAATACCGAATTTTACCGAATCGGAAAAAAAGTTCTGGATTGTCCTACATCTCCCCCCTTCATATTTACTGACTCTTAAATACCGAATCGGTAAAATTCGGTATTTAAGAGTCTGTAAATATTATTTACCTACATCTAGCCCATGGTGTGCTGTTTAATTTTGTTGTAAATAAGACAGGAGTAAAACCCATAGACCAGGTCAGGACTGGGTAGGAAGGTACAATTATAATACAATGTCCTGAAAGGTAAAAGTCAGTAGACAGTTATACATAGAATGCACATAGCATTGCTGAAATAGACAAGAAGGAGATCATTCATTATTTATTTTTAAGTAAAAAGACAGTTCGTCATTTTAAGGGAATGACATTCATATCATGGTTGGATTAATACAGTTGGGAACAGCACTGCATTGAATGTATTGACAACCACAGAAAAACTGGGTGCAACAACAATCGTGAACGAAATAGTGCAAGTTACGACGCAAGTGAAAGAAGAAAAGAGAACAGCGTGGTCGGCGCACTGTGTATGACGTGCAGATTATCTACAGTGAGTGGCTAAGGGCGGCGCATGTGACATAGTTATATCACATAGGACACAATTAATTTGTTAGGTTTGAAGCCACTAAGGAGAAGTGCGCCTATTGTTTAGGCTGTTGGGTCGACGGCGTTTCGATCCGGACCATTTCGGATCATCATCAGGACTGGTTGTCTGAATGAAGTGGTGCTGTGGAGAAAGGGAAGGAGTGTTAGGACGGGGAAGGAGGTGTGGGTAGGCAGAGGATGGCGGGAAAGGGGGGGGAAATTGGGGGGGCTCGGGGTTACCTTTTGTCGTCCTTGTGAATTCGGAATCTTGCGCAATCCTTGTAACTGCTGAGAATTATGAATTGGATGATCACCAAGGATCGGGTAGCTGGACGAGATCGGTAAGGGCTGGGGAGAAAGGAAGGGGAATAGTGATTGACTGGGTCAAGGCGGTAGGCACCGTTTCAGATAGTTGGGGTAGCGTTAGGATGGAAGAAGGATTTTACCTCATTTTTGAATCAGCCTCTAACTCAGCCGAGTTGAAGAGGGTTATGTTGAATCGCCTCCGCGTGAATGCCAGCCGCGTCCCGCCACCGTCCTCAGCCCCTTTTCCCCACCCCCCTTCCCTCCTTTCCCCACCCTCCTCCCCTTCTCTTCACCATTCCTTCTCCTTCCCAGCCTCTTCCCTGGCCCCTTGCACTTTCAGTTATTGTAGGTTTACATTCGGTACAGATCGTCCCTCAAGACGCGTCTTCATAGCAACCTTCTCATTCACGCCCATTGGTTTGGCCATCCTTCCCTAATTGGTCGATACCCACATTCTCCTGTTGACGCCTTGTCCTGCCACGCCCCCGGCTCTTTCCCCGCCCTAATGCGGAAATGAAACACTCTCATTCCGCACAGCGCTGGTCTAACCGCCACTTCTCCGGTATTGAAATGGACACGCTGACCAATCCAGGTAAACGCCGCTCAGCATTCTTCCACACGCGCTGTGGCCTGACATATGGGTGTGCTTCTAAATTCTTCCCTCGCTTCTCCCCCTCTCCCCAGCACTTACCTGACTTGGCCAACTAACGCGGCTGGCATTCACGCGGAGGCGATTCAATATAACCCTCTTCAACTCGGCTGAGTTAGAGGCTGATTCAAAAACGAGGTAAAATCCTTCTTCCATCCTAACGCTACCCCAACTATCTGAAACGGTGCCTACCGCCTTGACCCAGTCAATCACTATTCCCCTTCCTTTCTCCCCAGCCCTTTCCGGTCTCGTCCAGCTACCCGATCCTTGGTGATCATCCAATTCATAATTCTCGGCAGTTACAAGGATTGCGCAAGATTCCGAATTCACAAGGACAACAAAAGGTAACCCCGAGCCCCCCCAATTTCCCCCCCCCTTTCCCGCCATCCTCTGCCTACCCACACCTCCTTCCCCGTCCTAACACTCCTTCCCTTTCTCCACAGCACCACTTCATTCAGACAACCAGTCCTGATGATGATCCGAAATGGTCCGGATCGAAACGCCGTCGACCCAACAGCCTAAACAATAGGCGCACTTCTCCTTAGTGGCTTCAAATCTAACAAATTAATTGTGTCCTATGTGATATAACTATGTCACATGCGCCGCCCTTGCCACTCACTGTAGATAATCTGCACGTCATACACAGTGCGCCGACCACGCTGTTCTCTTTTCTTCTTTCACTTGCGTCGCCACTTGCACTATTTATTTCACGATTGTTGTTGCACCAAGTTTTTCTGTGGTTGTCAATACATTCAATGCAGTGCTGTTCCCAACTGTATTAATCCAACCATGATATGAATGTCATTCCCTTAAAATGACGAACTGTCTTTTTACTTAAAAATAAATAATGAATGATCTCCTTCTTGTCTATTTCAGCAATGCTATGTGCATGCTATGTATAACTGTCTACTGACTTTTACCTTTCAGGACATTGTATTATAAGTTTAATTTTGTGGCACGATGTGGTTTTATGTTTGTTTGATTGGATGTATGTGGTGTGTTGAGTAATCGTGATTTTGAGTTGAGTTATGTGGCTTGGTGTCGAATTATGTAGTGAGGATTTGAAATGTATGGAGTTTAATTGTGTGGCGTGGAACTGTGTGGATATCTTTGGTTTTTGGGTGACAAAAAATACAGATAGGAAAGAGCTGTGTCTTTGGGTGTTAAAAAGAAGAATACAAAAAAATAAAAAGAAGATGGGTAACTCTCAAAGGCATATTTTATAGGGTCGGCACCTCTTGGAAAGCCAAGGCCCAGATGAATGTACCCAACACAAATATACAAATAAGCCCCCATAAGCAAAATGGTGTAAGTAGATCTTTTTGTATAAATGTACCAATAGTTGACCAATGTCTTACTGCACATTGTTGTATCTTGTGTTTTCAGTTGTCTTCTTCTTAAAGCCTAGCTGTGCTTAATGTTATTGTTATAATTGTTAGCTAAACGCATTGTTGATGCTCTCTGCCAATGGAACACCGTAGAAAGAAAACAACGAAAGAAGAAGAAAATAAATTAAAATACCAGTGAGAACACATGTACAGGAAGGCACGAGTCAAATATAAATAATGACAAAGTGCCATTTGTGTTTTTGTACAATGCGTGTCAAGAGGAAGCATGGAGATTAATAGATGGTCAGTAAATGAAAAAGGAAGTTCTTATTGATTTCCAATCAAGTATACTTTTGAGAACGGTATAGGGTCATATTTCTTATTAAGGGGCATGGGTTGAACGGGAAGCAGCTGGAGATACTGAAGAGGGACGTTCACAGTGCCTTCACAATTAGGGATACAGTGAGCAAGCACAAGCAAGCATCTATTATTTACAGTTCACAAGCTACTGAAAAATCCACAGATTGCCAAGAGGGCTGGACTCACCCCCAGGAAACATCCCAGCAAAGCATCGTTTGTGCCAGCTCCTCCGCCTCTTCCGAGATGATTAAAACGAGGCAGAATCCTCCATTTATTACTTCATTACTGCACTGATCCAGTGGCAAACATGTATCGCACAGTGTGTCACACTTAAAGAACCTAAATGTCAGACAGACGCACACAAAATATGGAAATGTTGCACACATGCCAACTGAAAACTTAGCGGCTATGCGAACCCCTTTAGGGCGTAATAGAGACATTGTCTGTGATGCTCGATCAGTACACTGATAAGTGCATTTCTATTATCAGCAGATCAGTCTGGAGCTCTTCTGCTCCTGTCTGCCCATTACGAAGCAGTGATAGGGATTGCCACCGCTCTTATAGTGGGCAGGGCTCCAGAGATGACGTCCTCTCTGTCTAACAGAGCGCTGCTGGAAGCCATCCTGAGAACAGAGTTGACAATGTCATGCCGGGGGAAGCCCTCTGTCCTGGTCAGTAGAACTGCAGTCTTTATTCTGAAAGAAATCTCGAATGAGGCCAATGTAAAGAAGATATGGTAAATCCATCCTACCCATAATGCATTGCATGCAAGACCGTACTACAATTACATTCAAATAGTTATGTCCATATATACAAATAGTATCTTTCCATATTCAGTTGCACTGTGTGTGGCGCTGATGAAATGGGTTCTCGTTGAAATGTGACAAAAGAATTATTATATTATTTCCGGATTAGGTTGCACTCTGTGTGGTGCTGATGAAGGGAAATTTATGGAAGGTCTCATATAGAAGTGAGATCTGATCAAAAACGTGGCACCAAAGCAATAGTGATGTGGAATTCAACTGTGAATGAATGACCGATACTTATATAGCGCACAGCTACTCCCAGATGGAGTGTCCTGGCGCTAACAGTTCACATATGGCTGCCTTCCCAGGATGCTTAGTTCTTAAAAAGTTTTGGGGATGCAGGCTAGGTCGGCGGAGGACAATCTGAGTGCTGTATTAGGTGTATATCGACTAACTTATTTCCTAAGGTAGATGGCACCCATGCCATGACAGGCTTTGAAGAAAATAACCATGGCCTTGAATTTTATGCGTTCCCTCACTGGCAGCCAGTGTAAGGATTTAAGGTGGGGAGTCATATGTGACCAGGGTTTCAGTTTGAGAATCGCCACTGCTGCTGAGTTGTGTACTACCTGTAGGCATTGGAGAAGATATTCCGGTAGTCCCAGGTAGAGGACACTGGCATAGTCCAATCTGGATGAAATCAGCACCTGTACCACCGTCTTCCTGGAGTCCCTGGGAAGAAGCGGCAGGACACAAGAGAGGCTGGAACTCCCAACACTATCATAAAAAATAATAGAAAATCAACAAAGCAGGGAAAGGATGCAGTACTAAAGGCTGTTACTAGTTGTCCCTCTGGAGTTCTAATGGGGCCTCTATTAGCCACATCAGGTACTGCACCCTGCAATCCTAAAGAATCCGATAGGAAGCACATTGATGAGTTAAAAGCCACACAGTATAAAACGAAATACCAACACTGTTTGGTGAGCATTGTGTCAGGAAATGAGAAATACTTACTTTAGTGGTTGCAGGCAAGAGTCAATAATATCCCATTTCCTTGTGAGCCATGGTGGACTGTAGCCCAATGGCAGCAGTCAAGCAGCGCACAAGTTATGCTCTCATGTCGCGCACCAAACCACATGTCCCTTGAGACTAACACAACAATGACACACACAGGACTGTGCACACAACACAACACTCATGTCCCCCCTTCAACTGGAAACCACTCAACTCAGAGCAGTCCAAGTATATTAACCCCTTCAAGGGGGCGGGGCGGCCGCGCGGCGGCCGCATGCTGGTGACGGAACCGCTCCGTCACCAGCCGCGGTTGAGCTGTGCTGATGACGGAGCGCTTCCATCATGGCCCCGCCCGCTCAATAGAACGCCAAGCGCAGGCGCGGAATCCACGCCGCGCAGGCGCGGAATCCGCGCCGCTCAGGCGCGGCACCGCAGCTGATGACGGAGCGGTTCCGTCATCAGCGTGCAACGGTTTAAAGAAGACCCTGTCATCTAACGCTGCACTCTCTGGAAAAACAAAATAGATGTCAGTATAGAGTACTAGTTTATGTCACTTTTTTCTGCTTCTGCCGTTTATCTCTGCCAATCAACTCTCTTCATTAACTGCACTGTACACAATAGGAGGTAAGTTCTTCTTTGCCATGCCAAAGCTAAAGATGGGATAAGAAAAACAAACAATGGTCATGGGAGGAGTGCGCGGCCAGCAACAATGACTTCTGAAGCTCTGTGAAATGTGAAGAACTACAGCAACCAATTGGACAAGAGGGGTAGCACTGCGGTCTGGGAGATGGCATACGACAGCCCGGCATGCGGCGCATGAGTAGGAAATGTGCAAGTTACAATAGCACTCATGAAAACCATTCTTTAAGGAAAAATAAAAAAAGAAACAGCGACAGGCGACAAGTGAGGGTCGGAAAAGGGACAGGCGTAAAGCAACACTTGAAAAAAAGAGTTCTCCTAAAAACAACAGAAAAGGCAATGCAAGCATAAGGAAACTGCTCTTGGCCGGTGGTCTTTTGAGCAAAACAAAAGTGACGTATTGCTGCGTGAACCAGTTAGGCAGCAGCAAAGAAGAGCGACACTGGACTGAGCCTATGGTAAGCAGCAGGCGAGAGAAAAGTCCTTCATTGAATACAGCAGGGCTTGTAGCAGCGCATGCATGCTGCCTAAGCTCAACCTAAAAATATAGTAATATTTTACAATATGGGGATATAAAACACAGCCAATGAGCAAGTAGATCTTCTGTAAAGTTTTGTGCCTGCATACACAGGGACTACACCGTACTTGACATTTGTTCATTCTATATTTATTTATTTATTGTAATTTCTTCATTGATTTTACAAATTAACAACCCAGACGCTGCATATCAATCAGATGGGAGAGGTATCAGATACATAGTTACATCACCAACAATTTGAGTGGTTAAATATTCCATAGTCAGCTGAACATCTTAAGTATACATGTGTTACCAGGTCATAGTAGTGGTAATCTGGGAGTATGCAGGTACATTTCACTTGGAACATTAGTTAAATGAATGTGGTCATCAAGTAGGGCTTCACTTGGTAGTTTGTGGCTTTATAGACCGCAGGTAGGCACGAAAAGGTGACCAAATATCCTTGGGGCATGAGGCGAGAGGCTGGAGATGTATATAATCGTCACCTACTCTCTCACACCGGCTCACGCTCCCAAGGCAGTCCGAGACAGCAGGAAGATGAGGGCTACCCTTATGCAGTGCTATCTCCGCTTACCCAGGAACAGTTCCAGGGAGACCAGCCAGCGAATAGAAAGTGGTATATTGAGGGTGCAGTGCCACCAGGGGATCAGGCACAATGTCATTGTCAGTCATGGCAGAGATATGTTTGAACACTGCTACCCAATAAGCATGTATAGTCAGGCAAGTCCAAATGAGGTGTGCAAACTCAGCTCCCTCCCCCTGCACTTCATGCAGTTGTCGGATCTAGTGATTTCGAATGTTGCAATAGCCGCGAAAGGATGCAGTACTAAAGTGTAAGAGTTTGTGTCTTTGACTAACTAATACTGCTGCATTTGTATGAAATGAAATGAAATGTATATTTATAATGCTCACTAATACCGGGAGGTGTCTAGGCGCAGCGGCTCAGAACTAAAGAGTGAGCCTGCATGGGTAGAGCAAGACGAGAGAGCCACTACAGGTTAAACAGCAAGGTTTTTAAAGCTTTTCGAAATGTCATAAGATTCTTTTCAGTCTTCAATTGTATTGGGAGTGAATTCCACAGCTTCACTGTCCCTACCACTACGCTTCTCCCCCCCCCCCGCATTGCCTTTTTGATTTTGGAAGTTGCCAGATTGGCAGAGATTGCAGATCGAAGCTCCCTTCCAGGGAGATCCACTGAAATTTGTTTGTCAGAAAGACTGGTCCGAGTCCGTGGAGTGCCTTGAAGGTGGTACAGAGAGCCTTGAATTCTATCCTTCTTTGCACCGGCAACCAGTGTTAAGGAAGGAAGAGCATGTGCTACCAATTGCTGTTTTGGGATATTGAGGAGCAGCCAAGCTGCTGCATTTTGTAGGACTTGCATTTTATTTAGGAGATGGGTACATATGTTCAGAAACAGTCCATTACAATAATCCAGTCTAGACAGTATTAGTGATGTCGCCACAGCCTCCTGGAGCTCAAGTGAAATAAAGGGAAGGATCTTCCTGATGGTTTTCATTAAGAAGAAGCAAGAAGAGGTAATTACATTAATTTTCCCTTCAAAGGATAGTCTGGAATCAAGCATGACTCCAGGTTTTTCACTTTTCCGGTCAAGATAGGAATTTCACCCATTTCTTGTGGCCACCAATTGAGACCCCAGAAAGAGGTGTCACTTCCGAAGAGGAGTACCTCCGTTTTTCCTGTGTTCAGTTTGAGGTGGTTTTGGGTCATCCACTGCCCAACCTTGCTTATACATTCTTGAAAACTTAGCACGGTGTCCTTGTGGTCTCCAGTAAAGGAAGCCACAATTTGTGTGTCATCGGCATAAGACAACGTTTTAAAACCAAAGGACTTTATGAACCGGCAGAGGGAGGTCAAATATAGATTAAAAAGTGTTGGACTCAATGAGGAGCCCTGTGGTACTCTACAGGGCAAGGTGAACCAAGACGAGCTGTGTCCTTCGAGCTCCACCCTCTGTTCTCTGTTCGTAAGAAAGGATTTTAGAAGGGCCAGCGCCTTGCCTCTAACTCCCAAGGAGAAAAGACGGCCAGTAAGCCGGCTGTGATCAACCGTATTGAAGGCCACCGAGAGGTCCAAGAGGATCAGTGCTGCCTTTCCCCCTTTGTCCAGAACCTCTCTAACTTCCTCCGATACATTTATCAGAGCCAGCTCAGTCCCATGTTGACTTCTAAAGCCATACTGGGCACATTCCAATAACGTGTTGTCCTCCAAGAACTTAGTAAGTTGAGTATTTATGGCTTTTTTGATGATCTTAGAGGGCAGGGGGAGCCATGAAATAGGCCGGTAGCTGTTAACGTCTTGGCAATCCAGTCTTGGCTTCTTTAGTAGAGGGAGAATAGATGCCTTTTTCCAAGCATTTGGGAAGTATCCCGCAGCAAACATCTGATTGAAGATCCCTGTGAGGAAACTGGCCATAGGCTCTAGAGCCAGATTAAGAATTTTAGTGGGGCAGGGGTCCCAGGGTGACCCTGAGCGCATCTGACTAAGCAATGCCATCAGCTGTGTTACAGAGATGTTGCTAAAGTTGTAGTGGCAGGGCACCGTTTCATCCAAGGAGGTTCTCTCATCAAATGTCTCCGTTCTGAGAGAAGCGGTCCATCCGACAGATTACCTCCTGCTCCCTGAGCTGAGGACACAGAGTCTGCAACTGCCGCTACTTTAGCTTGAATTAATTATGCTAGTTGGTTGCAGAAGCCTTGATTAACTCCGATATTTTTCTAGGTGGAAAGTTTGCTTAGTTTTTGTACAGTTGAAAAAAGTTCTTTGGAGGAGTTGAGCGAGGCTCTTATCTTAGTGGAAAAATATTATTTTTTTCTAGTTAATATTTTTACTTTGTGGTCTGCCATGGCTTTTTTGTATTTGAGTTTGTCGTCTGCTTTATAATGTGAGAGCCATTTCCTTTCCAACCTTCGACAGAACTGCTTCTGTTGTCTCAGGCTTTCATCAAACCATGGTTCGGAGGGCGATGTCCTTTCAATATTAGTACACTTAGGAGGTGCTAGAGAATCAACATTTCTGGTAATCCAGTCATGGTTTTTTTTATGGCCTCATCCAAGTCGACTTGCAAACCTGGTCTGAGAAGGTCCAAACTTCGCCAGAGGCTTTCCGGGGTAATTTTGTGCCAGGGGCGTTTAACAATTTTAATTGGAGAGGAAAGACCCATCCCTGTTCCAACCTCAGGACAGATACTAAACAGCACCGCTGAATGGTCATACCAGGTAAGAGGGACAGCTGAGGAGAACTTGAGAAAGGGATTGTCGGAAAAGATCCCATCTAATGTGTGACCTGCTTGATGGGTCGGGCCGTCTACTTGCTGGACCAGGCCCACGCTGCTCATAAGGCCAGTGAGGGCTACTGCCCTTTTATCTGAGTTGTTTTCAAGATGAAGATTAAAATCCCCTAAAATAGAGAAGTCTGAGAACAAGACCTTGATTTCCAGAAGGTGGCTGCTATCGCTAAGAAAGGTGGCGCTGAGGCTAGGGGGTCTGTAAAGTAGTACTCCATGAAATGAGTACTGGGTGGTCAAATTAATTTTAAAAATCAGTGCTTCACAATTGGGGAAGGTTTGAAGGGACACCAGAGAGATTTTTAGGTATCCCTGTGGGATGATAGCGCGGTCACCACCCTTTTTTTCGGGTGGTCTAGTCTAGAGATGGTAAAACCAGGGGGGGAGCCATGAGAAGATCTGGGTCTGAACTAGCATCTGCCCATGTTTCGGTGACAAATACTAGGGCCAATTTCTGAGCATCTATAAAATCAGCACATGCCATTGCATTTTCAATAAGTGACCAAGCATTTATGAGTGCTGCTGTCAGGCATCTGGCCGTTGTCTGTAGTGTGTTAAGTCCGTGGTTACAGCGGATATCTCGGGCCGGGTATTTGAAGATGCATGGGATGAAATGGCCTTAATTTTTATGTCATTTAGCATAAGATGACAGAGGGTGCAAGACCCCAAAGCCGGTGGATGCAATGGATTTAGTGTTGGTCCAGGACAAATGGGCTTTGTATCTCGTAGTTGAAACAACTTTTTGCGCGAGTAATGGGGTGCAACTGTGTGTCCACATTTTGTCCATAATCGTCGCCCTTAGTTCCGCACCCCAAATCTTCCGCACCCGTCCAGTAGTGTCAGGCTTCAGTGCAATACATGCTCGATATATTCTTGCGGTCATGTGGGCTTCCCCGCTACTTACTATGGTCAGTGTTATCAGAGAGAAGTCTTCAAGTGGTAATGGGTAGGTGGGTACTATCGATGTAAGAGTTTTACGGAGGCATCTAAGAATGAAACGGTCCACTCATGATACGCCCCCCTCCCATGAGCCTGCCTCCAAGGATGCAATATGCCCTTCTGGGAACAGGTCCCCCATGGTGTATAAACAATGCCGATGTAGTGTATGATGCACTAGTTCCTGATGGGTGAGCGGGACCAAGGATTGTCGTGTATCGGAATAGCATTAGAGTATAGGGGGCCGACCCTCAACATTCGATGCACGCATCGACATGCTTAGCATGTGGTGGATACTGTCAGCATGTCTTTAGTGTCTAATGGTATGCCTTTGGGTAAAATCTGAGAGTGAGGCATTCCCTCAAGCATTGTCCATTCTGGGTACAGACATGTGGTACCAGCGATATGTGTAGTGGCATTGGGCTGCTAAGTAGTAAAGGTGTAAATCCGGGACCCTAAGGCCTCCACGTTCCTGTGGGAGTGTGAGTGTATCCCACCGAATACTGGGGAGAGCTCTAGCCCAGATAAGTCGTATTAGGATTCTGCCGAGTCTACGGAGGAAAGTTTGCGGCAGAGGGATGCTCTGGAGGTACAGGACCCGGGGCAGGATCATTATTTTTATTATGGTCACTCATACAGCCAAGGATAGAGGGAGTCGGATCCAGCGATCCACCTGCGCATTAAGATCAGCCATTGTCGAGCCATAATTGCACTGTAGAATTTGTTCTTTTTTGCTATTATGTATGCTCAAGTATTTTGTACCATTCACGGCCCACCTAAGGGGAAGATCTGCCGGTAGTAGGTGAGTAGCCTCTATCAGTGGAAACAGTTCCGATTAAGCCCAGTTTATGCGGAGGCCAGTGAGTTCACCAAAGCGTGCTATCTCCCGCATAAGTGGGCGGAGATTGAGGCTGGGGTCTCAGACAAATAACAGGATGTCATCTGCATATAGCGACATCAGAAAAGACCCATTGGTAAGCTGTAGGCAACTGTGCAGATGACGTTCCTGCATTGCCCGGACCAGGGAGTCCATTGCCATAATGAATAGAAGGGGAGGCAATGAACATCCCTGTCTAGTGTAGCGCATAATCAGAAAGGCGTCCGACAAGGCGCCGTTTACCCATATCCTAGCCATTGGGTTGTTATATAATAGCATGATCAGTGCGGTAAATAGGGAGGAATGCCAAGCTTACACAGAACAGCCTTGAGAAAGGGCCACTCAAGAAAATCAAAGTCCTTTTCCGTGTTTAACAGGGCCAGTGCCGCTTGGGTGGAAGGGGAAATTTTATTGAATACCGCAAAGACGGTTCTAAGATTAAGAGAGGTGGATCTGTGTGGGACAAAGCCCGACTGGGCTGGGAAGATCATCTGTTCCATCAAAAGCGCCAGGCGGGTCGCCAGTACTTTAGCCAGTATCTAATTGTCTAGGTTCAGCTGTGATTGGGGGCCGTATGAGGCACAATCGCAGGGGTCTTTACCAGGCTTCAACAACAGAGTTAGGACCGCCTCACGAAGTGTGGGAGGCAGAGTGCCTGTTGTTATGGCCTCGTTGTACAATGCTAGGATATTTATTTATTTTTATTTGAAATGCATGCAATAGCCAGGAAGCATAGCTGCGCTTATAAACCTGATGGCGGCGTTGTGCCCCTAGCTAGCCTCGATCTGAAAAAAGTAAGATTTTTAGAGACTTTCTGAACTGCATATAGTTGCTCATGGATAAATAGTCTACTTGTAAAAGGCAGGTTTATGCCGGAAGGCTTCATGGTGCTAAACCTGGCATTTCCATACAAGGTGACTCAGCAAAACAGCTGGGATTGAACTGCTTTACAAATTGTTTTATAGCACTTGATTTGTCACAGATGGAGAAATAAATAATTCCAAAGCAAGAGCGCAGCAATAGAAACAGTTGTCCCTCCTTGTTACTAAAACACTGGAGCAAATCAATGTCAGTATCTTTGGGCTGAGGACATGCAGGGAGTACACACAGTAATATTGAAGCACTTAGGCATGACTTCGGCTGCGGTTTACTTCTTTTTCTTCTCATATTTTATTAAAATATTTTCATACACATGAAACATTAATGACAAAAATAATTATCAATTCTCAGAAGCTTCATTTGATGTGAAAGCTGCAAACATTTGGAACTTTTCCATAACCACAGTATACAAAAAAAAAGTTCTCAGACCACTGATCTTAAAATCTGATATTGTCTCCTTTGCACTCCAACCGCTGCCCTGCAAACGAAGACTCAGTCTCTTGAATGCCAGCATCCATTGCACCTCCTCTTGTGATTGGTTGAGCGGTCTGATCCACAAGCTAGTGCCCGTGGGACTGGTCTCCTGGCTATTATGCTGCTAATACAAGGGACCGGCTCATTTGAACAACAGATGAGCTTTCCAGAGCCTGTAGCTCCTCATTCACCTGCTGCAGGCTTCTGCTTTTCGTACCATCAATGTCGTCCATCCATGCGGCCTGTCCCACAAAGCTCACTCGGTGAAACTCTTCATAGTGGATCACGATCTGACAACCTCATAGTGCCGAAGTTTGACAAACTTTGGGGCATATTAGCAAGAACCTTGTTAAAATGATCGCCGTTTTAGTGGCAGGAAACAGCCGCTAAAAAGTCGATAATGGGCTTGCTAATATGCGTTATAGAATTCCAATAGAAGCCCAGGTTAGATGTCCTATTGTTTCTCTCCTTTCTATTTTTTTTCTCTGTGTTCCATTTAGTATGCTCTCTCCTCATCTGGAATTTACAGGGAAGCTATTTTATATTAAATGTGAGACTTTCAGCTAGATTCATCATAGTCCCGTTTAGCGAGTCCTTAATAGCGATTATTAAGCGATCGCTATTAAGGACTTGCAAAACGGGATTTATGTAGGAATAGCAAAAAATATTGCGATTCCTACATCATCCTTATTTACGATCATTCCTATGGACCTACAGGCCCATAGGAATGAATGGGGAGTTATTCCTTATTTGCGATTAGCAATTTGCTAATCGCAAATAAGGATGCGATTTCAAGGGTGCCAGGGGTGTCCAAAGGACACCCTGTAGCACCCCTGAAATGGAAATGTAGCCTGATGTTGCGCACATACATGTCCAAAGGACATGTGTGTGTGTGTAACATAACACTTAGAAAAATGCACTAAAGTGCATTTTTCTAAGTTTTCGCTATTTACCACGAAGTCTGACTTCGTGGTAAATAGCGGCCGGAAATTGCGAATTCGCATATTTTAAAAGTTTCATGAATTGCATTTAAGGAATCTCAAATAGAGATTCCTTAAATGCCATTCCTCGCAAATATGCGATTTCGCAAATAGAGATTTTTGCATTTGGGATGATGAATCCCAAATGCAAAAATTGCGCTCGCAAAGGGCCAGATTCTGAGAATCTGGCCCTTTGCGAGACGATTTTTCTTTCATGAAACTAGCTGTAAGTCCTGTTTGTTAGGCATAACAAAAATAATGGGGAGGGAGAGTGCAGCATTATCATTTTCCACTCCACGTTAGGAACTATGCGTGTGCTTAACGACAAGCATTATTTTATATACAGAGCATATGTTTTAATAAGTTGTCTGTATGTAGTATTCGTACTATTTCCACTTTGTAGCACTAAATAGAGTGTTTCGCCAAACTTATTGGCACTTAATTTATCAACCTTGGAAGAGCGAAGGAAAAAGCCAGCCTTCCTGACCCTCTCACTGCCCTGGACCGAGTGAGCTATGTTTTTGGTTATATATATTACTGATGTATTAATGCATCGTGTTTTCCCTTTGCTTCATTTTTGTCCTATGCGTTCTGATGTGTGTTGTTTTAGCAAACACTCTGCTTCCAAAGACATCTTTTCGCAGCTCTAACTTGTCTAGTCTCTCCCTGTCTTTTTTGTTGCGTTCACACATGTCCCACTAAAAGTACCTTAACAAACACAGCATGCTTTTGTACTGCACACTCGCCAATAGCATGTGGGGGCAGATGGACGTCTAATTCCTCTCCGCAGTGTAAAACTCGACTGCCCTCAGGTTACACACACATATCTGCAGCAGGTGCATGGCCCACTGTGCTGTCTTCTGAAGATTGATTCAAGGCAGTTCACTTGCAGCTCCGAAAGATCAGAAGCTGCTAATTAAGTCTGGCAATGAGAGTGCCCTTCAGCTGATGCAGCACTCTGCCTTGGCGGTGTCTGGCGAGGTCTGCATCAGCTGTTGGCTAGCACCCAGAATCTGTCAATGTGACATGCCCTTCCTTGCAAGAGCTGATGCAACGCTCAAACCTTTCCATCGTGAGTCTACAACCGTGCTCTGCTGTGAGGTGGCGGGTAGAATAAAGGGTGGGTGCACCATTGCCTATTGGCCGTGGTTTATGTGGCAAACACCTACAATGGAGGCTTTCCACAGCTTATCTGGTACCACATATTTCTTCCCACTCCCGAGCATGCCCCACTATGTCGCTGTAAGTGGGACCTCTCCTGCAATTGTGCAGCTTCTCTTGTACTTAAAAGTCTCAGTGAAGTAGAGCTATCTTTTCTCCTGTGCCTGGGGCTGACACTTATGTCTATCGGCCTTGAAGTCCGCACCACAGCTATTATCCTGCTGTTGTGCTGGAGCATCCCATGGTTTCTTTGGCGCAAGTGGAGGTTTCTGTGCATTAAGCTGCCATGTAGCCACCTGTGCACAAGAGCTGTGCATGCAGTTCACAGGAAGCTACCTTGATACAGGAAGGTTTCACCTACCTGCCTCAGGCATGGGCGTAGGATGTTTCATCGTGCAACAATCCCCACTGAATGGTTTGCGTTGGTGTTTGCTGCATGGTGATTTCCCTGCCTAGTAGTGCTTCATTTACCCCTCATTTGCTACTCTGCTTCTTCAGCCTTTGTTTTGGACTTGGAAGTCAGATGCTTAGGATGGCCTTGTGGAAAGGGAGTAGGCCAGAAACTGGATGATTTTCAACACATTTGCAGTCCACCGAGGGCCGGCATTAGCAATTGTTGCGCCTGGTGCAACAGTCACATTTGGCGCCCAAATGTCCCATGACCGCCTCCTCGGATTCTCTCCCTACCACCTTCAAAAGTGCTGCTCATCTCTCCTATCATAAGATATTGCTAAACAAAGCTCCTCCCAGAGGTCACAGTGCTCCCCTCCACAGGTCAGCGCCCAGTGATGCCCTAAAGCCGGCCCTGAGTCCACCTCCCACCTATGCTGATTTTTTTATTTTAATTTACGGGGCTCCCCCACAACAATGCTCTTTTTTATTTCTTTCCTGCGGTGTCCCACATAGCACCACTACTAAGCAACAGTTTTCTATCCCCCATGCATTTACCCACATGCATCCACCTCTCAGTTTTTAGGTCTCGCGTGGCGTACTGCGCACATGCGCAGTCGAGCTTGTGAGATTTTATGTTTTAGGGTTAAGCCCCGCTCCTCTTTTCCATTGGCTGGCCTCCTAAATGGTGGCCAGCCATTAGAGAAGAGGTCCTAGTGACGTTCTTATTTCTCTTTTAGCCACGTCCTTTTCAGACTGGGCTCCTTGACTTACTGCTGTGGTAAAAGCTTTCTTATCTTTTTATGGGGTGACAGATGGCCCATAAAGAAGATAAGAAAACTTTTACGCCAGCAGCAAGTCAACCCGAGGCCGTCTGAGTGGGACAGGGCTAAAAGAGAAAATGACACGTCACTGCCAACGCTTGTTGGGGAAGTTCGTGGGAATACCGAGGGCGGTAAGTTTACTACACAGATGCTGCTGAGTGAAAGTTGCGTGTCATTACCCGGTGCTTGCTTCAACCTGTGAGAGATGACACCTCGCATCCAATGGCAGGGTAGGGGGCGGAAGTACAGTCCACTTCCTCGCTACTCAGACTTGGTGATTCCTGCCCCCAAGAGGTTATGCATCCAATAAATTTGTCTCTCCTTATACCCCTCCTTCCCTGGTAGATCCAGCTCCACAGATCCCATATTGATCTATTTTTCGCTGCTATATCTCCCTTTCCCGGGTGGATCTCCCTTCCCGGAGAAATCTTTGTCTCTCCGGTTAAAGACTCGCTCGCACACTGCTTGATATTTGAGCCGAGTCCTTTCTTGGAGGATCTCTTCAATGAGATCTCTCCTTCCCGGGTGGATCCCACCTCCCAGTGGATGTCTCCCTCCCGGAGCGGAGCGCAGATCTCGTCCTCCCGCGGGTCAGCGATGCCGCATTGCCAGAAAGAGTCAGCGACGGGCAGAGCCGTCGGACCCTGAGCCTACCCCATGCCCCGGCCACTGCTCTCCGGAGGCGGCTCCACTGCGGACGGCAGCGGTGCTGGATGAGGCCAGAGCCCAGTGCTGCAGCCGCAGCGGAGACCAACCCTGACCCCTCTCCTCACACCTGCCATGAAGCACAGCCCGCCCTGCACCGATGGCCCCCGTTCATGGAGATAAGGGCCCGGCTATAGCACTGCGCGCAGAGAGCACTCGGACGGGGGCTCCCTGTTCCTGCTGTGTGAGTGGTGGGGTGCAGTAAAAAAAGTGTTAACTTTAAACCTCTGGTCTCCTCATGCCCCCACCTATAGAAACCAACTCCCTGTCTCTTTTTGTTGATAACATCTGTTCATGTATGAATGCATTTACTGTTTTTATAGCGCTAAACATACCGCTGACATTACGCAATGCCAGGCTGCACACTCCAATCACGTAGAGGGCAGGAAATAGCCCCCCCTCTCTCGCCCCTGAGCTGCGACAGGCATGAACTGTCCTAGCGGACTGGTGTTCACCGGCCATAATCTGCTGTAATCACATAGAGGAGTTGGTTCGCCCAATGGTGCCCCGGGTGACGGCATGCCATTTCTAAGCCCACTCCCCATATACTTTTATCTGTATTGAAAGGGGCTTTGTTTTTGCCATGTTCCCAGGGAATGTGCCCAGCCTAGGGTGTGGCGCGGGCATTCACCTGCGCACGAGTGGGGCAGACGTGGGCAGGGATAGCCGACATATTCGTCAAAGGTTTGTCTTATTACATCCTGACTAAAAATAATATGACTCACGCCTATGACTTCACTGCCGGGTGCAGTAATGCGCGGGTGCCGCGATTGGATAATGTCCCAGTTTGTTTCATTTTAAATCGTCACACCACCCTATTAATGGCCCTTCTTCGCGGCTAAAATAACGCAATTTGTAGGCTTTAAAAATCGGAAGTCTTAAGCCTCACTCAGGTAATGTATAAATGTTGGCCTTTGATGAAGTCCCTAACTGCATTTGACCTTCGTGAGGTGCAAGGCTTGAGGTCTCTCGATGCTGTGAAAGAAATGAATTGGCACTACAAAGCAGAGGCTTGTGGGTAGCCGTGATCAGAAGTGTCGTGTCCCAGCAAGGGATGCGAGCAGTATCTGTGTGTATGTGGAGGAACGAGAAATCAAAAGAAAAGCAGCATGACAGACAAAGGTGGCCCGCGGCAGTGACACCTCCCGGAGAGACCTCTAGCCAGATCAGGAGCAAGGTAAGGGCATGGGGTTTTGGGGTACAGGGCACCCCCTCACACACACTGAGGCCACCGGAACAAAAGAGCAGCCTTTCTTCTCCCACGCAGCAGTCGGGCATCACTATGGCAGTAACAGAGCCTTTACTACCCACTTGCTTTAACAACAGAGCTTCACTTTCCAAAACCAATCCACCAGTCATCGATCCTCCCTTACCTCAGCTTGCTATCACCACCCCACCAACTAAGCATCACTGCTTCACCCGTACCCAGGAAACAAGCAATCACCCCCAATCTGCCTGAAGCATTGCTCGTCCACTTATTCCAGCAACAGGTTATTCCAGCCTTCTGGTGCTTCCAAGTAGCAAAGCATCATTCACTCCCGCCTATTCCAGCAACAGGTTAGCATAATTTCTTGCAAACTTGGCGATGGATTTACCCCTCGCGCCCATAGTAGAGTGCCAGCAATCCAACCACATGACATCAGTCTAACCATGTGCCAGCTACAAGCAGCATTCCTCACGCAACCCAGGTACAAGGTAACACCCTCCTAGCCACACCTGCTTCATTATGCCACCTTGGAAGACGGCACCATTTTTCACTTCCTCGGGCTCTCTCCGCTTTCCATCTTGGCAGCAAAACACATTTTCATCACGCCACATGATTGGACACCTCCGATCACAATCGGCCCCTAGCACCAGCACACAAGGCCTTTGTCTCATAATTGCTATAGTGCATTTGCACAGCCATGCCAATAGCAGCACAGAAGCCGCTTGTCTCTCTTTAGCAACTTGGCTTCAGCTGTTCCTGTCACGCCAGTACCCCTTCACGTATACAGTACGTTAGCTGCTCCTAGTATGACCATTAAGTCCGTATTTATAAAAGAACCGCATGCCAGCACTGCTTCCTCTCTCCAAACTGGTATGGCAGTTTCCAAGTTAGCTTCCTTTTGAAATGCGCGCTGAGACCTGCACACTGAGATTTCGCAAAGGTCTTAAAACTTACCTCTTCCCTGTTTGATTACATTAAACGTACCATTTTTTAAATGGGTCTGGAAAGCGCCGGGATGCCCAAGGGTAGCTGCGCGCTATATAAAATTTTAATAATAATAATAACTACGGTACCCCTCTGTAGCCCGGAATCATGCCATCAGTCTTGTTTCCTATTTCTTTAACAGTACTCCTGCCTCCATTTCTGTGCGAGTGCCAGTACAGAGAACCCTTACATATCTTTACTTATAAATATACCAAAAATGACTTAAATTCTTTTTTTTCCGACCCAGTACAACAGTTCTTCAAACTATACCAGTGCGTCTTCCTAATTCTTTACTAATACACCTTCCTACACTTGCTCCAGTACAGCAGTCCTTCTTACCACTTCTCTAGACCTGCACTAGATGGCCTTTAAATGTACCAGTACACCAGGCCTCTTTAATAACTCTGCATTAGTATTTCGGCCTTCCTTTATATCCTGACCCTGATTCAGCAATTTATGGCAGCCCTGTACCATTACTCCAAACCCCCTTACTATCACTTTACTACTGAACCGGATACCAATACCATCCCTATACCCCCCAACTAGTACATAATTCGCACTTACTATTCCTGTACCCTCACATAAGTATTGTCACATCTCCCTTACCTGTATGCCAAATCTCCTCTTGCTATCGCTGTACTACTGGCCCGATTCATCGTCCCACACCTGTACCCGCTAATTAGGACATTCTTCACTGATTACCCTTTCTATTCGCGTACCTGTACATACGTATTGCCATCTCTCCTATACCTGTACCAGTACACGAAGCACCTCGGTCCAAAAATACTGGTAAATGCCTAGAAAAGGCAAAATGGGATACTAGCCATCATAACCTTTCTGGAGCTTTTAAAACATGCCCATAAACAATTGGGAAATGTGCCAGGAATATCACCCACTGCTCTCTGGAGCTTGTTCTGCAGCCTTCTTTGCAGTATTAGTTTTGTGGTAATGGTTGGTGAAACATTGTTTCCACGAGTTGTTTCCCAAAAGTCCGGAGAAGTTCAAAATATTTCAGATATTGATTTTGGTAACTCTATTACCAATACCAGACCTGCTTTGCCCCTGTATTTTCCAGAGGGTGTGGCTTTGGGACCCGCCCCTCCTTTTTGTTATCAGTCTAGCACTTTATAGGCCACCCTTTAGATCCTCTACCAGTACATACTCATTCTTCTGTTTCTCTTCCAGTACCCCACTCATCTTTTCTCTGTTAGTCCCAGGCCAACAAAGATCATTCATGCACCAGCATAGTACAAACTCATGTACCAGTGCATACGTCATCCTTACTATATCCGTATTAGTGCATCACTGACCTGTCCTAACCCTTCCTCGGTACATCACGCCACCGTTCTCACTATAACGTCATCTCTCCTCCCTATACCTGCACCAGAGCATCACTCTGCCTCATAAATGTCAGTATATCTGTCCTTTCTAACACACAACATAGTACTTATTACCGTAAACCTCTGTGAACAGTAGCCCTGCCTATGTTCGTACATTATCTCACTTTGTGTCTGTGAGCCAATTAGTACCTCCGTTGCCTGCTGCAAATCATCCCTTTTCAGCACATACCCTTTGTAAGGAGAGACGTAGGAAGCCTCAGTGTACTACTATTGTTTTTTTTTATTTTCTGTCATTTTGTTGCGTGAAACTGTTTAATCTTTGACTTTCTGCACAACATTTTTTTATTACAAATATTCTTGTACCCTTTCCCCTTTCTTCTTACCTGTCCCTTCTCTATTCCGCTGCCCCTCTACTGTGTCCCTTCACTACACATTGTGATGTATATATGTGTTTGCCTGCCGAGCTCGGACTCATCGTCACCTGTAGTTTTTTTAGGTCTCTGTCGGCCTCGTGATGCAGGGTGTTTACCTCAGCACCCAGTGATAGAGCCCCGGGTGCACGTAAGCAAATAAGCTGTCAGCGCCTCCACGGTGCCCCAGATGCTTCTTCACAACTAATGTTTTAACTACATTGGCTCTTGGAATTATGCTCTGTGGCTCTGTGTGTGTGTGGTGTGGCTGTGTGTGTGTGTGTGTGTGTGGCTCTGTGTGTGTGTGTATGTGGCTCTGTGTGTGTGTGTGTGTGGCTGTGTGTGTGTGGCTCTGTGTGTGTGTAGCTCTGTGTGTGTGTGTGGCTTTGTGTGTGTGTGTGGCTCTGTGTGTGGCTCTGTGTGTGTGTGGCTCTGTGTGTGTGTGTGTGGCTCTGTGTGTGTGTGGCTGTGTGTGTGTGTGTGTGGCTGTGTGTGTGTGTGGCTCTGTGTGTGTGTGTGTGGCTCACTGCATGTGTGTGGCTCTGTGTGTGTGTGTGTGTGTGTGTGGCTCTCTGTGTGTATGGCTCTGTGTGTGTGTGGCTCTGTGTGTGTGGCTCTGTGTGTGTGGCTCTCTGTGTGTGTGTGGCTCTGTGTGTGGGGGTAATCTGTGTGTGTGGGGGGCTCTGTGTGTGTGTGGGGCTCTGTGTTTGTGGGTGGCTCTGTGTGTGTGGCTCTGTGTGTATGTAGGGTTCTCTGTGTCTGTGTGTGTGGGTCTGTGTGTGTGGGGCTCTGTGTGTGAGAGTGGGTCTGTGTGTTTGTGTGTGGCATTTGCGAGAGATTAAGCTATTGGCATTGTAAATGACAATGCCATGTATTTATCTGTTTTCAAAACCTACACATAAATAAAAATGTTGTCATTTACAATGCCAATAGCTCTAACTTTTGCAAAGGCGATACCGTTGCATTGTAAATGCTTGTTTCCTGTGGTGGAGGGAAGGTGGTGAAATGTCCTGCGAAATATGGTATGCGACAGGAAGGACGGAAACCCCCCATGGACACTAATTATCTACACTGCAGTTCAAATGACTGTGTACACAATGCACCAGGTTTCAAAACTGGGATAGTCCTGCATTTCCAACCCTCGTAGGCAGGGCACTGATATGAAGCGGTAAAAGGCGTATCCTCCTTCAAGAAAGATACTCGCCTCTTCACTGAGTTCCTTCTACACCTTTAGAGTTGGCACATTCAACATGTGGCTTGGAATTGCCGGAGTTACAGCAGGCCCGAACCAGCAGTACAGAAACTCTTTCTACTTTCACCCTAGATTCCCTGCCTTTATCAAAATTATTAGGTCTGATGTTAGCCAAGACCTTTTTTATTTTACTAAAATTATATGTATAATATACATAGATAAAGGGGCTTTCAATGACCTCTCTTCACCCATTGATTTTTCCTTGTGTCATTACCATTTTGCTTCCGCCCACTACAGCATACTGCATGGGGCAATGGGTCAGCCTACTTCAGCCACTAGCTAACTGCACTTTGAGTGACTGCATTTAGCACTTTCACTAGGAGAACATCCACACACAATGTAGTTTCCGTCAATTCCAATGTTTTTGTTTTTACTTTATTATTACTTTAGTTTTGCCTTTGTTTGCTATGATAGCAGGATGCCTTCTACCATATGTGTTATATAAAGAGGAACAGTGGTTCCTGCGGACAATGTATATAATATATGATAATCGTTAAGCTCAATGGCAATATGCATGCGTAAAGGATGTCGGAGGGAGTATCAAAATTGTACATAACAAATAATTCGAAAGTATCTGCTGTTTATGTAAATTACATAGTCAAATTATTCAAAAAAGTGCTCATTGCCCCAAGTCAACTTAGAACCTATATTTCAAAGGTGACAGTTTGTGACATCCAATAGGTTTCAAATTATACAAACGACCCTCAAATATGGATACAGTAAATATTAACAGACTTCTAACACAATAATAAGGTCTGGAAAGGGGTTGTCGATGGCGTTTCGACCCCACAATCAGTAGGGGTCTCATCAGGACCTAACAATGCAGGACACCTGAGGAGATAACAATTGGCTGTCAGAGTGGTGAAGTGCACACCAATAAAAGAAGTGGCTCAAGACAGAGTGTTAAGAGAAAGTATACTCACATGGTGCCCAGTTGGGCACCCTGTGAGGGGAAGGGGGACTGACAGTCCTTATGGCGTGTAATAAATATAGTTCCGTACTTCATGAAAATGAACACACGACAATCCGTTGTGTTGATTACCATCTGAAATACAGGAATGAGAGAAAAATCATCTTGTAACTGTTTTAGAACACAGCTGCCATAGTCAGCCTGTATCAGGGAAGAGATCCACCCATCTAATTAGAGACCATCAAGGCTCAGCCTCCTTCTGTAGAATGACAGAAAACCATATGTGAGCATAGGGCACATTCCAGCTTTATCAGATTCAGTCTTCTGCCAATGCAGTTGTAAATTTGTTTTGAAGAGGCCTTTTTTTATGAGAGTGCTGCTTTTTCACTGATTATAAGCTCACGAGGGTGCTCTATCTTCGTAACCCTATCTGTCCTTCCTTCCTTCCTTCCTTCCTTCCTTCCTTCCTTCCTTCCTTCCTTCCTTCCTTCCTTCCTTCCTTCCTTCCTTCCTTCCTTCCTTCCTTCCTTCCTTCCTTCCTTCCTTCCTTCCTTCCTTCCTTCTTCCTTCCTTCCTTCCTTCCTTCCTTCCTTCCTCAGCACACTTAAAGAAAAATGCCTAAGACTGGCAGGAAGGTGTCTCTTCCTGCACAAAAGAAATCCTGCCTATAACACAGCCACCTTTGCACCATGGCACAATGGCTCCTGCTTTGGTGCTAGGCTGCACTTGGTGCGCCAGCGCAAGGCAAGGACGGAAATGGATAATGTAAACAGAGATGCACTCACTTTTTTTTAAAAAAGAATTTCCCCTTCCAAATTTTTCAAATGACACTTCTGAATCTTAAATCATAAATTTGTTTGCGTGCTGCAGAGGTAACACGGTTGTCTGTCCCGTGTCTTTACTTTAACCTCCCTCACTTGAGACCATAGATCCCAATAGTTATTTTTTCTGGGACAACCAATTTTTCCTTCAACAGAAGGGCAAATCTATGGGCTTTGCCGGGGCTCCGGCATACGCCAATACTTTCATGGCGAAATTTGAATCAGACCATATTTTCAAGGATCAAGAATGGAATACCGCGATGAAATTATTTTGCAGGTTCATTGATGACATTTTCATTATATGGACAGGAACCAGACAAAATCTAGAAAAGAAGTTGTTGCAACTCAACAACTATAATGAGAACATTCAATTCACTCACAACATAAGTGATTCTCAAATAACATTTTTGGATGTACAAATAAATCTAGAAGGGCAACACATTGTTACAACGGTGTATCGCAAGGAAACTGATGTAAACAACGCTTTACACAATTTCAAAGCTTTCATCCTCCAAGCCTGAAGAAGAACCTTCCTTTCTCGCAATTCATGAGACTCAAGGGATTTGCTCTAAAACAAATGATTTAGAAGGAGAATTGAAAATTCAAACTAGGAAGTATCAAGAACGTGCGACTTAAATGTTTGATGTTACTGGTATCCTCCAGCTGTAAGAAGTTACTGATGGGTGTATTGCATTGTTTTTGTAGAAATGTATAGCTCCTGATGAAGGGTCAAGCACGACCCGAAATGCATTGAGCATCTGAGAGCATCTGAACTGGAACAGAAGAATACTTTGGAAATTATTTTTGAAAAAATGTTGTAACTTTGTGCAATTTAAATCCCAATGGACGGCATTTCCGCTGTGGGATTACGATGCTTGGTTTTCCCAAAGGCTTTCCATGCCAGGTTTTCCAACATATATAGCCTATCAGAAAATGAGTTTGGGGTCCCCTAGCAGGGCCCTTTTCCTGTGTGGCCTCCCATGGGGGCAGAGGGGCCACCTATGGTTCCCCCATGTTAATACGTGCACCGTGTGCCTGCCACGTGGTGCAGGGATGAACACAATCTCCCATTTCTCTATGGGAGCTTGTGCAACCACCGGTTTACGCCCGCTGCACAAGCTCTCATAGGGAAATGGGAGTATGCGACTGCACCATGTGCAGTCGCATCGTACTTCTACGGTGGGGTCTGCCTACCGAAGGTCGATCTGTCCAATTTCCATGATGATGTCGGTCAGAGGCAACTCCGACTGACATTATAATAGGGCCCTTAGTCTCTATCTGCTGGGGAATCTTCTTTTGGTCAGTTTGGAGCCCCTAGGTCCACACGGCAGGCTTCTGTACACAAACTTCTCTCCAGCCAGGAGTCCCGCACTGTCTAGTCCTCTTCAGTCAGCTGGACACTCTTGGAGTCAGTAGTCTTTCTGCTTTTTGTGTCCCTGATGCAAGTAGACAGGAGGCCAATTACTTGAACCTGGCAGGGCTGTTCCAGTCCCTGGGAGTCAGCAGGAAATCTGGTACAATTCCCACAAATTATGTCACCTTAAAACTTACTTAGAGAACCTGAAAGTTGCACGCTTTTCTAGGCCGATGAATACTTGCCACCATTTTAGAAAAGAGTTTACACAACAAATACATTAATAATTGCATTTGATGTATATTCAATAGAGGTTTGGTGAAGTTTAAAAAGTTAATTTTCTTTTTCAGTAGATTAGTCGCTATTTTTGTTCTTTTTATTCAAATTAGTGGCAAATCTATTACAGAAAAAATAAGTAATAAAATTGGCTACAACAGGCATATAAAATTAAAAAACAGCGTGTTCAGTTCGGAGTATAGTCCCTATTCTAATCTAAGGACCTATCCTATCCTATTCCAACAAGAACCCATAAAGAGTTCATTCTAGAAAAGAGGAAGTAGATTTTGGAGCATAATCAGATAACTAAGGAAAAGATCATACTACCCATAAGGTACTTATCCTGACAATTGCTGTAGCAACTGTCTATGCAGGTGCAGCATAAATCCATAAAGTCTCCTCACAAAACATAAAGAAAATAAAGACATCACCATAAGCAGTAGAATATGGCAAATCGGGCTACCACAGCAAAGTGCTAAGGGGCATGACAGGGTAGGGATGTATTGAATGCCTCGAGATGAGAAAAAGAAATGACCGAGACCTCTTTACCTAGGAACATGTACTATCTGGAAAGCAGGCAAAATGTTGCAAAAACAGATGAATATGTAATCGGCGACCAATGGTGAGAGATCTTTAGATGGTCCGTCATCTTCGTCCTCTATTACCACAGTAAACGTTCATGTCAGCATTAAGTCAGTTAGAAATGGGTACATTGTATTACAAAAGTTACATCTATGAAGGTTCTCATGAGAATCTTTTGCAAGCCTATTCTGTTAGATGTTTGGTGTCTGGTGTCCCATCGTATAACAATGAGCTGCTCTATGAAATGAAGCATTTAAATTCTGATATGTCCTAGTTAGATCACAAAATGTAAGCTGCAGCAAACGTTTTCTTTTCATTGATAAGCTTGTTCATTCTGTATACGTGGCAAAGAAAGTGAAGTCATATGATGTGAAGAAAGAAGGAATACATTTTTACAGGAAACAGCACATTTGACAAAAAGTCAAGCCCTAGAGTTATAACGTTAAATCACTATTTTATAAAAAAAAGCTTATATTTTCTTGAAGAGAAAGAGTAGAAATAAAGAATAGTGCAGCCTAGTAAGTGGAGAACGATAGAAATTAAAGCTTTCTGTGGAAAATAAATAACATTTTTCACGTTTGCATGTTAAACAAAGGCACATTTTAAGTATTAGCGTGTTTCTATATTATTGTGTGGTGACATTTATGTCAACATTTTCAACTTCACTAGTGTAAGTCCTCTTCTTCCAGCAGGACACAGGAGTCAAAAGTCAGAAGACAGAATTCTTCTAGCACAGCCTTCTTCTTCAGAGGGTGCCTTCCTAGGACCCAGAATGTTCTGAGGAGGTGGTGGCCGAGATGCCAGATTTATCCAGTGCACTTGCCTGTCAGTGGAGAAATTCTGCCAGCCAATCCTAACAATTATCTCACAGTTCTCCCACCTCATTTTGCAGTGCTTCCTCTTTGCCTTACTATAAAATTAAACAGGAGCCCTTATTCCAAGATGGTGGGACTCAGCTATAAAGAGGCAGGTGTATATCTTTAGCTTTTTGCTCACTCCTCTACCTGGCTAGCCAAAACTGGTTTTCCCTCCTAGTGTGCTTTTAGCCTGATTGTCTAGTGGGGTCCTGGAGAAGAATAGCAGGATCACTCACAGGGCTATCCAAGTAAAAAGAGGTAGTGCTAAAGATGCCATTTGTTCTGACAAATGCTCCTGTCTACTCATAGACAGCTAATCCCTGCTACAGGATCAGCAGTTAACACACAGTTGAATTTCCTGGGCTCAGAGTCAAGTCACTGTCCTTTGAGTCAGAGTCATTAACTCTCACAAAAATATGATTTCACCATTTAGTCAGATTTTTAAATCTAACCAGGAAGTAACTATGTTTCTAGCCTTTTCATAAGCACAGGTGGAAAATAAAGATTTTAATCACACTGATCCAGCGGGTTACCAGCAACAGGTAATCTAACACCACATACTCGCCTGGGCCCATAAATTCATTCACAACACACTGGTAATAACCGCGGGGGCCATGTTTTGTAATTCTCTAGATTAGTTATCTCTAGTCCCTAACTAATATTTCACTGATAAAAAAGTTATTTCCTCTGGTCAATGGACCATTAGTTGTACTAGTTGATGGTGAAATGACATATGATTTCAAATATACTTACACATTGGAAATGATCACAGAGTCTGGATGAATTTAATGTTTTATCTCAGATTAATTCATGTGAACCACTTACACAGTACATAGTACAGAACAAACTCTACATCTCATAGGAAGGAAGATTTAAATAATCAATCAAAATGCATTCATTTATATTTTGCAATGACACTGCATGAAAAGGAGAGGATAGAGAGAAAAGCACACAAGCGCATACACAGATATATTTATAATTACCTAGAATGGTGTGAATACCAACCCCCAGGCCTTGGAATTGGTAAGGGTCTCTCAGGAAAGATCGGGCGAACAAAGGCTTCAGGACTGGAATTAGGACAGGAATCAGAACAGGAGAGACAACCTCTCTATCACCAGTGTTGCGTAACACCCTCTCTGACACTCTCTTCCTCCTCGAGTTTCTTCGCTATTTTCTTCTAAATTAATTTGTTTAAGATAATTTGTTCAGCAATTCGATTCTTCTTCAGCATCAATTGTCACTCCAACAGCATCCCGGTCTCATGTTTCAGCATCTCTGTTCCAGACACGGTGCTTTTCGGACAGGATCCCAGCCTCAAGCTTCTAACTATCTAACTAATGTTGCTTCAATTATATCTTTCTGTATGTTGGTACCACCCAATAATGTTTCAAACTTGTGAAAATACTAACTCTGATTGGACAGGCAAGGGGAGGTGATCATCACACCATGCTTACTTATTAGTCTTTCAAGTTAGCCCTTTGTTAATAAACCCATCTCCTTAATTCTTTATTCAAACTTTATTTCCCACCCGCATTCACAATGTAATTTTCACAAATTATAAAAAGTGTGCAGGTTCCCATCCATTTCAGTGAACTGTAGTTCCGGTTCTCAGGAAATATCCATAAGCAGCCTTAGACAATGTTCAGGTGGTTGTATGTCATTACAACGCGGGCTTTTACCCCGCATGCCATTACAACGCGGGGATTACAACGAAAGTCGTTACAACGACTTTCGCTGGAGGGCGCTGGATAGTGGAATAGTTTAATTTTCTATTCCAATTCCTGCCCACAGTGACAGTAGGGAAGGTGTTGGATAGAAAATTAAACTATTCCCTATCCAACAGCGCCCTCCAGCGAAAGTCGTTGTAACGACTTTCGTTGTAATCCCCGTGTTGTAATGGCAGTGCGGGGTAATCCCAGCGTTGTGATGGCTGTTCTCCGTTCAGGTTGACATCGCGTCTTTCAGCTTGGTTGCACTACGCAACAAATGTTAAAATCAAAAATAAATGGTTTCACTGTATACCACCATTCTCTACTCTACTCCCATTTACTTTTCAATACTCTTCCCGCATTAGCATTAGTATAATAGCTGAGTTAGGTTTTTCAGCAAGCAGGTGGCAAGCATGTGGGTTTCAAGCGGCCATTTTGTTAACTACTGTGCAAGTGCAGAAAGTTCCCTCCAAGCAAGAGATACGTCATACTACGTAGATGCAGTAGACGCATGCGCACTAAAGATGTTCGGTTAGCGACCATTTTAGAATTACACTCGAGTCACTTATTAATAAAACATTTAGGCAAACTTTCTCTTTTCTAATAAATGTTGTGTAATGCATGTTATTTCCACAATACTGGTTTAGTACGGGTTAGAGGTTACATGGGAAGATTGCTTTCAAGCAAGTCTCTTTTCCACGAGTCAATCAATCAATCAATCAATCAGGCGTTTGTAGAACGCGACTACTCACCCGTGGGGGTCTCAAGGCACTGGGGTTGTAGGATCTGGTCCATCAAGGACTTCTGTCAAAGAGCCAGGTCTTGAGTTCTCTTATGAAGATGGGAAGCTTTGTTGTCTGTCTGAGTTGGAGCGGAAGGTGGCTGCGAGGAAGGAGCGGCCTCCCGATTTGGTTTTTGAGATGCCCGGGACCATGGCGTAGGAGAGCTGGTCTGATCGTAGGGTACTTTGAGGTGCGTGGAAGTTGAGTCGGCTTTTCAGTTATGCTTTTCCGGTGTTGTGTAGGGCCTTGTGTGCGTGGGTGAGCATCTTGAAGGTGACTCGTGCTTTGATGGGGAGCAAGGGGAGTGTGCACAGGTGCTGGGAGATTTGACAGTGTTTTGGCAGGTTGAGGACCAGTCTTACGGCGGCGTTCTGGATGTTCTGTAGCTTGCGGGTGATGTTTTTTTATTATACCGACGTAGAGTGCATTGCCGTAGTCGAGTCTGCTGGTTACCAGGACATGAGTGATGGTCTTTCTGTGTTTAAGGGGATCCATTTGAAGGTCTTGTATGGGAGGTGGAGGGTGTGGAAGCAGGAGGACGAGACTGAGTTGATCTGGTGGTCCATTTTGAGCTCGGAGTCCTGGACGATTCTAAGGTTGCGTGTGCGGTCCGTGGGGTGGGCGGGGTTCTGAGGGTGGGGACCACCAAGTGTCATTCCAGGTGTCGGGTTTGGGCCCATGATGAGTTTTTCCATCTTGTTGGTGTTGTAGGCAGCTGTTTTTCATCCATTTGGCAACGGCTTCCATGCCTTCTCGAAAGTTGTGTCTGGCTGTGTTGGGTTCATAGGATAGGGAGAGGATGAGTTGGGTGTCGTCTGCGTATGACACATTGCTGAGTCCGTAGGTTTTAACGATGGGGGAGAACGGAGCCATATAGACGTTGAAGAGCGTAGGGCTGAGGGAGGACCCCTGAGGGACTCCGCATGTGGTTGGTGTAGGGTCCAAGAGGAGAGGGGGGAGTCTGACCTGCTACATTCTGCCGGAGAGGAAGGAGCGGATCCAGTGAAGGGCCTTGTCCTGGACCCCTGCGTCGTGAAGTCTGCGTATTAGGGTGCGGTGGGAGACTATGTCAAACGCCGCTGACAGGTCGAGGAGGATGAGAGCTACTGTTTCTCCTTTGTCCAGTAGGGCACAGATGTCATCTGTTGCGGCGAGGAGGGCGGTTTCCGTACTGTGGTTTTTCCTGAAGTCGGACTGCGAGAAGTCGAGGATGTTGTGCTCTTCTATGAATGTGGCAAGATGGGTTGATGGCTTTCTCAATAACTTTTGCTGGGAACAGGAGCAGGTAGATGGGTCTGTAGTTTTTGAGGTCAGTGGGGACCGCCGAGGGTTTCTCCAGGAGGGGGTTGACCTCGGCGTGTTTCCAGTTGTTGGGGAACAAGACGGTCGCAAGGGAGCAGTTGATGGTGTGGTGGAGCATGGGTGCGATGGTGTCGGTGGCTCTGTTGAAGTTTGTGGTGGGGGCCGGGGTCCCCACCACAACTTTTCAGTGGTGAGGGCTGTCCAGCTGTCAATCATTGGCTTCGGGGGTGGTAGATGCTCTTGATTTTGTGGTGGAAGTAGGTGCTGATTTTGTCGCAGAGGTCTTGTGAGGGAGGGTCTTTGCTCCATCCATCCCCTCTCTGATGGCATTTTAAAGCCATCACCAAATTACCCATCCCTCATCAGATGCCAACTTTAGCATTGTTCACTTTCTTTCCCTTTTCTATTCTTGTTCCCCTCTTTGTGCTTTAATCCTTTCATTTGCTCATATAACTTGCCTTTCATTTCTTACAACTGAATCTCTTCATAATTTCTTTTGTTTCCTTTTCCATTTATCTAATACCTTCTTCTTCTCAGTTTATTAGTACAACACTTACACCATATTATTATTGATAACACAATTATTGCAATACCTACTATAGGAAAAACTACTTCTCCTAAGAAACCTTTCCCTATATTGGAAAACTAATTCCCTATTGAAGAAATTCTTTTTGTTAGTCTTTCCCATACATTATCAACTTCCAGTGGTTTCAATTCATCTCGCAATTTTGTAATATTCTTTATATATCCCTTACTTTCTGTGCTTTTGTCTGTTAATGTTAGTGTCATTCTTTTTATCTGTTATCATAAGATAAGGAACTGCTGTCATTAAAAACAGACAAACTAATATCACTAATAACAAACTACATATACAAACCCTACACCATCTTTTTATACAATTTTGTTTTGGTCTTTTTGTAACTCTGGTCTCAGCCATTTTGATTCAAGAAGATTTCTCTTCTTTCTTTTAATTTTGGAATCCGAATCTTTGAGTACTTCAAGGAAGCCTCACTTCACCTTCGTCAATCTGTTCAACGTTTACTTCTTAATCAGATTCTTCATTCATATCTAGATTCTCAAACTCTTCAATGATCACATAGGTCCATTCAGGTCCTTTGAGTTTATTGTTTAATACCTTCAATCTTGTGCTTCTACGGATGTTTTTAGTAACTGCCTGTTCGGCCTGAGTTAGACTCGTAACTTCATTTACTTGTTCTGGATCTTCATTTATTGTTTGTAAATTATATTTTAACCTTTTGACCCCACTTGGCCAATTGTCACTTTTTCCGACCTTTTTGACTTGCACTGCAGTTTCACCTTCTTGGTCTTTTTCAAGACTCCTTTTGTTTTCGTTACGTTGTGGCACAACTTTTTTTTCTTCGTCTTCTGAGTTCTTCTCTACCTTTCCTTGTTCAGGACTTGTCTGTGTGACTTTTTCTGCCTGAACTCGTTCTGCTGTCTCTACCTGTTACTGTACGGGTACTCTTTCATATAGCTCTTTTCCTTCTTCTTCCCAAACTTGTTCTTCTTTTCCTAAATGGTCCTGTTCAGGTCTTATTAAAATTTTGTCTTCTGCCACCTGAACGTGTTCTTTTATACCTATCAGGCCCTGCTCAGGTTTTTCAATTGATCTGTTTGCCTGAGCATGTTCTCCTGTCCCTATCTGGTCCTGCTCAGAATCTCCAGTTTCTTTGTTCAGTTCTTCCTGAACTTGTTCTTCTATACCTGTCTGATCCTCTCTATTATCCAATTTCTCTAATCTGGTTCTACTTCGTGTTTTGATGAAGACCTCAGGTATGTCAACTCTTGGTATCCAATCCTCCTGACTTGTGCTCGGTTGTTCGTTGTCAATCTTTCTAGAGTCCCTTGCTCCAGAATCTTCGACTGTACAACCTTCAGCAACTTCAACTGTTTGTGTCAGTTGTGGTCTTTCTTCACTAGGGGCTGGCACCCTTTTTGTATGACTGGCATGCACACGTCGCTGTTATTGTAGTGACTAATATGACTTGCCGTGGCTTATCCCACCTTGGTGCTAGGCGCGCCTCTCTGGTGTGATTCTTTACTACCACCCAATCTCCAGGACTCAAATCATGAACTTGATCCGGCTGCCTGGTCACTGCGTCTTCTCCAACCTGGTGAGAGATAGAACGCACTAGGTCAGCCAATCCTTTGCAATAATCCAATACCAGATCATCAGTTATATTCAGCTGTCTATGTCCTGGTATAAATGCCTGACTCATTGCTCTTCCCATGATAATTTCATGGGGACTCAGTCCTGTGTTCCTGTCAGGAATACGTCTGAATCCCATTAGAACAAGAGGCAACGCATCTGTCCAACTCATTGAAGTGGATGCACACACATTTGCCTATCTTAACTTTATTGTGCCATTCAATTGTTCTACCACTCCAGATGCCTCTGGGCGGTGTGCACAGTGCAGTTTTTTTTATCAATTTTGAATGCTTCACAGATTATTCAAATGATCTCATTGTTAAAGTGTGTTCATCTATCTGATTCCAAAGTTACTGGAAAACTAAATCTTGGAATGAGTTCCCTCAACAATAATCTAGCAAAAGTTATGCTATAATTTCTTCTTGTGGGGTATGCCTCCAGCCACCATGAAAACAAACAATCACAACGACGTACCTCAATCCCTTGCATGGTGGTAGTGCTATGAAATCTAGCTGTAGCCTCACAAATTGTCCCTCTGCTTCCCAATTCTTCCTCAACTGACCACTGTCTTTCTTCCTGGATTTATTTGCTGACAAGTTAAACATCTCTGGCAAAGACTTTCTCCGACTTCACTAAATCTTGAATTGTATCAATCCTGTCTAAATTGTCGTATCATTGCGTCCCTGCCTACATGTGTGTCTCCATGGTACATTCTCGCCATTTGTGAGAACAAACAATCTGGCATAGCTGGTCTGCCATCATGGTGCACCTGCACACCATCTGCTTCCCTTCGTTCACAACCTCGCTTTATCTAATTTTCCTGTTCACTTTCTTCTACTTCTTCCTGCAAATGTTTCACCTCTTCCCATGTCTCAAACAATGAAAATGACAAAAGTTGGCAGCTGATTCCACTTGTTTCCATTTTTCTGTTTATTGACATTTTATATTTAGCACAATACTGAGCAACTTGGTCAGCGTAATGGTTACCAGCTGTCACCTTGTTGTTTCCTGACTGGTGAGCAGCACACTTGACCACTGCTATTTCTTTTGGCAATTGTATTGCTTGTAATAGTTCTTTCACACATTTCTGATCGGGGATCCTGAAAAAGTCATGTATCCCCTTTGTGACCACAATTGGCTAAAATCATGCACAACCTTATAACCATATTGGCTATCAGTAAATATGGCCACTCTCCAATTTTCCCCAATTTTGCATGCTTTAATTAAAGCTATCAATTCGGCTACATGTGTAGATTTTACTCCAGGTACACAGGAAGCTTCAACAACCCAAGCCAATTTGCATACAGCATAGGCTGCACATCTCAGTAACATCTAAACTGTCATGTTCTGCCTCATCTTTCATTTCTTCACATTTGCGGTCTGGTAATAGTGGAGCTGGATTCACCATAGTACACCTGATTACAGTCACATTTTCTGCTCCCACAATTATTCTTTCGTACTTAGTCATCCGACTAGAGGTAAATAGGATCTCGACTGAATGTCCCATTACAATTGACTCACTTTGTTCTATGCTCATACAAATAGCAGCAACTGCTTTTAAGCAGCCAGGTAATGCGGAAGCCAAAGGATCCAAAGTAACTGAAAAATAGGCTACTTGACGTCGGCTTAATCCATGTCTCTGGGTTAAGAGTGAGAGTGTACAACCTTCTCTCTCACAACTGAACAGTGCAAACTCTTTTGTATAGTCAGGCATTCCTAAGGCTGGGGCCTCACATAAACAGCTTCAGAATTTCACAAAGGCGTCTACACTTTCATAAGCCTAAACTATTGGATCTTTTGCTCTTTTTCGTGTCATCTGGATTAAAGGCTTCGCCAATAATCCACTGTCTGCAGTATCCCACAACTCCAAGAAACATTCTGATTTCTCTGTGTGTTTGGGGCAATTGCATTTGTCTTATTATTCTGATTCTTTCTGTGGTCACTTTCCTCACTCCTCTTTCTATTTGGTGTCCCAAATATGTTACTCCTGTTTTGCAATATTGTAATTTTTCTGGAGATACCTTGTGTCCTCCTTCAGAGAAATGATTTAATAGTGCATTTGAATCAGTAACACAATCATCTTTGCACTTTGATGCCACAAGCAGGTCATCCATATATTGCACTAAGACTGAATTTTGGGGCATAACTAATTTTCAGGACACTTTTTCTAATTGAACAATAGATGGACTTTCTGCATACCCTTGAGGAACTCGATTCCATGCCAAAATACGATCTTCAAATTTAAAAGAAAAAGATACTGGCTGTCAGGGTGTAAAGGAATAGAGAACAAGGCTTGGCACAAATCAATTACCGTAAACCATGCAGCATTCCAGGGTATCTGATACAAAATCACTGCTGGATTTGGCACCACCGGACAACATGGTACTACAATTTTGTTTATTTTCCTTAAATCTTGCACTATCCTTTACTTCTCGCTAAGCTTTTTGAGACCAATTATAGGTGAATTACAAGGACTGCTCATCATTTCCTTTAGAATGCCTTGTTTAATCATTCGATCAATTTCAGAAGCTACTCCTGCTTTAACTTCTGGACTCATTTTGTATTGTCGGGTGTTCGGATAAACTGCACCTTCTTTCACAATCACTTTTACTGGGTTTACATTTGCCATTAGACCTATTTATTTTCCATTAAAATCCCATACTTCTGGATTTACACTCATTTTGAGCTCTTATGGTAAGTCATTCTCTGTCGTCAATGAATACATTTAGTCTATTTCAGTACCGTGCTTGGCTAACATAATTTTATAAACCATATCTTCGTCAGGTATTTGGAAAGCAACACCATCCGGGGTGCAAATAATTGTGCAGTTCATTTTACACAGAAGGTCTCTGCCTAATAAATTCACTGGGCTTGAATCACATACTACAAATGTATGCATATCTTTAAAGGTTCCGATTTGTACTTTCATAGGCTTTGTAATTGGGGTTCTGATCTGCTGGTTGGTAACTCCAACCACTTGGATTGAATCTCCCGAGAGGGGTAGGTTTGGGATGTCTGCTGTTCTCACAGTAGAACAAGTAGCACCAGTATCCAATAGAAAAGAATTCATTACCTTTCACTTTCCCATCAACGAATGGACCTAACTCATTTACCAGTAAGGATGCGCCAAGTGTGCATCCCTCCTCCTCCCCCCTCAGGCACCATCTTTGCATTAAAGTATTCTCCTCATTCTTATTCTGCAAAAAATATTGTGAAACCACAGATTTTTCTTACCACTTCCTGGAAATCTGGCATCCACACTGTACTGTGCCTGATTCACAAAATTTGGCATAGGGGCAGGTGGCAACTGATACTTATAATTAACTACCTGCTGCGGTTGATTCACAAACCCCTCATTCTGCGTCTGTGGATTTAAGTTTTGATTTCGGCCATTATTATTCTGAATATTTTTACACTCGTTTTTCCAATGCCCAATCTTTCCACATCCATGACAAGGAAACCTTTTCTTCGCATCCTCTCTGCTCATGCATCCCTTTTGTTTACCACTACTTGCCACATTATCACTCTGACTCTGCTCTTTTGTCTGTCCATCTGTTTGACCATTTATCCCCTGTTGTTCTGCCAACTTCACTTGTGCCCACATCATCTTTTCTTTTAATTTCTTATGCCTATCCTCAATATCCTCTCCACAATATTTAGCATACTTTAATATTTCATCTATGGTCTTGCTTTGCCAATAAATCTTATGTTGTTGAATCCTTTGACTAATCTCAGGTTTCATTCCAGTAACAAATCGCCATACAAAATGTCCAATATCCTTATCTCCAATGCTTTCAAATCCATTTTCTGCTTAAATACCTGCAATAACCTTTCATAATAGGCATGAACAGATTCATTTGGCTCTTGGGTAGTTCGATCTATTCTTACCCAATCTGTTTGTTTTGGAGGTATCTTCCATTTCAACAACGTAATTACTTGGTGATATTTCTTCATTATGTCATCTAAAGGTGCTCCTGTTTTTGAATCTCTCGAATATTCTTCACTAGGCTAATCTACTGTGATTTTACATTCTGTCCATAAGTCCCCAGGCACCACTATATCAAACAGACCACCTAAAGCTTTCAATAAAACCTTTGAGACTTTCACAAACCTTTTAACTTGTCTATACCCAGTGGCAGCTCCTCTATAGGGGTGTTTGGGCGCCGCCCCCCTGCTTTCTCGCCGTGTGAGAAGGCAGAAACATAAATGGTAATAACTACCATTTGTTTCTGCCTTCTCGCAGGGCAGCTTATCTCGATAACCATTTTAACCGAGACCTGTCGTCTAATCAGAATACGAGCGAACCTATTTCCGGACAAGCCCATGATGTTGGTAACACGTCTCCAAGGTGCCCAATTAACCAGAACACGGTGGGTGACACAGATCATATATCACTGCAACCCAAAATCAAACGGCAAATAAAGAAAGGAAGAAGGGAAGGAGCGCCGGGTCCAAACGTAATCCCGCCCGTCCTCTTCAAACAAGATATGGATTATTGGGCAGCGGCACTTGAACCCCTTTTTCGGGAAATCAGGTACACTAACATCTTGCCAGACACTTGGAAGGGCTCCATCATTGCCCCCATATATAAAGCGGGGGATAGGGGCCTCCCTCAAAACTACCGGCTAGTTGCCTTAATCGATAATGACGCGAAGTATTTTGCAGGGCTCATACTGGAAGAACTACAGGCATGGGCCACGAGGAAATCTCTTATACCTGTTAATCAAACAGGCTTTGTTAAAGCAGTGGGAACAACAACAAACATATTGACAATGGGTATGCTTATAGACAAGGCAGAGACGAAAAAACTGCCCCTACACCTCTGCTACATTGATTACAAAGCGGCATTCGACAACAACAACCGCAATCTACTATGGACAAAACTAAATGGCTGGGGCATCCCAAAAGTTTTGTTGGAGCTGTTAATCAACCTACACACTGACACCTGGATTCAGATCAAGGTGGGGGACGGCTCAATGCTGTCAAGGCGGATGCAAACCAACAACGGCCTTAAGCAAGGCTGCGTACTGGCCCCCACACTGTTCAATCTGTACCTGGGGGACCTGGCGCCCCTACTAAACAACTGCAATTCACACTCGCCAAAATTAGGAGGCCTCAATCTACCATGCCTCTTATATGCAGACAACTTGGTGCTAATAAGCCATACAAGAGTAGGGCTCCAAAACCTCTTAAATACGACCCAGAGATATTCCGAGTCAAATGACTTAACAGTGAACCTCGAGAAAACGCAAACAATGACAATTAGTAAGAAAAAAAAAAAGAAAGCTTTCTCGTGGTTCTGGAACAACACCCGCATCAAAGACACCTTGTCGTACAAATACCTAGGTGTGAAGATAGACAGTGGTGGCCAATTCAGCGCACAAAGGGCTAGCATAAGTGGCAAAGGCCTTGCTCTGGCAATCGCTCTAAAAACACTAAACAATAACCTCTCCGGCCATTCTCTAACACCTTTATTACATGTCATACGCGCCAAACTCTTGACAGCACAATCGTGTCGGCATATAGAATTATTTTCAGCCTCCCAAAGCGATCTTCCCCAGCACAGATCAGACTGGAATTTGGAATTCGGCTACAGCTTTTGGCACGACAGGGGGCATATATCTGCACTTGGGACAAAGTGAGAAAAACGACCGAAGGAACCCTGAATGAATATTTATGGAAAGAGCTAGAGCAGTCCCAAAACTCACCAGCAGCAAAATACTTGGCAAAAAGCTTAGAGAATACCGGGCTGGCAGAGCTCTGGGCGTCCGCTGCAGATCATAAAACACTTAACAAGCTGGTAAAGAAATCGATTAAGCTACAGTCGTGGGTCCAGGATAAAGCCATCCTATCAAAAAGATCTCACGCTTGGATGGTATTAAATACATATCCGACACAAGCCTCCCAGCCTTATTTCGGTCAGGGTTACGCAAAAAAAAAGAAATTGACCTTCTTAAGATAGAGACTGGGCCTGCTACCATGCATTCAGCACTTTCCTCACTGGCTGAGATCGAAAGCAGGAACACTATGTCGGCTATGCGGCACCGGGGCAGAAGACATGCTGCACCTGCTATGCTCGTGTAAGGAAATGCAAAAAGAAAGGAAGCTCCTGCTGAAACGCCATTTTATTCTATACGGGGCACGTACACGAAGGAGCGCAGTGCTAACCTGCTTCTCAGCACAGGACCCTCAGCTGAGCTGTAGCTTTGTGAAATTTCTAAAAGCCGTGGAAACAAAACTACCAAAAATTGACCCATGAAAAATCAATGAATTAGGACATCTGTTTTAACTCATATTGTGGAAATCATCTATGACGCAAAATTTTATGCAAAACATGAATGAACTAGCAGGCCTACAAAGAGGATGGGAAATATAGTACGGCCCAATGTAGGCGGCCTGCAAAAAAATTTCTCTTTTATGTTGATTCGTTTATTTTTATCTCGTCATTGTATAGCATTGGTCTTAAACGTATGTTTTTTTTATGCTGCATTTTAATTTCTCTTATTGTGTTATTGTATCGCATTAGTTTTAATTAACTGTGCAATAAACTTCAAACTTTAAGGTTAATGCTCAAACTTAATGCCTTCTCGCAGGGCGAGAAAGCAGACGTTCCTGGTTAGGGGTGGGCGGTCCTGCTCGAGGGCAGGGGGGAGTGGCTTGCCCACTGTTGTTCATACTGACTGTTTGGGAAGCCTGAGGCCGCCCAAACAGTCAGTATGAACAACTGTGGGCAAGCCACTCCCCCATGCCCTCGAGCAACACTGCCCACTCTACCTGTTCTCTATGTATGCTGCAGCATACATAGCGAAAATGACCCGGGTGGGGCGCTGCCTCACCAATCACAACACTGCCATTGCAGGGTTGTGATTGGTGGAGGGGAGGGAGGCTGCCTTCCTGATGATGAGCGCTGCAGCCAGCAATTCAAAACGCCGGACGGTCGGAGTCGAGATTCTCGAGACGGTAAGTTTTACTTTTATTCTATATATTTTTTTCTATTAAACCCCTCCTGCCTCCCCCCATCCCCTCGATGGCGCGACATACCCATTTCCACCCCCCCCACTTGCCCGTAATGCTGGCCGCGACTGGAAATATGGTGTATTCAGCTCATTATCTTCTATTGTTAATATAGGTATGCACCATACAGAAACATTTGCTGTGCCTTTCTTTTGTAGGTGCCCTTCTTTTCGCTTTGCTTGGTTTATTCATAAATTTGCGTTGCTATGTTCATGCAAGGTTGACATTGCCTTGAAAGCTGAAGTAAAGCTAGGAATTACGTTTATGGTTTTTAGTCCCTTCTTTAAAACTCAACAAGTTGAAAAATAGGGATGATTGTCAGTGTGGCACGACGCTGACTGTCTAGTCTCAGGAGAGTCCGTGGAATTTCTGTATGGCTACTTGTACTGGGTGAGTCATGAAAAAAATGGTGAGGAGCACACCCTTCTTATGTATTTTCTTTGACCGAGAAGGCTCACATTGTTTCAGTAAGGGTCAGAAACGTGAAGCCCTCTACTTTCCGCAGGCAGGACATTTCTCCAATATCAGCTAAAACTTTCCATACATAGCATTGCATCAGAAAAAGGTTTTGTGATTGGTAATCTGGGTTAATTCCGTTCCTTTTGATGCGTGCTTAAGTCTATTGTTGGACCTGGCGGGGTATCTCTCTTGAATTCAATTCCATGGTTTACATTTAGCGCAGCCTCCCATCGAGTGGCTGCACATGGTCTTTTATCAGTGTTCACCCCACCAGTGGTCAGCATACAGTATTATCGGGAATTCGATCTTTCACCTCCCATGAATGATGTGCGGGTGCCCAGTATAAAACATGCCACAGGCCCTCTGTACTCGGTATAGTTGAATTTGTACAGAGCTTCATAACAGTGTTTCTACATAGCATGTTTTAGGAGTATAATATTGCCTTGTTGGTTTGTACGTTATATGTATTGCATGCAATTTCTGTTTTCTTTATGCTAAATCTGGTTGCATAATTTTCTCACAGATGAGACTTGGCTCGAGATACAAACGTCTCACCGAAAATGTACCCCATTCCATTTATGGAAGAACGTGCCTGATTTATTTTTTCCCGTTACTAATCTCTGTCCTGTGCCTATTGATCTCCCCTTCAAGCCTTTTTTCTTCTTTAACTATAAAAGCCCTTCCCCTAATTTTCATACTCTGAGTGCCCCTACTGTCAGGCATGCTGCAATCACACCAAACTCCATAGAGGTATGTATCCCTATATCTGTGTTCAGAGTGACTGATCCGCATTCGTTTCCCCTTAATCGCAATAAACAAATACACAATTATAAAAATAAGAAACCACGAGTGCACACGAATTCCATCAAGAGTTATGCCATGGTGGCTCTGAGAGTTTGCCTTTTATAATATTAAATTATACCAACTCCGACGTTCACCCTTCCATGGTCGACAAACTGAGTGCCATTGAAGGGGCTGAGAGTAACATCTGTTACAGACATTTGAAAGGGCAGAAGAATAAAAGCAAACTAAGATATAGTTGCTTCTTTTAGTCTCACTAAATCTATATTGGGCTCCGAAAATATCGGTATCCATCCCATTGAAATAATATGCAAATTATTATTTTTGCATCATAGATCGTGATGGAGGAAAGCACTGGGAGACTGCCCATGGTGTTTTTATCAGTTGCCCTAAATCAAAATCTCATCGCAAACTTGTGTGCACCCGAGGCACGGGTTGACATGTGTGAGGTTTTGCGTTGCCCCAGTCACTGTTTCCACTCCTATATTTGATAATAATATTCCCCAGCGTAAAATGTATCGAGATTATCCTCTATTGCCACTACTTGGAGTTCATCCATCTCTCATCAGGCCCTTATGCTGCATGTGCCTGTACAGTGTTCAGTAGTATGTGATGATTGTATGCTCTGAGGGATGTTCTAAATAATTGTGGTCAGGACCAGGATGTGGTGGGGAAACATTGGCATATTTTGCCTCTTGAGGCAAATACCACACAATTATATTAGAATCCACTTTTAGAACTTCCAGCACAATCCCACGCGTTTTTTCTAGTTCCTTAAATGCGAATTTAATCCCACCAGAGAATAGCTAAAATCGTGCACTACCAAGCTAAAATTGTATTACATTTGTTTGATTATTTTCTTGCCATTTTGTCATTGAAAATGAGCTGAGTGGCCACTGTGCTGATGATTTTAGAAACCTGGGTTTTTTCCTCTCCTTCACTTGACCTAAATAAATGTGAGACTGTGCATATAACTTATCACTCCGTTGCTGAAACTGCATATGTGGGAAGTAAAAAGGGCTTCAACCCCAGTACACAAGAGCAGAGACCCATGAGATGTACCACTTGCAGGTCTAGTCTTGCAGCAGTTTGCAGCTGTGAGCAAAATCTTAAAGGAAGACTAAATCCAATTAGAAAAATGGATAGACATCTTTACTGTCCTGCAACAGATAGTAGGCCATTTGTACCTCATCTAGTTTATTTCAAGCTCCCTGTACTCTTTATTGATGTCATAATTACACTTTCTCAATCACTATATTAACCATATTGCTTTCTAAAATTGATTGAAAATGCACCATCTACACTCTCTTTTTTAAAATGTTCTTGGGGGAGGGGAACCCCCGAAGTCCATGTATGGTATACTGGCCACCGGGTACTTGTCAAGAACTTTTATGCCTCACCACTTTGAAATATCACCAGCTGCCACTGTCTATACCATTCAACTGGTTTCTCTCTCAATTTTGGGAACTCATTTGTAAAAGACAAAATATCCTGTCGACTCCATGGAACATGCACGCATCAACCACCAGGTACCTCCCTCATGGGACACAATCTTTCAACTTTCCCTGTTTCTTTCATCAAATATGCATTAGACGCTTCCTTAACCTGTGCTTCTTCCTTTTTTCTTTTGCCACCTCACTCTCCATTTAACAAGGTCTCCCCATTTCAACAAGATACACAACAACTCTTTCACTTGCAATTTTCTTCCAGAAACATTAGTATTTTCCAGAGCCTTGTCAGTAAAATCCACTCAATAAGGCTTCTGTAATACCTTTGATTATCCTATGTCTATACCCATCTCAGAGGATAGTTCTGTGAATTTCTCATGAAACAATCTCACATTTCTGGTTATACTCCAGCATACAAACAACAATTATTTTTCATCATAGGTGTTCAATCTATCTATTCCCACATTTCCAGCAATCAATTCTTCCAATTCTGCCTTTAATATGTAAATGTCTAATATTTTATTTGGTGAAATCAGTTTTTCAATCCCTTGTGCCCATCGCTCTAAATCTTCTGGTGTTACTGATGTGGCACTCCGGACCCCTGAGGATGTTACTGTCCTACCCTCTTTTGATCTGCTAGGTATGACCCTCTTTGGGGTTCCGCTCACATTGTCTCTTATCGGTAGATCCATTAATGAAATGACTGAATCACAGTCACTTGCTTGGTCATCAGATATTATGATTGTACTGTAGCTGGTGATCCTGGACAATCTACTTTATCTTCATATAAAAGAACAACAGAACCTATTGTTACAGGTATTGTCAATGCTTCAGGATTACATTTAGTTGGGTTATTTTCTTTATTAATTATTTGCTATTTTTATTCATGGCTTCTTTTTCTTTATCATAAAGTACCCTTTTAACTGTTTGCTCATGTATAACCTGTGGAATCAATGTTGGTCCTAATATTGAAGCACTTGAGATAACTTTACTTGATATGGTGGTGGGTTTTTACTCAAAATGTCCTCTAATAACTCATCTTCAGATTCACCATATCCTGTCGTATTCAAATGTTTAGATTTTTCCTTACACTTACTCCCTGTCTGTCCATCAGCCATTAATACTGGATATAAGCCCTCTGATACAATTGCTCTTCTCCACTGTTTCATCTGTTCTTCACGCGTCCCATTCATACCTCTGGTATAAAATCATGAAAATGTTCCTCTTCTACCCATTTCTCTCTCAAATGACTCAGTCTCCCATTCTTCTAACGCCTCATACTGAGTTAATCTAGGTCTTGGTCTAGTTCATACATCAGCATCCTTAAATTCTGTAAAATTCTTCCATTAAAGGTACCATGCTCTGGAAAGCTAAAACACCATCATATTTTGTGTATTCCATCCATACACATGTATGATAATCTCTCTCCATCATCATGAATGAAGCAGGCGTTTTAGGTGGCAGAATAGGAATTCCCTCTCTAGTCAAAACGGGTTTATCTTTCTTGAAAAGATTTTTAATTTTCTTTATAAATTACACTTTTCTCCTTTCTCCATATATTTTAGATACTCGATGAATAAAACAATAATCTGCAAAACTTCGAATTTTTCTGTCAAGGCGTCTCGTATCAAAAAACAAATGAGAATCAAGCATACAAATTTTCACTGCAGTGTGGTTTCTATCGCCACCCGCTATTCACTTTTTCCCCGCGAAATTCTGGACAACATAAAACAAAACATAACACAACAATAATCAATAATCAATACTTATCACCAAACTAGTCAATAATAACCATAGCTCTGCTACCAGAAAACTGATCCAGCGGGTTACCAGCAACAGGTAATCTAACACCACATACTCAACTGGGCCTAAAAATTAATTCACAACACACTGGTAATAACAGCTGGGGTCATGTTTTGTAATTCTCTAGATTAGTTATCTCTAGTCCCTAACTAATCTTTCACTGATCAAAAACTTCTTTCCTCTGGTCAATGGACCACTAGTTGAGCTAGTTGATGGTGAAATGACATATGATTTCAAATATACTTACACATTGGAAATGATCACAGAGTTGGGATGAATTTAAAGTTTTATCTCAGATTAATTCATGTGAACCACTTACAGAGTACAGAACAAACTCCGCATCTCATTGGAAGGAAGATTCAAACAATCAATCAAAATGCATTCATTTATACTTTACAATGACACTGCATGAAAAGGAGAGGATAGAGAGAAAAGCACACAAGCGCATACACAGATATATTTATATTTACCTGGAATGGTGTAAAAACCAACTCCCAGGCCTATGAATTGGTAAGGGTCCCCCAGGAAAGATCTGGCGAACAAAGGCTTCAGGACAGGAATTAGGACAGGAATCAGGACAGGACAGAAGACCTCTCTATCACCGACGCTTGCGTAACACCTCTCTCTGACACTCTCTTCCTCCTCGAGATTCTTCTGAGATCTTCTTATAAATTATTTTGTTGAAGATAATTGGTTCAGAGATTCGATTCTTCTTCAGCATCAATTGTCACTCCAACAGCATCCCGGTGTCATGCGTCAGGAGTTCCGTCTCCAGACTCTGTGCTCTTCAGACAGCATCCCAGCCTCAAGCTTTAACTAACTAACTAATGTTACCTCAATTATACCTTTCTGTATGCTGGTACCACCCAATAATGTTTCAAACTTATGAAAATACTAACTCTGATTGGATAGGCAAGGGGAGGTGATCATCACACCATGCTTACTTATTACTCTTTTCAGTTAGCCCTTTGTTAAAAAGCCATCCCCATAATTCTTTAATCAAACTTTATTTCCCACCCACATTCACAATGTAATTGTCACAAATTATAAAACGTCTGCAGGTTCCCATCCATTTCAGTGGACTGTCGTTCCTGTTCTCAGGAGAGTATCCATCAGGAACCTTGAACGACGTTCAAGTTGACATTGCGTCTTCCAGTTTGGTTGCACTATGCATTTGCGGTAGAACGAGAGGGAATAGACTGTGGCTCACGATTCTAGGCCCAGAATAAGCGCTATTGAAAGAGTCAAAAAGACAAATGTTAAAACCAAAAATAAATGGTTTCACTGTATACCACCTATCTCTACTCTACTCCCATTTACTTATTATTACTTCCCACATTAGCATTAGTAACATAGCTGAGTTACGTTTTTCAGCAAGCAGGTGGCAAGCATGTGGGTTTCAATCAGCCATTTTGTTAACTACTGCGCAAGTGCAGAAAGTTCTCTCGAAACAAGAGATACATCATACTACGTAGCTGCAGTAGACGCATGCGCACTCAAGATTTTTGGTTAGCGGCCATTTTACAATTACACTCGAGTCACTTATTAATAAAACACAAAGGCAAGCTTCGACTTTTCTAAGAAATGTGGTGTAATGCATTTTATTTCCACAATACAAGGGTTAGAGGTTACATGAGAAGATTGCTTCCAAGCAAGTCTCTTTTCCAAGAGTCCTTGCTCCGTCAACACTTAAACCTATTAAACAAAAGTCATGGCTGACCTAGAGTGAAATAGCTTTTGGCTTCTATTTCACTGTGAGGGCACACTATCTCCAATATGTAGTGTGTTGTATCCTTATATATCAGCACCCTGCCCTGTCAGCTTACAAGAAAGTCTTTAAGGGTGATTTATGAATGTATTAAAAAATGATTTTTCTACATGACAAAGGCATGTTTTCTCTGCCACGTGTCACCAAAGTTGATTTAAAATGTAGCCTTCCAGTGCACACACATGCTCCTGGCAGAAATATATTTTTATAATAATGATTTGCTTCTTCAAAGTAAATACACAGAACGATCACAGATATAGCATTCTTATCCATCCCTGGTACCTAACTCATAGCTCACTGCAGACGCCCAAGTCTTTGAGGTGCTTAATTTTTTTAATAAGATTATCTATGACAATTGCACAAGGGCAGCTAGCTTTTTCCATCTGACTGAAACCTTTGATACAGATTTATATTGGAGGACAATACTGGACAAGATGTACAAGCAGAGCATGTACATCTATGTTCTTTATCCTCAAATAACGTGTCCTTTCTTACAGTACCCTGTATTTGTCTTGACCAAACAGAGAGTGTTTAGACAAAAAGTGCATTGTCACAATTTTGTTTATCGCCACAAGACACCCACTTAGGCATGCCTGGTTTTTATCTCAATACGTTGACATTTTGTCATTTTTATTTGAAAAGAGCAGCAGTACAATGAGATAGGTAAGCTGTTAGTATCCTTACATCCTTCTACCTAGCCTGTGTATGAAGCATGCCTCAGACCTCAGACAGTAACTACTCAGAGGTATGAAGGGTGAAAAGAAATGTATCTCACTATGTCCAGTAAGGAAGACTGATCTTTACAAGTTTAGTTATTTGTAAGAATAATTTGAAAGACGTTCTTAAAATGACAGTGGCCTGTGTACAAGACTATCTCATTCCAAAAAAGAATCTTGTTGTAATCCAAGCCTTGTTACTTATGCTTAGAGCTCTCTTATAACCATGATATGTTCTGTGGAACGTAGGTACCATGGAGACAACGGAACGAGGAGGATTTGAATAAAGGGAGGGGCTGTTGAAGCTGGGTTAAAGGAAGCTAGGTAACCTGTTGATGGATTACACGCCATATATAGCACCTGCAGAGGGTTCAGAATGCGGCGGCCCGTATTCTGGTTGCACTGCCTAGATCGTGCTCAGTTGCGCACGTGCTCCCCAAACTTCATTGGTTGCCTGTCGAAGAGCGCATTCAGTTTAAGGATCTGTGCGTATCGCACCAGATCTTGACTCACCAGGCCCATTTGGGGCTATCTAATCTGTTAGAATTCTATGTGCCTGGGCGCCCATTGAGATCTGCCGACCTAGCGTTGGTCGGTACTCCCCGAGTTTGGAAAGCCAGAGCCGGGGGGCGTTCGCTTCCTGCTCCTATTAGAGCAATTCAGAATCATTTGGCATTTCGAAAAGCCTTAAAGACCTGGCTCTTCCCTGCTTCCTCTGTTTAACACTCTGTTTCACTCCTGGGCTCTTGTCTTCGGTCTCTGGTGGCGCTGGGATGCCCCGTCGCTGGGGCAGCTATGCGCAATACAAATCCGAATAAATGTCTTATGGTTTCTTTGAACTAAACAAATTTATCTCACTCATGTTTTTGCAATGGAAAAAAAGTTACATGTGCTAATGACAATGGTGCTTTCCACTCGGTGAAAATTCTGCATTAATAAATGGCATGCTTTTTAATCATCCTGGAAACATACAACTATTATAGATTCTTGGAGTACTACTAGGATCTCTTGTGCATCAGTAGAAAGTCATATATTTGATCCACATATAGGAGTAACCCTTTAGAGGTAGATTTCCAACTTTTTCATGTGGCCAGTATACTACCAAAATATCAAAGCGTAAATGTCATACTACAGCAAATCTTGTAGTTAGAATATAGATTAAAAAAATATTTGCAATGTGTATATAGGTGAGCATATATTTACTATTCTTAACTCACGTATGTGTGAGTTCACAACATTTATAACTTTAAAGATGTGGTAGTTGATAATCTGAATATGCTATTTATATATAGGTAAGTATATATTTACTATTCTTAACTCACGTATGTGTAATTTCAAAACATTTATAACTAAAGATGCAGTAGTTGATATTCTGAATATGCTATTTATATATAGGTAAGTATATATTTACTATTCTTAACTCACGTATGTGTAATTTCACAACATTTATAACTTTAAAGATGTGGTAGTCGATATTCTGAATATGGTATTTTTGTAGCACAAACATTTTGTGCTTGACATTCTGTCTTTCAGGCCACAGATAGTACAATATCACATAGGCCAGTCAGCATGTTGCAGCTTTATGTTTAGCTTTATGTGGTCTTAAGATCTAAGAATTGGCTAAAAGCTGGTTTTGAGCCTAAAGGGATGTGGCTCTGTGATCTCCCAGGGTGATGTTTGCCATCTGGGACTTCATGCTTCCTGATGTCATAGCCAAAGGCATGCAGTGGGCCTCTGATCCCACAGAGAAGAGGGTATTAAATTATCTCTTCACCATCCACAAGACATGGCAACTTCCCTCTGTAACTCCACTCAGTACTACTGCATTCAAACACATGGAGTATTTTTTAAATTGTTTTTAAAATATCTTTGTAAATATCTTTACTTAGGCTTCAATTAAAGAGGACTGGGTGTCTTTCTAATTTCAGAAAGTTCTCGTTTCTGAACGTTAATGTTAAAAATGGGCATCTTTGCAATGTTTCTGTAAAACCATCAGGTTAATATTTCTGTTTTGATTATTTCAGGTTATGAACTCTCCAAACTCCGAGATTTCATTGATCAGCAAGCCGATTCTTATGTGGAGAAAGGGATTCTGGACAAGGAAGAAGCCAAGGTCATCAAGCGCATCTATGACAGTCTGTGACCACAACTGGGACGCGGACGGTCAATGACTCTGATTGCTGAACATGTATGAAAAAACTGTAGATTCTCTCACTTCTGGCTCAGAGATCCTAATAGGTCTACCAGGATTCCATTAAACCAGAAACTCCATTTGCTATATATTGACTCTTTACTGTGTTGATTTAGAATTCTTGCTAGAAAGTGCTGCCTGACGTTGCCAAGAGGCGAGTCACCTTGAAAGCCCAAATTGAATCTGAGCATTGATATTAAACAGGGTAAGCATCTATAAATAGGCTTCATTTCATGCATCTCTGCGTTTTGTGTTTTGTTTTAAACCCGCTGAAAGAAAAGGCGGGTAATGCTGTCAAGTTACAGTACAGTCTTTCATTTGTCAAACAGGAGAGGCTCACTGTGGCGCTATTTATGAGAAGACCCTTGGGTCCACTCCACATGTTAGCGTATAGGGGAGATATTCATGCAGAAAGTAACAGACTCTAGGAGTAGATTATTCTCATCAGTGTGGCTGGATTTGTGAAGGACGTGGTTAAAACTGGGAACCATTTGCCATCACATGGGAAACGTTATGTTAAACCCCATTCGTAATTTACTCATTTGTGCCAATTCATATTGTGTTTCTTGAGTTTTTATCTACATAATAAACGGTGGATAAGTTGCCCTTACAAATGTCGGTGAGTCAGTAACAGGAACAGCAGTATGGTCACTTGCCCTTACAAAAATATTGGTAACAACAACACTAACCAGCTCTCAGGTGGAACTGTGAAAAAGTTGGCTTATTTTTCCCAAATACAATATGACAATTTTTCAGTGCTAAAAAGATGCGGCTTGGGGGTAAATCAATTAAATAACATACATTATTCAACTCTAATTTGCTTATATACAATTCCTGACTTGGGCCAGATGACTTCCTGGAAAACCAGATATTGTGAATCATCATACCTACCTTCAATTTGCTACTTGTGCATTGGCATTTGCACTGACTTGTCCTGTGCACTGCATGGCCACTCCCATTGGTTGCCCTCTGTTCCAGAATTTAAATATGAGCAAGTTACGTATTCACAACTTACAATTATGGAATTCTTTTTCTATTTTGAGTTTACACATTTTATCTATCTGTGACTCATGCCTCAAAGTTTATCTATTAAAAATAATATTTTCATCTCACCGTCCATGCATTAACGCGGCTATCGTGGTTTCATTGTGTCAATGTCACATGCCTGTCAATCTTCACCTTACTGCAGATGTCACACTTGAACGTAACTGATGAACTGTGCATAATACAGACACCAAGGGTTCTGTTGAGGCCTCTATAGGGGACCCCATTAGTTTGTGCCTCGGAACATAATTTGCAGTTGTCTTGTCTCAATGTGCATGTACACTTGTCAGCATGGGTACTCTTAGTTATTGCCAAAAAACTGTATATGGCGTTGGGATTTCAAATCCTAAACATAAAACAAAACCCTAAAGTCTTTTTGTAGTATTGCAAATGGAGATGCGTTGAATGATTACCAAAAATACCTTATGTTTCCATCGATATGACCTGACAGCAAGAAGGTTTCCGGGATTATAATTGGGGTGGGCGTAGTTCGCGAAGTAGCGCTACACGTAGCTACGCAAAGTGCACTTCGCACTACGCGAGCTAAGCGTAGCACTATGTGAACTGCATAGTAGCATGTTCGCACTGTGCAAGATGTCGTTTTCAATGATTGCACAGTGCGGACAAGCATCCGTCACTGTGCAATCATTGAAAACACCATCTTGCACAGTGCGAGCTGTACTTTTCTGCCGCTTGAGTAGATTTTTACTGGTAGTTTCTCATCGCGAGCAGTTGCGAGCATGCGCGACCACTCGCAATGAGAAACCTGACCTCCCTGCGTTGAGAATCTTGCTGGGAGGTTTATTTTCCATGCTCGCGGTCGGCAACTTGATGATTCTGATCGCGAACAAGGAAAAGTTTCGTGAGGATGTCATTTTCCTTGCTCCCGGTCGCCAACTTGACGTTGAGGACCGCGAGCAAGCAAAAAATTACTGCTGCACTATGCTACACTACGCATGTTTGCACTGCGCTACGTGCAGTTCGCGTAGTACGAAGTTGCGCAAACTTCGCAAACTACGCGAGTGTAGCATAGTGCTTTGCCCAGGGTTAATTATAATCCTATTTCCGTGCAAAAGTGGAGGCGTAATGATGCAAAAGCACTGTGTAGGACCCAGTCAGTAATGTGTCTAGTCTATGTGGCTCTTAGACGGTGATGCTTATGTTGTTTGTACAATCCACATGATAGCAGACCTGCCAACCCACATGGTGCCACCTTGTGTCACACAATAGTGCAGCTCTTCAGACGGTCACCTGGTGAAGAGCCGATATCACATGGCGAGCATAGGGTAAACTGGAAAACCCTACACAGGGTAGGTTTACAGCTTGTGTGGTGGAGGCTCTGCATTCTTAGCATCCTCTTCAGAACACTAGCGGTGGCCTCAGAAGCCTTTGTTTTTGTATTTTGAAGTAGACGAGGAGGATTATTAGGTAACAACATGTACTATGCCCCGCCACCTCTCCATTGCTACTCCCCTTATATTGTCGATCAAGTCCAATGTAGTCAATTAGATCTGAAGTGTCCCACCCTATCCAACCTGCACCCTCTTTCACACGGTGGAACAGTTTGGCAGGTCTGTGATAAGTAGAATGACAATGTACCAAATTAGAGACCATTAGTCACTTCCTATATCTTTCTGAGGAATGACAACACAAAGACAAAAAACAAAACTTACCTGCTCTGCTGCCTGCCGCATCACCGCTCTTCTGCTCCTCAATGCAGCACAGGCTTCTAGTTTCCCGTGCAGCCATTCCTGACATTGCCCTCGTGCATGAGAGCAGCATCAGGATTGGCCTGAGCGCCCTCGATTTGTGCTCCCACGGAGATGTGCTTTGCTGTCTCCAGCTGGGTTGGAGACAGCTCAGTGCACATGTCGGTTTGGCTATCCTGAGACTTGCTGATAACCTACCACTCCTCCTGGTGACTGCCCTCACAATGGCCACGCCCACAAGATTCAGCCTGGCCTAGAACTTGACAAATAAAACAATAATACACCTGTTTTATTATCATTTTATTTTTTAAGTATTGGAGGCTGCTGGTGGGGGCACGCTCCGCTATATCGGAGGTGCCGCCTCTGGAGGGACCCTCCTGGATCCCACCATGGGGATGCTAGGACTAGACAAATTGTTACTCTAGCTTTTTCCTAGTTGGGCAGCAGGCTAGGGGGCTGTCTTTCGAGCTGTATGGGCTACCATTATCCAACCATGAAAGCATACATGGCCATGGGATTGTAAGACTCTTCTGTAACACATAATAAAACCTATCCTTCAAATATGGATGTTTCCTCACTTGCATAGAGCAGCGCTTCCCAGCATTTGTGGTATTACAGTGTTATATAGAATGGTCCCATCTAAGAGGCAGGATCCTTATTAAGGTGTGATGGACATAACCATTGGCTTTCTGGAGAGCCACCTAATAAAGAATGGCAACAGGCATCTTTATGAAGAGAAGTATGGAGCTGCACAGGTGCAGGCTTTGCCAGTCTGGCTAAGGGTACACTGGTAGTATCTGCACTTGATGGAAACTCTGAGCATGCACACAGAAACAAAAGAAAGCCAAAACAGTGGAAGAATTCTCAAACCCCGAGAGTGACAGCACCCCCTCCCAAGAACTGTTCAACACACTTCTTCTACAACAAGATCTCAGCCATCTATGAAAACTTAAAATCCCAACTCTCCAGCCGCCAACGGCATCAGCCTCCTTACACCTACAAACACAAACACCTGCTCACCCATTGGGATCCTCACACAACTCAAGCCACGATCTCCATCATGAACTCCGTTTAATCGCAAGGAGCAACTGACTCCTGTCTTCGCTACATTTTCAACTTCGGGAGCAAGATGATTGGCGACTGTTAGAAATGGGGGTCTTTAGTTGGCAGGTGGTTACCCTGTCTAAGTAGGGACCTTTCTTCCTAGTCAGGAAAAGGGGGATACACTACTGAAATAACCCCTGCTCACCCCCTTGGGAGCTTTGCACATGCAGTCAGCCTTATCTCAGAGGCACATAACCAACAGGGATACAGTGAAAACACTACAAAAGTACCCCACACAAATTTTAGAAAAATAGCCAATATTTTATATTTATCAAACAAGACCAACAATGATAAAAGTTCACCATACAGTTCTCAGGAATCTCAATAATCAAAAATAAACTTAAAATACAGTTCCTTGAAGTTAATAGTTAGGGCGAGGAGTTGGCCTAATGGCTAGGGTGGCCATCCTCGAATCTGGGGAACTGGGTTCGAGTCTCGACAACGACAAAGAACATCCTGTGAGATTCTGGGCAAATCACTTCATCTCCCGTTCCTAACAATAAAATTAATGTTTTGTCATGTAACACAACTGGTGCTATATAAAGCGCTCTGATACCCAATTCGGGTCAAGTACACGCTACATAAAACTCCATAAAATAAAAAAAATAGCTTTGGGGCTATCACAGCATTGTGAACAACAAATCCAAACAGTTCTGGCTGGCCACGGTATTGCGGGCCAGCTACGACATCAGGAAGATCCGCAAAACAGTACCTTTAGAAATGTAGGTTGTCGGCGACCTGTTGTTGTGCACCGAAGTTCGGTGCACGTGTCGTGAGGCCGTTGAAGTCACACATGTTGCAGATCGAACTCCTTGCAGTTGAAGTCGGGAGCACTGGTGTCGGCAGACTTTGGGGCTGCGGTGCAAAGTGCAGGGGTGCTGCGTGCGGTGCCCTCAGGTCACAATTAAGGCAGCGGCTCAGTGAAGGTCATCCAGCGGCATCGGTGAGACCGGGGCTGCGGTGCAAAGTGATGCAGAGCTCGTCGCGTTGCTGGCAGGCCATGGTGCACGCAGCTCAATCGTAGTTGCGGGAGCACTGTCATCGGCTGACTAACTGGAGTCGATGGTGCCGGCGTCTGTAGACCAAGGCTGCAGAGCATGATGAGGGCGGTGCGTCGTGTAACTTACGAGCAGTGCCCTTGAACCACAGGGTAAGCAGCGGCATCAATGTCGGCGTGGAGGGTTGTGGTTGGGGATATCAAAGCGACGTCATGAAGCAAAGGTGTGCGAAGTGCTGTGCCCACAGGTCACGGTACAAGCAGCAGCTTGGGTGGCGGCATCAAATGGCATCATCGGTGAGACTAGGGTTGCGTTGCCAAGTGTGGCAGTGCCCTCTGCAGTGCTTTAAGGACATGGAGTCAGCAGCAGCGTTTTTGATGGCATAGGGTTGCTTTTTCATCTGTTGCAACACAAAACACACAGTTCCCAGTGCTGGTAGCAGATGAACTTGAAGTCTTAGCTGTTCCTGAGACTTCTTGAAAAGGAGGGGCAAGCTCCACCTCAAGCCCTTGGAGAAATTCAAAGTAAGAAGCTGCAGAAAGTTCAGTCCAGTCCTTTTTCTGGCCAAGACAGAAGCAGCTACTGCAGGCCAGCAGAGCAAAGCACACAGCAAAGTGGAAGCTCCTCCTCACAGCTTCTCTAGTTCTTCTTCTTCTTGGCAGGTTTCTGAGTCCAAGAGTTCTAAAGTCCTTGGATCTGGGCCCCAATATTTATATCACATTTCCCTTTATTCCCTTGTGGCAGAGAGTGTCTGTGCACAGTCCAGACCAGTTCTGTCCTTTCTAGCCCAGCTTCCTGGTAGGAAGTGGAAACAACATTGCCCAAGGCAGACCAGGCCTATTCAGGTGCATGAAAATCTCCTCCCACTACTCTAAATGCAGTCCAGGCCTATTCAGCCCAGTCCTGAACTCCAGGAAAGGCAGGACACACTGCAACCCCTCCCCCAGTAGCTATCTGAAGAGAATGCACATCCCCAGCTCCTGTCACTCTAAAATCCAAATAATCAATCCACAAACCAGCAGAGCAACACAGGATGACTAAGCAAGAAAATACCCACTTTCTAAAAGTGGTATTTTCAAACATACAATATAAAAATCATCTTTACTAAAAAGATGCATTTTTATATTCTGAGTTCAGGCATACTAAATTCTATATTTCCATATTGTCCCAAGGGGAAGTTATACTTATAAGTTGGTATAAATATACTCCCATTCTATCCTATGGGACAGATAGCCTTTCCATAGTGAAAAACTAAATACACTGTAGTTCACTATCAGGACACCAGTACATGTCCTACCTGCACCTTGCCCACAAGGGTACGTTGGGTCTACCTTAGGGTGACTCACATGATTTACAGGCCATGGCGCTCTCAGTGCAGTTTATGAGCAACTTACCAGTAAATCAAGTATGCCAATCATGGAAGCACCAATCCATAATACAATTTACAACAGGAACACTTGCACTTTAACACTGAACAGCAGTGAGAAAGTGCAAAGAGATACTAAGCTAGCAAAAACAGAGTCAAAACCAGGAGGTCAGAAAGTAAAAAGATTAGGGAAACACGCCAAAAGATGTCAGATCTAACAGCTACGATCTCAAGAGAGTCCCGAACACCTTCGTCACTTCGGCCTCCTTCCCCCTGGACTGGAAACATGCTGAAGTGAGGCTCCTCGTCAAGAAACCATCTGCCAACCCAGCAGAACCAAAGAACAACCGGCCCATCTCCCTGCTTCCATTTCCAGCAGAGGTCTTTGAGAAGGCAATCAATCAACAACTCACTGAGCACCTGGAACAAAACAACCTCCTGGACCCCTCCCAATCCGGATTTCGAGCCAACCACAGCACAGACAGCCCTGATTGCAGCCACTGACGACATCAGGATTCTCCTGTACAATGGCCAAATAGCAGCCCTCATCCTCCTAGACCTATCAGAAGCCTTCGACACCGTATTCCATCACGTCTTAATCAATAGATTGCACCAAATAGGAATCCAGGGAGAAGCCCTGAAAATAGCGGAAAGCAATTATTTTAACCAGAATGAATAGACTATATAAAAAAACACACCTGACTCAAATCTTGAACACTGTCTCCATGGATATTATTTTAACGAGGGGGGCTTGGCCTCTTGCAGGGCATTTACGTAAGGATAACCACGAGAGGGTCTCTAATTAAATAAAACCAGGGAAAGGACTGGCTTTTGGGAACTGCAGTCCCCTTTGCAAAAGCAGGTCGGTATAAATGAAGTTGCAAGCTTGAAACAGGGATGCTTTATTTTTAGTTTAACCCAGGGTTTACAGTGCTTGCCTAGTGAAGCAGTGAACACTTTCTTTGGGTGGTTTTGATGCATTGAGACGGTAGGGATATGTGTTATGTATCTGGATTTATGATGTTCTGCTATCATGTGGCTGCCTTCGAATCAACAACAGCTATTCCCTACCTGTTATCAAGCTTGTAAGAGGGACATGTACTGTTTGCTGGAAGGTATTCCGGCTCAGAACACCTCAAGATGCATTTCTCAAGAGTGACATTCCTACTGTACTGTGTTTACCTGTTAGTTGCTGAAGAATCTCTCCGTCTCTAGGAATGATACTAAGTGTACTATAGAGTATAGACACTATGAGCTTTATTTTATTAGATTATGGTTTCTGGTACTGTCTTTTAAAATAAATATATTTACTATAAGTTATTGTGTTACACGTCTTCCTTATTCTGAAGAAATTAGTAATTGGAATGTTTAGATGCAGTAAATACTTCCTGGTCAGAACTCTGGGGGCCTCATCTACAAGAAATGGACGCAGCACAGCAAGTTATTTAGCTGCGCTGTGCTACGTCATTTTCACTCACTCGCTCCAGCGCCACCCGCGGATCCGGGTCTACTAACCAGATCGAAGACCGCCTCCTGACTGCCGGACTTTGACGGCACTCGCATATCTGCACCACGGTATCCACACCGGGAGATGACAGTGGATCCTTTGACTCTGCTTAACAATAATTGTTTTAGCTGACCCGGCCGGAATCGTGCTCCATTTCCGCGCCCCTTCACGACTCAACTAGCGCTTAAGATCATTTTATCAAGTGACCAGACTTTTCTCTGCCGCCTGTTCCGCTTTTCTCTATCTGTGGCCGCAACAGGGCTCCGTCCTCGCGCCACCACATCTACACAACACCCCGCACCAGACCAGTATACTGGACCGACTTTCTCCCTACCCCCAACTTCTATTCACGCATTGGCCACCCCGGGGCTCTGTTTTTGCTTCTGCTCCATACTTCACATTCAATTGGATCCAGCCTCTACTACACGACTACATAGTCGACAACCCCTACCAGAATGGGGATCCGTCTCTGGGCCAGCACCTTCCACCACTCCTGTTAAATCGGCAACCCGGTCCTGATGAAGATCCTAAATCAAAAGGATCGAAACTCCGTCGACCCGCATTACAGCACAACTCATGGCGCATTACCTTCTTCGGTTCCTAAACTAACAACAATTACTCATTCACTAAGGAGGAACCAACAATTTTGTATATATTGTCTTCATTTTTTGTCTTTTTGCACATATCGTTGTTTCTCATCCTATGTCACTCGCGCCATCACCGTTTGTCTCACTATCACGTAGTGCACAAAGCCCCCTTGGGTTGCCACCGCATTATATGCCTCAAGTGCTGTTCTCTGAACTGATGTTTTGATTGTTTTCCATAAATTGTCTTTTAATATACGATGCTATATGCACTTTCAACAACTAAAAAATGTTGAGTCTCTCTTTTTGTCCAGGTCCTTTGTAATGTCTTGTACATGCAAATATATCTGTTGCTCAAGCGAATCCAATTGAGATATTGTTGTTCTGTACATGCGTCATTTTCAAAGCACAGGGCTGCGTTGTATTCATAACAATACAACGCAGCCCTGTGCTTTCCCCTGCCCAGGTGCACAATTGGCTGCAATGAGCCCAGCGCAGGCAGCGCAGGCACCCATGCGCCATTTTACATGGGTGCCTGCGCTGCAGGAATTATCATTTTTGTGGAGAAAGGGATACCTTCCAGCACAAAAACAATAATTAATGGCATTTTCCTCTTTCTATGTGTGCTACACAAAGCACCACGCATAGAAAGAGGAAAAAATGAGGAGTAATAAAAGTATTTCTCCTCGATGCGCCTTTCCTACGCCTCTTCTCCGTCAAGTTCCATGAATGTTGCATGGAAACCTCCACAACACCACCCACGGAACGCCCCTTTCATGCAGAGCAATGTGTGAAAGGGGCCCATATTTACAAGGCCAGGAAAAGTCACGAAGGGTGATTTTATGTGGCTTTGTAAATATGAATCAAAAAGAATTAAACTAGTGTGGCACTCTTGAATCAATCCAATAGTACTCTAAATTATTAATAAAGTTTATCCAAAAGTTTTCAATTTGGGTGCATGTGGGTATCTCCCTCTGACCTGAGAGCGTACAAACAGTGCACCCAGTATTCCCAAATGTGAACCGACGGGACTACTGGGTGCATTCGTCGGAGTCACACGAACGTTCGGATGGATTAAGAATGTTTGATTGACCTTTTTTAATGGCTTAAGGTAAGCCTTCATAAATTTACTAGCAACGGATTTTGGCAGATTTAGTGTCATCCCAGTTCCTGGCTCTGATAGCTCACGTTTTTTACAGATACCATAATTGACTAAGACGCGGTTTGTAGCGTCAGATACTCTGCTACATTCTCATGGCGACATACTTTAGGTATGTTTTACAGCACTATTTGGTTGACCACACTAGCTAGATAACCGTGTTAAAATCTCAGTTTCACCTTCTGACCGATTATATACGCGGGATTCTGGTGCTTGGAAAGTAATTTCGAATCGTGCTGGCATCATCGTTTCACTTTCTTCTATCCTATGACACCAGTTCTTGTACTTTATTCGGTTCACTTAGAACGTTTACATCGGGCATGAGGTATGCACTCACTCTTGATCAATTATACTTTTCCTGTTCATCGTTTTTTTGGACATTTTTCATTTCACTCCGGACTTTTGGCATGAGGAATTCACTCATCTTTGTCAATAAGGTGATACACTTTTGATCAGCTACACTTTTCCTGTTCACCTCTTCCTTGAGTCATATTAGAAGCATGACATTTCCTTCACTTCATAAAAATGATCATTTCATTAAGGGTAAGGCGACTCTGTTGGAGGCTGTTTCTATCCCTCAAATCACTGATTTCGCTTGTTAATTTTTAGAAAAAGATTCCCCTGAAGAAGGGTTTCAACCAGAACTGCATCGGGATTATGGAAATATTGCTTACTAAACGAATGGACAAAGTTTTATTACAGGAATTGGTTTGAAGCCAATCACACGTTTATACAAGTTCACATGTGAAATACAACATTGTGATCAATAAAAAGAAGATTTATTGACAACGAATATCTGTTATTGGAAGAATTGAATTATTTTGTAAACTTTACAGGAAGTGTTGCAGACCCTAAGGAGTGCGAAGCAGGGACGCTGTTTATGGTTTATACAGCACTTTGTTTATTATTGCTTTGTAAATATGTGCATGCCCATTCCACTGCCAGTGCATCAAAAAAAGTGATGCGCCGACAACGCAATGGGCTCCTAAATAAGCCCCAGGGTGTGACTTCTTTTCCAGGCCTACACTCGGAATCTAATGAAACTGACCAGCATAGTGATGGCGAAAATAAGATTTTATTAGTTTCATCTGCAAAGTAGAAGTTACCTACTGACTAGTCACCACTACTTTTGGATGAAGGACCTTCAGTTGCATTAAATTCTTGATTGCTGCTTCTGTACTGACTTATGATTACTTCATTGGTGGATTGTATGAGTGAATGTCGAAGCAAAAATATTGACGGGTCACACTATCGTGACCAGGATATCAAGGGGAAAAATATGGAATAGATAAGTGCACGGAGGGAGGTATGCACCATCTATCCTTAATGCCGCATCTAAGTACCATGAATTTTTATATATATATATATATATATACATATATATATATATGTATATATATATATATATATATAGATAGATAGATAGATAGATAGATAGATAGATAGATAACCAAAGTAAGTATATGTGGAGTTAGGTGTAGAACATATATACAAACTTATCTTTCGATATTTTGTCCCTTAACAATCTGGTCACAATATTGGTCAACGGTCAATATTCTAGCTTTGATATTCCCAACCTACACCACTCTTGGCGATCAAGTCCTACCTTCCTCATTGAGATTGGTGCCCCCAGCAGAGCAGTGCATTTTGTGCTTTAATAGCATGACTGAAGAAAAGGAGATATTTGTCAATCTGAAGAATTTACAACCTGGTTACCATGTTGTTAAATGCTGGCTGACATTTGGTCATTTAAAGTTAAGATCAAGATGTCTTTTTAGGTCGAGCATAGACAGTGCTTGTTCTGCTCTGTGAGGCATGCTGTATATAGACTGTGGGCATGAAGCACCTTCCATCTTTTCCATTCGTTCTTGTTCGTACCCTTCCTAAATGCCTGCTTTTGTTTGGTCAATATGCTTAATTACTCCTACCTTTTGGTGTTTTGGACCCTCCCAAGAGACTGCCCCGTTACATATGATCTTACTCCTTTTTTTATTTAGGTTCCTTTCTGCGTAATATTTTTTTGATTGGTTTACTCAGCTCCTGTATAATCCCAGCACCAGCTTCACGGATGCCATGCCTCATGTTCGAATGGCATTTGCATTTTCCCGCCATGAGTTTCCTTTGTGCAGTTCAGCCTGTAAGAGCCGTCCAAACAAATGATTGTGTTTTCACTGCATCCTGGGCTCCGAGCGCAGTTTCAGCAAACGTCTGTAAATCATGTTCTCACATTTGCTGACCATTCAAAGACCGACATCAGCTGTGTTTAGAGGACGCCTCATTTATTCAAAGTTGCTTTCTTTGGATTAACACTGCGCAGCTCGTTATCATGCAGCCAAAGGGTGTAGATGCACATCAACGAACGATACAGTGAAAAATTAAATGCTCTTATGTAGTCAGCTGTACCACATACACACGGCAGGCTGGTAAGTATTCCAGAGACTTCCTGGATGCACTCTGTTAGCTCACAGGAAGCCCTTCTCTGACACGTCTTTTCCATTAATGACCATTCCTTGGAAGCAGGCGTGAGCTGTAAATATTACTCAACTACACTGGATTTGCATTGCATTCTGTTTTCGAGTCACCACGCTTAGTATGCAGAGCAAAGAATGGCCCAGTCAGAGATCTGTTAGTTAACCAGATTAATATGTCTGAAGCATCAGTGCATGCAGTGGCCATTGTTTAAAATATATGGCTCTTCACTCTGTCTGTCTCCTGTAGCCTCTGTCCCCCTCCCTCTCGCCTCACCCCAATCCAGCCAGATGGCCCTCACATCTAAACGCTCCAGTGCGCCGTTTCTGTAAACAGGGACTCAATTACACTGCTTTATGTTAATTATAATACTGTTTATACACATTTTCACAGTTCCGGTATTTCTCCGTCTGCAGTTGAAGTACAATTCTTTAATGTAGTTCTGAATCTGATATTGCTTTCAAGACAATTGTTTCGCTAATGATGCTGATGAGCTTCGATGCTTCAAAAGTATAGCGCATGTTGATCCATTGCTTCCTCTTACCAAACACACAGACCTGTACATCCCGGCTTCACCCATACCCCCTCTCACAGTTACGCAACTTATGTGTTCTACTCCCACCCATTCCACTGAGCGGTTTCCTATACCTCATTAACATGAAGCCCAGGACCTTTTAAGTGAGGCTGCCCACTTTTGTGTGATTGAGAGGTAAGCTATGCAGTGTTCATTGGGTGTCTCACTAGATCTGGACGGAGGCCGAGAGGTGTGCAACAAGTCACTTGTGGCCACAATCGACCTGAGCCAGAATGTAGATACCCTACAGAATAACATACTATGCTGTTATTTGTCAGGCATTTTATTTCTGTGTCATGCTTAAGTATGATTGAAATCCCATAAAGAAGTGAGTGCTGCATGGAAGATATTGTTCAGAAAGTCTCATTATAATCCATTGTTTTTCAGTGGCACCTCCAAATCTGGGGATGCGAAGGCACCCACTACACCCCAACTACCAGCACTACTGGGACTATGGAGCTTGTGTGCAATCAGTTTGGTTTTGGAAATGGTAACTCAGTAAGATTAGTGCTCAACTCTGACATCGCTGTGTTATAAAAGTTGCCAGATTGTTCCATGTAGACGGTGTGTTAGGGTGGTGGCAGCTCCCTTTTACCTCCGCTCAGCTTGTGGCCATAATTTAGAGCAGTTGTGATTTTAACATTGAAAGATCGATTTTAAACATTGGAAGATCGTATTTTTTTACTGTGCATTTTATTTTGCCTAATCCTTTTTTGTTGTCCAGGATCATCGCGGGGGTGCTCTGACTCACCCATTATTCTTTAGAAGCCTCTTATGGCCCCTTTTACCGCGGCTGGTGCTCCGGTTGTGTGAAGGGTGGGTGGCCATCTTGGGAGTAGTCCTTCTCCCCAGCTGAACTGGTGGCAGCGTTCTAGCTGGGGGAGAGAGGACACAGCATAAATTCAGCTGAGGCTGTGAGTCTTTGCGGTGTGTTAGGGTGGTGGCAGCTCCCTTTTACCTCCGCTCAGCTTGTGGCCATAATTTAGAGCAGTTGTGATTTTAACATTGAAAGATCGATTTTAAACATTGGAAGATCGTATTTTTTTACTGTGCATTTTATTTTGCCTAATCCTTTTTTGTTGTCCAGGATCATCGCGGGGGTGCTCTGACTCACCCAATATTCTTTAGAAGCCTCTCCTGGACCCTTTTACCGCGGCTGGTGCTTCGGTCGTGTGAAGGGTGGGTGGCCATCTTGGGAGTAGTCCTTCTCCCCAGCTGAACAGGTGGCAGCGTTCTAGCTGGGGGAGAGACGACACAGCATAAATTCAGTTGAGGCTGTGAGTCTTTGCGGTGTGTTAGGGTGGTGGCAGCTCCCTTTTACCTCCGCTCAGCTTGTGGCCATAATGTAGAGCAGTTGTGATTTTAACATTGAAAGATCGATTTTAAACATTGGAAGATCGTATTTTTTTACTGTGCATTTTATTTTGCCTAATCCTTTTTTGTTGTCCAGGATCATCGCGGGGGTGCTCTGACTCACCCGTTATTCTTTAGAAGCCTCTCCTGGCCCCTTTTACCGCGGCTGGTGCTCCGGTCGTGTGAAGGGTGGGCGGCCATCTTGGGAGTAGTCCTTCTCCCCAGCTGAACTGGTGGCAGCGTTTTTTAGCTGGAGAAGAGAGGACACAGCATAAATTCAGCTGAGGCTGTGAGTCTTTGCGGTGTGTTAGGGTGGTGGCAGCTCCCTTTTACCTCCGCTCAGCTTGTGGCCATAATTTAGAGCAGTTGTGATTTTAACATTGAAAGATCGATTTTAAACATTGGAAGATCGTATTTTTTTACTGTGGCTTTTATTTTGCCTAATCCTTTTTTGTTGTCCAGGATCATCGCGGGGGTGCTCTGACTCATCCGTTATTCTTTAGAAGCCTCTCCTGGCCCCTTTTACCGCTGCTGGTGCTCCGGTCGTGTGAAGGGTGGGCGGCCATCTTGGGAGTAGTCCTTCTCCCCAGCTGAACTGGTGGCAGCGTTCTAGCTGGGGGAGAGAGGACACAGCATAAATTCAGCTGAGGCTGTGAGTCTTTGCGGTGTGTTAAGGTGGTGGCAGCTCCCTTTTACCTCCGCTCAGCTTGTGGCCATAATTTAGAGCAGTTGTGATTTTAACATCGAAAGATCGATTTTAAACATTGGAAGATCGTATTTTTTTACTGTGCATTTTATTTTGCCTAATCCTTTTTTGTTGTCCAGGATCATCGCGGGGGTCCTCTGACTCACCCGTTATTCTTTAGAAGCCTCTCCTGGCCCCTTTTACCGCGGCTGGTGCTCCGGTCGGTTGAAGGGTGGGCGGCCATCTTGGGAGTAGTCCTTCTCCCCAGCTGAACTGGTGGCAGCGTTCTAGCTGGGGGAGAGAGGACACAGCAAAAATTCAGCTGAGGCTGTGAGTCTTTGCGGTGTGTTAGGGTGGTGGCAGCTCCCTTTTACCTCCGCTCAGCTTGTGGCCATAATTTAGAGCAGTTGTGATTTTAACATTGAAAGATCGATTTTAAACATTGGAAGATCGTATTTTTTTACTGTGCTTTTTATTTTGCCTAATCCTTTTTTGTTGTCCAGGATCATCGCGGGGGTGCTCTGACTCACCCGTTATTCTTTAGAAGCCTCTCCTGGCCCCTTTTACCGCGGCTGGTGCTCCGGTCGTGTGAAGGGTGGGCGGCCATCTTGGGAGTAGTCCTTCTCCCCAGCTGAACTGGTGGCAGCGTTCTAGCTGGGGGAGAGAGGACACAGCATAAAATTAGCATGCCTCCGTCAGCGCGCAGCGGTCGCGCATGGCGGGCGCGCCTTAGGCGCGCCGAAGGTAAGCCAAAGGTAAGCTCGTCTGTGCCCGTCCGCGCTTCGGACGTGCCGGACACAGGACGGGCTACCTTGCAGGTGTGCAATCCTGACAACACAGTGATTGGGTATACCCGAGCGAGTCTGCTGGCGCTTCGCCCGCCGGTTGAGACACGACCGAGGTGTGTATCAATAGATCCTGTTAGTCTTAATTCCTGCTCTGCTTGTGGTTTTTATTGCAGTATTAATGAGATTATTTCATCAGGTTCCATCTTAGGTTCAAGCTCTATTTCTGCTGCTTTAATCAATGCTCGCTCAATGAGTAAACAAACAGCAGAAATCTTTTCACTATTGGAAGATGGTACATTGGACTTGCTGTTTATAACAGAAACTTGGCTGAACAGCTCATGTGCTCCTGACATTGAGCTGGCCATCCCCAGAGGGTTTAAGATCCGTAGGAAAGACAGAGCCAGTGGTAGGGGTGGCGGATTAGCCATTATTTTTAGGGAATCATGGGTCCTCAATATTGAATCTACGGATGACATAGCTGAGGGTGAGATTGTGAACTTCTCTCTGGTGTTGTCGCCACATTTTATATTGGGAGGTTCCCTCATCTATCGACCACCAGGCCCCTCGGGTCCTTTCCTTAAAGCTCTCCTGGAAACTCTGGTTCCCCGAGCAGTGAGGTTTTCGCGTTTCTTACTGCTTGGTGACCTGAATATCCATGTCGATCGTTCAGAACTTTAGGAAAGCAAACTTTTACATGATTCTCTTGACCTGGCTTTACTAACCCAATGGGTCTCCTCCCCCACACATACGGGTGGGCATACTCTGGATGTTATTTGTTCTAACTTTCCCCTGAAGGTCGAGGCCCCTCAAATTTTAACTTGGACTGATCATCGGCTGATTAGATTTACATGGTCGGCCATGAAAGATACGCCCAAGTCCGGCAGGAATATGTTTCCCCCGAAGAACAATATAGGCAATTTTATTGCCTCGCTCGATCAAAATAGACCTATTCTTGGGGTGGAGCTGGATTCTGCACTGCAATCATTTGATGGGTGGTTGGGAGCAGAGATCTCCGCCTCATCGAAAGGGTCCAATTCAAGTAGAGATAGGATGACCCCCCTACAACCCTGGTATTCGCCCCAACTACGCATACTTAAGCTTGCGTGTAAGAAATTGGAGCGAGTGTGGCGGGCGGCCTATTGCCCACAAGCCAAGGCAGTATACCGCACGGCACAGCGGGAGTATTATGCCAGTATCAAACGGGCTAAATCTGAATACTTTGTCAAGAGAATTGAGAGAGCCAATAATAACAGTCGCAAAATTTTTTCTATTGTCAAGAGTTTTCTCTCCCCCTGTGCAGAACAAATGTCAGTGAAGCCTTCTACTGAATGGTGTGAGAATCTTTCTTCTTTTTTCTTATCAAAAATTGCTACTATACAGCAGAGTCTCAGAGCTGTCAATGGTGGGAGTAGGATTTTTGATAATGTTAAATCTATAGCCCCACCTACCCATACTATGGAGACATTTACCCCCCCCCTCAGTGGAAGACACCCTGTTTGCAATTAAGTCTTTGAGATCTGGCGCCCCTGGTGATACATGCCCGGCCCGGGTGTTGGCTGTAGTGGCAGAATCACTGGCAATGGAGGTTTCGCAAATAATGAGCCTAATTTTTAAAACATCTAAGGTTCCCGATGAATGGAAACAGGCAAAGCTTCTTCCTTTGTTGAAGAAGACAGGAGCTGATCCCGCTGTGCCGGGCAATTGTAGACCTATTTCCCTGCTTCCAGCTATGGCAAAAAAATTGGAGAGAAACTTGCTTTTCATCAGTTAAATGCCTTTGTCGAATCTTCAGAGGCTCTCCATCCTGCCCAGTCTGGCTTTCGTGCAGCACATAGCACGGAGTCAGCCTTGGTGGAGATCACAGAGGCTATTAGGGAGTGTTTGGACAGTGGCGGCAGAGCGGCTCTAATTTTATTGGACCTCTCTGCCGCGTTCAACACTGTCCCACACTCTCTCCTTCTGGCTGAGATTGGTGTGCTGGGCTCAGCACTGGAATGGGTGGAATCTTTTTTGTCCGATAGGTCCCAGCAGGTTTGGATCCCACCTTTTTCTTCCTCGACCAAGCCTCTTACTACCGGGGTACCCCAGGGGTCTACATTGAGCCCCTTGCTTTTTAATGTCTATCTTACCCCGCTTATAGCGATGGCTGAACAAATGGGGGCCAAAATTATAGCGTACGCAGATGATACGCAACTTTTATTTACATGGCCTGATACAGCATTAGATACTGAGGTTATTTGTTCCTGTCTTTCTTCGGTTTTCAATTGGTTAGCAGCGGCACAGTTGAAATGTAACAAAGATAAAACAGAAATTTTGTTGTATGGCCAATTTCCGCCTAATTTTAGAGAACTTGTGTGGCCTCCGGATTTTCCCCAGCCAAACTCAGTCACCATCCCTGCGAAGAATTTGGGAGTATGGTTTGGAGAGGATCTGAGGTTTGAGGCACACATAAAGAAACTTACAGGAGTGTGCTTCGGATCTCTCAAGGCCATGAGAAAGTTCTTTCCATATCTCCCATCTTCGGCAAGAGAATCGGTTGCGAGGGCTTTAATACTATCACGGCTCGACTATGCCAATTCTCTTCTTAGTGGAACTCCAGCCTTCCTAGTCGCCAGATTACAGATCATCCAAAATGCGACAGCGAGACTTCTTTGTAATGTGCCTAGCAGAGAGAGTGTACGAATCCATTTGAAAGAACTACACTGGCTACCAGTAACACAAAGGATTACTTTAAAAAATCTGACATTAGCATTTAAGGCAGCCAATGACCTTGGGCCTTCGTATCTGAAGAAAAGATTTAGCCGCTACACCCCCACTCGATCTTTATGCTCATCGGATTGTAATTTGCTGAGCGTTCCTCGCTTTCGGCGAGTGTGCCTTGGAGGCCAGTCAATTGCGGTTCTTGCGGCTTCGGCCTGGAACGCTCTGCCTCTGTTCTTAAGATCAATTCAGAATTTTGTACCTTTTAAGAAGGCACTGAAAACTCATCTTTTTGGACTTGCTTATTAGATTATTTTAAATTCTTTTTGTTTTTGCTTTGGCCACCTGCTTGTTTTCTTCTTCCGCGCCAGGATACTCTGGTAGTAACAGAGCGTGTTATAAAACAGCTAAATAAATAAGCAGAACACAATCTCCTCACCCCTGAGCCTTTCCTTTAGAAATCATCACTATCTGGTGCTTTCGACCAGGTCCATAGTGGAAGCAGACGTGCTCCAAACCCCGCAATGCACTGGTTTATTAAATGATGACCCAGGTCTGGAACCTGAAAGCCAACCAACATGGTACCACCAAACAACTGTGTGTGTCTTTCTTACAACTTACATATCAGAAATCCTGGCAGTGGCAGAGGCAACTCAGCATTTAATTTGTCCTGAATTAATGCAAGTTTAACGTTAAGGTAGCCTTTAGTGACAGTTTTTTTAACAGCTCTATGAAACCGCAAAAATAACGGAGGCACTGTGATGTTACTGCCTCCATCTTACTTTTGAATGTGTTTCCTTGTGTGTTTTTTAGGATGACTTTAGGATGTCTTTGTCCCATGCACAAAGTGTGCTGATGGTCTCCCTAAAACCGATTTTTGTGGATTGTGATAATTTGTCATTGTTGTATGTTTTGATTTTGGACAAAGGTTGTTTGCAATTTGCTGTTGTCTATCTTTCTTCTGAGTCGCAGACAGCCCATGGATAATGGGATGATGCCTCAAAACGGGGTCACACATCTTAGTTTTGGGCTTACAAGAAATTGAGGAAATGAAAGATGACCATCTCTGCCCACTTTGCTGACACTGTGCTGGCTTATAGGAAGGGATGATCTACAGCAAAGGTCATCTTGACTAAGCAGATCTACTAAGCCAACTCTCACAAGACCAGAGTCTTTGTGGTAAAGGGGAGAGTACTGTGTTTTCTACCAGCTCTGTGCACACAGGGTGATGGTGGTTTCTGGCACTGAGGGTTATGGGACTAGTACCTTAGTACCCATTCTCTTGGGAGAAACCTTGAGGAGAGAAATACTAAAGCAGAGCTCTCAGCCCAAGAACACATAATCTGGTCTGCCTTTCCTCCATGACATCTGCTCTCTACTCAACACCAGTCTATGCTTGCTATCTACTCTACGCAACACCACTCCACACAACGCCTCTCCACTCCACTTAATGCATCTCTACATAGATCCATGAAACTGCCTTCCACTATACACAACACCACACCACTTTACATCACCCCATTCTATGCCATGCCACTCTTCTCCACTCTATGGCACGCCACTGCACTCTGTGCAACGTCCTCCACGCAATACCACTCAATGCAACGCCACTCCACACAATATCATGCAATGCCAATTCTGCTCCATGTCACAGCACTCCCCTCTACACAACAGCACTCCACATAACTACACTCCACTTCACACAATGCCACTCCACTCAACGCCATGCCACTCCGTGCAGTGCCATTCCAGGCACCTGCACTCCACTTAATGCAAACCAACTCCACTCTATACAATTGCACTGTACACAACTGAACTCCATGCAACTGCATTTCACTCTACACCATGCCACTCTACGTCACTCTATGCCACTCCACTCTACCGCATGACACTCTACTCTATGCAACTGCACTCAATACAATGCCACTCCATGCAACGCCATGCCACTCTACACCATGCCACTTCACTTTACGCAATGCCACTCTGCTCCACTCCATGCCACTTTGCTCTATGCAACACCACTCTGCTCCATACAACACCACTCTACTCCACTCCACACAATTCCACTCCTCATCATGCAATGTCATTCGGCTCCATGCAACGCCCGTCTGCTTTATGCAACACCACTCCATGTAACTGTACTCCACCTTACGCCTCACCACCCCACTCTATGCCATACCAATCTATGCAACGCTACGCCACTCTATGGCACTCCACTCTACGCAATGCCAGCCTGCTCCATATAATGCCAATCTGCTCCAGGCAATGCTAATCCCCTCTATTCAACAGTAATCAAATCTGCTTTACGCGATGCCACTTCACGGAACTGCACTCCAATCTACAACACACCATTCCACTCTATACCACACCACTCCACTATACGCCACTCTGATCTATGCAATGCCACAGCACACAACTGCACTTCTCTCTAAGCCACCCGACGTAGTCCCACTCCATGCAATGCCAATTCACGTAACGCTACTCCACAAAACGCAATTGTTCTCCACTCTATGCAACACAACTCCATGCAACGCCAATCCACTCTACACAACTGTACTCCACCCAACTGCACTTCACTCTACCCAGCCCACTCTACTCTACGGCATGCCACTCCACTCTATGCAATGCCATTCCAAGCAGTGACACTCAGAGCAATGCCACTCCACGCAATGCCACTTCACTCTTCACAGCGCCACTCTGCTCCATGCAGTGTCACTCCGTTCAATGCAACACCACTCCACTCAGCATCACTACACACAACACAACACCACTCCACTCTACACAACTTAACTCTACACAGGTGCACTCCACACCACTGAACTCCACACAACTGCATGCTACTCCACACAATGCCACTCTATGCGATGCCACTCCACGCAATGCCACTTCACGCAACTGCACTCCACTCTATGCACCCCACCACACTCCACTCTACACAACTGCACTCTACACAACTGTACTCCTCCCAACTGCACTCCACTTTACAACATACCACTCCCCTTCATTCTACACCACTCCACTCTAAGCTGCACTACTCTATGCAATTTCACTCCATGCAACACCACTCAGTACAACGCCACTCCACTCTATGCCCCATCACCCTGCTCTACACCACACCACCCCACTCTAAGCAATGCCACCCAGTTCCACGCAATGCCACTCCACGTAAATGCACTCCACTCTATGCCACTCCACTGTATGCCAAGCCACTCTACACAACACCATGCCACTGTATGACACTCTGCTCTTCACAACACCACTCCATGCCATTTAATGCCACTCTATGCCACTCCGCTCTTCGCAATGCCACTCTCCTTTAATCAACACCACTCCATGCAATGCCATTCCTCTCCACGCAATCCCACTCCTCTCTACACAAAACCACTCTGCTTCACACAACACCACGCCACTCCACACAACTGCACTCCACTCTACTTAACTCCCCTCTATGTCATGTCACTCTACACTACGAAATACCATTCCACATGCCACTACATGCAACATCACTCAATACAATGCCACTAAACTCAATGCCATGCCAACCTGCTCTCAACCTGCTCTCACCGCTACACTCAATTCCACTCTGCTTTGCGCAACAGCAAGTCACTCCATGCAACTGCACTCCAATCTATGCTAATGCACTCCACTCTATACTGTGCCACTCTACGCAACGCCATGCCACTCTGCACCATTCCACTCCGCACCATTCCACTCCATGCAATGCCACTCCACACAGTGCCACTCCATGCAACACTACTCTATGCCACTCCATTCAATGCCACTCCATGCAACTGCACTCCACTCTAACCAAGGCCCCTCCATGCAACTGCACTTCACTCTGCACCCTTCCCTTCTACTCTGCAGCATGCCACTCCACTCTGCTCAATGCCACTCTATGCAGCGTCACTCAATGTAATGCCACTCCATGCAACGCCACTCCACGTAATGCCACTTCGCTCCACACAAACCAACTCCACTCTACGTAACACTACTCCATGCAACTGCACTCCAACCAATGCCATGCCACTCTACACATCACTCCTTTCCACTCAATGCCACTGCATGCAACACCACTCCACGCAACTGAACTCCACTTTATGCAACCCCACTCCATGCAATGCCACTCCACTCTACACAACTGCACTCCAGGCAACTGTACTCCACTCCCTTCTACGACATGCCACTCCACTCTACTCCATGCAACTCAACGCTACGCAGCACCACTTGACGCAACACCACTCAATACAACACTAATCCATGCAATGTCACTCCACTCTACATAATGCCATCCCACTCTGCACAACTGCACTCCACTGGATGCCACTCCCCTCCAATCAATGCCACACCACTCCAGGCAGCATCAATCAATGAAGTGCCACCCACGGAGAGCCACTCCACCTGACTGAAGTTCATGCCTGAGCGCTGCGGTCATCCCGACTGCCGACTCTCCCGCCTTGCCTGACCCCAAAATGGCGGGCCGGCGGTGATCTCAGGGAGATGTAGATGGCTCCCCCGACAGGGCGTAGTTGGGTCCCATGCAAGGCAAGCGCGAGCGGGAGGGGAGAACCACAGCGGCGGATGTGCCGCGTGTCCTGCCCGGAAAGCCTGATGGAGAGATCTACTTTTTCATGCAGCGCTAGCGGATAGGCACCTTTACTATCGCGCCCAGGAAGCTGCACAGACCTGGGATTTCTTAAATTGGGGCCCCGTACGCCTGCCCAACGTCAGCATAAGCCTGGCGGCCCTATTTCTTGGTGGCGAAGGGGCTATTCGATCACCGCCATCACTGATCACGTTATGCCTGACTCTAACATGGTGATCTCGAGGCACCGGCCCTAAGGAATTCAGCCTCTAAAGAAGAGCAAGCAGTAGCAAGGAAGAACAAAAGATGGGTACATAGAAAAGGGAATGATGAAAGGAAGATTGAATGAGGGAAGGGTGAAAGTAAGGAAGGATGGATAAATGAGTAGGTGGTTCAATGAATCAGCCCGCCATCATGGCCGTCCGGCTCCCGCACTGGAGTCCGCCTTAATGCTACCATTGAGACTTTTAGCCGTGAAAACGAAGGGCCAACGAAAGCAACACACAAGGAAAGCATGGGGAACATTTTCAAGTTATAAAGAGCACGGGGGTGCTTTGGTCCCGACGTTGCGATCTGGATGGAGCTTGCCTGCGTGGAGAACATGGCGGCCGGGCCCGCTGTTAAGATGCTGCTGGGGGCCGGAGCGTGATCCTCAGCACCGGAGCGGATTTCGGCGCTGTGACCTCCCCCTAGTGCCACGGCGCTGGTGAGACGGAACAAAGGGGCTGAAGGCAGGGATATAGCTGCGAAGGAAGAAGCCCCGGGAAAAGGCCTTCCTGACCTTGCTGCCTGACCTTAAGATGGCTGCTCAATCCCTTATATCTCAAGCTCTTAAGGCACCCGGGGGTATACAATAGGCCACGGCCACTTGCAGGACGCTGCCCAGAGGCCCTGAGGACCGTGCTCCGCGACAAGAAAGAAACCCTGACCTACAGTGCCACTTGAAAACCACAAGTCTAGTCCCCACAGCCGAGTGAGAGGAGGATCGCATGAGCGCACCAAAGTGCGGCTTGGCCCCGGGACCTGCCCATATGACAGACAAGAACTAGGGCTTAAACAGCCAAAGGAGAATATGGGGCTGACCTGTGATGATCTCCAGGCCACACTCAGGGACTTTATAAGAGAGCTGCGCGACAACATTGAAGCCGACATCAGTGCTTCTCTCGATGCCTTCAAATCTGCCCCTTACCCTTCCTTGCTCCATCCACCTTGTCCGCTATGTTCTCCTTACCCTTCCTTGCTCCATCCACCTCGTCCCCAATGTTCTTTAAATGCTTTTCTTGATACTTATGTAACTTTTAACTGATGTATATTGCAACATTATTGTTCCTCATGTTAAGTGCTCTGATTCTTTCGGGTCTAGCCAGCGCTATATAAAACTCATTAATTAAATGCCACTCCACTCTATGCAATGTCACTCCATGTAAACCCACCCCCCTCCATGCAAAGCCACGCTACTTCATGCAATAACACTCCATGCAACTACACTCCACGCAATGCTACACATGCCACTACACTTTACACAACAGCACCCCACGCAACTGCAGTCCACACCACTCAACTACACTCAACACCATGCCAGGCCACTCTACTCTGCACAATGCCACGCAACGCAACACCATTCAATACAACGTTAATCCATGCAACCACATCATGCAACGTAATTACAATCCACATAATACCACTTAACACCACATAAGTCAGCTCCACCTAATTACACACTACTCAATACCACATATATACACCCCACATAAATCCACACTATAACGCATAACAATCCACATAAATACACTCCACACCATGCCACTTAATTCCACTCAACAAAATGTCACTCAATCCCACACTGTTCAATGCCACACAATTCAACTCCACACAAATCCATTCCACACCACACAATTCCACACCACATAATTCAACACCAAACCACTTTATTCCACTCCATAGCACAATTCCACTACACGTATATTCAATTTGCAGCACATAATTCAACATCATACCTTATAACTCAACAGCACACCACATAATTAAACTCCACTACATAACACTCCGCAACACAAAATATCATTCAACATAATTACACTCCATTACACAATTCAATTCAAATGTCTTTAATCGGTTATAGTACAAATAACCATAAAAGCACAAAAATTAAAATTCATTAATTTCTTTGCTGCTTCAGTGCATAGTTGTTACAGATAAAAGAGATACAATATAATTAATAAAATATAAAATATCTTAATGGCATGTGAATTCATATACACAATTTATAATAATATTGTTTTCCGTAGAGTGAAAACTTTTTTTAAAAATGCAATAACCAAAGCAATGACATATTCATTCTCTAGGTATTGAATAGCTAAAAATGCGGGGCGACACTGTTTCAGCCCCATGTTCTTTAAGACGGGGACAATCCATCTCCTTCTTGGTATGTCATAATACCTACAGAATAACAAAATGTGAATGGTAGATTGTATGGAAATGTCAACACATGGGCACTTGCACAGAGCTCTCGCCCAATCATTTACCTTAGGGAAACTCAAGAATCTATGTAAAATGTTCGCCTTAAGACGTGTCAGCAATAGACGATCAAAGTCACCGACTATTAATAATAAATATGGTTGGGTCCCTGGGGACAGCAGAGTTAACTGGTGGGCTTGTACCGTAGATTTCCTCATTTCAATAGTCTCTCTACGTTCCCCCAGAAAACTCATACTACTCTCCTTCAGAGATTTTCTTGAGATGCTTCACTTTGACTGTGGCTTAGTGTAATATTCTGGATGTCCTAAGTTTAAGAGGAATATTTTCACGTATTCTAACTATCTCATTTGCCTTGAGCCATCCAACCCCAATGCATTTGTTAGTAGGTCCCGATTAAAACCTGCTTAATCTGATGTCCATATTTTATGCCAAAGGAGGACCGGTTGGATTTTAATTATGGCCTCCAAATATGGCATTCCCAATTCCTGGTGACAGATGTAATTAGAGGCACTATCTGGAAGGGAGAGAAGAAATTTAAAAAATGTGTTTTCTGCAATTTGCAGAGTATATAACTCTGCATAGCCCCATATAGCCGCTCCATAAGTGGCTATTGCCACACATTTTGCCCTGTAGATGCTCAATAATTCCCCCATGGGGCGTCTGCCTAATTTACGGCTAAAGTTTGATAATGCCATTAATGACTTAACAAACAGTAGGCGTCTAATCTTCACTACTGCTGACCAAGAACCGGACCCATCGAATACAATACCGAGATAAGAAAATGTTTTTATACATTCAATAGGCCTTGAGTCAATAGTGATAGGTTTAAACCTCTTATTTGCCCCTGCCCCACAATTGTAAATTGTAAATTGATACTTGTATAGCGCACTACTCACCCACAAGGGTATCAAGGCGCTTGTACGAATACCGCAGTGGAACCCTTCCTGGCCTTTCCCTGTGAGGTGTCCATTCCTGGGCACCCCCAAGGTGGAGGCCATGCATCCTTAGCGTTGTGGGGGCCGTTGTGGAGATTAAGCAAGCTATTGCCCAGAGTTGCAGAGTGGGACTCCATGATTGGAATAGGCACCGAGGCGAGAATTATCAGGTCCGTGGAATTTTGAGCCCAAGACCCGCCAAGGCGGGGAATTGAACCCTGGTCCCGGGCTAGACCTCTGCATCAGGGTCTGCCGCTCTAACCATTGAGCCAAACTTCTCCAAAATTCATACTAAAGGTTTTAGAGCAATTAATCGAGAGCCCAAGTTGTGTCATAAAATTATAAAACGAGTTCACAGCTCTATGAAGTGCAAGAGGAGTATGGTCCATTAAAACTGCGTCATCTGCATATAAGAGTGCAGGGATTGGACGCTACCCTAACATCGGTAAATCCCTGCACTCTTTAACTAGGACACAGCCTTGCCTCACACCTTTCCTTACATTAAAGTGAGTAGTGCATTCTCCGCCAAGCCCATAGCGGACTTTAGCCTTTGCCCCTACATAGAGCTGCTTTAAAAAAGTTATTATTAAAACATCTACCCCTAGGCTTTCTAAAATTGACCACAATTTCTCATGTATGACACAGTCGAAAGCTGCCGTCAGGTCAACAAAAATCATGAATAATCTTTCCTTTTTAACCCTGGTGTATTTAACCATTATGATGTGTAAATTGAGACTCTGTTCAACAGTACCCAAGCCCTTTCGGAACCCGAATCGAAGGTCACTTATCACTTTCTTTTCCACTGTCCAGATCTGCATTCTATCTAATAAAATCTGCCCGATGATCTTAACTGTTGAGTCCAACAGTGAGATCGGGCAGTAGCAGGCCAGATTTGCCCTATCTCCCTTTTTAAAAATTGGTAGGATTATAGATTCGTACCATATAGGTAAAACGCCACACTACAAGCATTTAAAACCTGCATTAAAATTGGTCCCCATAGGGCTACATTTGATTTAAAAAGATCTACAGGTATGCCATCAGGCCCTGGAGCCTTACCACCCAGGCTTGAATTAATTGCCGTTGTAACTTCACCTAGTGTAAAGACCATTGTGGGCATTTGTTCCCGGGTCTCTATATCAGATACAATTTCAACTTGATCTATTACAGAATTACTATACAGGGTCATAAAATCATGTATAAACTCAGGCTCAGAAATAGCGATTTCTATAGAGGCCCTATCTTGCTCGGCTAAGAAAGGCGCGTTCACCGCCTTCCAAAAGGCGGATGAATCCCGAGACTCAGAGGCATCGCGCAAAGCGCGCCATGACTCCTCCTGTAGAGTGATCTTTCTGAGTTTTAAAACTTTTCTATAATTTCTTTTTGCCTCTCTTATATCTTCCCTATTTTTCACTTTCATGTGAAGGGAGTTTTTTAATTTAGTGTAAGCCTTAGTGCACTCTGTGTCGAACCATCCTTGTTTCTTAACATGCCTCCTTTTTATTTTGACAGTAAGTGCTTTTTTCACGTAATTAGAAATAGCCACAAAGTTTTCAATAATTTTATCTCTGGGGGACTTTTCATCTAGACAGTTTAGGAACATGCTCTTACAATTTAACACAACTTTAGTAATGAATTCCTCAGGGTCCACCATGGCCCATTTAAGTACAAATTCATTTTGCCTGGTCAAAACAATGTTCTCTGCAATATCAGTAGAATCAATTCTAGCATTAGTACACCGGCTAAGCATCTTTACGTTCATACTTAAGGGGAAGTGGTCGCTTAGGGCAATCCCATGTGTCTTGAAATTACTAACACGGACGTATATCTATTAGAAAATAGTATATAGTCAATAGTGAAGAAGATGCCTCGGCCGTTAAAGGTGGGACTAAACGGCTCTGTCGGAGAACACTGATTATTAGCACTCCATTACACACAATCCCACTCCACATAATTCCAATACACTCAAAAACAATACACAAATCCACTCCAACCACACAATTCCACACTACACAATGCCACAGCTTACAATACCAATCCAACCCATATACTTCCACTAAGCATCACATTCATCCACTCCAATCCATAACATATCGGTAAGAGACATTTACATTTACAACACTATTAGCTCTAACTCTTTCTTTTTTCTAACACCCAAACACACAGATCTGGAGCTTAGCTCTACCTATTTGTTCTTTTTCATCATCAGAATGGCAAACCTATACACACAGTTTCATGCCACACAATTCAACTCCACACATTTCCGGTCCACACCATATGATTCTACTCCAAGCCACACAATACAACTCAACAACACAATTACACAACACACCACATACACAGTGGCGGCTGGCAGGGAATGGTGGGGGGGAGAACAAAACATTAAAAAAACAGAAAACACCTCCTCATGCCGAGGTGCCTCCAGCTCTCCTTCGTAACTGCTGGAGTCCAGAAGCACACAGGTTCCCCAAAGCTAATCACAACGCTGCAATGCAGCATTGTGATTGGTTCCGCAAAGAAATTACATTGCTGCAATGCAGCGTTGTGATTGGTTTGAGCACCGTGGATCAGGGCTCAGATGTGGTCTGGGAGCCTGGGCATGTTCTCCACCAGGCAGTGTAATGCAGCCTGATGGGTAACATGCAAAGTATGCATGGCGGTTTGGCCGGGCCTATATGGCACGCCAAGCAGTCATTTGCACTTAGTGTGCACAGTCCACTCCTCCTCCCTGAGCCACCAGCGACGCCCGCCCTAACCCAGCTCTGCAGCAATGAAAAAATAACAATGCCACAGCTATAGGGCACTGAAGGCTGCCACACTGCAGCCCTGCTCAGCCTTGGCAGAAAGCACTTGGATGAAATTATGGGATTGCGGTCTCAAACCTGTTGCAACACAGTACTCAAGCCTACTTTGGCCCCTGCACATAGGTGATGGGAGCACTAAACATCCATGGGGCTCTGGTGAATGTAATTCTGCACTGTACTTCCATTGCTGTCTCCGAGCCAGGAACAACAAGCGGACAGTCAAAGAGAGGCAGACATCCTCAAATGACAACCCAGTTGTCTGACTGCAGCTGCGATCAGCAGCTACAGCGCCATCTCCTGCTGCCTTCTTGAGTACTCTCAAAACTCGTACATAGGGAAAGAAGCTTGGTACATATCATGACATAATTTCTATTGCAATTAAACTGGGGCATTCACAGTAGATTTTATGGTATGAGTTTCACATTTGGGCTGCAGTTGCATGAGATATCGTGCATCGATTTCAATGTATAAAGGATGAAAATTGTGCATCATATTCATAGCTTATGAAATAATTTGCATATTTATTACAGTGACCTCATTTATGAAAGAAGCATTGCTAGAAGCTTGTCTTGTGGTCTCAATCAAGCAATTGGTTAGCAGCATATAGACCTGCAGACTTTAAGCCTCATTCTCCTCCCTCACTCAAATGCACACACAGTCAAATGCTTTTGCTCCCATGTATCGGAGCGCACACACACACACACATATCAACACAGATCTTTGAACTTTATCACGGTAGGACGATTGCATTTTCTTTTTTGAAAATCTTTTATTGAGAAAAACAAATCAAATAATATCACACACATCAACACAAATACAAAAAATAATCGTGAAAACATACAATAAGGATAAAATTAAATGTGGCCAATAACGAATCATAAACAGTACAAATGGGGCACGTTTTACAAGAGCTTAAATCTGGATGTCTCCATCAGGACTGCAGTCATAGAGCACAGGATTACTGTGGTTTATTGTCAATCGCAAATGGAGTGGTATCTCTAAAGGGGGTGCACAACCAACCTTCACTTTCATTCCATGGGGCCCAAATTTTGGTCCACTTACCCGGGCTACCTCTGCTTTCATACACCGCTCTCTCAGCCTGCATGCATCAATCCATATCAGACTCCCATTCTGAGCATTTCAATTCAGTTCCACCTTTCCACGTTCTGGTGATATTACGTTTAGCCACCATGCACCCCAGTGAGACCCACAATCGCTCTGGCCTAGTCAGATCAGTGGTCTCCCAAATATTCAAGAGACAGAATCTAGCAGTAATTTCAAAAACTTTACAGCAGACCTGGGATAAAGTGGAGATAATCTGCCCACAGCACCTCTGGAGGATGGGGCACTCCCACCATTGATGCAGATAAGTGCCTACCTGGCCACAGCCCCGCGGACACATTGGAGAGTTCAGAAGACCCATTTTAACCAAGAAAGAGCTCGTATACTAGGTCCTATGCGGCAACTTAAGTTGGATTAATTTCAACCAGGGCCGAATCGCCACCTCAAGGGTTGAGGCGAGGGCCTCCCTCCAGTCCTTATCATCAATTTCACCCACATCTGAGCACCATTTTGCACAGACTTTGACAAGAAGATCAGGTGAGTTGTTAAGGAGTTGAAGTTTCCCTTTTTCTGTGTGGTCACCCCAAATTTTTTATCTTTAGCTGGACCCTATATTTTGGCTGGTTTAAAAACTATGTGCACTTTGCCACTATTAACCAGTTGAAAGATTTCTGTGCTTCCCTTTTAAACGTGGTGAAATTGGCATACCCCTGATTGGCATATTTAAATTAACTGTAAGTCCCTTGAATGTGGTACAAAGTGTACCCAGGGCCAGTAAGTTAAATGCCACCAGTGAACGGCAGCACCAATTGCGCCATCTAGTACTGCAACAGTGTAAACATGATTGTAGACCTACCATTTGTAGGCTGGTTGTTGCAAATTTCAACTGCACATTTGAACTGGCAAAATAACACCTTTTGACAGGTCAAGAGCCCCAGTGAAAAAGCCCCAAAAGCGATTTTTACTGTAGCAAGGCTGGCTGTTCCATAGGAAAACGCTGGGTTACATTATTACATTTCATAATGCTGATTTCTGTTAGTTAACAGCTAGAAAAATTATTAAACAACTATTTTTTAAATATTTAATTCAATGATGCAGTTGGATTTTTGATAAATATTAAGGAGAAAGTTATTTTAAAAAAAGATCTTTTCCCTGCCTAAAGCCCCTTGAGGTCCATTTGTATTTGTATTCGCACTTCTACCAGCCAATTATTAGCATTTCAATAGGTGTGAATCGATGTGAAATACCTACCAGGAGCAAACAACAGGCATAAGTGAATGGGCAGAGAAGAACCCTCAGAACCTGACAGAATATACCCAGCTGGAGTGTGAGTATCCTTTCAGACATTTCAGTGCCAAATGCTGCTTGAATGTCAAATTCTGCTTGACAGGTGTGCTGGAGTTTTACTTATAACACTTAGGGCACACTTCAAAGAGGCCTCCCATGTCACAGGCAAATGCTAGCTAACACCTAGGTAGCATCCTTCCTTTGCACCCCTAGTCAGGCAGGCGTCAATCGCAGTGGGCCTCATTATAACATTACAGGTTCAAATTCTGCTTGAATGTCAAATCCTACTTGACAGGTCTGTTAGGGTTTTACTAATACCACTTTGGCACACTTCAAAGGGTGAAGACAATTCTTGTGTGTCCACTGTCTGATCGCTGGAAAACCCTACTTTGCTCTACCAGACTTCTGTCTCTGGGTTTATTTTGAGTACTGTGGTTGCTTCAAACTATATGTTGATGTTAGATGTGGGAGGTCACTAGGATTATCATAGTACATTCCCAACTAACACACCCAGATCTCAGAGCCCAAGATTATTGTAGTCAAAAACTTATATCATCTTAAAAATGCCCAAAGGGGGTAGGGCTGGCCCTGGACAAGAAGGATGTTGCATCTTATATCCGTGGAATTTCGCAGGATGATAGCTTATGCCTTGATTACCTCCAGGCTAGATTATACCATTAGCTTGTACCTGGGGCTGCCGTTTTTCTGATTCAGGGTCTTCAAATCACTCAGAATGCTGCTGCCCGGCTAAGTCTCAAAAGTCCCACCCCTCCCCTTCCTCCCCGGGGAAGCGGTGTCAGGACATTTACCTAATCTTAACTGGCTTTCTAGTGAATAAAAGGATCTATTTTAAGGCACTCATATTTGCCTTCAGGGCTTACTCCCACAAAGGCACTCTTTTTTTCATGTGAAGTTTTAAGCCTTATGTCCAGGAGAGATTGTTGATATCCAACAAACTTAAACTCTTCCAACTCCAACGCATTCAAAGACAGAACAGGAGGTAGAACATTTGTTTACCTGACCTCAAAGCTGTGGAATGCTCTTCCTCTTTCTTGAGAAGTAGCCTGTACGAAACTGTTTTCAGAAAGAGCTTAAAAACCTTACTCTTTGACTCCTGCCTAGACGTCCTTTAGAAACTTTTCTGCTAGGTTTCTTGCAGGCTAGCACCGGGAAGCCTCCTCAGAGGTAGCTGTGCACTTTACAAATGCATTATATTGTATTGTACATTGTGTGTATGTCGGTAATTTATTTTGGGTGCCATATATTCTTCTTGGTCTCCAGCTTTGTTAATCCTTTATAGCTAGGATTGCTCCTTTATGATTATGACATATGGTCTGTGAGAACCCAAATCCCACTTGTGTAAATTCTTCTGAGTTCTGACAATGTGACTTTGAGATCTGTCAGTCAGCAAAATGACTTCCCTGTCGCAAATGTACTATGGGCTCCCCGATTTGCATAGCCTGCAGTGCACCACTGATCTGTCTCCATCCAACCATTGCAAATTAGTCCCAAGCTCTTTTTCTGCTCCCATTGTGATAGTTTGTATATTATGGGATCCCTTAGATACCCAGGCCACATATCATGTTAGTTAACTAAACAAAATTTTTTACTTAGTGGAGAAGTGTGGCTCAATGGTTAGAGCGGCAGACCCTGATGCAGAGGTCTAGTCCGGGACCAGGGTTCAATTCCCCGCCTCGGTGGGTCTTGGGCTCAAAATTCCACGGACCTGATAATTCTCGCCTCGGTGCCTATTCCAATCATGGAGTGCAACTCTGGGCAATAGCTTGCTTAATCTCCACAACGGCCTCCACCTTGGGGGTGCCCAGGAGTGGACACCTCACAGGGAAATCCAGGATGGGTTCCACAGCGGTATTTGTACAAGCGCCTTGAGACCCTTGCGGGTGAGTAGTGCGCTATACAAGTATCAATTTACAATTTATTTACTTACTTACTTTACTATGTCAGTGAGCTCTGACTGACCACTAGAGTAATAATTCCCAGATCTGCCTTTTTGTGTGCGGTTTGAGATCTGGCAACACTTTGCATTGATGGTGATGCAATAAGCTAGGTCATTGAATCTCAATCTCCAGCCACATCTTTGTTCTCCTAGTATAACACTCATGACTTGAGTATCATGATGTGGGCTCTCCGCGATCTGCTGTCTGGAAGCTGATGGTGCTACAAATAGAGGCTACAATTGATCTAGTCTTCAACATTGTCTTGCTCTTACGTTGCAATATCTTCCTGTAACGAGTTTCTTGTTGTCTGATCCGTGACATGCTAGGTTTCCCTGTGTGTGGTTGATAATGGGCTCTGACAGCTAACTTCAGCATTTGTTTAATCTCAAGCTCTCTCTTTGCTCTTAAGCATTGTTTCCTCCCTTATGAAGAGATTTGTTATACCCTCCTGGAGATCCCAAGGCTGAATCATTTGTCAATTTTTTTGTTGTTTTTTTCAGCTGACACTTTGCTGTGTTTAGTCACCAGCTCTGTCTCTGCTCTCATGCAGTGAATACTCCAAGGTGTCGTGTTTCATGCTGAATACTTGGAGTGCTCTCCAGGCCTCACTCTGTGTGGATGTTTTGGGCTCCGGCATCTGTCGTGCTCTTGTGTGCTCTTTGCAGGACCACCTCGCTACTAGCTAACTGGCCGCTTTTCCTTGATGTTAGGTGGCGGCTTCCATTCATGGCCTTCTCTTTCAGTCTCACCCTGCAGTTGGGGAATACAAAGACAAAGTGTTTGTCCACTGCCAGTTAAGTAATGAAACTGCATTCAGGCCTAGACTCTGGCAGTGACTGGGCAATTCTGAGAATTAATTATAAGCAAGCACATGGCCACGATGCTTCAAATGTTTCTCCCTGCTGGTGTGAGCTGGTGCAAACTCCTCACAAGATGCATGTAGACTGCCTCTACCGGGATACAAGGAGGGATGCACAGGGTGAACATCATCAAGCGGGTAGGGTGATGGTGACAGGTGGTGAGCACATATGAAGGCAGAGCCAATGCGAAGAAGAAAGAGGGCAGGGGATCACACGCTAAGCATAGTAACATCCTCTGCATGCAGATGCAAATAAAGAGCCAGATAGGCACCACTGCTGCTGCACCTCCTACTCTCACTGCTCAACCATGACTGCTCTCCTCTTATTTAATTAAGCAACAAGGCTGGGAAATTGATCCACAATCGTGATCAGAGCAGTTGTGAGGAAGTAACAGCAGATCTATAACATCACATGGAATGTTATGTTATGTTAGGTATATTTCTAAAGCGCATGTACACCGAATGGTTTCATGGCGCTACAGTAACAGAAACATAGCACGTAACTGATGGTTTACTCGTATGCTCCTATGAAAAGCTGGGTTTTTAAGAGTTTCCTGAATTCAGTTCGGGTGAGTGAGGGCTCCTATCCTTAAGGGATGTCTTCCCCATCACTTTAATTCAATATTTCTTCAGTAGATTGATCGTGAGAGAGACACCTATTTGTTTGTACACACATGTTTCAAAAGACTATAGGGGTATCATTAGGTATTGAGATTGTAATTGGGAATATACCCCCAGTGGTCTATAAACTATCCCTTTAGACCCCCAATCTACGGTAGTTTCTTTTTATAAAGACAGGACTACCAGTCTGTAGCGATTTAAAAATAGGGCAATGTGCCTAAAAGATGAAGAGCAGTTCTACGGAATGCAAATTTATGACTTTTAAAAATGTTCAGAAAGCTTTTCTGCATTCCATTTTAGCATAAGGAAATATACATACCACCATTTCCTCATGCCATGTGGAATTCTACCAAGCAAGCCCACATGCATAACTTTAGCATGTGTACTATATTGTTCCATGTGGAGAACTTCTCTTTTTTCAGCCTCACAATTTTCAAGGTTGTTCTCTTCCCACACTGGAAAAAGAATTAGATCAGCCTTGTCAGAGTAATGATTATGAATACCCATAAACATTTGAATTACTCAACATCAAACCACGTTCAAGCCCTGGAACACCCACTTCCTGTAGTACATGTATTCATGTTAACATCTCTGAGTGAATCACATTCATTGACAAGTGCAAAATTGCACATGAAACCTAGCCTTTTCTTGAAAATAATCGACCACACAATATTTTGACCCTGGTAAGGCCATGCACGGTTCATTTAGTTGGGACATTTAATTGTTCAGCCAAATAAATTCATAATTTGTTTAATCTGAGACTAAGGTAGAAAGACAGCAAAAGCATAATTAGACTGGCATATTCAGCATAAAAAGAACTGTGAGAAAGTCTCTCTCTTTCTGTAGTCACTTCCATTTTTTGTGAACTGATGCTGCTGCTAATGTTTTGACTAGGACCCGCTTTCCAGCCGTGAGGGAAACGGCACGAAGGACACTTACCCTGGGAGCTTGCCTTGCCTTGGGGGAACAGCTTTGCCCCGAGAACCTGCCGTGAGGGAAACGGCTCGACACCCGCAGACATCCACCCGGAGCCACACGCAGCTGGGGAACTACATCACCCAGCTGCCCCGGGGTTAGGCGCGGCGGCTCTGACGAGTCAGACGCGCCCGGAGGCGCCTTATCAGAAGGGAGCGCCGAAGCGCTCTGGGGACCCGCTTTCTAGCCGTGAGGGAAACGGCACGAAGGACACTTACCCTGGGAGCTTGCCTTGCCTTGGGGGAACAGCTTTGCCCCGAGAACCTGCCGTGAGGGAAACGGCTCGACACCCGCAGACATCCACCCGGAGCCACACGCAGCTGGGGAACTACATCACCCAGCTGCCCCGGGGTTAGGCGCGGCGGCTCTGACGAGTAAGACGCGCCCGGAGGCGCCTTATCAGAAGGGAGCGCCGAAGTGCTCTGGGGACCCGCTTTCCAGCCGTGAGGGAAACGGCACGAAGGACACTTACCCTGGGAGCTTGCCTTGCCTTGGGGGAACAGCTTTGCCCCGAGAACCTGCCGTGAGGGAAACGGCTCGACACCCGCAGACATCCACCCGGAGCCACACGCAGCTGGGGAACTACATCACCCAGCTGCCCCGGGGTTAGGCGCGGCGGCTCTGACGAGTCAGACGCGCCCGGAGGCGCCTTATCAGAAGGGAGCGCCGAAGCGCTCTGGGGACCCGCTTTCCAGCCGTGAGGGAAACGGCACGAAGGACACTTACCCTGGGAGCTTGCCTTGCCTTGGGGGAACAGCTTTGCCCCGAGAACCTGCACGTGAGGGAAACGGCTCGACACCCCCAGACATCCACCCGGAGCCACACGCAGCTGGGGAACTACATCACCCAGCTGCCCCGGGGTTAGGCGCGGCGGCTCTGACGAGTCAGACGCGCCCGGAGGCACCTTATCAGAAGGGAACACCTCTCGCCCCGCGAGTCGCGCGCGGGAGAAGCCCGGGACAAGGGCGGGACCATCTGCGGCCATCAAAGGCCAGAGGAGGCCGGGTCGGGTCACTCCCCCTTAGTCCCTATATCAAAGGTACTGTCACCCATTGACTACCTCCGGACGCACCAAGAGGCCCCTTCCAAGGTTCTTGATATTGTACAAATCTTCCTTATTGGTGATAGCTCCAACGCTATGTCTTGCAAAGCGGACCTTATAAATCTCTCTTCCCGGGGTGATCTGCATAGGGGAAAACTGGATACGTACTTTAAGCGTGTTATTCTCCCCATTGCAAATGATTTTGATAGAACAGAACGGTCCCCGGTTCTAGACAGCTCGTTCGCACTGGGTTCTTCGCCTCAGACTGCAAATATAGCCCCAGCAATATCATTATTGGATGAACTTAATTTATTGTGTAAATCATCTTACGCCCCTTTGGTTCCAGAAAAAGCTCCAACTCCCTCACTTCCGACGCCTAATCTTGGGTCTAGCTACCCTTTCCAATTAACTCACACTCCACAGGTAACGCCCCACACAATACAACCTACAGCAAACTTCCTACCGGTCATCCCCAACCAGGTGTCCTCTGCAAAAAGGAAGAGAGATGAGGCTATACACACGGGAAGCCAGGCCAAATTACATCGTAACTCACCCTTATGCAAAACTCCCAGCACTGCGACTCTGAAAACATCTACACAGGCCTCCCTATTGTTGGAGCTTGAAACCATGATGAAGTCAATCGTAACTCCGTTGATTGAGAAAATAACTAGCTTAGAGGACAGGCTTAGGGGTGTCGAGGAAGCTATAAAAGTCAATTCTATGGGAGGATCCGTACTATCACAGCATCCAGCCCCTAGAGAAATGCCAACTTCCATCACACAAAGCAATTCCCTCAGTACACCACCACTTGTCACACACTTGAAAGCTGTAAATAACCCAGAAGTCGCAAAAACTGCTAGGCCGTTACAATTTTCTCACCATAGGGCTGGGCAGATTAAAGACAAGTTACCTCACAAAAGAATAGTGTCTAGTCATGACACTTTTCCTCTCAAAACTAACCACTTACATCTGCCACCTGAGGCAGCTCCTATTGTGTGTGTTCTCTCAGGAATACCTGAACTCCCTAAGGGAAAACTCGAGAGACAGCAGGACCTAAGGAATAAGGTAGTATACTGGCTCACCAAAAATAGACCTCTGCCCTCCAATTTAGATGGGACCATACTAAGTGTTCGAAGGGTGGGCTGGTTAGGACCTCTCATAAAAAACTACTGTGGGTGACTTGGTACTCGTAAAGTTTAGAAATAAGAATGTCGTACCATACCTGCAATCCTGGCAGCCACAAATAGGGGATGGTCCCATATCAGTTTGGCCTCTAAGTGTCTTTTACCCCAGAACATTATATGTGCCGTCACAATGTCAGATAACATAGAGCAAATCTCCAGACGGCAAAAAGGGGTCTCGTATTGTGTTGCCAATTTTCTGTTCATGCTGTATTTTGTATATTGATTAGCTGATTCACCTCATTGATTTAATTTGTTTTTTAAATTCATGTAATAATGTTTTTTTTATGAAATGAAATGTATTAATGTTTTGGTGTATTCTTCTGTATTGTTGTTGCTTTTATGATTTTCTTTGTTGAAATCGAATAAAGCTAATCGAATCGACTAGAACACTGTTAACCAAGTGCCAGAGATTGTTCTCTGACTTTTAAAACATATAAAAATTGGCTTAGTCCTAATTGGCATAATTAACTTTCCTATAGAGCCTAGTATATGGTGTCTCCAAATACATTCATGGCATGGAAAGTTAAACGTCAATTATGGACTACAGAACTACTCTGCCATTCAGTAGTCTAACAAGACAAACATGCCCCTAAGTCTACCACTGTAGCCTGACTGCTGAAGTTTTAAAACTGCAGCCAAACCTGTCAAAACGACCTTTTTGCCAGTCGAAAACCTCACTTTCAAATATGTAGGCTTTTTAGCACACAAAGCAGGGTGCATGGAATTGAAAAGTGGGACATATTAAAATGTAATGTGTCCTTACGATGGTAGCACTCACAGCTATTTTCACTGTAGGAAGGCTTGGAGAAACACTGGGAAACAATATTAAATAGTAATGTTGCTATACAGAATTGGGACCAGCTAGAACAATTATTAACCACTTGGATGCTAATGACAAGGGTAACTCGTCATGGAGTGCCCATTCATTTCAATGGAAATTGCATTGAAGAGCAGGCACAGGCTTAGCATCCAAGTATCATTATTTTTTATATTTATTAAAAGCCCAACTTAATGGTATTGTTAGATTTTTTCTAAATATTATAAGAAAGGTACTTTTAGAAAGTTACATTTTCCCTGCCAGAAGCTCCTGGAGCCAAATTTTAATTAGCCTTTAACTGTCATCCAGCTACTGAATAGCCCTGATGAAGTGTGAAAACTGCTCCCAGAGCAGAGACAATGGCCTGGGTGTGGGAAGTTTTTGTTGTTCCTCTGGCAGGAAGACCGGCTGGGCTGTGTCCAGGAACTTAAATCTCTTCAAAGGTGTCTCCCCTGTCACAAGCAGATGTCAGATGGCACCAGGCCAGACTCCATCTTTTGTCCTCCCAGTCAGGCAGGCACCATATGCCGGGGGGCAGGGGGGGAGGGTGAGAGTCCCCAGGAATGGATTGGAGTAACCACAGAGGATGGGCTAATTATTAATCTGGCCACACCGCTGGGTTTACAGGCTCTGCACAAGGGGAAAAGGGATTCTCCAGCTTAGATTTAAAGAGGGAGAGGCACTGAGGGATCCTTTGCTGTGCGGCACACAGGAGGTGCTTCAGAAGTGGGTAGGGTCACTCCTGGGAACTTTTACCCTACTGCTTAGGAGGGGCTATGAGTCACCCCCACCCACAAGCTATTGTCGGGCATAAATGTGGCACCCCAAGACCCCTTCTTCAGAACATTTGCGATGTCTCAAAGAACAAAAATAGAACTACTTGAGACCTGTGAGGAGACCTGAATGTCTTAACCGAAGACGGCTGGAATGCCAGAAACCGGTCCTAGGAAGCTTGATTCCGGTCCAGGGAAGACATGGCTTGGCAGTTCGGGCTGGACTGTTCCCATGAGGCACAGGGTCAGACTGATTTGCATATGGCCATGTCTGAACTGGGGTGGCAGAGTGGGCGAAAGAACGTTGATGGATTAAACCCAGATCTGTTGACTGGGTGTGAGTGTTTGATTGGTTCAGATGCCCCGTCCATCACCACCTCCTTTTGTACCGCTTTTTCGCTATAGGTTGGCAGGGTATGCTCAGACGTTGAGCCCCTTGCTCACTTTGCTACTGGATTCAAGCAAGCCTGGCTGAAGACGGCTGGAATGCCAGAAACCGGTCCTAGGAAGCTTGATTCAGGTCCAGGGAAGACATGGCTTGGCAGTTCGGGCTGGACTGTTCCCATGAGGCACAGGGTCAGACTGATTTGCATATGGCCATGTCTGAACTGGGGTGGCAGAGTGGGCTAAAGAATGTTGATGGATTAAACCCAGATCTGTTGACTGGGTGTGAGTGTTTGATTGGTTCAGATGCTCCGTCCATCACCACCCCCTTTTGTACCGCTTTTTCGCCATAAGTTGGCAGGGTATGCTCAGACGTTGAGTCCCTTGCTCACTTTGCCACTGGATTCAAGCAAGCCTGGCTGAAGACGGGTGGAATGCCAGAAACCGGTCCTAGGAAGCTTGATTCCGGTCCAGGGAAGACATGCCTTGGCAGTTCGGGCTGGACTTTTCCCATGAGGCACAGGGTCAGACTGATTTGCATATGGCCATGTCTGAACGGGGGGGGGCAGAGTGGGCTAAAGAACGTTGATGGATTAAACCCAGATCTGTTGACTGGGTGTGAGTATTTGATTGGTTCAGATGCTCCGTCCATCACCACCCACTTTTGTTCCGCTTTTTCGCCATAAGTTGGCAGGGTATGCTCAGACGTTGAGTCCCTTGCTCAATTTGCCACTGGATTCAAGCAAGCCTGGCTGAAGACGGGTGGAATGCCAGAAACCGGTCCTAGGAAGCTTGATTCCGGTCCAGGGAAGACATGGCTTGGCAGTTCGGGCTGGACTGTTCCCATGAGGCACAGGGTCAGACTGATTTGCATATGGCCATTTCTGAACTGGGGTGGCAGAGTGGGCTAAAGAACATTGATGGATTAAACCCAGATCTGGTGACTGGGTGTGAGTGTTTGATTGGTTCAGATGCTCCGTCCCTCACCACCCCCTTTTGTCCCACTTGAACGCAGGGCAAAGACGTAGACACCAAATGTTGGTTGGCTGACGACTTGTGTGGATACAGGGCGACAGAAAGCTGCAAGAAGCTTTCTTCCTGCAGTGCCCAGCTGACCAGTAGCAACTGGACCTGACCAGGGCCCTGCTGGTGGCCTCTGCTGAAGTCATATTTGATCTCCAAGTGCAGTTCCTGATGTCCTAGGACCCTTGGCTGTGTCTAACTCTACTTCTCCTATCACTCCTGAAAACATGGGAATTAGAAATATTTTGGACTTCAAGACCTCTTGAGGGCCAGGACAAAGGTGCCAAACCAATCAGCCCAAGGTGTACACTCGAAGGGCTGAAGAAACAGGTTTTCCATCCATTCAGTGTTTCTCCACAACAGCAAATCTGTATCAGCTGGACCTTGGCAAGAAGGTATCCATCTTAGTGAAGCCCTCGTTGGACACAGCCCACAGCATTGCTCCACTGGAGGATTTAAAGCTCTGAAAAAAAGACTGAGGGCCTGATTTAGATCTTGGTGGATGGGTTACCCCGTCACACCAGTGGCGTATATCCGGTTTACCAAAATATACATCCCAAAGGATGTCACTACTGAATATATCGAATTGAACAACCTCCTTCACATAAGCCAATCTGGTTTCCGTGCTAACTTTAGCACAGAAACCATTCTCCTTGAGATCTCAGATTCCATCAAAGAGACTCTCGACTCAGGCGGAAGAGCGGCTTTAATATTGCTAGATCTGTCAGCCACTTTTGACACTGTGCCCCATGATAGACTCCTTCAAAGGTTGAGTGACTGCGGAGTGGGGGACACGATGTTGAAATGGTTCTCCTCCTTCCTGGGGAACAGACGGCAGGAAATCTGGAATCCGCCTTTTTCCTCCTGTATGCCTCCGATGAAGGTTGGAGTACCACAAGGGTCTTTTTTAAGTCCTTTACTGTTTAATTTATATATGGCCCCCCTCGCCCCTTTGGTTGAAGGGGCAGAAGCCATAATTATATCCTACGCCGACGACACTCAGTTATTGTTCACCTGTAAAAAAGGGGACGTTTTTGACGGTGAGAAAATCAATAACTGCTTGAGAAAGGTCTTTTCCTGGTTTAGTTTCACCAGCTTCAGTGTAATTCGGCAGAAGTGATTCTCTTTGGAACTTCAGATTCAGATGTATGGAGGCAGTGGGGCCATCTGATATGTCCCCCACACAGACCTCTGTGGGGGTAGCCAGAAATCTTGGGGTACAAATGCATGATTCCTTGGACATGAAGAAGCAAGTTCAATCAGTGGCAGGAACCTGCTACAGAACTTCGAAAATACTCCTTAAATTCTTACCTTTTCTGTCACTCTCCCATAGAAGGATGGTCGTCCAAGCTCTTATTACTTCACAGCTGGACTACGTCAATGTCCTCTATCTGGGTCTTCCGGAATATCTATTAAGTAAACTCCAGGTAGTGCAGAATGCTGCAGCAAGAGCCATCCTCATGTTGGGCCCTCATGCCCACATTTCCTCCCACCTTAAGAACCTACATTGGCTTCCTATCCGCCGTAGAATTCAGTTTAAGGCCCTGAATTGGCTTTTAAAGCTCTGCACAGCTCCGGTGCTCATTACATCAGGAGAAGAGTTACTTTCTACCCGCCCGGCAGAGTCCTAAGGTCATCCCATCTGTATATGATGAGTGTGCCTAAATTTGCACGCTCTCGCAAAGGTGGTTGCTCTTTTCAAATCCAAGTTGCTCACCTGTGGAACAAACTTCCTGCCACAATGAGGGAATTATCTGACATCTGGCTTTTTAGGAAACAACTTAAAACGTGGCTGTTTCAGCAGTAACTTTCTCCCCCTTTATGAGTTGTCTTTCTCGTTTCCATTAAATCGTTGTGTTTTGCTAGCGCCGGGACACTCTTTTCGAGTAGCTGTGCGCTTTATAAATACGGTATAACATAACAATATATTTCGTAGAAGCGATATCTGCAACCGCTGTGATGGAGTAACCCGTCCAAGTATCCTAGTTTAACTGGGTGTTCCCGTAGTCCACCTGGAAGTGTCCGAAATCAACTACTTTGTAAACTTTACGTTCCCACTGAAAGTCTATGGTAACCCGCGTGTGTGTGTTTAGACACTGCACACACATCCTGTGGGTCTCCTACTTCCATTCCTTTGGTTGGTCAGTGTAGTCCCAGCGATTTCCTAGGCCCTAGGCCTACTCACCTTTCCTGAAGTGGTTCTTATACCACTTCTTTAGTATATGGTTCGTGAGGCCCCAAGGGCAGAATTGTATTTGTGCAACTTATAGTATGCTTATTGAGTAACTTGTGCTGTATCTCGAACTCTGACCTCATAAAGAGTGCAGAGGGGTTGTGTTAGTAATAAATACATATATATTCGATATATACCTTGTGTGATGTCCTTTCATTTGGTATTCAAGGGATTGTTATTGGTAAAACAATTGGCTTCACATGCTCTCTGAAGTGTTAGCCTAAGACTGCTTTGTCCATGCTACCACTAGGATAGCTGGTCTATAAGATTGACTTTACAACCATCACCATAAGGGTTGTTTGGACTGGTGCAAGGTGCTCACTAGAATAGTGAACATCATATACCAGGCCAAATTCTCACACTATGCTGTTTTGTTGTGTTTTATTATGCTATGCTTTGTTTTGCTATGCTATATGTTTTGTTGTGTTTTGCTATGCTATGTTTTGTATGCTATGCTGTTTTGTTGTATTTTGTTATGCTGTGCTATGTTTTGTTCTGTTTTGCTATGTTTTGTTATGCTATGCTTTGTTTTGTTGTTATGCTATGCTTTGTTTTGTTATGCTATGTTTTGTTGTGTTTTGTTATGCTATGCTATGTTATGCTATGTTTTGTTATGCTATGCTGTTTTGTTGTGTTTCATTATGCTATGCTTTGTTTTGCTATGGTATGTTTTGTTATGCTATGCTATACTTTCATATGCTATGTTTTGTTATGCTATGCTATGTTTTGTTGTGTTTGGTATGCTATATGTTTTTTTTGTTATGCTATGCTTTGCTATGCTATGTTTTGTTGTGTTAAGCTATGCTATGTTTTGTTGTGTTTGGTATGCTATGCTATGTTTTGATATGCTATGCTATGTTTTGGTATGCTATGATATGTTTTGTTATGCTATCCTTTGCTACGCTACGTTTTGTTTTGCTATGTTTTGTTGTGTTTTGTTATGCTATGCTATGTTTTGCTATGTTTTGTTATGCTATGTGTTGTGTTTTGTTATGCTATGCTTTGTTTTGTTATGGTATGTTTTGTTTTGCTAACCTATGCTTTGTTTTGTTATGCTATGTTTTGTTTTGCTATCCTATGCTTTGTTGGGTTTTGCTATGCTATGTTTTGTTATGCTATGCTGTTTTGTTGCGTTTTATTATGCTATGCTTTGTTTTGCTATGCTATGTTTTGTTATCCTGTTTTGTTATGCTATACTATGCTTTGTTATGCTATGTTTAGTTATGCTATGCTGTTTTGTTGTGTTTTGTTATACTATGCTATGCTGTTTTGCTAAGCTATGATATGTTTTGTTTTGTTATACTATGCTTTGCTATGCTATGTTTTATTATGCAATGCTGTTTTGTTTTATTTTGTTATGCTATGCTCTTTTGTTGTGTTTTGCTATGTTTTGTTATGCTATGCTTTGTTTTGTTATGTTATGCTATGTTTTGTTATGCTATGTTCTGTTATGCTATGCTATGTTTTATTATGCTATGGTATGCTTTGTTGTGTTTTGTTATGCTATGCTTTGTATTATGTTATGCTATGTTTTCTTTTGTTATGCTGTGCTTTGTTATGCTATGCTATGCACTGTTTTGCTATGTTATGTTTTGTTATGCTATGTTTCATTGTGCTTTGTTATGCTATGCTATGTTTTGTAGTGTTATGCTATGCTTTGCTTTATTTTGTTATGCTATGCTATATTTTGTTATGCTTTGCTTTGTTATGCTATGCTATGTTTTGTTGTGTTTTGTTATGATATGCCATGCTATGCTTTGTTTTGTTATGCTAGCTTTTGTTTTGTTATGCTAAGTTTAGTTGTTTTGTTATGCTATGCTATGTTTTGTTATGCTTTGTTTTGCTATGGTATGCTATGTTTCGTTTTGCTATTCTATGTTTTGTCATGCTATGTTTTGTTGCGATACGCTATTCTTTGGTATGCTATGCTATGTTTTGTTATGCTATGTTTTGTTGTGTTTGATTGTGATATGTCATGCTATGCTTTGTTTTGTTACGCTGTTTCGTTTTGTTATGCTGTTTTGTTGTTTTGTTATGCTATGCTATGTTTTGTTATGTTGTGCTTTGTTATGCTATGCTATGTTTTGTTTTGTTATTCTATGTTTTGTCATGCTGTTTCGTTGTGTTTTGTTATGCTATGCTATGTTTTGTTGCGTTTTGTTATGCTATGCTGTTTTGTTTTGCTATGCTATGCTATGCTATGTTTTGTTGTGCTATGTTTTGTTGTATTTTGTTATGCTATGCTACGCTCTGTTTTGTTGCGATATGCTAAGCTATGCTGTTTTGTTATGCTATGTTTTGTTGTGTTTTGTTATGATATGCCATGATGGGCTTTGTTTTGTTCTGCTATGCTATGTTTTGTTTTGTAATGCTATGTTTTGTTGTGTTTTGTTATGCTATACTATGCTTTTTTTTGCTATGCTATGCTTTGTTTTACTAAGCTATGGTATGCTATGCTATGTTTTGTTGTGCTATGTCTTTTTGTGCTATGTTTTGTTGTGTTTTTTTGCTATGCTCTGTTTTGTTGTGTTTTGCTATGCTATGTTTTGTTATGCTATGTTTTGTTGTGTCTTGTTAAGCTATGCTTAGTTATGCTAGGTTTTGTTTTGTTATGCTGTTATGCTATGTTTTGTTACGCTATGCTACGCTTTGTTTTGTTATGCTATGCTATGTTTTGCTAGGCTATGTTTTGTTATGCTATGCTACACTTTGTTTTGTTATGCTATGCTATGTTATGCTATGTTTTGTTATGCTAGGCTATGTTTTGTTATGCTATGCTATGTTTTGTAATGCTATGCTATGTTTTGTTATGCTATTCTATGTTTTGTTATGCTTTGCTTTGTTTTGTTATGCTATGCTATGTTTTGTGATGCTATGCTATGTTGTGTTGTGTTTTGTTATGCTATGCTTTGTTTTGTTATGCTTTGCTATGCTGTTTTGTTGTGTTTTGTTATGCTATACTATGTTTTGTTATGCTATGCTGTTTTGTTTTGCTATACTATGTTCTGCTAACCTGGTTTGTGGTTGTGTGTGTGTGGTTGTGTGTGTGGGGTTGTGTATGTGTGGTTGTGTATGTGTGGTTGTGTGTGTGGGGTTGTGTTTGTGGGGTTGTGTTGGTGGGGTTGTGTGTGTGGGGTTGTGTGTGGTTGTGTGTGTGTGGTTGTATGTGTGTGGGTATGTGTGTGTGGTTGTGTGTGTGGTTGTGTGTGTATGGGGGTTTTGTGTGTGTGGTTGTGTTTTTGTGTGGGGGTTGTGTGTGTGTGGGGGTGTGTGTGGGGGGTTGTGTGTGTGGGGGTTGTGTGTGTGGGGTTGTGTGTGTGGGGGAGGGTTGTGTGTGTGTGGGGTTGTGGTTGTGTGTGGGGGTGTTGTGTGGTGTGGGGTTGTGTGTGTGCATTGTGTATGTATGAGGTTCTGCTTGTGGGGTTGTGTGTGGGGTTGTGTGGTTGTGTGTGGGGTTGTGGTTGTGCGTGTGTGGGGGGGTTGTGTGGTGTGGGGGGTTGTGTGGTGTGGGGTTGTGGTTGGGGGGGTTGTAGTTTGTGTGTGGGGAGCTGTGTGGTTGTGTGTGTGGCGTTGTGTGTGTGGGGGGCGTTGTGTGTGTGGGGTTGTCTGTGTTTGGGGTTGTGTGTGTGTGGTTGTGTGTGTGTGGTTGTGTGTGGGTGGGTGTGTGTGAGTATGTGTGTGTGTGTGGTTGTGTGTGTGGGGGGTTTCGTGTGTGTGGTTGTGTGTTTGTGTGTGCGGGGGTGTGGGTGTTGTGTGTGGGGGGTTGTGTGTGCGAGGGGTTGTGGTTGTGTGAGTGTGGGGTTTGTATGTGTGTGGGGTTGTGGTTGTGTGTGGGGGTGTCGTGTGGGGTTGTGTTTGTGGGTTGTGGTTGTGTGTGGGGTTGTGTGTGTGGGGTTGTGTGTGTGGGGTTGTGTGTGGGGTTGTGCGTGTGTGTGGGGTTGTGTGTGTGTGTGTGGGGTTGTGTGTGTGGGGGGTTGTGTGTGTGTGGGGTTGTGTGGTGTGGGGTTGTGTGGTGTGGGGTTGTGTGTGGGGGGTTGTTGTTGCGTGTGTGGGGGGGTTGTGTGTGTGTGGTTGTGTGTGTGGGGGGTTGTGAATGGGGGTTGTGTGTGGGGGGGTTGTGTGTGTGGGGGGTTGTGTGTGTGTGGTTGTGTGTGTGGGGTTGTGTGTGTGGGGGGTTGTGCATGTGTGTGTGTGGGGTTGTGTGTGTGGGTGTGTGTGGGGGGTTGTGTGTGTGTGGGGTTGTGTTTGTGTGGGGTTGTGTGTGTGGGGGTTGTGTGTGTGGGGCTGTGTAGTTGTGGGTTTGTGTGTGGGGGGGTTGTGTGTGTCGGGGGTTGTGGGGGTGGGGGGGTGTGGGGTTGTGTGTGTGGGGTTCTGTGTGTGGGGGGTTGTGTGTGTGTGTGGGGTTGTGGTTGTGTGTGTGTGGAATTGTGGTTGTGTGTGGGGGGGTTGTGTGGTGTGGGGTTGTGTGTGTGGGTTTGTGGTTGTGTAGGGGGGGTTGTGTGTGTGGGGTTGTGTGTGGAGTTGTATGTGGGGTTGTGTGAGTGGGGCTGTGTGTGGGGGGTTGTGTGTGTGTGGGGGGGGATGTTTGTGTGACATTAATACTAAAAGCATCTCAAAATAAAGGAACACAAACACCCAGTTTGTGGAAAGAGAAAGCACACTGTAAGTCAAAGGGGCGCAACAAAGCATTAACTTAATAACGTCCTTTGATGTTTGATGCTCTTTGAACGAGAACACCAAAGGGGCGCTGCTAAAGTTTTCGCGGGCAAAAGTGACTGATGTTTGATGTTCTTTGACGGAGAACATCAAAAGGCCGCTGTCCTTGGGGTGGCATGCGCATGACCGCTTGAGGTCAGTACTTTTATCAAAGGTTTGTGGTCAGTGCGAACCAAGAACAGGGCTCCCCCTAGGAACTGTCTGAAACATTCCATCGCCCATACCACCGCCAGCATTTCTTTCTCGATGACACTGAACTTTTCTTCGTTCGGTGCCAACGTTCTGGAAGCGAAACAGATGGTGGATACTTCCCCACTGTCTGACTTTTGCATCAACACCGCTCCTAGGCCACGGTCGCTGGCATCCGTCGTGAGTATGGACTTGGCTTCTTGGTCAAAGTTCTTGAGAGGTATGGCCTCACTCATTTCCTTCTTCAAGGCCTCAAATTCCTCTTGTTCCTCTCTGCTCCACCTGAATCCGTTTCTCTCTTTCAATAGTTGACGCATGTGGTGTGTCTTGGTGGCAAAATTCGGAATGAATTTGCTATAGAATTCCGCCATGCAGAGGAACAACCTGACATCTTCCTTCTTCTCAGGGGCCGGGGCTTTCCTTATCGCCTCCATGTTTTCTCTCTTTGGTTCGATGCCCTTCTCACTTATTTCATGCCCCAGGTACGTCACTGACGGCCTCCCAAATTTGCATTTCGCCCACTCAGTGGGGAGGCCATTGTTTTGTAACACTTTCAGTACGGTGTGTACCTTCTCATTGTGCTCTGGTTTCGATTTTCCCATTATTAGAATGTCATCTTGGAAGTACTGGACTCCCTCAACATTGTTAAAAAGTTGGTGCATTTGTTTTTGAAACACGGCAGCTGCCGATGCCAATCCGAACGGCATTCTCAAGAATTTATAACACCCAAAGGGTGTTATGAAGGACGGGAGGTGGTTGCACTTGGGGTGTAGCGTCACTTGATGGTATGCCGAGGACAGGTCTACCGTAGAAAACCACTTTATTCCTTTCGTCCTCGCGAGCATCTCGTTATTGCGTGGAAGTGTGAATTTGTCAACAAGGATGTTTTTGTTTAGTTCCCTGAGGTCCACGCATATCCTCACCTTGCCGTTGGGCTTCTGTGCTACCACTAAGGGCGACAACCACTCTGCACTTTCAATAGCTACAAATACACCTCCTTTCTCCAATCTGTCCAACTCCTCTTGCACTGCCTCTCTGCAGCGAAAAGGAATGTTTCGAACCTTGTGGCTCACGGATGTGGCTCCTTCCTTCAGTCGTATCATATGCTTGAATTTGGCCCACTCTCCAATCCTCCCGCTGAACACTTGGGGGTATTCTCTCTTCCATGCTTCTCCGTCCTGTCCTCCTTCCGTGTCCATCAGCAACACTTTCTCTATTCCTCCAGGATTCAGTTGGATCCTTAGTGCACCTTGATCTTTCCACCCAGCACCGAGGGTCCTTTTTCCGCCACATACAGCTTACAGTTCCCTCGCCGTCCTCTAAATTCGAATGGTAACGGGCAGTACCCCAACAAGGGTATTCTTTGTCCCGTGTAGGTGACTGGTCTCAGATCCATTGGCCTTAGTTCTTCCTTTATTTCTCTCAAAAACTTCTCTTCCCACACTTTTCTCTGTACTATTGTGATGGGAGCTCCAGAGTCGGCTACGATGTCGACCTTCACACCTCCTATGCTCATGTTGAGTATTGGTTTGCTAGACCCTTGCAGTCCACGTCCAGGACCTGGTCGTCTATGTATAAGACCTCTTCCAGGAACTCTTCTTCCGCTTGTGTCTCTTCCTCCTCTGGAGTGCCCTGGTCTATATATTTGACTGCCGCCCCTTTGGGCTTCCGCCTGCACACTTTTTCATAATGTCCAAACACGTTACAGAACGCACATCTCGCTCTAAATGCTGGACACACTTTGTCATTTCCTAGGTGTGAGGCGCTTCCACACCTGTAGCAACTTGTCCGTCTCTCTCCACTCGCCTTCTGCGACGCACCAGTGTTCTGCTGGCCCCGCTTGGTGTATTGGTATCTGGGTGGTCCTTGTTGCTTGGCTTTGTCTCCCTTGTTGTGCACCATCACTCTGCACACCGTTTGTGTGCTCCCTGCCTCTTCTCTGGCTGCTTGCGCACATCTTTTAGATAGCTCTGCTTTCTTGACCAAGGCCCAAACTTCTTTGAGAGGTGCGTCGGCATTCACCCACAGCTTCTCTTGTATCGTCGTGTTGGACGTATGCATGATAATTTGATCTCTTACTAGTTCGTCGTGCAGGTTTTCAAATTTGCAGGTTAGGGCTAGTTTTTGTAACGCCTGCGACGTATTCATCTATGGTCTCTCCGTTTTCCTGCTTTCTCTGGACGAAATTGCACCGATCTATGGCCACACACACCACCGGCCTGTAGTGCGTGTCCAAGTCCTCTATCGCATGCCGGAACACATCCGTGTCTGTCGGATCTCTCGTGGCTTTCACCAAATTGTCAAACACCCTTAAGCCCTCTGGTCCTAGATTGTGTAGGAGAATTTTCCTCCTCCTCGGGCTGGAGTATTCCGCGTCGCTCTCTTCCTCCAATGCCTCCAAGTAGTTCAGGAAATATCTCTTCCAGTCCTCCCACGGCATTGTGGGTTCTCCTCTCTTTGGGAGGAAAGGCATTATGTTTGCTAGGGAAGTGGACGGTGTGGCCATCTTCTCGTTTCCTCTAGGGGCCTCCTGGGCGGGAACGCTGCGGTTGGGCGGGTTTCCTGGTGCTTGTCTTGCGTCCGTGTCATCCCCTTGGAATTGTCCGCTATTTACGCCTCCCGCTGCACCCCTGGCATCCAGGATCACTTGCTGACCCGCCTTGTCCCTGCTGCTAGGCTCCTCACCTTGTGCTGTCCGATCCGCCAGCTTTCTGCAACAGTGGGTCAGTGGCAGTAGTTCCTGTGTCTGCAACCCCTTCTCTCCTCTACTTTGTCTTGGTAGGGCTTCGATAATGTCCCCCAGGGTGTCTTCGCGCCAGTAGCGTGTTTATGCCCCTGGCTCTGCCTTCTCTCCCGGTGTGGCCACCCTAGTGTCGCCTGGTGGTCCCTTGCTGTGCCTGCCCGGCTGGTGTGCAGCTTAGTGTGCACTGCAGAGCTCCTGCTGTCTTCGCTGCTTCCCGCCCTCTGCCGCGCTCCGAGTTATCCCTTGGGTTCTCCGTGGTGGCTCGCTCAGCTTCCGAATGATATAGTTCATTTACGCCATGTGGTAGGGCTCTGTACGGCGTGTGGACGATTTCCGTTGTATTTTCCCTTTTTTTTTTGTCACTTCGCCGTGTCCCGCCTCGTCGCCATTGTAGGAGGGGTCGCTGCCGGAAATAACTCACGGAGCCACTGGTAAGTAGTAATTTAAGGTTTAATGCTCGGAGCGCCGGGGCAGCGCACTTTCACTGCAGCCGGATCGGCGCCTTACAAAATGGCCGCCTTCCGGTTCCTGTTTTGCCCTTTCCGGTTCCGGCCCTTGCGGAGAAGAGCTAGACCGTCACTACAAAACCTATTTTTAATTTGGGTCTTGTTGGTCAGGGCAACTGAATTGCTCCTACCTGCACCGCACTTACATGGGTACTTTCATAGCTGGTTCCCGGTCCGCCACCGCTTCACAGCCTCACTTCGTGCTGGAAACCTACCTTTGCATGCCAGTACGGACGCGCAGCGGACACGTGCAGCAGGCGCATCAAAGTCAAGCCTGTCTGTCCCTGTCTGCGTCCGTTCAGGGCTAGGGGCCCTACCACTTCTAATCCAAAGAGATTGCACAATGAGGCAGAGGAGCTGCTTCGACTAAATGGACTTAACACAGAGAATTGTCAACACTCCATTCACCCAGATAGTAGTCCAACTAAATGTCCACATTGCACTTTCAAACTGTCAACAGCTCCACAGTCGAATCTACCCACACCTAACTTATATAAAATGTACCTGCTAAACTGTATGTGGTGGAAATCGCCATCCTTTTGGAGGAAGAAAGGCCAGAGGTCCTGTTCTTGACCGAAACCTGGCTAAACCCTGGGTCTGAGCTTGATCTCGTCCAGTCTCTCCCCTCGGATTATAGCATCCAGGGCTTGATCGCATCTCAGGGAAAGGTGGCAGGATTACCATAATATATAAAAACCACCTAACCTGCCGTTTTTCTGGAAGCCCAATACCGGATTGCGAGAATCTTTCCTTTGCTATAGGGTTTACACCCTCACTTACTTTGTCTGGTATTCTAATATACAGGGCCTCTGGGACAATTTGGTTATTACCTGCCTGACATAGCAGCCAACTCGGCCAATATCTCTGCTAATTTTACTCTATTAGATTTCAACCTGCTCTTCTATGACCTCTCACAGATGGCCGCAGTAGAGATTACAAGGGATCTAGCTTCCTACCAGCTTCACCAAAAAGTTGTCAATCCCACTCACACGAAAGGGCACTTACTAGACCCTATCCTCTCCAATGTGGAGGAATTAGTAGGGGGGAATCTGATCCCAGTATTGTGGTCTTATCATTTTCTCATACCTTTTCTCTGGACCCCTAATTCGACCATACCCCACACCAAACCGACCAGCACAAGGCTACATCCCTGGACCAAGCTTTCAATGGAACAATGGACTTTAGAGCTAGAAAATACAAAACCAGCGCCAAATTCTGATGTTGTCATTGCTAACGAAAATTTTAACAAATGGATACAGGATTCGCTAGATCTACTTCTTCCTATAAAATCAATCCAGGTAAAAAAAGGTAGTAACAGAATGGCATGATATTCTGCAAAACTTCAGGAACTAAAACAAACTTGTACGAAGTTAGAAAGAACTTGGAGGAAGGACTTCTCTCCAGACAACAAATTGAAATGTAGGAAGGCTATTAAATCATATAATGCCGAAATCAAATCAGCCCAGGCGGCTTTTTACGAAGAAAAAATTTCATCAACAGGCAACTCTGCATCTGAGATCTTTCGCATCGCGAAGACTCTTCTCAGAGTTCCCCCTCCTCCAGTGACCCTTGAGACCTCAGGTTCATGCTGTGACAAACTTGCAGAATTTTTCCGCAAAAAAATCCAAACTGTATACACCTCATTCTCCCAGACGGAGAGCCAAACTTGGGATTCTAGTCTTTACAGCATAGATGCCTATTTGGAAATAATTCCCCTGATGGATGATGAGACACTTGATTGCATCATGTCTCAAGTAAAGAACGGATCACCTCTAAAAATCCTGAAACAAGTGGCTGGAACAGTTTCCCCTTCTATCCTGGAGTTGATCAACGCCTCTTTTGTACCTGGAGTGGTCTTCCCCACCCTGAAAGGAAGCAATGGTGAGGGCAATCCTCAAAAAACCCAACCTGGACCGTGACTCCCTGGTAAACTATCATCCCATCTCACTTCTCCCAGGGATCAGCAAAACAGCTGAAAAACATGTCGTTTCAGAGCTGTCCTTCTTGGAAACCAATACACTTCTTAACCCATCTCAAGCAGGCTTCTGGCCATTACAAGGCATAGAAACAGTCCTACACTCAGGTGAAGAAGAGTCCCAAAAAATTGTGGATTCCGGCGGCATCGCCGTAGTCATACTCCTAGACCTCAGTGCAGCCTTCGACGAGGTAAACCATCAACTCTTGGTCCACAGACGTAGGAGATTAGGGGTGAACGGGATCGCGCTGGTCTGGATGCAATCCTTCCTGAGTGATAGACTCTTTCAGGTCTTTGACGCTGAGGTTGCCTCAAAACAGGTGCCTCTTTGCTGTAGGGTTCCCAAGAGATCATCCGAGCCCCATGTTGTTTAACGTGTATATGAGCCCTTTAGCGAAGCTGGTGGTGCCTTTTGGGGTACACATAGTGACCTGTGCAGATGACACCCAACTGGTGATAGGACTCAAATCATGTTGACCTCGCATCCTCCAACATTAGACAGTGCTTGGAAGAGACTGCAAAATGGATGGATGATTTCTTTCTGAAATTAAACAGGGAGACAACCGAGCCGATGATCCTGGGGAACCAGTCACCCATTGACTTTAACACTATATGGCCAAATACATTGGGTCCCGTCTCTACTTCAAAGCCCCAGATAAAGGGCTTAGGTATCTGACTAGACCAGGACTTGACCTTTAAAACTCAGGCACGTAAGGTGGCGGCCTCTTGCCATGGTATCCTTAGGATGCTTCGGAAGCTCCTCCCTCTCCTCCCTTTTCAGGCCAGGAAACTGAAGGTACAGGCGCTCACTCTGTTGTGCCTTGCCTATGGTAATGCCCTTTCGGCAGAAGTGATTCTCTTTGGAACTTCAGATTCAGATGTATGGAGGCAGTGGGGCCATCTGATATGTCCCCCACACAGACCTCTGTGGGGGTAGCCAGAAATCTTGGGGTACAAATGCATGATTCCTTGGACATGAAGAAGCAAGTTCAATCAGTGGCAGGAACCTGCTACAGAACTTCGAAAATACTCCTTAAATTCTTACCTTTTCTGTCACTCTCCCATAGAAGGATGGTCGTCCAAGCTCTTATTACTTCACAGCTGGACTACGTCAATGTCCTCTATCTGGGTCTTCCGGAATATCTATTAAGTAAACTCCAGGTAGTGCAGAATGCTGCAGCAAGAGCCATCCTCATGTTGGGCCCTCATGCCCACATTTCCTCCCACCTTAAGAACCTACATTGGCTTCCTATCCGCCGTAGAATTCAGTTTAAGGCCCTGAATTGGCTTTTAAAGCTCTGCACAGCTCCGGTGCTCATTACATCAGGAGAAGAGTTACTTTCTACCCGCCCGGCAGAGTCCTAAGGTCATCCCATCTGTATATGATGAGTGTGCCTAAATTTGCACGCTCTCGCAAAGGTGGTTGCTCTTTTCAAATCCAAGTTGCTCACCTGTGGAACAAACTTCCTGCCACAATGAGGGAATTATCTGACATCTGGCTTTTTAGGAAACAACTTAAAACGTGGCTGTTTCAGCAGTAACTTTCTCCCCCTTTATGAGTTGTCTTTCTCGTTTCCATTAAATCGTTGTGTTTTGCTAGCGCCGGGACACTCTTTTCGAGTAGCTGTGCGCTTTATAAATACGGTATAACATAACAATATATTTCGTAGAAGCGATATCTGCAACCGCTGTGATGGAGTAACCCGTCCAAGTATCCTAGTTTAACTGGGTGTTCCCGTAGTCCACCTGGAAGTGTCCGAAATCAACTACTTTGTAAACTTTACGTTCCCACTGAAAGTCTATGGTAACCCGCGTGTGTGTGTTTAGACACTGCACACACATCCTGTGGGTCTCCTACTTCCATTCCTTTGGTTGGTCAGTGTAGTCCCAGCGATTTCCTAGGCCCTAGGCCTACTCACCTTTCCTGAAGTGGTTCTTATACCACTTCTTTAGTATATGGTTCGTGAGGCCCCAAGGGCAGAATTGTATTTGTGCAACTTATAGTATGCTTATTGAGTAACTTGTGCTGTATCTCGAACTCTGACCTCATAAAGAGTGCAGAGGGGTTGTGTTAGTAATAAATACATATATATTCGATATATACCTTGTGTGATGTCCTTTCATTTGGTATTCAAGGGATTGTTATTGGTAAAACAATTGGCTTCACATGCTCTCTGAAGTGTTAGCCTAAGACTGCTTTGTCCATGCTACCACTAGGATAGCTGGTCTATAAGATTGACTTTACAACCATCACCATAAGGGTTGTTTGGACTGGTGCAAGGTGCTCACTAGAATAGTGAACATCATATACCAGGCCAAATTCTCACACTATGCTGTTTTGTTGTGTTTTATTATGCTATGCTTTGTTTTGCTATGCTATATGTTTTGTTGTGTTTTGCTATGCTATGTTTTGTATGCTATGCTGTTTTGTTGTATTTTGTTATGCTGTGCTATGTTTTGTTCTGTTTTGCTATGTTTTGTTATGCTATGCTTTGTTTTGTTGTTATGCTATGCTTTGTTTTGTTATGCTATGTTTTGTTGTGTTTTGTTATGCTATGCTATGTTATGCTATGTTTTGTTATGCTATGCTGTTTTGTTGTGTTTCATTATGCTATGCTTTGTTTTGCTATGGTATGTTTTGTTATGCTATGCTATACTTTCATATGCTATGTTTTGTTATGCTATGCTATGTTTTGTTGTGTTTGGTATGCTATATGTTTTTTTTGTTATGCTATGCTTTGCTATGCTATGTTTTGTTGTGTTAAGCTATGCTATGTTTTGTTGTGTTTGGTATGCTATGCTATGTTTTGATATGCTATGCTATGTTTTGGTATGCTATGATATGTTTTGTTATGCTATCCTTTGCTACGCTACGTTTTGTTTTGCTATGTTTTGTTGTGTTTTGTTATGCTATGCTATGTTTTGCTATGTTTTGTTATGCTATGTGTTGTGTTTTGTTATGCTATGCTTTGTTTTGTTATGGTATGTTTTGTTTTGCTAACCTATGCTTTGTTTTGTTATGCTATGTTTTGTTTTGCTATCCTATGCTTTGTTGGGTTTTGCTATGCTATGTTTTGTTATGCTATGCTGTTTTGTTGCGTTTTATTATGCTATGCTTTGTTTTGCTATGCTATGTTTTGTTATCCTGTTTTGTTATGCTATACTATGCTTTGTTATGCTATGTTTAGTTATGCTATGCTGTTTTGTTGTGTTTTGTTATACTATGCTATGCTGTTTTGCTAAGCTATGATATGTTTTGTTTTGTTATACTATGCTTTGCTATGCTATGTTTTATTATGCAATGCTGTTTTGTTTTATTTTGTTATGCTATGCTCTTTTGTTGTGTTTTGCTATGTTTTGTTATGCTATGCTTTGTTTTGTTATGTTATGCTATGTTTTGTTATGCTATGTTCTGTTATGCTATGCTATGTTTTATTATGCTATGGTATGCTTTGTTGTGTTTTGTTATGCTATGCTTTGTATTATGTTATGCTATGTTTTCTTTTGTTATGCTGTGCTTTGTTATGCTATGCTATGCACTGTTTTGCTATGTTATGTTTTGTTATGCTATGTTTCATTGTGCTTTGTTATGCTATGCTATGTTTTGTAGTGTTATGCTATGCTTTGCTTTATTTTGTTATGCTATGCTATATTTTGTTATGCTTTGCTTTGTTATGCTATGCTATGTTTTGTTGTGTTTTGTTATGATATGCCATGCTATGCTTTGTTTTGTTATGCTAGCTTTTGTTTTGTTATGCTAAGTTTCGTTGTTTTGTTATGCTATGCTATGTTTTGTTATGCTTTGTTTTGCTATGGTATGCTATGTTTCGTTTTGCTATTCTATGTTTTGTCATGCTATGTTTTGTTGCGATACGCTATTCTTTGGTATGCTATGCTATGTTTTGTTATGCTATGTTTTGTTGTGTTTGATTGTGATATGTCATGCTATGCTTTGTTTTGTTACGCTGTTTCGTTTTGTTATGCTGTTTTGTTGTTTTGTTATGCTATGCTATGTTTTGTTATGTTGTGCTTTGTTATGCTATGCTATGTTTTGTTTTGTTATTCTATGTTTTGTCATGCTGTTTCGTTGTGTTTTGTTATGCTATGCTATGTTTTGTTGCGTTTTGTTATGCTATGCTGTTTTGTTTTGCTATGCTATGCTATGCTATGTTTTGTTGTGCTATGTTTTGTTGTATTTTGTTATGCTATGCTACGCTCTGTTTTGTTGCGATATGCTAAGCTATGCTGTTTTGTTATGCTATGTTTTGTTGTGTTTTGTTATGATATGCCATGATGGGCTTTGTTTTGTTCTGCTATGCTATGTTTTGTTTTGTAATGCTATGTTTTGTTGTGTTTTGTTATGCTATACTATGCTTTTTTTTGCTATGCTATGCTTTGTTTTACTAAGCTATGGTATGCTATGCTATGTTTTGTTGTGCTATGTCTTTTTGTGCTATGTTTTGTTGTGTTTTTTTGCTATGCTCTGTTTTGTTGTGTTTTGCTATGCTATGTTTTGTTATGCTATGTTTTGTTGTGTCTTGTTAAGCTATGCTTAGTTATGCTAGGTTTTGTTTTGTTATGCTGTTATGCTATGTTTTGTTACGCTATGCTACGCTTTGTTTTGTTATGCTATGCTATGTTTTGCTAGGCTATGTTTTGTTATGCTATGCTACACTTTGTTTTGTTATGCTATGCTATGTTATGCTATGTTTTGTTATGCTAGGCTATGTTTTGTTATGCTATGCTATGTTTTGTAATGCTATGCTATGTTTTGTAATGCTATGCTATGTTTTGTTATGCTATTCTATGTTTTGTTATGCTTTGCTTTGTTTTGTTATGCTATGCTATGTTTTGTGATGCTATGCTATGTTGTGTTGTGTTTTGTTATGCTATGCTTTGTTTTGTTATGCTTTGCTATGCTGTTTTGTTGTGTTTTGTTATGCTATACTATGTTTTGTTATGCTATGCTGTTTTGTTTTGCTATACTATGTTCTGCTAACCTGGTTTGTGGTTGTGTGTGTGTGGTTGTGTGTGTGGGGTTGTGTATGTGTGGTTGTGTATGTGTGGTTGTGTGTGTGGGGTTGTGTTTGTGGGGTTGTGTTGGTGGGGTTGTGTGTGTGGGGTTGTGTGTGGTTGTGTGTGTGTGGTTGTATGTGTGTGTGGTTGTGTGTGTGGTTGTGTGTGTATGGGGGTTTTGTGTGTGTGGTTGTGTTTTTGTGTGGGGGTTGTGTGTGTGTGGGGGTGTGTGTGGGGGGTTGTGTGTGTGGGGGTTGTGTGTGTGGGGTTGTGTGTGTGGGGGAGGGTTGTGTGTGTGTGGGGTTGTGGTTGTGTGTGGGGGTGTTGTGTGGTGTGGGGTTGTGTGTGTGCATTGTGTATGTATGAGGTTCTGCTTGTGGGGTTGTGTGTGGGGTTGTGTGGTTGTGTGTGGGGTTGTGGTTGTGCGTGTGTGGGGGGGTTGTGTGGTGTGGGGGGTTGTGTGGTGTGGGGTTGTGGTTGGGGGGGTTGTAGTTTGTGTGTGGGGAGCTGTGTGGTTGTGTGTGTGGCGTTGTGTGTGTGGGGGGCGTTGTGTGTGTGGGGTTGTCTGTGTTTGGGGTTGTGTGTGTGTGGTTGTGTGTGTGTGGTTGTGTGTGGGTGGGTGTGTGTGAGTATGTGTGTGTGTGTGTGGTTGTGTGTGTGGGGGGTTTCGTGTGTGTGGTTGTGTGTTTGTGTGTGCGGGGGTGTGGGTGTTGTGTGTGGGGGGTTGTGTGTGTGAGGTGTTGTGGTTGTGTGAGTGTGGGGTTTGTATGTGTGTGGGGTTGTGGTTGTGTGTGGGGGTGTTGTGTGGGGTTGTGTTTGTGGGTTGTGGTTGTGTGTGGGGTTGTGTGTGTGGGGTTGTGTGTGTGGGGTTGTGTGTGGGGTTGTGCGTGTGTGTGGGGTTGTGTGTGTGTGTGTGGGGTTGTGTGTGTGGGGGGTTGTGTGTGTGTGGGGTTGTGTGGTGTGGGGTTGTGTGGTGTGGGGTTGTGTGTGGGGGGTTGTTGTTGCGTGTGTGGGGGGGTTGTGTGTGTGTGGTTGTGTGTGTGGGGGGTTGTGAATGGGGGTTGTGTGTGGGGGGGTTGTGTGTGTGGGGGGTTGTGTGTGTGTGGTTGTGTGTGTGGGGTTGTGTGTGTGGGGGGTTGTGCATGTGTGTGTGTGGGGTTGTGTGTGTGGGTGTGTGTGGGGGGTTGTGTGTGTGTGGGGTTGTGTTTGTGTGGGGTTGTGTGTGTGGGGGTTGTGTGTGTGGGGCTGTGTAGTTGTGGGTTTGTGTGTGGGGGGGTTGTGTGTGTGGGGGGTTGTGGGGGTGGGGGGGTGTGGGGTTGTGTGTGTGGGGTTCTGTGTGTGGGGGGTTGTGTGTGTGTGTGGGGTTGTGGTTGTGTGTGTGTGGAATTGTGGTTGTGTGTGGGGGGGTTGTGTGGTGTGGGGTTGTGTGTGTGGGTTTGTGGTTGTGTAGGGGGGGTTGTGTGTGTGGGGTTGTGTGTGGAGTTGTATGTGGGGTTGTGTGAGTGGGGCTGTGTGTGGGGGGTTGTGTGTGTGTGGGGGGGGATGTTTGTGTGACATTAATACTAAAAGCATCTCAAAATAAAGGAACACAAACACCCAGTTTGTGGAAAGAGAAAGCACACTGTAAGTCAAAGGGGCGCAACAAAGCATTAACTTAATAACGTCCTTTGATGTTTGATGCTCTTTGAACGAGAACACCAAAGGGGCGCTGCTAAAGTTTTCGCGGGCAAAAGTGACTGATGTTTGATGTTCTTTGACGGAGAACATCAAAAGGCCGCTGTCCTTGGGGTGGCATGCGCATGACCGCTTGAGGTCAGTACTTTTATCAAAGGTTTGTGGTCAGTGCGAACCAAGAACAGGGCTCCCCCTAGGAACTGTCTGAAACATTCCATCGCCCATACCACCGCCAGCATTTCTTTCTCGATGACACTGAACTTTTCTTCGTTCGGTGCCAACGTTCTGGAAGCGAAACAGATGGTGGATACTTCCCCACTGTCTGACTTTTGCATCAACACCGCTCCTAGGCCACGGTCGCTGGCATCCGTCGTGAGTATGGACTTGGCTTCTTGGTCAAAGTTCTTGAGAGGTATGGCCTCACTCATTTCCTTCTTCAAGGCCTCAAATTCCTCTTGTTCCTCTCTGCTCCACCTGAATCCGTTTCTCTCTTTCAATAGTTGACGCATGTGGTGTGTCTTGGTGGCAAAATTCGGAATGAATTTGCTATAGAATTCCGCCATGCAGAGGAACGACCTGACATCTTCCTTCTTCTCAGGGGCCGGGGCTTTCCTTATCGCCTCCATGTTTTCTCTCTTTGGTTCGATGCCCTTCTCACTTATTTCATGCCCCAGGTACGTCACTGACGGCCTCCCAAATTTGCATTTCGCCCACTCAGTGGGGAGGCCATTGTTTTGTAACACTTTCAGTACGGTGTGTACCTTCTCATTGTGCTCTGGTTTCGATTTTCCCATTATTAGAATGTCATCTTGGAAGTACTGGACTCCCTCAACATTGTTAAAAAGTTGGTGCATTTGTTTTTGAAACACGGCAGCTGCCGATGCCAATCCGAACGGCATTCTCAAGAATTTATAACACCCAAAGGGTGTTATGAAGGACGTGAGGTGGTTGCACTTGGGGTGTAGCGTCACTTGATGGTATGCCGAGGACAGGTCTACCGTAGAAAACCACTTTATTCCTTTCGTCCTCGCGAGCATCTCGTTATTGCGTGGAAGTGTGAATTTGTCAACAAGGATGTTTTTGTTTAGTTCCCTGAGGTCCACGCATATCCTCACCTTGCCATTGGGCTTCTGTGCTACCACTAAGGGCGACAACCACTCTGCACTTTCAATAGCTACAAATACACCTCCTTTCTCCAATCTGTCCAACTCCTCTTGCACTGCCTCTCTGCAGCGAAAAGGAATGTTTCGAACCTTGTGGCTCACGGATGTGGCTCCTTCCTTCAGTCGTATCATATGCTTGAATTTGGCCCACTCTCCAATCCTCCCGCTGAACACTTGGGGGTATTCTCTCTTCCATGCTTCTCCGTCCTGTCCTCCTTCCGTGTCCATCAGCAACACTTTCTCTATTCCTCCAGGATTCAGTTGGATCCTTAGTGCACCTTGATCTTTCCACCCAGCACCGAGGGTCCTTTTTCCGCCACATACAGCTTACAGTTCCCTCGCCGTCCTCTAAATTCGAATGGTAACGGGCAGTACCCCAACAAGGGTATTCTTTGTCCCGTGTAGGTGACTGGTCTCAGATCCATTGGCCTTAGTTCTTCCTTTATTTCTCTCAAAAACTTCTCTTCCCACACTTTTCTCTGTACTATTGTGATGGGAGCTCCAGAGTCGGCTACGATGTCGACCTTCACACCTCCTATGCTCATGTTGAGTATTGGTTTGCTAGACCCTTGCAGTCCACGTCCAGGACCTGGTCGTCTATGTATAAGACCTCTTCCAGGAACTCTTCTTCCGCTTGTGTCTCTTCCTCCTCTGGAGTGCCCTGGTCTATATATTTGACTGCCGCCCCTTTGGGCTTCCGCCTGCACACTTTTTCATAATGTCCAAACACGTTACAGAACGCACATCTCGCTCTAAATGCTGGACACACTTTGTCATTTCCTAGGTGTGAGGCGCTTCCACACCTGTAGCAACTTGTCCGTCTCTCTCCACTCGCCTTCTGCGACGCACCAGTGTTCTGCTGGCCCCGCTTGGTGTATTGGTATCTGGGTGGTCCTTGTTGCTTGGCTTTGTCTCCCTTGTTGTGCACCATCACTCTGCACACCGTTTGTGTGCTCCCTGCCTCTTCTCTGGCTGCTTGCGCACATCTTTTAGATAGCTCTGCTTTCTTGACCAAGGCCCAAACTTCTTTGAGAGGTGCGTCGGCATTCACCCACAGCTTCTCTTGTATCGTCGTGTTGGACGTATGCATGATAATTTGATCTCTTACTAGTTCGTCGTGCAGGTTTTCAAATTTGCAGGTTAGGGCTAGTTTTTGTAACGCCTGCGACGTATTCATCTATGGTCTCTCCGTTTTCCTGCTTTCTCTGGACGAAATTGCACCGATCTATGGCCACACACACCACCGGCCTGTAGTGCGTGTCCAAGTCCTCTATCGCATGCCGGAACACATCCGTGTCTGTCGGATCTCTCGTGGCTTTCACCAAATTGTCAAACACCCTTAAGCCCTCTGGTCCTAGATTGTGTAGGAGAATTTTCCTCCTCCTCGGGCTGGAGTATTCCGCGTCGCTCTCTTCCTCCAATGCCTCCAAGTAGTTCAGGAAATATCTCTTCCAGTCCTCCCACGGCATTGTGGGTTCTCCTCTCTTTGGGAGGAAAGGCATTATGTTTGCTAGGGAAGTGGACGGTGTGGCCATCTTCTCGTTTCCTCTAGGGGCCTCCTGGGCGGGAACGCTGCGGTTGGGCGGGTTTCCTGGTGCTTGTCTTGCGTCCGTGTCATCCCCTTGGAATTGTCCGCTATTTACGCCTCCCGCTGCACCCCTGGCATCCAGGATCACTTGCTGACCCGCCTTGTCCCTGCTGCTAGGCTCCTCACCTTGTGCTGTCCGATCCGCCAGCTTTCTGCAACAGTGGGTCAGTGGCAGTAGTTCCTGTGTCTGCAACCCCTTCTCTCCTCTACTTTGTCTTGGTAGGGCTTCGATAATGTCCCCCAGGGTGTCTTCGCGCCAGTAGCGTGTTTATGCCCCTGGCTCTGCCTTCTCTCCCGGTGTGGCCACCCTAGTGTCGCCTGGTGGTCCCTTGCTGTGCCTGCCCGGCTGGTGTGCAGCTTAGTGTGCACTGCAGAGCTCCTGCTGTCTTCGCTGCTTCCCGCCCTCTGCCGCGCTCCGAGTTATCCCTTGGGTTCTCCGTGGTGGCTCGCTCAGCTTCCGAATGATATAGTTCATTTACGCCATGTGGTAGGGCTCTGTACGGCGTGTGGACGATTTCCGTTGTATTTTCCCTTTTTTTTTTGTCACTTCGCCGTGTCCCGCCTCGTCGCCATTGTAGGAGGGGTCGCTGCCGGAAATAACTCACGGAGCCACTGGTAAGTAGTAATTTAAGGTTTAATGCTCGGAGCGCCGGGGCAGCGCACTTTCACTGCAGCCGGATCGGCGCCTTACAAAATGGCCGCCTTCCGGTTCCTGTTTTGCCCTTTCCGGTTCCGGCCCTTGCGGAGAAGAGCTAGACCGTCACTACAAAACCTATTTTTAATTTGGGTCTTGTTGGTCAGGGCAACTGAATTGCTCCTACCTGCACCGCACTTACATGGGTACTTTCATAGCTGGTTCCCGGTCCGCCACCGCTTCACAGCCTCACTTCGTGCTGGAAACCTACCTTTGCATGCCAGTACGGACGCGCAGCGGACACGTGCAGCAGGCGCATCAAAGTCAAGCCTGTCTGTCCCTGTCTGCGTCCGTTCAGGGCTAGGGGCCCTACCACTTCTAATCCAAAGAGATTGCACAATGAGGCAGAGGAGCTGCTTCGACTAAATGGACTTAACACAGAGAATTGTCAACACTCCATTCACCCAGATAGTAGTCCAACTAAATGTCCACATTGCACTTTCAAACTGTCAACAGCTCCACAGTCGAATCTACCCACACCTAACTTATATAAAATGTACCTGCTAAACTGTATGTGGTGGAAATCGCCATCCTTTTGGAGGAAGAAAGGCCAGAGGTCCTGTTCTTGACCGAAACCTGGCTAAACCCTGGGTCTGAGCTTGATCTCGTCCAGTCTCTCCCCTCGGATTATAGCATCCAGGGCTTGATCGCATCTCAGGGAAAGGTGGCAGGATTACCATAATATATAAAAACCACCTAACCTGCCGTTTTTCTGGAAGCCCAATACCGGATTGCGAGAATCTTTCCTTTGCTATAGGGTTTACACCCTCACTTACTTTGTCTGGTATTCTAATATACAGGGCCTCTGGGACAATTTGGTTATTACCTGCCTGACATAGCAGCCAACTCGGCCAATATCTCTGCTAATTTTACTCTATTAGATTTCAACCTGCTCTTCTATGACCTCTCACAGATGGCCGCAGTAGAGATTACAAGGGATCTAGCTTCCTACCAGCTTCACCAAAAAGTTGTCAATCCCACTCACACGAAAGGGCACTTACTAGACCCTATCCTCTCCAATGTGGAGGAATTAGTAGGGGGGAATCTGATCCCAGTATTGTGGTCTTATCATTTTCTCATACCTTTTCTCTGGACCCCTAATTCGACCATACCCCACACCAAACCGACCAGCACAAGGCTACATCCCTGGACCAAGCTTTCAATGGAACAATGGACTTTAGAGCTAGAAAATACAAAACCAGCGCCAAATTCTGATGTTGTCATTGCTAACGAAAATTTTAACAAATGGATACAGGATTCGCTAGATCTACTTCTTCCTATAAAATCAATCCAGGTAAAAAAAGGTAGTAACAGAATGGCATGATATTCTGCAAAACTTCAGGAACTAAAACAAACTTGTACGAAGTTAGAAAGAACTTGGAGGAAGGACTTCTCTCCAGACAACAAATTGAAATGTAGGAAGGCTATTAAATCATATAATGCCGAAATCAAATCAGCCCAGGCGGCTTTTTACGAAGAAAAAATTTCATCAACAGGCAACTCTGCATCTGAGATCTTTCGCATCGCGAAGACTCTTCTCAGAGTTCCCCCTCCTCCAGTGACCCTTGAGACCTCAGGTTCATGCTGTGACAAACTTGCAGAATTTTTCCGCAAAAAAATCCAAACTGTATACACCTCATTCTCCCAGACGGAGAGCCAAACTTGGGATTCTAGTCTTTACAGCATAGATGCCTATTTGGAAATAATTCCCCTGATGGATGATGAGACACTTGATTGCATCATGTCTCAAGTAAAGAACGGATCACCTCTAAAAATCCTGAAACAAGTGGCTGGAACAGTTTCCCCTTCTATCCTGGAGTTGATCAACGCCTCTTTTGTACCTGGAGTGGTCTTCCCCACCCTGAAAGGAAGCAATGGTGAGGGCAATCCTCAAAAAACCCAACCTGGACCGTGACTCCCTGGTAAACTATCATCCCATCTCACTTCTCCCAGGGATCAGCAAAACAGCTGAAAAACATGTCATTTCAGAGCTGTCCTTCTTGGAAACCAATACACTTCTTAACCCATCTCAAGCAGGCTTCTGGCCATTACAAGGCATAGAAACAGTCCTACACTCAGGTGAAGAAGAGTCCCAAAAAATTGTGGATTCCGGCGGCATCGCCGTAGTCATACTCCTAGACCTCAGTGCAGCCTTCGACGAGGTAAACCATCAACTCTTGGTCCACAGACGTAGGAGATTAGGGGTGAACGGGATCGCGCTGGTCTGGATGCAATCCTTCCTGAGTGATAGACTCTTTCAGGTCTTTGACGCTGAGGTTGCCTCAAAACAGGTGCCTCTTTGCTGTAGGGTTCCCAAGAGATCATCCGAGCCCCACGTTGTTTAACGTGTATATGAGCCCTTTAGCGAAGCTGGTGGTGCCTTTTGGGGTACACATAGTGACCTGTGCAGATGACACCCAACTGGTGATAGGACTCAAATCATGTTGACCTCGCATCCTCCAACATTAGACAGTGCTTGGAAGAGACTGCAAAATGGATGGATGATTTCTTTCTGAAATTAAACAGGGAGACAACCGAGCCGATGATCCTGGGGAACCAGTCACCCATTGACTTTAACACTATATGGCCAAATACATTGGGTCCCGTCTCTACTTCAAAGCCCCAGATAAAGGGCTTAGGTATCTGACTAGACCAGGACTTGACCTTTAAAACTCAGGCACGTAAGGTGGCGGCCTCTTGCCATGGTATCCTTAGGATGCTTCGGAAGCTCCTCCCTCTCCTCCCTTTTCAGGCCAGGAAACTGAAGGTACAGGCGCTCACTCTGTTGTGCCTTGCCTATGGTAATGCCCTTTATTTAGGTGCTCCTTGTGCAACAGAGTCCAATCTTCAGACGGTACAGAATTTGGCAGCCAAAATTCTTTTGAACATTCCAAAATTCCAATCAGCAAAATGAGCCCTAAAATCCCTTCATTGGCTTACAATCAAGGAGAGAATCGAATTCACGTTGATGTGCATAGTACACAAGTCACTGGCCGGGAAAAGTCCTGCCATTAATCACTCCAATATTCGTCCCTGTTGAGCCAATGCCTTTGATCGGACCACTTACACCTAGCTACTGTTCCAAAGATTATAAAAACCCAGAAATGGAGGTCGTATGTTCTCCTATGTTCTCCTACAACACATCAAAACTGTGGAACTCTCTTCCTCTTGACTGAAAGAAAGAACCCAACCATCCTGTCTTCCGTAAACTGTTAAAGACCTGGCTATTCCCTTGGTCTGATTGCCACGCTGATCCTTCCGCTGTCATTGCTGGGATGCCTCTGGGTAGCCATGCGCTATATACAAGTATCATTCATTTCCTTTCATTTCAAAGGGTGTCAAAGCCAGGCCTTAAAGCAGAGGTGTTTGTGGCAGAAGATAGTATACAAATCAAAAGAAAAATGTAGTTATGTCTTGAAGTGTGCATACTGTCAATCGTACAAATATGGGAGAAAGGGAGGAAGAGTGGAATATTTATTGTATTGATTGAAAATGTATGTGTTTATAAACATTATTAGATCATCACCTGAAGGACCAGTTTTTGTTTTCAAGGCAATAAACCTCCATGGGGAAATCAGCGTGTGTGTGGACCAAACAGATTAAAACTATAACATTTGGGAAGAGTTACACCCTCTACGGAATATTACCGATATGCTGCACAAACTTGAGACAGCAAGACGGTTCAGAAGATTCAATTTATCTTCTACTTATCACCAACTCACACTGCAGCTATCTTCCCAACACCTGACATCCTACTTTCCAGCATAAAAGCATGCATGTTTCTGCATATCAATTTCGGTTTATAGGTGCACTTTTTAAATGGGTAACTTGGTGTATGCTTTGACCGAGGAAGAACATGATAGGGCGTTAAGGCACGTGATGAAAGCGCTAAATCAAAATGCCACAGTTCAATGTTAAATGGAAAAACATGAAAGCAAGGATGGACGAGGTGTTCTACTGACAAAAATGGACTGGGTGTCCTGCAGGCACAACTGCCTGGTTTACAATAAGCCAACAATGCCTATACTTCACATTCTCTAAAAGAAGTAACACGGAAAGAGAGAGGAGCTTCCATGTTTGAGGGGGGTATGAATGATTTTCAGAATTTCTTGTTAGTACCATCAATGTAAAATCAGGGTTTAAACCCTACAATTGTTATGCACTAGGAACTGTGAAGGTCAGGTTACTCCAAGAAGATTGATGTCAATGTGTGAACTTAAGTTTAAGGTTAAGTTTATTCATAATAACAGAAGTGCTATTGCAACTATTTCTCACTAAAGCCTACTGAACTGAACACAAAGCTGTGGTAAATCAAGGTATGTGCTAGAATGAATTGGGGCATATTAACACTCTAGGAAAAGAACACAAGGAGTTTGGAAAATAAGGAGTATGTTGTGAAGGGAAAGAATAAGCAGGGGGGGTTGCGAGGGCTCTTTTCCAGAGTGCAATTTAAGCATGCTTTTTTATTTGGTACACTGTCCTCAAACGGTAGGTTCAAGAACCCTTCTTAAAATCCTGGGCTGATCATTCTAATATGAACATGGCAGATTTACAGGAATGTAGCTAAGCAATCAAAAAGTTACGCATATGTATTTTATTTTTTGCAAGTTTATATAGCGCGATCTCGACCCGAAGGTATCAGAGCGCTTTATATGAGCACTAGTTGTATTAGTCAGACACATTCATTTTTAGGCACAGGGAGATTAAGTGATTTCCTCAGAATCACAGGATGTTTGAGCCTCTCGCCGGACTCAAACCAGGTGGGCCGCCCTAGCTATTTGGCCACACCTTCTCTTGTGCCTTGATTAAGACTACACAACAAATTACAATGGGCCCGGTAATGCGTTAACCATCGGAATTATACATTTTGGTTTTCACACACAGAATCTGGATACTAATAAAACACAGGGGGTGATGTCAAGTAGAAGGCTTTTGGAATGACGCAGTTGGTCTCTGCTCTTACGTAATGTGTCTCCATGTGTTCATATATAAACTCTGAGAACTTGTATACATTTAAAGATGGAGCTCATTATATGACATTTGTCAATTAACTGTTTGTGCTACTTAGTCATGCAGTAATCTTGTGACCTTTTATAATACTTTAATAGAATTGGAATGCTTTCTGTGCGTTCATGTTACCACTATTCCATTATACGGGTATCTGCTTTTGTTTTGTGTTACACGTAAGGATAAGTTGTCTACATATCTGTTTAAAGATGGCATCCATGATGCATCATCCACATGCATCATCCATACCAGTTTCAGGGGTGTAGAATTGAACAGGCTATTTAAATCTTCAGACTAGGCTAATCTGGTTTAACTATTGAGTACACACCACGGATACTATTGGCCGCATGGAGCACACAAACTCCATAAGTAGAACAATGGCGATACCTCTCACAATGTACTAATGCTGTTAGACATTTAAATGATACGACAATGAGATTTAACTTTGTGAATACACTTAGTTCTTCACAGTTGACAGCTCGTCTTTAGTTCTTGTTAAATTATCATTTTAGTACATATTCCACAAAATATCCAAACAAAGATTAAGTGCTCGAACATCCGTTCAAAGATGGCGCTCACGATATGCCATCTTTATACGCCTTAGGGCACACAAATTTCGGATGTGTAGAGTCAAGTTGTCTATTCAATTTTTGAGAACAGTGAAAACTAGACCTTCATCTTGAAGACATGATGTGGTACAATATTAGTGATGTACCAATACTGGTAGACATCAGCGAGACATCGAATTGCCGTTCAACTTGATTTAAATCCGCGAATATATTGTTATTCATAGTATACAACATTTCTTTAATTCTGTCCATACAATTACTTAAATATATAAGCATCTGCTTGTTGGACTTATTGAATACATCCCATGAGCCGTTTGGAAACGGTTAATAGAAATGCGAAATTTGAGTGACTGTGACATTGTATTACATAAGATATCTATCTTACCATATATGTTTGGATTCTAGTCCATTCTCTACTGGAGATACATCTCACCATTCTTATCTTGCTTTTTACTTTAATGAGTCATTGACAAAGTATCATTCATTCATTCATTTGATAACTTTATTTCGGTCATAGACCATAAAAGTGCAATAAAATACATACACAGATGCACGGTCAATAAAACAGATAAATAACAGGTCTAGATTAAAAATTAATTAAACTAGATAGTTATCAATACTAAGGCTAAAATTTGCATGATAAAACATGGTTGCACATAAGAATGTATCCATAACTTTTCCTTCTACGCCACATACCATATAAAAAGCGCGAGACAGCAAAGACAATGGGCGGGTGAGTATCCCTACAAGCCCTGTCTATAATATCTAAAACCAAGGTTTCTACATTATTATTATTATTATATTTATTTTTGTAGAGCGCAACAGCTACCATGAGGTTTCCCGGCGCTATAGACATAAAGAGCGAAAATACAGAAGGGGACAGTGGGCTATTAAAACAGTGGGCTATTAAAACAAAGCATAGCGGGATTAGCCAGCATTTTCTTATGGCCTCATATGCAGGCCAAAAAAACATTACATGACTCACATGTTCACATTTGTAATTACACGCCGGGCAAACAATATTTTTGGATTTAGCCCATTTGCAGGTAAATGATCTAAGTGGTAAAGTGCCGTGCCTAAGCTGTATATAGAGCTTCCTCGCGAGCGATGGGTGAATTACATTTAAAAATTCCTCCGCTCGTGATTCAGGTTTCACGAGGAGGAATTCTACTGAAAGTCTACCAAGGGAACCTGAGCTCAGTAGAGCTAATAGAAACTGCTATTTCAACTGACTTTTGAGTACTGTTTTTGATATCCCCGGGCAAGACACGTCCGGCGTTTCCCAAAGCTGGGGCAAGCCAATCCGAATGCTAAGAGACTTAATATGACATAGCCACGGAATGTTCTTGCCTTTTAGGAGAGTCCAAACCTCTAGAAATTCCTCTCTATACGGGGCTAGTTCAGGCACTGACCAAAGCCTTTTCCAGTAGAGCAGTGGCCGGGCTGATACTAGTTCTTCTATAGATTCCAGCCCCAAGTCAAATCGTAGAGGGATAAGTGGTGTACTAATTGGCAACCCCAGGATACTCCTCATAAAGCCTTGCTCAGCCCTCAGTAAGTTTGGTATATTTGTATGGCCCCAGAGTTCGGCACCGTATATTGAAGCCATTCTTGCTTGCAGTCGGTATATTTCGATAACCGGAGCGGTCGGCTTGAAATCCGAGGCTCTATGAACTTTGTTAATGCCCCCCATTATTTGGGATAGCCTAAGGGCTGATTTGGGAGCCCCAATCAAAGTTTTCCATCAGGGTAATTCCCAAAAAACAAAGGTCTTAACTCTCTCTAAGGCAGACCCGTTGAGGATAGGATTCGGGCGCGTCTGCTTTGGGGGATTAAAAATCATGAACTTGGTCGTGTCCAAGTTGATCTCCAAACCCCGTAGGGCGCAAAATGCTAATAAACCATCCAGGGTGCGCTGGATGCCCTATGATGTTTTGGTTAACAGCAGAGTGTAATCCGCAAACATCAGAGCGGGCACCCGCCTGGCAGCCAACCTGGGAGCATCATTGTCATTTACACCGATTAAATGGTCAACAAGACCGTTGATGTAAAGGCAGAACAATGTTGGCGCCCGACGCACCCTTGGCATACACCCTTGGACACTGGGAAACGCGCCGAGAGATCCCCATGCCTCCCACACCTGACTTGGGCATAGTTGCTAATATGGAGCCTGATTAAGATAGTCAATAGATAGGATGGAAGACCAAGTTCTGATAAGACTTTCCACCGTTTTTCTCTTGGAACTAAATCAAATGCGGCCCGCAGGTCAACGAAGGTGAGATAGAGGCTGCCACCGTCTATACTCACCGTCTTCCAGAATAAGACCTGGAGTCAAAATATTTGATCTAGTGTGGAAATACCAGTCCTGAATCCGGCCTGGAATGTGGTTAGTATGTCCCGTTCTTCCATCCACCCCTGGATCCTATCTAATACGACCCTACCCATTAGTTTCTGTGTGGTGTCTGTGAGGCTTATCGGCCTATAATTTGATGGTATTAGTGGATGCCATTCTTAAAAATGGGGACAATCTCAGCACCAAGCCAAGTATCTGGTGGTTCAATTCCCCTAAGAATTGCATTTAATAAGACATCCAGATAGGGTGCCCATATTTTGGGTTGAGATCGAAATAAATCCCCGGGGATTTTATCTAGGCCGGGAGCCTTGTTTGGTATAAGTCTAGCTATTGCAGACTCGACCTCCTTCATGGTAATTTCTTCTAACCGATCTAGGTTATACACTTCCCCGGGAATCCAGGTGGTAGGGCCCGCTCACCATCCAAGGACCCAGCCAGTCGATACTCGTGGCTGGGTCCATGGGCAGAGGACAGGGGACATACCGCGGCTTCCCTTAATACCACCAAAGTATCCTCCTGGGGAGATCAAAATTAGGAGGGAGGATAGCCTCTTCGGTCGAATTGGCATATAGAGCACCAAAGTGCGCTTCCCACACAGCGGGCACTAAATTCGGAGTTAGGACCAGTCCTCCCCCACCTACTCCAGAGCTCATAATATTCCAAAACATTTTGGGGTCCCTTCGTGAAAGTGCCAAACTTAGCTCCTCCCATCTATTCTCCTCCCATTGCTTTTTCCCCCTAATAATTGCCTTTTTATAATCACGACGAAGTTTCTTAATCTTGCTTCTGTCTTTGGGTTTTATTACAGAAAGCAAGCCCTTTTTGGATTTCCTACAAGCATCGTCGTACCAGGAGTGTGTCCTGGCCTGGTAAGTTTTTTCCCTTCCCATGGGATTAAACACATCCTCAAGCATGGCAGCCAGCTGTTTATGTATTTTAACAGCTCTGCCTTGTTTGTCGAGGTTCAAATTATCATTAGTTATATCCCCCATGTCTACTAAGAACGGTATTGATATCTGGTAGATTTCAGCTAGTTTAGTAGGGGAATCCTGAAGGTAGGGCCATTTTACCCTCCGTCTGTTATTGGAGGTCAAGGGTAGCAACAATGAACCATTAGACCTAGGAGGAGGGTTTGTTAGCCAGAAACTCCCCGGTTTAAGTGTTAAGACAAGGGCATTGTGATCGCTGTCTTGTCATGGGTGAACCCGAAATTCCAACAATTTGTCCCAATGCCTGAGTTCCATCATAATGTAATCAATAATAGACGTTTGCCCTAATCTATTGAATGTAGCTACACCTGGTTTGTCGGGCTCCAATCTCCCATTACACGCCCGCAAAGAGGTTTAGAGGGAAAATGATTTAATTTGCAGGACCAATGGGGTCCAGGCTCTGACAACCAGGATTGACGGGTCGGGGACATGCCAGATCAGATCCTCGTCATCCAATTCGCCCGCATTAGAAGTCGCAAGGGGCTCAAACTGGCAATTAAAATCGCCACCTACTATTAGAACGATCAGAGGGTCAAGGGACTGGACAACCTGTTGTAATGTATCGATAGTGTCTGATTCCTGGCAGCTCCTAAGTGGCCGAGAGTAGATATTTAATATGGCCACCTGGGGCCTACCCTGGGGTGTTAGGAGCACGCATTGAACATCGAGAGAGCCAGTTGGAATCTGGACAGCCTGGACACCCAGATGCGTGCCCGCCCATATTGACAGGTCACCCGATGGCCTCCCCCTACCTCTAGTTGTCGCCAGGACATTAAAAGTGGCAAAGCCAGTCATTGCACACTCCTCCAATGACCATGTTTCCTGAAAGAGACAAATATCATGCATTGCCATGAAAGAACCCCATTCAGGCAAAGCCAGTTTACTTTTCATTCCAGCCACATTCCAGGACAGTATTTTTATACCGCTATCTACTGGGCAATTGTTGATGAATGGTTCGCCCGGGTTTTTTACTTGCCCAGAGCTACACATTTTGGGCTCTGATGACTTATCCAGTGCCTCCACTATTGACATCTCCTTGGGCGAGGCACCATCCCCGACCCACATAGTTCTGACCCCCAGGTCCATCCCAGCATCTATAAAATTGACATCTGTTGCAGTGTTATCAACGGTACTGTTGCCATCATTACCCACCCACATCCCCGCTTGGATATACCGGCTACTCGGGGTTTGGGGCAGGAGGATCTGGCACACAGGGCGTCAATCAACCTGTTCTAGCATGCTGAACCTGTTTCTCAGTGGAAATATTGAGAGTGGGGAGGTGAACTGCTGGAAGCCCTCCCTGACTGTTGCTCCCTGCTGGGATCTAGATGGTACAGTACTCCAGCCCCCGTACTGTCGCAAACCTCTATTCCGTCCAATCCTCCGAAGAGGAGTTGAGTAGAAGTATGATAGGTGTAGAGGGAATATTTGGGTATTAGACCAGGATGGTGACCTATTGCAGATGTATTCTACATAGCATGGGTCCCTAAAATTGATCACCACACAGTTCCCTGCAATGGTTTTAGGATCAGTCCCAATCCAGTCCACTCTTCTGACACACAACATTTCGCCAGAGATATTAGGGGATAGGGGCCTGTTAGTATTAAGCCACTGCATGCATTTGTTTTTTAATTCTGAATAATCTTCACTTTTACTCTTGGCTAATGGGGGTACCCCAGTAAGCACCACAACATAAGGCAAAGACTCAGGAGGTAAAACAAGGGTAGGCAGAGGGGCTGGAGAGCCCTCCTCAGCACAGTTTCTGCTTGCTTGGGCTTGCTGGTTCATTGAATGTGTTCTGGATTCAGTAATCCCCCTCGGCTCTGTATCATTACTAGCGTCAGCTTTTCCAGCCCTGGGTAGCGGTAAAGTAGAATCTGGAATAGAAGTACCAGTTGCCCTAGCCGATGCGGCTGGTAGGTTTTTACTAATTGATGGATTCACAGAGTTAGAAATAGAGGTAGGCTTATCAGTTGCAGAATTCCCCGGGGGACGAATTGTCTGGGTTCTCCCTAAATCTAGGTTATTAATAATAGTAACCAATCTATCAAGCCTAGATGTCAGTGGTTTAAAATATGAGCCAATAATCTGTTCCATATGGGCTTCAAAATCGGATAAAAGATGAGTAACCCAAACGGGAGCTCCCACATTTGACCTAAAAGAACCAGCAGCTGCCCCAGCATAATCGGGTGGTATCGTAATACTTTTTGCTGTTTTTTTTTCCCTTTCTTTTTTTTGCTTCTCGGTCGAGGTTTTGGGAATTTGCTGGCTAGGGAGTGCGAAGGGAGATTATCAATCTCTAGAAAATCATTAGCACCATTAACATCAGGATCGTTCTGCGCACAAGGCAACTCTGTAAAAGAACACATGAAGGAAGGACTAAAATCTGGGGGATTTACGGTAGCAACAGAAGAGTCCCCGGCAGTCTGTGAGAGAGGAATGGCCGGGGTGATAGATAGACGTCTCTCCGTGTTCTCTATTGCTGATGCCACAACCCCAATTGTCTTTTGTAACATCTTAACAATGGCAGTAAGGCTTGGGAGAGGTTGTGCTGATGCAGCCTGGCGTCTAGTCATGGGATGTGAAGTAGTAAGCTTGCTATTTTTAACTTTGTCACTCATTCTTGCTGATCCCACAGTACACAAAGCTTGGTATTTCCAACCACACAATATCCAATAGCAACTGGTAACTGGAAAACAAAATACTTAACAAACCAGTCCAGCGGCAGTTAGGTCAGATATCTGATATTAAGTGATTTTGACAGTACCTTTAAATATCACGGTAATCCTGGGGAGTGTCGAGGATGTTAAGGGGGTGGCACAGCCCAGCCTCAGCCAGCCCGGACGGCCACAGACGGTCCTGCCCTTGTCCCGAGCTTAACCCGGGCTTGGCCCGCGCGCGGTCCCGCGACGCGGGGGGTCTGCACAGATTTTACGCGCCTCTTGGCTCGGATTTGCTCTTGGCGGCTTCCGGGATCCCGCCGCAAAGGCTGCCGGTGATAGTAGTCCTTGACGGGTCCCTCCCCCCACTGCGGCCGCGCTCTGTAGAAGGTGAGCTGCGGCGGCAGGAGGAGACCGCCTGGGCGCAGAAGGATGCGGGCAAAAGTGGCGGCAGGAACGGGCAGCAAAAGGTATCATACTGGGCCTTTTTCGACTTCTGGATATTAATTTTAAAGATATTTTAAGCAAATCAGTTGGCAAATCCCACATAGGGATACCCAAACCTTCCTCTCTCCATCTTGATAAGACGATTCTAACATACATTTTTTTTGTTATTAGGACATTATCTATAAGTCCTGAAGATCGCTTAATATCAGATATTTGGACGTAAATTGGATCATCTTGATGACATGCCTTCATATAAGGACTATTGAGACTTACCGCAAAACTAGAGGTATGAATACTCACCGGGATTTATCTATTTACATATCTGGAAATTTTGAATTATGAAATAATCACAAAGAATTTCCCAGTCACACCCGATTCTTAATACATTTTAAACTCCTTGTAGGACTCACCTAACTGAGTCCCTAAATGAAAAGTAGAAGACAAGAAAAAAGAAAATGGACATAATTTACGTGACACATGCAAAGGTATAGTTCAAATACGAAGTAGTTAAGATAAGAGGTATGTGCCCATCACTTCTACGGTTTATAGTTATAACTCCTTCTCCATAGATGTCCAAGAAGACAACATGTAGGGTGTATATTTCACAAATGCATGTAGAATATAGTTCAGCCCAATCCTTAGCACTTTAATTGGTGCCCAAAATGTACCCACAAAAACAATATCTTTGATTTAAATCGAGATAATATATATGTTGAGACAATATTGGGGATTATCCTGCAGCATGCATGGTACATGTGTTGAATGTGTAAATATTCTGTGGATAAAATGCTTTCTCTGACCACACAATTGGAAGAATTTGCATACACTGTAACAGACGTTCAGCTACAATTATATCAACTTTGTTTTTAATATATAATAAAAAAAATATTTTTCTGTGTCAATATAATTGAATGATTGTATATATTGCAAATATGTTTTTGTATTATGTGTGTATTTTGCAGCCCTGAAGACGTCTGTGTGGGATGAAATGCGTTGGCTACTAATGTAAGGTGTTTGTCAAAAGAAGAAAATTAATCAAGAACTTTCCTATGTACATCAAAAACATACTGTGCATTACGTATTATTAAGTATAAGTATTGTGGGTATGGAACAATATGAGAATTGTGCTGAACTCTCATTTAAATTGAGCTATATTCTTTGGTATTTATGGGGTGCTGAACCATTAAGGATTAATTTGCTGTTTGGAGGCTCTTTTCATTAGAAGATGAAAGGGGTTGTACTTCTGGTTCTGTGCACCGTACTAAGGGGCCTATTAGGTTGGCGGATGCGTCCGTCCGCCACCCCAGAGATGGAGGGACCGTCCGCAGGAGCAGCGGCGGTTCCTCCGTGCGAATTAGGATGTGACCGCCACCCTGGCGGTCACATCCTGTAATTTTAACATTGCGGCGGGTGCTGCTTCAAGCAGCACCCGCCGAAATGTTAAAACTGCATGCATTGCATTTGCATGCACAAAGCGGCGGGCACTGCGCAGTGCCTGCCGCTTTGTGAATGCAAATGCAGTGGGGTACCATAGGTACCCCCCATGTGCACCCCCCCCCCTTCACCCTGGGGGCCGCAAGGGCCCCCAGAAGCAAAGGTCCGTATGCTTTTCCACGGCGGAAAAACTGCAGCGGAAAAGCATGTTTACACATGCTTCCTAATTTGGCTGGCGGTGTCTTGCAGACACCGCTACCAAATAGCAGGCTACACCCTGCGGATCAGCGGCGGACGGACCTGCCGTCCGCCGCTGATCCTACCGCCATCCTAATCTGGCGGGGGGTCTTTGTAGCCACCACATCGGTGAATCCGCATTCTCCGAGCCGGCGGTGGCTTCCGGCGGCCCGGAGGATGCGGATTCACCACAATCCTAATCGGCCCCTAAGTATTCAAATTTTCCCACTTTTGTGGTAGGGCCGGTAATCTATTCCCCCAACCCTTTTTGTATGTAATTGTTCTAATGCGTCTCTGAGTTGGGCTGTTTACTAGAAGGTCTCTTTACTAATACCTCAGGTATGTGTTAATATAACTTCAGCCGCTATTAGAATGGTCATGTAATTTTGAGGTATGAAAGATTATTAAAGATGTATATTATCTAAGCACTCAGTAGCCAGGCTGTCAAACTGAATACGACTGAGTGGCGGGGAGTGTTTTCTCCCACTGTGAAAGAGGAAACCTGGACGGTTGAGAAAAATGAAGTGCAGAGCTTTGTTGGTAAAAAACACATAAGTACTGCCTTATCGAAAATGAAATTGAAATTCACTGTGTTTGTTGATTACCTTGGCCGGTAGATGAGAAAAAAAACATAACATGGGTGTAAACATTTGTTATTTTGCACATGCTAAGCACATTTTACAGATAGCCACAGTTAATTGAATGGTTGATCTACCATGGCAAGGACCTCTTGTCATTTTTTAGTTGAGAAGTTGTGCTGCCACTCGAAGTAGGTTTGCAGCCAGATGAGGACTGCTAATTAAACAAGTAGTAAAGTACATATACTAGCAAAATATGCAATTAGCACTCTGAATTATATCTGGTCTATTTTCACCACGCAATTAATGTATTTTTCTTGCAAATCCACATTACCATTACAAGCTTAATTTGATCATCAACCTGATTACTGAGAATATTCCATATTGGTGAACGGATGAAATGAAGCATAGAACTTTGCACACTTTATTTTTTTTCATAAATTAAAGTTACAAACATCAACGTAACAATTCATATGCAACAAACACACATATAATACATGTGTATGTGTGTATATATATGTGTATGTATATATATTTCGCATACAACAAAATAAAAGCTTGCAATACATATTTTTTTTCATAAAATGGATACGAATTTTAAAATATAACAGCAGAAGAATAAATTATTCATTCATAATAGCAGTACTCGTCTTTCTTTCCTGGAAAGGAATACATTTGGATCCCTATTAACAGCATCATGAATTTAGAAACTAAAAACATTTTAAAGGCTTAAATTCAAATACATCAAACGGACCAAAGTTCTAAACAATGGTGCATCATCAAAATACGAAAAACTTTAATTTGTGCCATGTTTGTCAAGTACAAAAGGTGGAATGGGTAAATGACACTTCATCCTACTTTCAGTCTTACATTTCTTCCTGTATTCTACATACCTTTTTGCTAAATTAGTTTGCTCCATTCCAGATACACACATGTGACAGAGGACCGATTGAAGCCGCTCAAACGCTCTTGAGATTGAGATTATGATTCCTAGTCTGGAAGGGTTTAAAATGGGGTCAGGCCATTCCTATACACTGAGGTTAGTAAAGTCTATTCACTAACATATGGATGTGCAAATTACCCATCAGTATTCTTACTAGGCATATGTGATGCACATACAGAGGAATCAGGTCAGAAATATGACAATGAGCAATTAATGCAGAAAGCCACGTCCGCAGTAAATTGAGTGCCATTCTTAAGTAAGAAAAGAGCACACACTGCTACAATGTGCATACCTTATTAGCGACGATATATAATGCAAATTGTAAATACAGGAATAACTGCATGTGCCCAAGTGATTTGTAAATATTGCTCTAGTGATCGAACAGAATTGAAAGTGACAAATGATGCTAGCTGCAATACAGTGGAGCTGCCAACTGGATAGAAAACAGTGAAAAGTATTAAGAGCTCTTTAGGCTACTATTTACTCAATACATCTTGATCAAATTGAAAATGAGTTTCGGCATCTGTTTCCAAGCAGACATGTCAGTGCAAAACATGGAATGGTTTATATAGCTAAGTAAAAATTAACAGTCTTCACTTAACAGTTTATTTTTGAGTGAGATACAGCAAAACCATGTCAACCTACCGATGAGCTGGTACTCAGTTGCTGCCTTCAATTGAGGAAAGCAGTTTGCTAATTATTGCCTTATGACCTTGATCTCATCCCTCGAGACTATTTCAAGACCCCCATGTCCACTTGTTTAACACACACACTTATCTTCAAATAAAAAATTGATAACAGTGTACAACACTTTATATCCAGTACCCTTTTGCCAAGAATTATGAATTAAGTTCATATAGTGCACAAAATCCAGGAAGCCACAACGTTACTATTAACTGTAAGATCCAGATGTCCGTCTCTTTAAGGACATAAAAAAATCAAATTTTCCTTTGATTTATGACTCTAAATGTCTTTCTCAAGCCATTTTTTCACGTATTTACACAAATATTTTTTTTAGTGCCATGAATTCACAAGCTCTCCTTATCCAAACCATCTAATTACTAAATTGGAATGGGCAGATGGACACTGCCAATAAAGAAGATTGCATTGGCAAGAAAAAAATCATGAAATAAGGGCAGTGGAGGCTGTTCTCGAAAAAAAGGTTTGTCAAATTGATTACCAAAAGTGTCTGCTCTCTATACGTCCACAGTTAATAAAGGTATTTTTGAGTGGTGCGAGTAAAAAGAATACGACTTGCCCTTGCTTCATTTTCATTGGGGTAAACAAATAATATTAAACAACTGGATACTATACCCTTGCCAACAACCACAAAAAGTATGAAATGGAGACAACGCACTTGCGTATTGGTTGCACCTTGCCAAAGAGGTTGCCTTTCTACTCAATTGTTTCTTCTCCTAAAGTTTTGCCATCATGACCAATGTCAAAATTGTAGGAATTTCAATGTTCACTAATTCTGATGCAGATTACTTTCAGAGCATCTAAACTATGACGACACATAAGAACAGTTTCAAGATAAAAGTACATGTCTTTCCCGTTGTTTTGATCCTAGAGTGAGCCACGTTTAACAGATGACCAAACGTTTGTTCTGAATAGGTACGAGAAAGATATATTCTCTCCTGGATACATGATTAAAAGCCACACCTTTTTTTGTTTTACTGCAGAGTAGACTGTGGAGGGCTGAAGCTTGTTTCTTTCTAAAATTGCTCCCTGTGCTAAAGTATTCTCATACCAATTCGATGTGATAGCTGCTAGAGAAAAACAAGATAGCCTGTTTCTCTTAGTCATTTCGGTAAAACAATGAATATTAGGAAAAATTAAAAAGGACCAATGTTTATGCGTTCTCCAGACTACACGATAATAACTTACCTAACATTATTAAAGGCTAAACTTAATCAAAATGTGTTTACCATGACACAAAGAGATTATGGGGAAATGTTTCCATTCTACTGGATGGCGGAAAATAGAAAGGAGCAAAATTACATTAAAGGAAATGGCTAAGCATCAACCCACCACAAGCAATCAAATTTACCACGCGTGAACCCAGGATCTTTTAAATGAGAAACGATGTATCTTTCAAACTAGTATATGAAGTGAAAATCCAAGCTGAAATAGTAGGAAAGAGAAGTCTAGTAATTCATTACGACTTGGGATCTCACATTCTGGAAAATAAACATTCGTGATAATAGGCCACAATAAGCCATCCTGAGCTAGAATAACATGAAGCAACTTCAAGAGTGCGGACACAACAATATGTAAATAAAGTACATATTGTAAACTCAAGTTCGATAAAAAGCATACCGCAGACAAAAGCCACAGCGCCGCTTCTATACGAAGTTAATAACAGATCAAGTTCAAGTTTTGAAACCAGTCACCTGCATTTAGGACATTTCCATTACACATCTGTCATAAAGATGAAGGAAGTCTGCCTAAAAGAATAACACACTCAATATCTTTGCATGCAACAATGCATACTGAAGGTCGATGAAAGCAGTCGCACTTTGGAGTTTCGTAATGGCAATACAGTTGTGGAAGGCAAAAAGGTCACACAATTTCAGTGCAAATATAGTCAGTGAAAACATCCTCTAAAGACTTTGAAATTATGTTCATCCATAAAGCAGATAATCCAGAAGAAAGGCCGTTCAATCCTGAGCCAAGTCTGCGTCTTTTAAATCTTATTTCTCTTGAGCTGCATTTTCATTGTTCTTTTTTTTCCAAGCCTTTTACATTTGATAGGAAGAGGTTGCATAGGAGGTTCCATCATCACTTCTAAAAATAAAAATAGTGTATTAAGAGCAAGCAGAGACAACAGGTAATCAGTTAGTCACATCATACAGAAACATTATAGGACAAAGTAATATGAATTCTACATAATACAAGAACTGTCTAGATTTATTTAGTGAGCACCGGTAAGCTCTTCCACATGTTCAAGATAGAATATAAGCAAGCATGCAACTAGAATGACTCATTCACGTACCCCAAAAATAGGGACAATAACGAATTAGTCACATTTAGGTTGTGTTTAACAAATGTCGGAATATGCCAGAATGATTTCTGTGTGACAGCAAAGTGATACAAAATTCCTATTCCTCAGAAGCCAGCTCTGGCTCCGAGGACTAATTCACTCACTGAGGAATGTGTTTTCTGACTACATGGGACACAAGTTTGAGTCCCAGAGTGTCCACTCAGCTGCTAATCTTTTTGAGATCAATAAAATAACTAATATGCAAACTTATGATCACTACGTTCTCTAATAGAAACTTCGCACTAGAACTCCCCAAACTCCACTCAAACCACCCAGCAACATAGAAGTTGCAACATCACTACCCACCACGAAAAGCTTACATATTTAACACATTTGTCAAAATTGTGATTTCTCTACCCAAACAACATCCCTTCCACCACAAGCTGCAACCAGAATATCCCCAACCCAGTCACATTAAAATCCACAGTGCCCCTTGCTTATCCACCAATACTAAATCATGCCCTCCAAAACACCTTGACATGAAGTAGAAAGAAACACAAAAACTAAAATGATTATTCTACAGTGCAAGATCCAGGAACAAAAATGTCTTGAACATTTCTGACCTTCTCTCAGAAACAATACCAGATCTCACCTTCACTACACAACAAGCACTCTTAAAATATGCTTCCATTCTAGTATGGATGACGTGGTTCTTACACCTTGTAATCCTCATTGTTTCATGTAACCTTTAGACTGATTTACAGACATATGTTTTGTTGTCTCTATATAATGTGTGTGTGATATAACGTGCTCAGACACTTGTCAAACAAAGAAAATGCCAATACTGTTCTCCTTATTCATAAGCAAAAGTGTGATCACATACGATTTAAACAATATGTGTCATACCAGCTTCTTTCCAGAATGAATCTTTATTGTTTTGTTTTCTCAATTTTTAGTTCATTATTTTGGTTAATTTTTCACCAATTTCATATTTCAAAAAACAACTGTACAAAACATACAATAACATTGATCAAACCTTTTAAAACATTACCCTCTCATCATTCATAATCATATTCCCACTAACTTCATCCCTGTCATACTACCATTCACCTACACACACCGCAAAATTATTTACACTATTATTCACAACAGGCCATAGACCATTTGGTTTCCCATATTTTACAATTTCTAAAAGAGCATTTTGAAAGATCTTATGGCTCTATGACCGTTACATAGAGCCATAAGATCTTTCAAAATGCTCTTTTAGAAGTTGTAAAATATGGGAAACCAAATGGTCTATGGCCTGTTGTGAATAATACAATTGAAGTGTAAATAATTTTGCGGTGTGTGTGTGTATGTGAATGGTAGTATGACTGAGGGATGAAGTTAGTGGGAATATGATTATGAATGATGAGAGGGTAATGTTTTAAAATGTTTGATCAATGTTATTGTATGTTTTGTACAGTTGTTTTTTGAAATATGAAATTGGTGAAAAATTAACCAAAATAATGAACTAAAAATTGAGAAAACAAAACAATTAAGATTCATTCTGGAAAGAAGCTGGTATGACACATATTGTTTAATTCGTATGTGGTCACATTTTTGCTTATGAATAAGGAGAACAGTATTGGCATTTTCTTTGTTTGACATTAGTCGGTGGCTTGGCCTTGCTGTCGGGAGCCCGTACCCAGTGGTGGTTTTTCGGACACCAGACACTAGCATGAGGAGCACTATAAAACTAGGAAAATATGGCTTTATCTCACGCCCATCCCTTCTTTCTTATACTAAGTGTTCCTGCATGTGCAACACTCTGCCCATTATTAACACAAGACACATAATTCACCGTCAACTGCATAATCACTTTTAAAATGACAAAATAATAAAATAACACTCCTGAACAATGTGCTGCGTTGGAACGTATACTTGCCTTCTTGTCCCATAATGTGGACAACTCCGCCAAATAATTGGGCCCTCCTTTGAGCATAAGTAAAGAGGCCCCCAGCTATAACATGACGACCTCAGAAGTAGAGCTCCCTTGCATTTGGGACAGCAACAGATGATTTATATTTGCTATTGCCGATCATCTATGGATCACCAGGTCAAAAAAACTCATTGTGAGCAATTGTCTTTAACAAGCTACTGTGCCCTATGAACTGCAGTTTCTTCGAGGCCCTGCGCATCGGCTTTCAGAACACAACTCCGGGAACCGCCTGTCTCTCGTACATGCACCACTTGGTGCCTCACATTTTTGCATTCTCGAGGCCACCCACGCTCTTAAATCTGGTCACTTTTATTGTTTTACATTTTTGGGAATCTGGTTGGTCTAAACTTCGAAGCGTTCCACCTGCGGTTTGCGGGGGACTTCTTGGAATGGCAAAAGAATGAGTAGGGGCGATATTTTTGCATCGATTCGTAGCAAAAAGGATCGGCCTTCTGGGAAATGCTCTTAAACTAGCCAACCTGTGCAATCCCATCAGGCGTTTGTTCTGCCTCTGTAATGAGTGATAATTGGTTAATAACACTGATAATTTATGTAATGCAGGCTTCCAGCGTAATTGTCCCTTGTGGTTTGAATAATTTATTTTCGTTGCTAGCCATCCCTATCGTACTCATTTTATCCGGCTATCTGAAGGCACTTTTATAGCGCGCTTTTCTCTGGACTGGTTTATAGGCGCTCTGGACAGCCCTTTCACAAGCGCATAAACGAACTTTAGCCTTGACCTAAAGGGTGTCACTGTAAAGGGGTCTTAGTAGTTTTATGAAGGGAGAGGGGTCAACGTGTTAGTTGCTCGAAAGGAGAATCATCCGCATCCTTTGAAGTCGGTAACATGAAAGTCCGATTCAGCCCTGCTACGTTTCGAAATGAAATGCTGCTTAGAGATCTCGGCCGTGGCCATTAAACCTCTTGAGCTATCTTACGGACTACCATATTTTATCCGTGTTGAGACTCGGGTTCCTGGTATTCCATCCCTCCGGCTGCCCCTATACCGCGCTGCCACAGGGCAGCGGTGAGTCAGGACCACAGGACCCCTGACAGTGTCTGGGGAATTCGCTGCCCCTTTGATCGGATGCCAGAAGATACCACAAGCATCTCTTCAGAGGCTGCGGGCAGGTTCAGCCCGCTGGAATTCGCTTCCCCGAAGAAATTGTTCAGCACTTTATCATTTCGGGGCAGGAAAAAAGGTGAAAGTGACAGCAACCACGGTGTTCAGGGTAATGTGTATTGCATTCCATGATGTGATTTACACAGGGCACATCTCTTGGTTTAAAACGTATAAATAAGTTCATCAACAAACATAGGGGGTGGGGAGCTCGGCTGCCCGCGCAAATCACAGAGTCTGCCGGGATCCCCCTGCCCTCCCTGTGACCCGTGCACCTCTGTGTTCGGTGCCTGCTTCGCAGCTGACAGTGAAGAATATTCTTATCTGCTTGTTAAATAAACAAGAAGATAATAATACTCTTCACGACAAGCCCCAAATCAGGCCACGGTGTACGGAGGGGCAGTGCGAAAAGCGGACAGGGTGGCACCCAAAACCCATCTTTTCCAATGGGAAGCCAGCGTTTACCATGAACGCTGACGCTACCCAATGGAAAGGAGGGGCGGGGCTTAGAGTCCCTTAGTTGTTTACAAGATCTGTCGCAGGGCGGGGCAGCTTTGCTGCCGGCCCACGCTCGACCTAAAAATGGTTCATGAAAGACTTTGCAGCCCATGCCACAAAGCTATCCCACCTGATTTTCGCATCAACAAAAACCGCATTGGTAAAATTGGATGAGTCTGGACCGTCATTCTTAAAAAAATCACTACAAATAATACAAATTGAAAGCCACAGCATGGACGGCTGTGAATCCTTGAAAAGATGTCACTCCAAATATAAGTTAGTCTTTTCTCTTAATATAAAGACCACCTTAATTTACAGATCACCAAAGAGGGAAACGCCAACTTTAAAGATGTACTAGATACAGTAACAAACTGGACCACTCAAACTAACACATTCTTGGAGATAACATACGGTTTGATAAGAATCTAACTACAACCACAGCTATCACAACCAGCCTTGAAGCCTTCGACTTCTAACAAATTGATTCTTCAAAGACAGCAAAAATCAACAACAAAAGCTGTACAAGACAAGGAGAAAAATAGACATTGTCAAACTCAACTCCCATCTTGGAAAGAAATAATAATAAACATGCAACCAAAAGACATACACAACTTTTACAACTGGATCTCCACAGCACTGGACAAACAGATACCAATAACAAGCATTGGCAAAGCTAACAGGTTTCGCCTGTGCGAATTCTATTGGCTTTGTCAATGTTGTTTTTACATGTTATACAGCAGTTGAGCTGCTGTGCAACATGACTTAAAGTGATATGACACAGACAATGCTGGATGCGCTACAGCATTTTTTTCTTTTACTTAAAGCCATGATACAAAGCTTTGTGGACGGTGGCCGCCGCGCTCATATAAAGTGCTCCAAAACTTTCGGCCCGAGGGAGGGTTTGGGTGAGGTTGTATGGCAGAACCACAAATGCCATTACTGCGCATGCCTTAATAAAGCAGTCTTTACAATGAAAATAGTTACCATGCATGCCTTTGCAACGCAAATGTAAGTATTTCACAAATAAGTATAAAGCTATATATATATATATATATATATATATATATATATATATATATATATTTTCACCATACCACACTTTCCATCAAAAGAAGGCGCTGACTCCGTGTATCAATATACAAGCGTTTTATTCTCAGTTACAGCTTCTGCTCAGACGCGTTTCGGCGGCTAACTCCCGCCTTGCTCACTAATATATATATATATATACTAGCAGCCCGTCCTGACGTTGTCCGGGTATGAATTGCTGCCGGCCAGTAGTATATTGTTTTGTAGGATTTCGTTTTGATAGCATTTCTTATCTGTGACAGGCCTGTGAAACGCTCAGATTCACAGTGCACTGCTGATGCACTTAAGAGTGCGCGTTCAGTAGTGTGTGAACTCGAGTTTCCCTCCTTTATTTTTCCTTGCAATATGATATAGCGCGAACTCGGCAACATGGCATGCGCACAATTTACATTACAGAAGAACACATTCATTTGTGGTAGGCATGGGGAACACAAAACTGCAAGTGGAGGTGAGGGTCCTAGGGGAATTAATTAATATTTCTAGACATGCTTGTACCTTGTCCCCCAACTAAACAATATACAAATACACGAAAAGTAACAGGGGTCTTTTTTAAGTATTTAGGGCTTGGTACCAAATTGTGGTGCTCAAGCTCTGGGATGCCAAATGGTCATCAGGAAAGAAGAAACACAGGAGAGACAAGTGAGTAGTCTGCAGATAGTGGTCTACAGAAAGAAAGAAAGAAACCCATCAGCCCACCAATTGGCGGAACTTCATCATCTGGGTTTTATCACAGTGTCCGCTTGATTCAACCTCAGTGTATTTGTTGAGGTTTACTAGAACCGGATTGTGAAAAAGGAAGTTGTCAACCAGACAATGAGTGTTGTAAAGGGCTGAAAAAGGGTAAGTTGCAGTGCTCAAAAATGTGTAAACAAATTTTATTGTGAATTAAAAATGCCTGTTCTGATGTCTAGAGATTTTTTTTTTATTAAAGGCGACCATCAAGACGGCATGATTAAAAGCAGAGTGGATATAGTATGACAATATTACTATGCATCAAAGATATTAATTGGTCGACATGTTTCAGCCCCTCAGGGCTTTCATCAGGGCCTATGGTATACACTACTGCAACACTTACCACTGCTTGTGATAAAAATAGAATGTGGAGACCTACCAGTAGTGTGGTCTATTGTTCCAAAGCCTCTCCTATGTAACAGAAACACAAAAAGAAAGGATATACACAAGGCAAGACAGTTATCAATTTTTTTTGGACAATTTCATTAGATGTGTTGTTCTTAAAGTGTTTACATACAATTAATTCCGCTTGGAAAAAGTTTTTGCTTGGAAAAAGTTTTTCACTCACCCTACGTTGTAGGGAGGACAAGCCTCACCTCACCTGGCACTCGCTCAGGAAAAAGGAGGCCACGCACTGAGTAGACAAAAGTATATAGATATGTCCACATCAGTTTGTAACATGGAAAAATGTACCTCTATATAGCAAAATGCACACAGGTAAACAGAGACCCAGGTCTATAGCAGCACATGAACTAAGACTCTCCAATATTCATATGTTGATTCACATGAATTCCAGTAAAAACATATAAATCCCAAGGATAAATTAGGGACCTGTTGTGAATTGCAGTCTCAAAGGTCTATTTGAGGGCATTGTTGAAGGGAATTATTTAAAAAGGATATTGCATACAGAAGAGTGTTGGAGAACACCTTCATTCGAATAGTGCCTTTAGTAGCAAGTGGCCTGATTCCTGTCAGAATAGAGATCGCTTGTAGCGCAAGGATAGGCGTGTAGATTTAAAAGGTAACGGCACGCAGCTCCCACTCACCTCTCCGTCGTTGCCTCGGTCTATCAGCTGAGCCGAGGGGGAGGTGTTGGGACTGCGTGTCGCTTCCGCCTAAAAATGTTAGTAGCGGACTTGATAGGGAACCCAGGACATCTATGTGCTCATTGGTTGATAGTTGCTCGTATCAGCACCGTCATAATAGACTACGTGCTGCTGTTCCGTGATGTGTGGGCTCCTCTGATTGGGGATACAGAACGGAACCGGAAATAAACGTCCGCACCTCGACCCATTTTTACCGCTGACGTACCGCGTAAACAAGGCCTGCTGTTAGCGCGTCAGTATGTGGTTATTATGGTGATTTCATTAAAGAATATAAGTGGCGTACCTGTTAGGAAAACTCAGGACAACTATATTTCTATTGGCTACTTGGTGCTCATACCGGCATCATCGTGGTGGACCATGTGCCGCTATTCCGTGATGTGTGGACTTCTCTGATTGGGGGATACACACGGAAACGGAAATAGACGTCCGGATCTCGGACCAATCTGTCACAGTCAACATATAGAATAAAATAAAATAAACATGACTCGCTGATAGCATGTAGTAATTCAGACCAGCTGTAAGTTTAGTGTGTACTCCAAACTGACAGAGGAGTTAATCATGTTATGCCACTATTCCGCTAGAATGATTGTAATCAGAACAGTTGTGAGTTCTTTGAAGACTTTGAGGCTTGTCCTCCCTACAACGTTGGGTGAGTGAAAAACTTTTTCCAAGCAAAAACTTTTTCCAAGCGGAATTAATTGTATGTAAACACTTTAAGAACAACACATCTAATGAAATTGTCAAAAAATGTTTTTGATAACTGTCTTGCCTTGTGTATATCCTTTCTTTTTGTGTTTCTGTTACATAGGAGAGGCTTTGTAACAATAGACAGCACTACTGGTAGGTCTCCACATTGTATTTTTATCACAAGCAGTGGTAAGTGTTGCAGTAGTGTATACCATAGGTCCTGATGAAAGCCCTGAGGGGCTGAAACATGTCGACCAATTAATATCTTTGATGCATAGTAATATTGTCATACTATATCCACTCTGCTTTTAATCATGCCGTCTTGATGGTCGCCTTTAATAAAAAAAAATTCTCTAGACATCAGAACAGGCATTTTTAATTCACAATAAGTTTTGTTTACACATTTTTGAGCACTGCAACTTACCCTTTTTCAGCCCTTTACAACACTCATTGTCTGGTTGACAACTTCCTTTTTCACAATCCGGTTCTAGTAAACCTCAACAAATACACTGAGGTTGAATCAAGCGGACACTGTGATAAAACCGAGATGATGAAGTTCCGCCAATTGGTGGGCTGATGGGTTTCTTTCTTTCTTTCTGTAGACCACTATCTGCAGACTACTCACTTGTCTCTCCTGTGTTTCTTCTTTCCTGATGACCATTTGGCATCCCAGAGCTTGAGCACCATAATTTGATACCAAGCCCTAAATACTTAAAAAAGACCCTTGTTACTTTTCGTGTATTTGTATATTGTTTAGTTGGGGGACAAGGTACAAGCAGGTCTAGAAATATTAATTAATTCCCCTAGGACCCTCACCTCCACTTGCAGTTTTGTGTTATCTTTTGTGCAGCTATGATCATTAAATAGGCCGGCCGCCACAGCGGTGCCTTCCTTATAACTGGACCCTTGCATGCAACAGGACGGCGGATTTTGCAGGTCTAGGTTTCGATGACGAGACTCTATCCTCTATTCTACATGACAATCCCAGTATGTTAGACTTAGTTCCATCAACAGTACCAGCACCCCCAGGAGACTGGGACACTGTGTTGGATCTTAAGAAAAGCCACTCCCGTACCATCGTTCATGGACAAATCATGGCCGAATATCTTCATGGGAAGTGTGCTCCCACAGGCCTGATCGTCACCAATGCGCCAAGGCTATTTCTGACAGACAAAACATTCATCAAAGACTGGTCATTGATAGCCTGGCGGTGCACACGCGATTGGCTTATCTTAATTATCTCGACTGCCAAAAGAGTGGCAGATGCCATTTTGGTGGAAATACAAATTTTGGAAGGCCAAATCAAAACCACATTAACAACTAAATGGTTTGAGAAACAACAGGAGGAATCCAACAAAGCCAATAAAGAGTACAAAGATCCCATATTTTTCGCAAAAATTGACAAATTCAAGAAAGACTTAGCGAAATTCTCCCACGAAAAATTGTATCCTTATACCAGCGAAGGTTACACTCCCACAGATTCGAACAAACAGGGAAAACCTCATGGATCTAATTATGCCACTTCCTCTGATTCTAATTCATCTGACTCAGACAGTAGTAACACATCCCAGTGGAGAGGGAGAGGTCGCAACAACCGTCCCAATCGGAGACGTAATGGGCAAGGGAATATGTACCAACAAGGTCCATGATGGCCTCCCACTCCATGGGGCTATCCACAATTTCCGCCACCTATGCCTCACTATGCCATGCAACCACAATACTACGACAGCCAAGCTTTTTTAGGACAGGGCCGTGGCTGGAACAGAGGGAGACGGAGAGGGCCAAATCAGGTTCAGTGGGCAGACGAACAAGACTCTCCGGCAACTCGCAGCAAACGAGGCCAGTAGACTCCGTATCGAACAACAGTGAGGACCTGGTGGTGAATCTGAGCACCCGCAGCCTGTCCCCACTAGAACACCAAGTACTCAACAAAGGTCTTGGGTTTGTACCCACCAACAGTGGTGATGCCTTTCAACTTCGCAGTGAAATGGAAAGATTCTTTCGGAGTGTGAGATTGCACTTTTTCTTTAAAGACAATGATAAAGATCAAACACAATCTACAATAGACACGAATACCGGTCTCAAGACCAAATCCATTTTTATGCCTCTTTTACAACAGGTGCCATCAAGAGTTGGTGCTTTTGAAACCGCAGTGCTACATGAAATGAAAACACTGAACTTCTCCCGACAAGACACTTTTCAAAATCTATCTAGGCAAGAGAGGCAAGCACTTGACACTCTATCTAAAGATAAAAACATCATGATCAAACCGGCCGACAAGGGGGGTGCGATTGTCATACAGGACATCACCTCCTATCGAGCCGAGTGCTTGAGGCAGTTGGAGAACACTCAATCTTACTCACTTTTGAGTATAGATCCTACCACGAGACTTTCAACTGAGATTAAATCTCTAGTTGAAGAGGCAAGTGCGGAGGGCTGGATAACAGCACAGGAAGCTAAATTTCTTGTTACATCACATCCAGTCACTCCGTACTTTTATACGTTGCCCAAAATCCACAAGGCAGCGAGACCACCTCCGGGACGCCCGATCATCTCCGGCATTGGCTCTCTTCTGGAACCACTGTCTTCTTTTGTGGATGTGTTTCTTGCACCTCTCGTCAAAACCATGCCGACCTACCTGCAAGATACCAAAGACGTCTTACGTTTACTATCTGAGACAGAGTTTGATACCAATTTGGATTATCTTGTCAGCTTTGACGTAGAGTCATTATATACCTGTATACCCCAAGTGGAAACCCTACAAACTATACAGACATTACTAGAAACCACCACACATGACAGCATAACACCAATCCACTTCATTATGGAGTTGGCTAGAATTGCGATGACCGAGAACTTTTTCGGTTTTGAGAACTCTCTATATCTACAGACGTCAGGAACGTCAATGGGCAGTAAATTTGCGCCGAGCCTGGCGAATTTATATGTCCATCACGTTGAGACCCATCAGGTCCTCAACCACAACAACCCGTATTTCCATCAAACGTTGTTGTGGAAGAGGTACATAGATGACATTCTGGTGATATGGCGTGGAGACAGAGAGTCAATTTTGATTTTCCAAACTTGGCTGAATGATCAGAATCCTTTTCTAAGATTTACTGTGGAGTACAGTAAAACGGAGCTTCCCTTTTTGGACCTCTTGATCGTTCCTAGAGAAGGATTTCTGTCTAGCAGTTTATATCGCAAGCCAATGTCACGCAATTCTCTATTGAGGGTTGATAGTCATCATCCTCGATCCTTGCGAGAGAACCTCCCGTTCGGACAATTTCTTAGGGTTCGTAGGAATTGTTCAGAAAAATCAGATTTTCAAAGTCAATCACGAGACCTATCCACTAAACTCAAGCAACGCTTGTATCCCAGCACACTGATCAAGGACTCGTGCAAAAGGGCATTAAACAACCATAGGGAGGCACTCCTTGCACCTCCAATTGAAAAACCCCCTTTGAATAGACTAGCATGTGTGACAACCTTCTGTACTCTGTCCTCTAAGATTCAAAAGATTATCAGACAAAAGTGGCGCATTTTGAACAGTGCAGGGGACAACATCCCTTTGCCTCTGTTCTCTTTCAAGAGGAGTACCAATCTAAAGGATGAACTAGTTCACACTAGACCATCCTATACAAGTCAAGACACAACACCGAGACTATGGAACCTCCCTCCCGTACAGGGCCACCATCCCTGTGGGAATTGTTCGGTGTGTCCTCAGACGCAGAAAACATTATCTGTTGATATAGGGACAGCACGCCCTTGGCAGTTGAAACACCATACAAACTGCAATAGTGAAAGGGTCATCTACCAAATTACATGCCCTTGTACCCTTCGCTATATAGGGATGACGACCAGAAAAATAAAGTTGAGGATACAGGAACACAAAAGTACCATCAGATGCAACAGACAGGCAACCCGGCTGACTGCCCATTTCCTAACCATGAAACACTCTGCAGATGAGTTGAAGTGGGTAATATTGGAGCAGCCCTATATACCACCACATGTGAGCGATATCTCTCAATTCCTGCTCAGAAAAGAGCAGAAATGGGTCTTCAGACTTAAGTGTGAAACAGAGGGGCTAAATGATGCTATACCATGGTTACAGCTTTAACAGACCTCTTATAACCTATACCACCAGCTATCTGCTGAGAAGAAACAGTAGACTGCCATAGTGTGACCATTGAGTGACCATTGAGGTGACAAACCTCTTTCACCTTTAAAGAGTTAACATGGTTATAAAATGGTTCATCTTCAGACACTGATTTCACATTTTTTCGACCAGAGCCACGTATTTGTCATGACACACTGAATTTACTTACCTTTTGATGGGTATCGATCCACAAACAACGATGGAATTACCACCTTCAAAGAACTCACAACTGTTCTGATTACAATCATTCTAGCGGAATAGTGGCATAACATGATTAATTCCTCTGTCAGTTTGGAGTACACACTAAACTTACAGCTGGTCTGAATTACTACATGCTATCAGCGAGTCATGTTTATTTTATTTTATTCTATATGTTGACTGTGACAGCTTGGGCCGAGATCCGGACGTCTATTTCCGTTTCCGTGTGTATCCCCCAATCAGAGAAGTCCACACATCACGGAATAGCGGCACATGGTCCACCACGATGATGCCGGTATGAGCACCAAGTAGCCAATAGAAATATAGTTGTCCTGAGTTTTCCTAACAGGTACGCCACTTATATTCTTTAATGAAATCACCATAATAACCACATACTGACGCGCTAACAGCAGGCCTTGTTTACGTGGTACGTCAGCGGTAAAAATGGGTTGAGGTGCGGACGTTTATTTCCGGTTCCGTTCTGTATCCCCAATCAGAGGAGCCCACACATCACGGAACAGCAGCACGTAGTCTATTATGACGGTGCTGATACGAGCAACTATCAACCAATGAGCACATAGATGTCCTGGGTTCCCTATCAAGTCCGCTACTAACATTTTTAGGCGGAAGCGACACGCAGTCCCAACACCTCCCCCTCGGCTCAGCTGATAGACCGAGGCAAGGACAGAGAGGTGAGTGGGAGCTGCGTGCCGTTACCTTTTAAATCTACACACCTATCCTTGCGCTACAAGCGATCTCTATTCGGACAGGAATCAGGCCACTTGCTACTAAAGGCACTATTCGAATGAAGGTGTTCTCCAACACTCTTCTGTATGCAATATCCTTTTTAAATAATTCCCTTCAACAATGCCCTCAAATAGACCTTTGAGACTGCAATTCACAACAGGTCCCTAATTTATCCTTGGGATTTATATGTTTTTACTGGAATTCATGTGAATCAACATATGAATATTGGAGAGTCTTAGTTCATGTGCTGCTATAGACCTGGGTCTCTGTTTACCTGTGTGCATTTTGCTATATAGAGGTACATTTTTCCATGTTACAAACTGATGTGGACATGTCTATATACTTTTGTCTACTCAGTGCGTGGCCTCCTTTTTCCTGAGCGAGTGCCAGGTGAGGTGAGGCTTGTCCTCCCTACAACGTTGGGTGAGTGAAAAACTTTTTCCAAGCAAAATTTTTTTCCAAGCGGAATTAATTGTATGTAAACACTTTAAGAACAACACATCTAATGAAATTGTCCAATTTTTTTTTGATAACTGTCTTGCCTTGTGTATATCCTTTCTTTTTGTGTTTCTGTTACATAGGAGAGGCTTTGGAACAATAGACCACACTACTGGTAGGTCTCCACATTGTATTTTTATCACAAGCAGTGGTAAGTGTTGCAGTAGTGTATACCATAGGTCCTGATAAAAGCCCTGAGGGGCTGAAACATGTCGACCAATTAATATCTTTGATGCATAGTAATATTGTCATACTATATCCACTCTGCTTTTAATCATGCCGTCTTGATGGTCGCCTTTAATAAAAAAAAAATTCTCTAGACATCAGAACAGGCATTTTTAATTCACAATAAGTTTTGTTTACACATTTTTGAGCACTGCAACTTACCCTTTTTCAGCCCTTTACAACACTCATTGTCTGGTTGACAACTTCCTTTTTCACAATCCGGTTCTAGTAAACCTCAACAAATACACTGAGGTTGAATCAAGCGGACACTGTGATAAAACCCAGATGATGAAGTTCCGCCAATTGGTGGGCTGATGGGTTTCTTTCTTTCTTTCTGTAGACCACTATCTGCAGACTACTCACTTGTCTCTCCTGTGTTTCTTCTTTCCTGATGACCATTTGGCATCCCAGAGCTTGAGCACCACAATTTGGTACCAAGCCCTAAATACTTAAAAAAGACCCTTGTTACTTTTCGTGTATTTGTAGGCATGGGGAGACAAAGCAATTTGCCTGGAATCACAGGATGTTGAGCTGATGCCGAGATTCGAACGTAGCTCCCCAGCTCTAAAGTTCGCAATTCTAGAACTTGTGGCGGGAGGTGTGTCTAAAAGTGTATGTCGGTGCTGGCCATCAATGAGAGAGATCTGTGCATTTTTTAAATTGGTGGTGAAAATAATATGAGTATGTTGCTGGAGATGTGGGCCGCCGTGCCACCAATGTACTTACCGGGGAGGGTAAACACCCATTATTCCGCAACTTTCTTTCCGCATACCATGACTCCGCATACTTTCGTTACGAAAGTACCATGACTCCGCAATGCCATTATAACGCATGGCATTACATTTTATATGCTTTTACCACGCATACATTTACAACTAAATTCGTTGTAAATGCATTAATGGTAAAAGCATGTTTTTTTTTTATTGTCTGGATAAGGTAAGTATGGGTATAGGGGTATATGTTTTGGGGTACTGAGGTATATGTTTTGGGGTGTTTGGGTATTTTAAGGGTTCAGATATAGTTTTGGGTTATGGGGTACAGGGGTAGTTTTAGGGTTTAGGGATAGGTATGGGTTTTGGGGTACAGGGGTATTTTTAGGATTCAGGGCTAGGTTTGGATTTTGGGGTATAGGGGTATTTTTAGGGTCCAGAGGTAGGTTTGGGTTTTGGGGTACAGGGGTATTTTAAGGGTTCGGTGCTAGGTTTGGGTTTTGGGGTACAGGGGTATTTTTAGGTTTCAGGGCTAGGTTTGGGTTTTGGGGTACATGGGTATTTTAGGGTTCAGGGGTAGGTTTGGGTTTTGGGGTACAGGGTTATTTTTATGGTTCAGGGGTAGGTTTGGGTTTTGGGGTACCGGGGTATTTTTAGGGTTCAGGGCTAGGTTTGGGTTTTGGGGTTCAGGGGTATTTTTAGGGTTCAGGGGTAGGTTTGGGTACAGGGGTATTTATAGGGTTCAGGCCTAGTTTTGTGTTTTGGGGTACAGGGGTATTTTTAGGGTTTAGGGATAGGTTTGTGTTTTGGAGTACAGGGTATATTTATAGGGTTAAGATGGGTTAGTGTTAAAGGGTGTTGGGGTATTTTCAGGACTAAGGGTGGGTTATGATTATGGGGTGTAGGGGTATTTAAAGGGAGCAGGGTGGACACCCGGAGCTGGAATGTACAGAGCCTGGGAAGAAAAAAAAATGAAATATTGGGCACAACGCTCGCTTTTTTTTCCGTAATCCCGCGCCCCGCTAACGCTCACACCCCCAGCACAGGCTCACAGCACACGATATGAGACATGGCATGAAGGGCGGAACGTACCACACGCCCCCAGCGTTGGTCACGCCCCCAGCACACGCCCACAGCACAACGCAGACACGCCCACAAGAGACTACTTTGCTGGCACGGTTCTTTTACCTTTTAAATGTATATGGTGGGCGTCTGCATAGCCTATGTCCTTCTCCTGCAACTGCCCTTTCCAAGTCTGTATTGGGTGTTTTGATTGGTGCTGGGGTTTCTGAGATAACCCGCCTCAAAGGTTTGGGCTCTCTCTTTATTATATTAGTATGAATACATATATATATCTATATATATATCTATGTATAGATATATATATAGATATATATATAGATATATACATATACATATTCACTCCAAAAACCAAAGGTTAGAAGGATGTACTAGTTAGACTCCTATTTTACAACCACAAAAAGAGAAAACCAGAAGTTATAGTTACCCGAGCTAACCATAACTTACCCCTGTAATACACTGCTTATGACCTCACATATTACATCACTCATGACATATTCAGTGACATCACTGATGACATCTCAAATTACATCTCCACAGAACCATTCACACTGACTCCCATACCCACACGACCTCTCACACACCCACACAACCACTCACACACCCACTCAACCCATCCACAGAGCCACTCACACACCCAATCACTCACCAATAGAGCTACTCGCACACCTAGATATTCACCCTTACAGTATCTCAACAGAGCCACTCACACACCCACACAACTTACATACGCATTCACACATCCATACAAGCACTCACATGTCTACTCATTGACCCGTACAGCCACTCACACAGACACTCTCTGTAAGAAATGGGGGTTTCTAGTTGGCAGTGGTGTGCACCATGTCCAAGTAGGGGTCCTCCCTTCTGGTCAGGGTAAGGGGATTACATAGCTAAGGTAACCCCTGCTCACTCCCTTTGTAGCTTGGCACGGTCAATCAGGCCTATCTCAGAGGTAACGTGTAAAGCATTTGTACATAATTGAAACTAGTGGGGTGCGCAGCTCACAAAGTCCAACAGGCCAATGTAGATATAAAAGTCACTTCTTTATTTGAAAATATTTCTCTTAAAAAACACTCATTTTATATAATCCGGCCAACGCGCTTCGCTCCCATGTAGGGAGCTTCCTCAGGGCGAAAATAGTATCATATGGAAATGAACCAATCGCAAAGTGTATCTGCCAAATTTGCAAGAGCTTGTTGTCAAAAAGAACACTGATCGCCGATCTCAAAAAGTATGTAGTGCTCACAATGATCCTGTTTGAGGATAGAAAGGAATATCCAATCTATAGCACAGAAATAGAAATAGATCCAATAGTGATCTGTTGGACCTGTCAGTCAGAATCAGTGGTCTGGGAATAGCTGAACCCGAGCCCGAGCTACTCCGGTATAGGAAGACCCAAGTCACTCCGGAATTAGAAATAGCATCAGATCCATGTGGCGATGATGCAATAAAACTCAATTTGGCCAGTATCTGTAATTGTGACCAAACCACTCCAGGTTGGCAGGGCGTAGCAATTCAATATGGCGATAACAATAGGAAGCTCAAAGTATGGCGAGTATCTATGGCTGATTCATCTGGTCACCGTAGCGTTATCCCAAAACGATGGCTATCCAACGAACCACGTGTATTGCATCGCGGCTCCAGAAATATAATAACTGTATGCACAGAGTCCCTCAAAATCGGGAAACGTGTTGCATATCGTTCTCCTATTTGGAATTTTGAGGAGTTCAGGGGCAGCAGGTGAAGTCTTTGGTAGCTCTGAGACTTCAAACAGGAGGCAAGCACACACAAGGCCTTGGAGAATCTTCTCAAGCAGAATACAAAAAACAAATCCCAGTCCTTATTCTATCTAAGACAGAAACAACCACTGCAGGCAGACCTAGCAAAGCAACATAGCAAAGGGGCAGTATCCTCCTGACAGCTCTTCCTCTTGGCAGGGTCTCCTCTTGATCCAGAATTGTTCTAAAAGTCTGGGGTCACAGGTCCAATATTTATACCCCCTTTGGGGGTTGAAGTAGGCATACTTTAAACAATAGTCTTTGTAGTGCACAGAGCCTACTTTGCCCTGTCCTGGCTCCAGACACACTACAGGGGTGTGGGGGGGGGGGGGGGGTAGGGGAGACAGCATTGTGAGGGGCGAGGCACAGCCCTATCAGTTGTCAGTGACAACACCTCCCACCACTCTAGCTCAGGAAGGCCCATCAGCTTGGTTAAGTGCAATCAGGGTAGGTAGGGCACACCACAGCTCCTTCTGTGTGAATTTTCTAGAGTGAATGCACCAACAGCCAAAATGTCAGTCTAAACCAGACGTGAATTTCACAGGCAAGCAGAGGCACAGGATGGCAAACCAAGACAATGCCCACTTTCTAAATCTAAAAGTGTGCAAAAGAAACAATTAAAGGACGGAATGCTGGACAATTCAAACATTCACCCCCAGTCGCAAGGATCTGGTTTTAATCAATCATTCTTTTGCTCACCACACCACCCCAGTTTGGACCTAGCCATATGCAAAAGAGTATTGACCCTATTCCTTATGGGAACAGTCCAGCCTGAGCTGCCGATCCAGGTCCTCCCTAGACCGAAATAAGTATTCTGGGACCGGTTTCAGGGCATCACCCTTCAACAGCCAGGCTAGCTTGAATCCAGAGGTATAGTGAGCAGGGGACCCATGTCTGGGCATGCCCTTCCCACTTAGGGTGACACATGCAAAAGAAACAATTGATGGACGGAATGCTGGACAATTCAAACATTCACCCCCAGTCACAAGGATCTGGGTTTAATCCATCATTCTTTTACTCACCACACAACCCCAGTTTGGACCCAGCCATATGCAAAAGAGTCTTGACCCTATTCCTTATGGGAACAGTCCAGCCTGAGCTGCCGATCCAGGTCCTCCCTAGACCGAAATAAGTATTCTGGGACCGGTTTCAGGGCATCACCCTTCAACAGCCAGGCTAGCTTGAATCCAGAGGTATAGTGAGCAGGGGACCCATGTCTGGGCATGCCCTTCCCACTTAGGGTGACACATGCAAAAGAAACAATTGATGGACGGAATGCTGGACAATTCAAACATTCACCCCCAGTCACAAGGATCTGGGTTTAATCCATCATTCTTTTACTCACCACACAACCCCAGTTTTGACCCAGCCATATGCAAAAGAGTCTTGACCCTATTCCTTATGGGAACAGTCCAGCCTGAACTGCCGAGCCAGGTCCTCCCTGGACCGGAAACAAGCATCCTGGGACCGGTTTCAGGGCATCACCCTTCAACAGCCAGGCTAGCTTGAATCCAGTGGTGTAGTGAGCATGGGACCTACGTCTGGGCATACCCTTCCCACTTAGGGCAACATAGGTAAAAGAAACAATTGATGGACGGAATGCTGAAGGATTCAAACATTCACTTTCTAGAAGTGGCATTTTCAAAAATACAATATAAAAACCACCTTCACTAAAAGATGTGTTTTCAAATTCTGAGCTCAGAGAGCCCAACTCAAAATCTCTATCTATTCGCTATTGAAAGATACACTTGTATGATGTTGCAAGGCAGCTCCAATGATAACCTTTGGGAGAGATAGCCCTTGCAATAGTGAAAAAAGAAATAAAGAAATTGGCAGAATTTCACTACCAGGACATGTAAAACACACCAGACCGTGTCCTACCTTCCACATACACTGCACCCTGCGGCTACTATGGGCTTACCTTCGGGGTGCCTTACAAGTTGTAAAAGGGAAGGGTTGGGTCTGGCAAGTGGGTGCACTTTAAAACTGCACTTGCAGACACTGCAGTGGCAGGTCTGAGACAAGTTTATAGGGCTACTCATATGGGTGGCACAATCAATGCTGCAGGCCCACTAGTAGCAGCTGATTTACAGGCCTTGGGCACACACTGTGCTCTTTATTAGGGACTTACCAGTAAATAAAATATGCCAATTCTGGATAACTAATCCTAATCACAATTTACACAGGAAGCACTTGTACTTAAGCACTGATCAGCAGTGGTAAAGTGCCCAGTGTACACAAATCGGCATAAAAGAAGTCTAGAATATAGTTACAAATACAGGAGGTAGAGGCAAAAAGTCTGTAAAAACCACGCCAAGTATGCGATGTCTAACACTCTCCAATACAGCCACTCCCACGCCCAATTAGTTAACCATACACCTACCCATATACCCACTTACACACCCAGTCACTCACCTATACAGCCATTCACAGACCCACTCACTCTCAATACAGCTACTCACACAGCCCCACACTCACCATACAGCTACTCAGACACATGTATTCACACATACAGCAACTCACACACCCACTTATTCACCCATAGAGCCACTCACACACCCAAACAGTCACTCACACACAGATATACTGCCACTCACATAATATACACTAGAAATAGTATCACTGATTAGTATTACACAAAATATACTAATTTAACTTTTGTAGTACCTTAGTATATGTGTTTAACACTCGCAAACTTTTAGAAAACACACAATCACCGGACAATGTCATCAGTGATGTCATTTGAGAAGTCATCAGTGATGTCACAGGCCATGCAGAGTGATGTAATATGGGGGGTTTTATGTGGTAATATTTGGGGAGAGGATGTAGCCTTACGGCTAGAGCTGTCGACATCAAAGCTGGGGAACCGGGTTCGAGTCGCAGCAACGACGCTCAACGCTGATTCTGGGCAAATCACGTAATCTCCCCGTGCCGAACAAAAATGAATGTCTCCTCATGTTACGAAACTGCTGCTATGTAAAGCGCTCTCATACCCGATATATTTGGGTCTAATTTGCGCTATTTAAAACTCTAAAAAAGGTATATTATAATATATATATATATATATATATATGTTCATAAGCAGTAGATTGTGGGGGAGTAAGTTATAGTTAGTTCAATTAACTATACTGCTGAACCTCTATGGTTTTGTGCACGTAAAACCTGAGCCTAACTATAACGCCCCTGTAAAAAATCGAGCGGGAGCAGTTTCCCAGCTCCTGCATGCTGGGAGTGAACTTACAGTTTGCTGTCGCTTGACAGAAACTGCCGTAGCTCTCACCAAGCGACAGTAAACTACTATGTCCCGAGGGTGGGCCACTCAGGACATAGGTAGCTGGCCCTGGGTGGTTCGCACGGCCCCTTCCTTTTAGTTTGCACGGGACAAACCCTGGGAGATGGTGGTCCCCGTGCCGAATATGGCCCAGAAAGAGAGCCCTTCACCCCATTATTTGGATTTGTTATCTCCCGGGAGGTGGTGGATCATGGGATACTACAGGGCCAAACAGGGGGGGCCAACACAGACCCCATCCAACTTAGTTGTTGCGGTCCCCCGGGCTCTTCCGAGCCATAGGTCAGGGGTCCGCACCACCCCCTTTAATTTTGGAGTAATTCCCCAATGAGGTGGTGGTCCCCGGGGCTCTAATGAGCATAATCAGGGGGTCTGTGTGCCCCCCTTCCAATGTATATAGTATGCCATCTGTGGATGATGTCATTAGTTATGTCACAGACCATGTCATGAGTGATGTAATATGTGAGGTCGTAAGTAGTGCATTGTGGGGACGTAAGTTCTAGTTAGCCCAGGTAACTATAACTGCTGAACTTCACTGGTTTTGAACTAGTAAAATGTAAGTATATATATATTCACTGAAAAAACCATAGGTTTTACACCAGTTATAGTTAGCTGGAAATTTTACTCGCATAAAACCAATGAAATTCCCACGTTATAGTTAGTTGGACTCACTATAACTTGCACGTGCAATGCACTGCTGATGACGTCACATATTACATCACTCATGACATGGTCAGTGACATCACTCATGACATCACTGATTATACTATCCAGTGAATGTGTGTCTTTTTGAAAAATAAATATTAGTGAGTAATGTTTAAATATTTAAATATATGTATTAATGTTTCACTTTGTGTATAAGTGGCTGCATGGGTTGGTGAGCAGCTACATGTGTAGGTATATGGGTTATTAGATTTTTTTAAATATCAATATGAGTGTCTATATGTTTGGTGGGGGTGTTACTTAGCACATAGATGCATGAAGGACTGACTCTTTGTATGTGTTTTGAAGACAGCATATGTGCAGAACTGTATGGGTGGATGAGTGTGTATATGTGTGTGTTAGTGAGTGAATGACTGTCTCACTAGTGTCTTTATCAGTAACTACATATGTTTTAATCTAGTATATGTGAATATTGATGTATATAAGTGAGTATATGTGAGAGTGAGGGATTCTAAGAGTTCCTGTTTAAATTAGTATGTGTTTCTATAAGTGACTGTTTAAGAGAGTAAGTATGTGTAAGTTTCCTTAGAAGTAAAGTGGTAGTGTGTGTATAGCTGTATATGCTAATGAATGGATGTTCAATAGTTTATTTGCATGTGTGAGTATGTGTGTGAGTAACTTTTGGATGCCTGTCAGTGTGTAACAGAATGTATAGGTGTATCACTACATATGATGAGTGAGTATATGTATGAGTGACTATATAGAACTGTTGGTGAATCAGTGCATGTGTATATAGATGGTGGAATTATTCAATTGGTTGTTGTAACTGGTATGGGTATCTCCATTTTTTTTAAATTTTAGTTTCTATTTTTGAATATGTGTTTTAAGGGTTACATTACAGTGAAAAGAGGTCTGTCACTCTGTCACAAGGATGGTGTCATCAGTGATGTCATGAGTGATGTCACTGACCATGTCATGAGTGATGTAATATGTGACGTCATCAGCAGTGCATTGCACGCGCAAGTTATAGTGAGTCCAACTAACTATAACGTGGGAATTTCAATGGTTTTATGCGAGTAAAATTTCCAGCTAACTATAACTGGTGTAAAACCTATGGTTTTTTCAGTGAATTTAATAGGTTTTTTAAATGCTAATTCCTAACTATAACTGGTGTGAAACCTATGGTTTTTTAAGTGAATTTCAATGGTTTTTTAATAGCAAATCTTAATAGGTATAGAAAGTGAAACATTTTAAAACGAATTTTATATTGTATAAACATGTAAAAAAAATTATTTTGTTTTTTATTATTTGTAACCCGGGGGCGCTCCCGGGGCGCGTACCGGTGAACGCACCGTTAAGCGCAATGTTACGGCGCGCCCCAGGGCGCGTACCGGGGAGCGTCCCATTAGCGCTATTCTCGCGAACGAAAACAACATCGTGACGTTTCGCGTAACCGCGTGATGCGTGATATGACGCACAGCGTAATCGCAATCGAAAGCACGCGATCGCATACGATCGCGAAACGTCCTGACGCGCTTACGCTACGCACCCGTGGGCGCGCCCCGGAGCGCGACTATGGGCGCGCCCCGGTGCGCGTAGCGTAAGCGCGTCGGGTCATGTGACCTGAAAATAACACTTCCTATTGGTGCAGAACAGTTTTGGTTTCCAAATGAGTATAGCCTGGGTCTAGTGACCAGCCTGGGTCTTGTGACCTGAAAATAACACTTTCTATTGGTGCAGAACAGTTTTGGTTTCCAAATGAGTAAAGCCTGGGTCTTGTGACCTGAAAATAACACTTCTGATTGGTTCAGCACAGTTTTTTTTCCAATTGATAAAAAACCCCACCTTTCTTCCTCACTCTGACTTTGTCTTTTGACTGAGGAAGACCTGTTTCATCTACAGAGACAATTCTTTTGTACTTTGAAATGGCTACTGTAGCAGAAGCTGGAGCATCTGCACCACCACCACCACCACAACCACCAAGAGAACCACCACAACAATACATTGCTGGTGGAGAAGAGGAGGAGGAGGAAGAGGAAGAGGAGGAGGGGAGCAGATGGCTGCCGGAAGAAATTACCCCATACAAGCCAAAAGAACACATTGTATGGGAGTTTTTTTCTCTTCCAGAGGGCAAGAAGAAAGTTAATGCGGCCAAGGTAACGTGTCGAATCTGTGGTGCAGAACTCTCAAGGGGCAATCCAAATAAAAAATATTCATTTGGGAATCACACCATGATTCGGCATATGACCCGGAAGCATCCTGCTAACTATTCTCCTGCAGAGATCAGTGAACTGGCCAGTCACCTCCCCCAGTGTTCAAGGATCAGCTCAAAAAGAAAGCAACCCAGTCAATCAAGCCCAGAAACAACGGAGACGATGCCTTGCATTCAGCAACAATTTGGTACTTTTAGAATCACTTGTACTGAATGTGGCAAGCTCATTGCCTATGGTGAAAAGAGCATAAAGCTGATTGTCCTTGCTGGTCAGAATCACATTTGCCCCAAACAAAAGAAGTAATTTTTTTCATTTTTTGTTTTTTGCTCCAGTTGAGCCATTTTCAATTCCCTTTCTCTTTGTTTCTTCCCATAATAGGGAATAGGGAATCTGCAGACGGATGGAGAGAGCATGGCGAAGGACTTATGAGGCTGATTTGAAAGCCGCATATGTTGCCTCCGTCAGGATCTATCACCGGGCTATTTGTAAGGCCCGTGCGGCATTTTATGCTGCGGAATTTCGTAACAGCTTAAATCCGTCAAAGACTATATTCAAGGCCGTGAAAGATCTTTTGGCGAAGCGGACTCCCTCTGTGGATTCGGGGTCTATCTCTCACTGTGAGTCTCTGGCCTCTTACTTTTTGGGAAAGGTCCAGGCTATCTATCGGACATTCCCCAGCACAGGGACTGACCTGGGAGTCTCAGATGGGGCTTTAAGACACCTTACCCTGCATTCTTTCCCTCCCCTACTCCCGGAAGGGTTTGACAAACTTGCGTCGAAGGTCAAATCTGGCTCTCCGTTGGATCCAGTAAGATCTGCTCTTTTTAGAGATCAGGCCTTCTTGGGACGCTCGGCTGTGTGCTCTTTAGTCAACCTCTCACTGGAGTCAGGTGTGGTTCCAACGAAATGGAAGCAGGCGGTGGTTTCCCCAATTCTTAAGAAGCCCACCCTGGACCCCTCGAAGCCCGAAAGTTACCGCCCGATCTCTTTGTTACCCTGGCCGGCGAAGATAATAGAGGCTCATGTTAATCTGGCCCTGTCGGAACATCTTGTCCGGTCTAATGCCCTTGACCCCACACAGAATGGCTTCCGTGCTGGGCACAGCACGGAAACCGCCCTTCTCGTGATGGTAGAGCATCTGCGAGCGGTGCTGGATGCTGGTCAGACGGCGGCGCTGATATTATTAGACCTCGGCGCCGCCTTTGACACGGTGTCCCACAGCATCCTGTTGCACCGGCTCGCGGAGATTGGTGTCGGGGGCCAGGCTCTGCAGTGGTTCCGCTCCTTTCTTGATGGTCGGTCCTTCTGTGTGGCCACCCCTCCCTTCAAGTCCAATTTTCAGCCGCTGGCCATGGGGGTTCCGCAGGGATCCTCGCTGAGTCCCACGTTATTCAACCTATACGTGAGACCGCTGGCTGAAGTCGTTAGGCAGTGGGGCCTAACCCTGGTCTCATATGCCGACGACACTCAGCTGGCGGTTACTCTCAGCGGGGACGCGGAATATGATACCCCCAGGTTTCAGAACGGACTGAAGGCGGTGGCTACCTGGTTGACAGGGAACTGTCTCCAGCTTAATGCCACCAAGACTGAGGTGATGATCATCGGAAAGCGAGTGGAATTATGGGGCGATCAATGGTGGCCGGCTGAGTTGGGACCTACTCCAACCCCTGTATTGGAATTGAAAAACCTGGGAGTTTGGCTGGATGCCGGTCTTACTTTTGTCGGCCACACTAAGAAAACAGCAGCATGTTGTTTCGGACTTCTTAGGGGTTTAAGACCTGCCCTTAAGTTTTTTGATGCCCCAACCAGGCAGCTGGTTATACAGGCTACTGTCATCTCGCGCCTGGATTATGCCAGCTCTCTCCTGGTAGGGGCTAACCTGGCAGAAATTACCCGTTTACAACGGGTACAAAATGCTGCGGCCAGAGCAATTGTAGGCCTGCCCAGATTTTGCCCTGTGTCAAGCGTCCTCCACTCCTTGCACTGGCTTCCAGTGAGGAAGCGAATTTATTTTAAAATCCTGTATCTGGCCTTTAAAATTTTGAAAGGCATAGGCCCTCAAATCATGTCTAGCTTCCTGTCTTTTTATGTACCTACACGTACTCTTCGTTCTCAAGGTCAGGCTCTTGCTGTAGTCCCCAGATTCAGGCTCTGTCGGGCGGGCGGACGCTCTTTTAGTGTTAAAGCTGCAACCCTCTGGAATTCCCTCCCGGTTGAAATCCGCCTGTTGGAGGACCTTATGCTTTTCCGGAAATCTATTAAGACTTTCTTGTTTTAAAATGTTCTCCAGTGGTCTTAATGTTTAGTTTCTGTTATGTTGTGCCCTACCTTGTCACTGCGCCAGGACGCTCCTTCGCTGGAGCAGCTGTGCGCATAATAAAAATCAATAACATAACATAACATAACATAACATAAAAAATACAAAAAAAATATAAAACTGTTTTGAAAAGCCAAAAAAAGTACAAAATGTTCAAAAAACATTAAAAAAATATAAAACAACAAAAAGAATTTAAAAAAAAGTTCTTTTCAGAACTACATTTCATTTATAAAATTAAACCTATATTTTTAAAGGATCTCTGTCAATGTTTTGTCCTTAGGGTACGCGTACCGGGGCTCGCCCCGCAAAAAAATAGAATTTTTTTTAATGAAGCAGTTAGCATGAGGGAAGGACACAAAGAGAGTTATGTTAAGAGAAAAAGAGCTACAAGATAACCAGAGAGGGATTATTTATTACATAGTAAAAAATAGAGAAGGTGTAATTGGATGAAAGTGAGAAAAGTAAAATGAGTAAAGGAGCGAAAGAAAGGAAGAGAGAGGAAGAACACTAAAGTAGAGATAGTGTGAGACTGTGATTGGCTGTTAAAAGAAAAAAAAAGGACAGTAAAAAATGGACAATAAAGGGTTGTGGCGGAACCACGATAAATGAAGAACGATGAGGGAAAGTGAGAAAAGACCACTTAGTATAAGTAAAGAGGGATGAAGGAGGGAGGAAAATTGAATTAGGATAACACATGGGGAGTGACAAAGAGAGAGGACAAAGAGAGTAAAGGAAACAGTACCTGAATGGACTTGAATAAAACAGTAAAAAAAGATAAGTAATGCAGTGTGTGTGACTTACAGGGAGTCAGTGGGTGTAGGTCGGAGTGTGGGTGTGTAAGGTGTGTCTGTGGGTGTGGTTGTGTGCAGTGTTTTGGTGTGGGTGGAGGTGAGGGTGTGTGAAATATGTGTGAGAAGTGTATGAGTGTGGGGTGTATATGTGTTCGATGTATGTGTGTATAGAATGTGTGTGTGTGTTTGAGGAGTATGTGTGGGAGGATTTTTTGTGTGTATGAGGTGTGTGTGTGGTGTGTGTGGGGTGTATGTTACAGGTGTGTGTATGTGTTGGAAGGGGGATGAGGTGTATGTGTAGGAGTAAGGTAAATAATTAAGAAAAATAGAATGAGTGAAGAAGCAAAGGAAGGGATTAGAGGGTAAGTAAAGTAAAGAAAAGGGATTGAAAGAAGTTCAATATGAGATGGGAAATCGGAAAAGGGGAGTAAACATGTAGAATAAGAATAAGTGAGTGAAACAGAGTAAAGACACAGGAGTGTGGTAGATTAAGAAAATGTTAGTGAGCTTAAAGCAAAGGGTGATCACAAACTACATTTTTTTAGTCATACTTACCATATAATAAATACATTTTTAACTACACTTTGTATCTGTGAAAGAGAGAAGAAAAAATAAGTTATAATTAGTAAAATATGTATTTTAAATTAAAAGATACAAATGAAGAGGTTAAAAATCATAACACTCTATTTAGAAATAAAGTTAGAGTGAAGAACACAGAAAGGCAAATAAACTAAGGTAGAAGGACAAAAAGAGGGAAAAAGAAATAGAAGGAGAGCAAATTACAAAGAGTAAGGCATATAGATTCACTGAGAAAAAGAGAGAGAAGAACAGAGAAATGAACTGAAGGTAAGAAAGATACTAAAACAATGTGAGTTAGCAAAACTAAATCAGGAAACAGAAGTAAAAAGATAATGACTGAGACAGAAAACAGTCTAATTAAGGATGCATTTAGAAGAATGAGGAATAGAAGATAACAGAGTAAGTGAAGAACAGTCATAGAGTGAAAGGATGAAGGGAGACAGGATAATATACAACGATTGAAGGAAATGGACTGAGGAAGTTATAAGGTAGACACACTAAGAGAAAAACTGAGTGAGGTGGAGTACAATGAGTGAGAAAAGGAAATGAGTAAGTGAGGAAAAAGAAGGAAAGAGTGGAGAAGACGACTAAAACAGTGGTACTGAGAAACAATAATTTGGTGATAAAAGCAAAGAGAAGGACATTGAAAGAAAGGAAATGAAGGATAGTAATGGAACCAGAGTAAAAGAAATGGGATGAAGAACGATGAGAAAGGAGCAGTGAAGTTGTTGTAAAAGAAGTGATAGAAGGTATATAAACACAAGTGAACATAACACAAGTAGAGTGAGGCACTGAGCACATAGAAGTAGTGAACGAAAAACAGAGAGAAGAGGTCAAAAGTAAGGAGCAAACAAAGATAAGCTAAGGAGAGTGGGTGATTTATAGTGATAGAGTGCAATAATACTGCTGAGTGAGTAAACAGGAATTACTAAAAGAGCAAAGGAGGAAAATACGGAAAAGAAAAGAAAAACAGAAAGACTGAAAGCTGAAAAGTTATGCAAGGGAGAGACGGGATACACACAGTTGAAATGAAAATGAGGGATTGTCAAAGAAGTGGAGTAAGGGAACGGGGGTTACAGAGAGTGAGAGAAAGACATTATAAGTGAGTAAAAAGAGGTGAAAGAGGATGGAAAAAGGAAAGTAAATGTCAGAGAATGGAATACAATTTAATTTACACAATCCAAAGTATAAAATAACTTGTACAACATGTTACAAAGTTTATTTTTGCTGTTCTCAGAATATATTGAATTTCACTTAAAAGAGTGAGTTCAAATTACTCATCATATGACAGCGGGAAAAAAAAACCACAAAAAAAACCCTTAGATACTGACAAATCACAAATCTACGCTAATCTTAGATTGACTTACTTTTCCTTGAGGCCAAATACTGTATCATGGTGGTCCTTTTCGCGTTGGAAAGTAGTTTGCTGTTCACTTAAAAATACATTTCATCGACTTTCTAGAAGAAAAGCTCCAAGAACATCTGAAATATTTTCAATATTTTCATATACTCCTTTTTTCAGTCATGACTCTTTACTCATTCCTGCACCTTTCCATTTGGCCAAATAGTGTCAGATGTATGAGTATTTGTTCAAATTAATTCTAAGGCACTCTGAAATGATCTTTTTCCCGACGTTCTGAAAGAAAGGCTCAACAACATTTTCACAACATTTAAATATTTGTAAAACCATCTCTGACTCACTCATGTTCATCATTTTGTATAATACTAACCTCACTTATTATGAGATCCAATTACAGTACCTATATGACAAGTCAATTTTTTATATTGCCTGGAACACTTTTACTCAGAATATATTTTTAAACAGCAAAATAACCTTTATAAACTACTCCCGTCTTCATATGCCAATTACTTTTACCTACATTTTGGCTGTAAAAACACTAGGTATAAATTTATAAAGCCAAAAGGCAAACGTTGCTTGAAAGTCAAATGAGTGTCGTTACATTGGGTCCAACCTTTAGATGTTTTTAAATAGCATGTGTAATGCCCTGATGTTGTAGAAGGACCATCATGAAAAATAATAGCTACAGTTGCAAAGGTTCTTCCTGATATCGATAACTGAGAAGCCACGAAATTTTTAATAGAAGTTGTCAATTTAGTTCCATCAGGTCTACATCGTTACATAGTGACCATAATTTTGTAGAAATAATGTGGACAGCATTGTAGACTTACATTGGGTACACACCATATTGTGATCAGCTGCTTTAACTAGATTATTAAAAGGCACTGATTTGCAGTCTGGTAAAGTCAAATATATAAATCTTTCACTGTCTATTCTAGTAGTACTTGATGAAGCACAGTTATCACAGTCATGTTGCCATTGATAAGAAAGGTTAAAAAGATTTTTTATATCTACTCCTTCATCTTCCAATACATCAAACATATACATTAAAAATTCCTGACAATCCTGCTGAATTATCTGTGAAAATTGATTTTGACCTGAACATATGTCTACAAGATTCCTAATTTCTGAAACACTTTCTATTTTTCCTCTATCACTACTACATTTCTCTAACACAGAATTCAATAAACAGCACAATGTTTGTTCCTGATTTTCGACAATCTGTTTTTGTAAATTTTGAAGAAAAAAAACAACATTAACTACTACATTAGCATAGCAGTTGACACCAGAACTGTTTTCAAACTGAAATCCAACAACATCCTCAACAGAATCCTTTTTCCTTCTGCTTACAATTACAGTTTCATCTACTTTTTGTCTTTTTGCTACTACCTCACTGCAATTACTCTCATTTCTTCTTTTTCGGCCTACCACACGTTTTTCAATCAGAGGATATTGAGGCAAATGTGGAGCATACTCTCTTCTTAACCTATTGTATTCTTTAACACAATCTAGAACTGCACAAATCTTTGTTTCATCACACTCAATCAAGTACAATCCTGATAAAGTTCTGACTCGTGATAAAGCCACATATGCCATACCCTCTTTAAACACAGAACTTCCAATGTTCACCAAAGCACTATCTACACTTAAACCTTGAGATTTATGAATTGTCACCGCATATGCCAAACAAATAGGAAACTGTTTTCGGCGAACATATAAGTCTTTCACGAGCAAAAATCTAGCTGAACAACGACAAATTTGTTCTATTTCATCAATGCCATCAAATTTAATTTTTATAATTTCAATTCCATCTCTATTTTTGTAATTCACAAAACCAACAACATGACCCATTGCTCCATTTACCAGACCTCTTTCAACATTTAAATTCCTTCTCAAAATGACACGACAATTCAAACAAACATTCAGTGTCTTTTCAAAACCAGCAGTTTTAGATATAGTCTTCTCCAATGAATCCAATTTTGATTTCAAATTTTCTGACAAAATAATTGTTGCTCCCATATGCTCTATTTTATCTATAGCTTCCAGTTTCACTATCTCTTCATTTTCTAACTTCAGCATTTTGATGTTGAACATGGAACATTCTTTCAGAGTAGGCATCAAACATATGGCAGATTTCTTCTCGTTAATTTTCTTAAAAATATTCTCTGGTAGAATGTTTTCATTTGGGTACAAATTAGAAATTAACCGTTCATGTAAAGCTTCTTTCCCTTGTTGACTTATTTTTCCTACTCTTACATCTTGTAAAATATTTTTATAATCTTCATCCTTTGCCTGCCGCATATTTTGAAGCAGTTCTGCATATTTGAAGTTTAACCATATATTAACGTTTCCAATGCTTCCTAGGCACTTCCTGGTATCTTCATGTGTGAGCATTTTGAACACAGGTTGTCCTTTCACTGGAGTCAACTGCAGAAGATCTCCAAAAACAATAATATGTTTTCCTCCAAATAAAACATCATAGTCTGTTCTAAGAATTTCTTGCATTCTCAAATGCACAAAAGCAAGCATTATATTTGACACCATGCTTACTTCATCAATGATAAGAAGTTTCATTTTCTTCAGGACTTGATTCTTGCTCTATTTCTTCATTCAACATTTGCAGATAATTTGGAAAAACAGGACATTCTATGGTATCCTTCGTAGCATTAAAAGAGTCTGCATAACAGAGAAAATCTCCAAGTAGTTCCTCTTCTTCTCGCCATGGTTTGAAGAGTTGCAAAAGAGCCAAATAGTAAAATTCTCTTTTGTCTGGATTTTCACAACTCAATTTTCGATGATTAATCAAATGACCTTTTTTTCTGTTTCACTAGACATCCTTCACATCCAATGACTCCATATATTCCATTATTGATATCTTCTCTGATGTTCCTCTTATAAATATATCTTTGCAGAACTTCATAGAGACAAACGTTCTCAAGGTGAGGACTTCTATTTGGATAGTATGTATCCAACATGTTTGTCTTCAAAATATCTGTACTTTCTGGTTCTTTCTCCGCCAAATACTCTATCTCTTGTACAGATTTCAAAACTCGATTTCGTGTTGCAGCAAGACCTAGACTCACCCAAATGATGGTTCTAGATTTGGCATAGAGACTTGCTGACAACAATCGATCAGAACATTCATATGCTCCAATTTCTCGATGCGACAACATCTTCAGACTGTAACTGTACAATTTCTTGCTTAGGCTCTTTTCATGTGAAATGTCCTCCCACATTTCCTTCAGTTCTGTCTTTTCTTTTTTTGTGATGTAAGACGTAACATTCGAGCTACAGCAATAGAGTTGTCAGCAACAAATTGAATATCCATGTTAGCATTCCACATGGACAAAATCACTGGGTTGTAGTCATTGATGTACTTGGACTCTTCGTTTCTTTTTAAATTGTATGTATTTTTTGGTGATTTTCTCGTCACAGTATGTCGCAGAGAAGACATTAAATTATTTACTCTTCCTTTAGAAATCACTGGTCGTGGAAAAGCGAAACGACATTTTGTGTAGAACTTGTCCTTGTTTCTGAATTTTCGACGACAGTACTTTCCACAACGATGGGATTGAAAGCGTAAAACTTGTTGCCTTAAATTGTTTTCTTCGGTAGTTTTCGGAACAGCACATGTTGAATACTTTTAAATGAAGCTCATCACTGTCTCATCTGAATCGGTTCCAAACTTGGGTGCATCTTTAATCCATAATACCATATGTATGTGAGGAGCACCTCTCGCTTGCTACTCCTTTCTCCAAAAGAAATCCAAAACCTCTCCAAGGGGAGGATTTTTTTTGTTGGTAATAAAAGACATCATAGCTTCAAATCTATGATTGAAATATCTGCATACATTCACTGGATCCAAAGAACACAGTTCTCCAGGTGTTTTGAATTCTATATTTTGTATATTAGCATTGGCCTTTCGTAGAAATTGAAGTAAGTCCTCCCATGCATACTCGGCACAGCTAAGAGTGAGGAACCATGTAGGAGTTCCTAAGTTTCTTCTTAGCATACATTTCAATTCCCCATGGCGACGGTACCAATACTCATTTGTACCACGCTGACATGCCATGAGATTGATTAGATGAGATTCTAAAATATTATCTTGCAGATTCACTTTCTCCATAAAGTCCCTCGCCGAAACATTTTGCAGATGTGCTCCACTTTTCAGAATATGGTTTACTGCATAAGAAAGCCCAGACAAGTCACTTTCATACAGTAGATGAAACAAATAGGGAATGCATTGACGAAACCTTGCATCTTCAGCATATAATCTTACAGTTCGATATTTAGATGCAGGAATTTGAAGTGGTCGATTGTCATATCGTCCACCTCGACCTGTTGGAAATAGCTGTGGAAAACAACGAGCTTCCAAACTTTCTTCCCATACACTAATGGGACTTCCTTTTGCTGTTTTCATTTGAAACAATTCAATTGCATTCCCCATTACTTCTTTGGAATGCAAAGGATGAACAGTATAATGTTCATATATTTCTTCACTTCTAGACACATCAACTTTTTCAATTTGGCCGCCTGAACAATCACTGTCTTCATCTGCAGCTGTTTCCTCTGCTGCAACACATACATCTTTGTTGTACTCATTGTTTTTGACTAAATACAACGTTGCCTTTTTAACTTTCCTAACATCCACTAAATCTTGCCAGATTTTTTTACTCTTTGTTGGAACCCTATTAACTAGAATAACTAAAGGTTCCTCTTCTACTTTTTCTATACCAATTGTATCAATATTTTTTTTCAAATCTAGGGGCAAATAAACAACTCTTCCCTTTAATCCTCTCTGCAAATCTGTAGGAGGCAATTTCCCTATCTTAGGCTCCATGCGAACAATTGCCTGAAAAGGATGGACACATTGAATCAAAATAGACTCATATGTATTTAAATCCATCAATTCACGGGGAATGTCTACCAACTCCAGATTATTATGAACAGCTCTAGCAGGCATTCTGTTTTGATTTAATTTATCATAACAATATTTACAAATACACTGATCAGAACTCAAATCAAAACAATTCTCCACCCACAAATAAGTTGCTAAATCTTTCCACTCATAATCATCCATCTTTTCACTTTTTGCATATAAATCAACTAACCTAGTCTGAATCTTATAATGAGTCCGTCGACAACACACACAAGTAAAATTCGGCCTTTCACTTGATTTCACCTTAAACCTGGTAATTTCCTTTTCAAACTTTTCTGTATTTAAAATCTGTACATTGTCTTCCACATTACCTTGAATTGCTGTCTCAATTTCTACACTGTCCTCTTTTTCACGAAAATAACAAATCTCAATTTCTTCACAAATTGCACATCTAATTCAGTTCCATGCAAAAGAGCACTGTTTAATTGTTTAAGCTTAAGTGCGGGACTTTTTGCATAATACAACATTCTCACTAATTTCCTCATTTTGGTATGATGCACTGCTAACATCCTAAAATGATGAAAAACACTCTGACAGACTTTTCTAGAAAGACAAGCCAGTGAATGGCCTTGCAAACCTGTGATTCCTCTCACTCTGCAAGGATCTAAGTCTTGCAACAACTTCACTTTCTGCTTTATACTTTTTTTACTATATGTACGTAAGAAATTACAAAACAAATCAATTGATTCCTGTCGCACACTACAAATACTACTACACTTCCAAGTGTACACTGGACCCTTAGTACGTCTCCCTAAAACTCCATCAGATAACACCTCTTCTGGTTCTCTAGGCACAAGTTTCTCTTTTTCAATCGGACAACCGTCTTTCACTTCATACGCTCGACCACTGGTGTCAACTGCATGCACTAAATCATTCTCCTGGAAGTAACTCTCCTCATTAAAAAATGGCTCACAACTTGAACTGTGCATCCATTCTCCAGAAAAAACTTTACAAAAATTAGTCCGATTAATTACTCTTTTCCATCAAATTGACACCAGCGTCTAAGAATGCAGACAGGTATATGCTTCATGAAGCCTAGTCCACTGCACTCTTAGACACAAGCCTCACCACCTATGCTCCCCAGGAAAACCAAAACAAGTACCTCTTTGCCCCATATTTAAAAATTGACACATGTAGGTAGATGCGTCACTTTTTAAACCTCTGCGCCACATTATACTCAAAAATGTAAAAACAATTTATTTTCCCCAAAATCGTTTTTGACATCACATTTAGGAAACACAGCACAGATCATACTTACAATCATCTGCCTCACAGCAGGGATAAGACTGAGGCAAAATCTTGCACCTGCCTCACAACAGGAATAAGACTGAGGCAAACGCTTTCACATGGAGCTTCACAATTTTACAAAATACAATTCCTCTATGCAAACAAACTCAATATGCTTCCTACACTGATTTAAAACACAGGTAACATCATTGTAAAGAGTCAAATTGACACCTGCGTCTAAGAATGCAGACAGGTATATGCTTCATGAAGCCTAGTCCACTGCACTCTTAGACACAAGCTTCACCACCTATGCTCCCCAGGAAAACCCAAACAAGTACCTTTTTGCCCCATATTTAAAAATTGATGCATGTAGGTAGATGCGTCACTTTTTAAACCTCTGCGCCACATTATAATCAAAAATGTAAAAACCAATCATTTTCTCCAAAATCGTTTTTGACATCACATTTAGGAAACACAGCACAGATCCTATTTACAATCATCTGCCTCACAACAGGAATAAGACTGAGGCAAACGCTTTCTCATGGAGCTTCACAATTTTACAAAATACAATTCCTCTATGCAAACAAACTCAATATGCTTCCTACACTGTTTTAAAACACAGCTAACATCATTGTAAAGAGTCAAATTGACACCTGTGTCTAAGAATGCAGACAGGGATATGCTTCATGAAGCCTAGTCCACTGCACACTTAGATACAATCCTCACCACCTAGGCTCCCCAGGAAAGCCCAAACATGTACCTTTTTTCCCCATATTTAAAAAGTGACGCATGTATGCGTCATTTTTTAAACCTTTGCGCCACATTATACTCAAAAATGTAAAATCCATTTATTTTCCCCAAAATCGTTTTTGACATCACATTTAGGAAACACAGCACAGATCATATTTACAACCATCTGCCTCACAGCAGGGATAAGACTGAGGCAAAATCGTGCACCTGCCTCACAACAGGAATAAGACTGAGGCAAACGCTTTCACATGAAGCTTCACAATTTTACAAAATACAATTCCTCTATGCAAACAAACTCAATATGCTTCCTACACTGAGTTAACACAGATAACATCATTGTAAAGAGTCAAATGTATTTCTATTAAACATGCACACATTCTTTATTCCTTTTAAAAAAATGTAAAAACCATTTATTTTCCCCAAAATCGTTTTTGACATCACATTTACAAAACACAGCACAGGTCCTATGTAGAAGCATTCCATGTCACGACTAAAACTTCACAATTTTACAAAATACAATTACTCTATGCAGTAAAAACTTTTTACCAAGCATTATCAAAAAGCATGACACAAAGCAACATTAAAAAAAAACACAATTTGCTTCCAAATCTTCTCCATAGAGTATACAAGTCTCTATGTATATTAAATGAATCATAACTCACCTTTACAAATATTTTAGGAGATTCAGAACAGTGTCAGATACACACACCAATATTTCTTTAGCAGAGCAAAAGGTATGTTCTCCAGACACTGCAAACCATAAAGGCACAGAAAACCTCTAATTCTACACACATATTGCTCATGGTAACCAATCAAATCTCTTCCCTCTGTATTTTCAAACCAACACCCTTCCCCCCCTCAGCCCTTTCTACCTGTTACCATAGCAACTCCCTCCTCACTGAGCTCCCAGGGTTAAAGGTTTATTCTACACTGTTGCAAATCACCTCATCAAGGATGTTTGACCTGCGAATACACCAGCTTTTCTGGTGCAAGGTTTCTTTAAATGACTTTTTTTTAACCATTCAAATTACTTCTTACACAGAACACAACCATGCACCCTAACTTTCAGTTTTCAACTATCTCATTCTACCAATCATTGCCTGTGATTCAAGAGCACTGAAACTCCACAGGTTTTTTTTGCAAACTCCTATTGTTCCAACTGCCATTTCTTTTCCACACTTCATCTGACTGCATCAGAATCTCCTCTCACCATGTATTCTGTCTGGATTATTGGACATAGCTATATCCACTGGGCTCAAAGGTATGCAGCTACCAGAAATTTTCACAACCTTGACTTACCAAATGTGAAGATTAAATGGATTGGTCACAGAGGATTGAAATGTCACCAATTGATACCATTGGTGAAAACCTTTTTGCATTTGCCACACCCTGACCTTTTAATTGTGCACTGTGGAGGAAATGACTTGGGCACTTTGACTGGGGTAGGTCTGGAAATGCTTATAAAGGACACCTTTGATCAATTGATGGCACTTTTTCCTCAAACTGCCTTGGTATATTCCAATATATGCCAAAGGCAGAAATGGAAGTGGTCCAATCAATTTTGTCCACAATTTGAGAAAGCACGGAAACATGTGAATAAATCTGTTTCTGCTTACATGAGAGACTATGGAATGGGTTCAATATACAATAATAACTTGCGTTACAACATGCAAGATATCTACAGGGAAGATGGTGTGCACTTTTCAGATGAGGGGAATAGAATATTCCTCCTGAATTTAAGACTGTGCATTGGTACCTACTTGTAGGTACCTAAATCAGCCACAGAACCCAAAAGCCCTTTTCAGGGCTACCCTATCTCTGATCACTCCAAATGATTATCTTTTTCTAACTTTTTTCACTATTTTTCACCATAGTACGCTCCTCGGTACGCTTCCCGGTGCGCGTACCGGGCGCTCCCCCCGCGAAAAATAAAAACCTTTTTTTTGTTTGCCTATTTGGGCCTCCTAAGACCCCCTCAGAAAACCTAGAGGGTCAAGGAGTGCCTACGATGCCCCCTTATACCGATTCCCAACGTTGTTTGTCCTCCATTTTCTGTCTTAAATCTACCGAAAACAAAATGGAGGAATGCCGTAGCGCTGCCGGTACGCGTACCGGGGCGCGCACCGGGAAGCGCTCCCAAAAAATGTTAAAAGTTAATTTACATAATAACCACTGGAGACACTTTCACCAAATATAGAATAGCTCATACTACATACCAATCCCTACCATTTTCCCAAATTCGATGGAATTCCATTGAGCCATTTAGCTTGTAGACCTCTCTAAATACCCTGAGGTAAATTACTTCACAAAAACACATCTGAAGTGTTAGAATTGACAACCAATTAAAATGTTACTTTCATTTTCTATTTCTTTTTCCTGACATTTGATTGGTTATGTACATGAATATAAATGAAAAATGAGAGGGAAACACAGCCATTTTGACTACAACTACCTGAGGTACATCTTGAAAGGATTTTCGCATTTTGTCTTCTTCACCTCTCTGTAAAGTAAGTTGATAATTTGTAAGGGGCACTTCAAGTTATTTTTTAAAAACGTTTTCTGATAGTTATTTACTGTCCCTCTGCTATAGTTATAGATAGAGATAGGCTCCTCTGTTATATTTATGGATTGACGTAGGCTTCTCTGCTATAATTATGAATTTACTTACATTTCTTCACAGGCACTTTTTTATATTTCTACTTCCTGCCTGTTACCATACACTGCCCAAAGTTAACTTCACTGTTAAAAAATCAAAACTACCTGTCTGAACTTAAACCCAACAGTGCCATATTTCTACTGATTTTTTTTAATGTAAATTTCAGCACAAAAATGGAAGGAGAACAGAACGTTTCCTTTAAATTGTCCTAGAGATGAACAATGAGGAAATCATTGAACCCAATGACTTGGAATTCATGGATGAATCACGGGACCATGAACTTCTACAATGTGTAGAATCTGTGGATTTGTTAATTCAATATGAGGACGTTTCTGACAGTCAAATGTTGGAAGTTATGTTCACTCAAAAAGAGGACATTTCGGACAGTCAAATGTTAGACGTTCTATCAAATTTTGAAAATGAATCTAAAAAATAAATGTATATTTAATAATTCTAAAATTGTTTGAGACATTATTCATTTTTATATGTAAATCTTAAACTACTACCAAATTGATTATAATGTAAAGTCAAACTTATAGTATACTGTGCAACTTTTTTGTTTTACATAGTAATTTTGCTCATAGATACTTCCTTTCTCCCACTATATTATCTCCAAAGTGTATTTGACATCTCTTTTTCATCTCCTGCCTCCATGTTCTTTATGTTTTCCTGACAGACTATGGTATGCATTCCATATACCACAATAACTTCTATAACAACATGCAAATTATCTACAGAGTAAACGGTGTACATTGAATTTAAGACTCTGCATTGGTACCTACATGTTGGTACTTAAATCACCCACACAACACAACAACTCTATTCAGAGATACCCTACCTCTAAGCACTTTAAATTATTATTTTAGTGTTTCACTGAGTTTTCCCCATGTGTGGGGGTGGGGGAGGTGTGTGTGGGGGATGTGCGGGGTGTGTCTGTGAGGTGTGTATGTGTGTGTGTCTGGGGGGGATGAGGTGTATATCTGTGTGGGGTATGTGGGTGTGGGTGGGGATGTGGGTGTGTAAAGTGTGTGTGTGGGTGTGGGTGTGTGGGGTGTTTCGGTGTAGGTGGAAGTGTGGGTGTGTGAGGTGTGTTTGGTGTGTGTGTGGGTGTGGGGAGTATGTGTATAGGATGTGTGTGTATGTGTGGGATGTGTGGATGTGTCTGTGAGGTGTGCGTGTGTGTGGGATGTGTGAGGTGTGTCTGTGAGGTATCTGTGTGTGCGTGTGTGTGTGTTGGGGGGGTGAGGTGTGTGTGTGTGTCTGGGTGTGTGGGATGTGTGGTTGTGGGTGTGGATGTGTAAGGTGTCGGTGTAGGGCTGTGGGGTGTTTGGGTGTGGGTGGAGGTGTGCGTGTGTAAGGTGTGTGTGGGGAGTGTGTGACTGTGGGGGTGTAGGGTTGTGTGCGTGTGGGTGTGTGTGCGACGTACTTGTAGGTACCTAAAACAGCCACAGAACCCAAAAGCTCTTTTCAGAGCTACCCTACCTGTAATCACTCAAAATGATTATTTTACACTATTATTTTCACTATTTTTCACCAAAGTACGCTCCCCGGTACGCGTACCGGGCGCTCCCCCCGCGAAAATCGAAAAAAAATTAAACATTTTTTTTTACCCGAGGGACCCTTTTATGGCCCCTACATCAAACCTAGAGGGTCAGGGGGGGTGTACCCTGCCCCCTTTTCATTATTTTCCCTTTTGTTTTTACCACCTCTTGTGTCTCGATCCTACCGAGACACAAGATGGCGGCCGCTGCGAACTGTTTCGAATGTTTACAGACACCCGAGAGCCAATCAGCTTCCTGTGCGCAGGTCGCGTGGCGCGCCCGGAGCGCTCCCCGGTACGCGCACCGGGGCGCGCTTACAGATATATACATTTTTTTTAACCTAAATTACTCAAAATCCTCTGGACCACATATCTTGAGACATAGCAAAGGCACATCGGGCTACCAGTCCCTACAATTTTGCCAAGTTTGGTGAAAATTCATTCAGCCGTTCGAGCTAAAAGTGCGACAGACCGCCCTATGGAAATTAACATGGGGAAAACACGTTTTGGGACCCCTCTTTTATCTCGGCCCCCGCTTTACGAACCCCCCCAAACTTTCAGGGAAGGAGCGGAGCGCCGCGAGGCAAAGTTGCTGAAAAATTCAGGCTGATTCCTCAACCGGCGCCAAAGTTATTCCAAATAGAATGTTGCGATTTCCCTATGGAAATCGATCCTAACTATAACTACCTACTGGCGACCGCCAGTAGGTAATATATATAAATCTCTATCTCCTACTGGTGGTCGCCAGTAGGTAGTTATAGTAAGGACCTAGTTTCCAGAGGGCAAGCCTTTTTTGTTTTGGTAATAACTTTGGCGCTGTTTGACGAACCTTCACAACATTTTCAAGACTAGTGTGCCAGTCACTACAACTGCTGTCTGGAAAGTGTTGGGATGATCCGTCAAGTGGGACTGAGAAAAAGGAGGGGGGTCCCAAAACACGTTTTCACTCATGAAATTTCCTTTTAGACTGCAATACAAACCGCTGAACAGAATTACACCAAATTTGGCAGAAAGTTAGATTTTGTTTCACAAAGAGTGGTTTTGTTAACATGGTGTAAATCTATACAGTACTTTTAGAGTTATTAAAGTAAAAAGAATTATGAAGATCTAGAGACGCTGATCCGCAATGGATCTGGGCGAGTGCGGATCCACGCGCCAACAACAATGCCATGATTGGCTGGCAGCAACCTGAGAGGAAAGTTGAGGCTGCTATTTTGTGCATCAAGACACAGTTCCTAGGGGAGAAAATAAAATTTAAAAGTGAAAGAAGGGGTCAGGGTAGATGTATCCTGAACACATGGGATTGATGTAGGGCTCTGGGAGGGACTCTCATGGGCAAAAATTGTCCAAAAACATTTTCTTTTTAGTGCACAAGGATCCATGGATCTTCTTGGATTTGGGTGAATCCATGGAGCCAGTCCCCATTTAAAACAAAAAAAAACAACTACATCCACTCAAAGACCCATATACTCACTCACTCACAACCACTTACCCACACAACCACTCAGATACCCATTCAAAGACCCATACAACCACTCACACTACCACTCACAGACACAACACCAATCACACCCCAACTCAGACCCAGTCACTCACACACCCATATAACCACTCACACAACCACTTGCAGAACGATACAACCACTCACACCCACATAGCCACTCACAACACCTACTTACACAGCCATAGAGCCACTCACACGCCCACTCACAGACCCACAAAACCACTCGTACACACATAGCCACTCACACACCTACTCACACACCCACACACAGGCAGCAAAACACTTCTAGAAATTGCAGTAGCATATGTTTGCATAGAATGCGTTATTTTAGTATTGAATGTGCACAATACATCCAGCAGACCCCTTATATGTCTGTGGATTCGCGATGGATCCGCAGATCCATAAAATGAATTTTAAACAAATTAAGATTCAGTGAATTGCATTTATAGAAAGATCACATAAGTTACCTTACCTTAAATTTTAGTTTTAAAATATATCCTAGGAATAAATGTTTGACTAAAATGTATTTATTAACTTGTGAAAAGGTATATTAGTAAACTGAGCTTATGGGTCAAATCATAATACAATTTATATTTAAAAAAACAGTGAAATTTACAAAAAAAATCAAAGGGTATAGGGACGGAATAGTTAGCAAATAGCATTAAAAACCGTAGAAATTCACTGAAAAGTCCAAAGGTTACAAAGACGTTATAGTTAGAAAATAGAATTTTTAAAAACAGAAATTCACAGAAAACAATGAAAGGTTACAAGGATGTTATACATAGGTTCAGATTTTGCACACACAAAACCATAGAAATTCAGTGGTTATAGTTATCTCAAGTAACTATAACTTGTACCCTCAACATGTGCTGCTAATTACCCCACATATTACATCAGTCATGACATCTTCTACGACATCATTGATAATACCACTGCAACATTTGCAGTGAAATTATTGATGAGAAAACTGTGCATGGTGGGGGTGCGGGTTATAGTTACCTGGGGGAGCGAGTTATAGTACCTGAGGGCACAAGTTTTAGTTACATGAGATAACTATAAATGCTGAATGTCTATGGTTTTATGTGTGTAAAATCTGAACCTAAATTTAACGTCCCTGCAACTTTTGTTTTTTGCAGTGAAAAAATGTAATATAACTATATACATATTCATATATATGCATTTTAAAATGTTGGTATGGCAGCGGCGTTTGTTGTGTGAGCAAGCTTGCTGAGACAGGCGAAACGCGTTACCAAAAAATAAAATCAAGAGCCTTTTAAATCAGAACCCGAGTTCATGTGTTGGTATCCAGAAACAGAAGGTTAACTGGAGTTGGTGTTCATATATATGTATATGAAAAAACATGAGTTGAAATGGATTTAAAGTTGACTGATATGTTAACAGTAGCTTCACTATTAAAATTAAAAAGTCAGGAAATTGACAGGTTAAGGGGCCACTGTAATAGGCCAAACATATCTCCCACCCACTAGTAGCTGAGAAAGATTCAAATGCGATGCTTGTAAAGAGTGATGATTGTGGTTTGTTGGTCTTTTAAGGGTGTTGTACTAACATTGCAGAACACTGGTAAATCATGAGTTTGTGGTTATATGATGTGGGCGTGTGGGTATTTCATGGTGGATTAATAGTCATATTTTAGTTGGAGACGCTGTGTAAACATGGCTTTTTGGTTGTCTTATTAGCATATAGTGGTGGTTGTGCGTACATATAATGGCTGATGTGGGGCTTTAAATCATGTGGAAATACCTGTATGATGTTTTGTTGTAGACCCTCTACAGCATTTCTAAATGTTTGCTGAATGGGTGCATGATAGTTGGTGTGTTTTTTATGGTGGCTGCTGGGTTTAAAATGGTGTTGTGTGAATGTATGTTGTTAAATTTTGGCATATAAACATGGTTATGTGTTTGTGTCAGTGGGGGCCGTGTGTGGCTGTACTAGTAGTTGTGAGGACATATAATGGTGTGGTCTAATATAGGATGTGTACACGACCTGTGCTTGTTGTTTTTTTGTTATAGACACTGTAGAGCATCAGCAAATGATGGGTACATGGACGAATGATGGTCAGTGGGCTGACACATAATGGTGGGTATATTGGCCTATGATGGTGGTTGTGTGGGCATTTGATGGTATGTGTATGAGTGAATGTTGGTAGGTGGGAGCATATGAATGTGGATCGGCCTTCGTGGGACGGTGTGGAACTGGTTTAAGTCTTTTCTGACCGGCCGCCGACAAGTGATCTGGGCACCTCCGTTCTCCGCCGAAATGCCGCGGCTGGAGGTGGGGGTTCCTCAGGGGTCTATCCTGAGCCCCACCCTCTTTAATATCTATATGGCCCCTCTGGCGGCGGTGGCGGAATCCTTTGGCGCCCGGATCATATCTTATGCTGATGACACCCAGCTCCTTTTCACCTGTAATAAGGGTGAGGCCTTCGATGGTAGTCGATCAAAGAATGCTTGGGCGCTGTTTTTGACTGGTTTCAGCGGCACAGTCTGAAATGCAACTCCGATAAATCGGAGTTACTTTTCTTCGGATGTCCGCCTGATCCCAGCTGGAAGACATGGTGGCCTCTGGACATGTTTCCTCCCGACGTTGCCTCTTCAAAAGCCAAAAATCTTGGTGTTCTGTTCGATGACGGCCTTTCGTTCAGACCCCAGATCATTGGGCTGTCCGGGAAATGCTTTGGCATTCTGAAAATGCTGCGGAAGTTTCTCCCGTTGTTGTCGCTGCAAGAGCCATCTTTGGTCTTCAGCGCAGGGCAAAAGCCTCGGAGCTGCTCAAGAGACTGCATTGGCTTCCTGTCTCTAAGAGAATTACTTTTAAGGTTTTGACCCTTGCTTTTAAGGCCCTTCATTCGATTGGCCCGAAATACATCAGGAAGCGTATGGCCTTCTACGCGCCTAGGAGGATTCTACGGTCGGCCTTGTTGGCCAAAGCCGTTGTTCGCTCCTTTCGATACCTGGCACCTCGGTGCTAGAATGAGCTCCCCGTTTCCCTAAGAAAAGCCAACAGTCTGTTCTCTTTCAGAAAGGAGTTGAAGACCTGGCTTTTCTCTCAATAATTTTCTTTCGGCCCTCTGTGAGTTGCTGTGTTGTGTACTCTTTCCCAGTTTCTCTTTGCCAAAGCGCCGGGACACTCCTTGGAGTAGCCGTGCGCTATATAACAGACCTTATAACATAACATAACATGTGCAGTTATTCAATTAGGGGACTGTAAGTGTATGATGGTATTTATATGTCCATATAATTGTGCTTTTGTGGGTATCTATGATGTTGTGTAAAATGGCCATATGGTGCTTTGTGAATTGCTAATGATGGTCGGAATACATCAGCTGCAATGCTCATAACCTCACCGTTGTAGGGCAGATTTGATTACAAATTCCATAAACAATGTTAATGGTGAGAGTACATGTTAGAGGAACAATAACACTACCAACAGGGTGAGTATACATTTTGAATATTTATTGTTTTTTAAAATGTGATATTTATTGATGTGCTTTTTAGGTGTTTTTACTCATTGGTATAATTGTATGTGGTTATAAGGACTGCATTTGGTGTGCGTGTTATGGATTGCATGGCTGTTGTGGGAGTGACAGTTTGCAGAACTAACCTTAACTAATGAAATCCAGTATTTTTTCCATTTTTAGTTTTAACAATAACTGCACGTTAACTGTGTTTTTAAGAGAATTCCAGAGGGTTTTAATTATATGTTAACATGTAATACCTATTCCTAACTTAAACTTCACTCTACCACTGTCATGATATACCCAAAACTGTATTGAACATCTACATTTTATTTTTAATGAATGAAACATGGGTCACTAACACCTCACTCACTTAAATACATCTGGCTCTCCCATTCATACTTCATGTGGATCGTGCAGATAAAAGCGGTGAGGATGTGGCTACTGTTTATTGAAAGCAGCTCAAAGTAAAAACACATTCCCTTGCAGGGTTTTCCAATGCTCTCCGCCTAGTAGTCTCCATTTGCCATGATGATCATATCATACGGATTGCCTGATTAGGCAGCATTGTCCCCCAGGCAGTACTGCCTCTATTTGGGGGTAAACTTTGCAAAGTGCATCTCCCAACTTGCCTTGACCACTTTTAAGTTCATAACTTTAGGAGATTGTAAATTCTGGTGAAATGTTCCGGCCTCCTTGGGCTCTAACAATCTTAGGTCTGCCTATGATTCACTCAGTCTAAAACAAATTGTATCTGGCCCAACCCATATTGCTGGCTGCAGCCGATATTCCAGCTTTGTATCCATTGATCTTGCCACACACCTCAGTGTTTTACCCGATACTGAGCAAGATCACTCTGCCTTATTTTCCTTAACCTTTGAACAAGTGCACTTACAGCGCAACTTTTCTGTAAAATCCCATTGACTTAACACAATTTGTGTAAAATAGATTTAGAAACCTTAAGCTCTATGCTGCATGCTTTCCCCACAATGGAAGAAAGGATGATGAGACCAACAACACCTGGCTTACACAGGCATTAGATGCACTGGCTGCTATGCAAACTGAAATGTCCAATCTGAAAAGGTCTTCCGCTCCCTGGCACACTACTGAACTGTCTGGTCAGAAAGGAGCTTGAAAGAAAATATAGATAAAATAGTGTGGTAATTTAGACTATGCAACAAATATCTATCAATTTTCCCAGCCCTGTATATAAGGCTTTGCTACCTTGTGACAGAATTCCAAGTCCTGCTCAGTCTCTGAGTTTAGGGCTTTCTCCGTTGCAGAGACAAACAAACTTATGAATGATCTCAAGTATGGTTCACCTGATGATCCCTGTATAGCCCATATTTGTCACTGCTCATGGTCCACCACGGACCAACTAACTGCCAAGTTAATCGATTCCTCGTTCACTCCTGGATTTCTAGCCCTGCACACGAAAAAATAGGTCACCATCTTTTGAAGAAACCTTTTTTAGACTCTATGGCATTAAGTAGTCATTAACGACTCTCCGCTCTCCTGAATGGTATTCTTGTTCAAAGCTAGCTGAGAAACTAGTCAACATCCAGCTAAGTTTATTACAACTAACACTGTCCTAAATATTGTACAGGCTGGGTTTCAGTCCTTTCATGCCACAGAGGTAGCACTAGTCGCAGTTTAGAATGAGCTGGGGTTAATTTTAGATAGTGCATAATCATATGATATTTTTTCATATGATAGAGCATCTTACTCACCTCTCTACAGCATTTGATACTGAGGTCTGCACCAAATGCATGGTACATTTGATACTGTCTGACTGTTTAGCCTGCATGAAAATGTGTGCCAATTCATGAGACATGAGACAAGACACCAATGAATGCCTCTCTGTGTTTTAGATATCTGAACCCACATAGACACAAGAAGGGTGAAACAAAAAGAAGCACAAGGAAATTCTTCTTCCCTCCAACCCGATAGGTTAACTCCACATTTGGCAATAAAAAACCACCAAGTGAAACTATGCCACAGACTTAAGTTTCTTTCATCTTTCGACAGAATAGGAGCCACACCCATGTGTAAAGACATTCTAAGAGTCCGTAATACTTTCACGCCAGATGACAAGTGGTACATAATAAGTCATGTAAATTATGTTTTTATTGGCACATGTAAATAGATTCACAGATAAGGTCAAAACATTAATCCCGTATCATCTTTCCCACAGAAATAGAAATCTGTCCTACGATTTATCGATTGTGCCCTGAGGAAGATCTCACACAATTCAAGGGGTCCATTATCACAGAGGTCGAAACGCGTTGGCATTATTTAGAGAACTAGAGCAAAAATTGGAAGGCTGCTGTTGTAATAAACAGGTGGAGACGGATCACCCGACCCCACACTGATCCCCACAAGGAAGAGACTCTTAACTCTAATAGGACCACAATTTAGATCGTGCCAATCGAGAAATTAGAAAGTATTGGCATTCAAGTAGGACTTTAACCAAATGAAATGACATTGGGTGAATATTTGGAGAAATATGTTTTTTGTCGTTAATTTGAATATTCAATTATTTGTATAGATTTGTACTCACGTTGCGAATTGTAAATATTATATGGTGTATATATTCACGTGCAAAACATTAAGACACGGAATGTAAACAATTTCATGTGTATGGATTGTAAACATATCTAACCAAAACTGTATATAAACAAACAAAAAATAAGAGATAAGTAGAGTCAATAAATGGGACTTCTGCTATAAAAAACATTAGTGTATAATTTATGGTGACAGGGGCATACTCTTTGTTAGACTATTTGAATATGATTCTGGTCCCTGTTTACCTAAATTGAAACGCTCCCCTTAATTTGATATCCGTTCTATACTTTTATGTAACATGAGAAAATTAGTACATAACCTTAAATTGACGTGTGAGGCGTGTGAATAAATCAATGTTTCCCTCTCATATGTAACATGAGCATAAAACATATAGGTAGATTCACATGAGGGGAAATATTTGAAGACATTCTTTAATGTAGGCATTTCTATATGCAGCACTTAGGCATCACATTTAGTGGAGTGAGAGTAGGTTGTGGTCTGTAGCAGAGCCGACAGTGTATCGGTGTAGAATGTGTCATATGGGGTCTGTGGCAGCAGCCTGCAAGGAAGCGATAGAGCTGGAGAGCGTCAGATAAAGTCTGTAGTAAACACAGTCTGTTTAAATACCCAGGCTCTCCGAGTCGCCGGGAAGCAGCAGAGCCCGCAGCAGCTCCAGGCACCCCGGGGCCACGCAGGCAGCGCACCCTCGGCTCCCTGGCGGGACCTGACATTACACAGTGGGGTAAGACATGCGCTTTGTGCACTTTCTGGGTTCTGGGACGGGGCCACAGGCAGGCACTGGAAACCGTTGTGGGAAGCCCTTCTCCTCAAGTGATGGGAGTGGCTGTCGCCGCACAGCTGGAGGAAGGGGGTGGTGCCGATAACTTAGTGGGTCAACTATGTGCGTGGGTCAACTATGCGCGTGCAGGCACGTGTGTCAAACTACATTATCTAGTTCTGCGTTAAACCTTTCATGCTAACCAGAACTTTGCTACTAGAACAGAGAAGGTGTGTATACATGTTGCTTGTCTCATTACAAGTGCAAGAACCAGAATTTTTTTTTTTTTGTGCAGATTTTTAGATAGCGCGAACTAGACCCGAACCGAATCAGGTATCAGAGCGCACCAGTTACGTTACATGAGGACACACTTTCATTTTAGGCACGGGGAGATTAAGTGATTTTCCCAGAATCACAGGAGGTTTTTGGCGTCCTTACCGAGGCTCGAACCCAGATCTCCAGGTCCGAGGTCAAGCGCCCTAGCCGTTAGGCGAACTCCTCTCCCCAAATTTTAAAAGGACAGAACGGGACAGGAAGAGCCACTCACAGCGAGCACAGGGAAAATTGGTATCTAGAAATACTTTTGTGTAGCGCCGAGCCTCAAAACTGTTAGTAGGCGCTACACGAAAACCAATGGGATTTTCCTAGGTTTACTCGACAATGAGAAAACAAGTCACAGAAGTAAGAAAGTTACAGGCCCGTCCAGTGGATCGAGGTGAGTGGCAGTGAGGCGCAGTGGCTTGTGGTTACATTTGTATCATTTTGTATCGTAATTGTATATTGCGCGTACTCCCCTGAGGAGGCATCGATGGGCTTTTCGGAGAGTAGCACATGACTCCAGGACCCAAAAAGGATTAGTAGTGGATTCGTATTAGTTATCCGTCCAAACCTTAAGTGTGCTTTAGCTATCAAGCCCAGTGAGAATCATAGCTCCACATAAACACCAGAAAACCGTAGTCGTTATTTATCCATTATGCATTTAAGTATTTAAACATTGCCCACCTAGTATCAAGGGTTCAGAATGGTACATGTTAATGGCACAGGAGGGAAAGAACAATTCGGACAGAGTCAAGCTCGGCAGTTTAAAAGCCCAGCATGCATGCAATCTTTTAAGGCACAGCTAGTGCTTCCGCTAGGGAGAGGCCAGTTTCAAGCAGGTGTTGGTGGCTAAAAACAAGAAGTCTTCAGCATGTGGAGCCCTACCCGTCTACCCCCAGCCGGTGGTACCACGGAGTGTGTGATGTTGTATCATGCCACACAACTCTTTATTTCACCCGGATTATCAAAATAACTGTATACCTCAGTAGTTTATAATTGCCTCTAATTCACAAACATGTTTTGTGCCAGTGAGTGCCTGCAATTGGGCAAAGGTGGGCGCATGTCCCGACTTTGCTCCGCCGATGTCGAGCACGCGCAGCAGCGCGCGTTCTCCTCGCTGCCGCACTTCCCTGCCCCCGCTCCTCTGTGGTGCGCGCGCACCACTAGTTTCATTTTCCGCCCCCGCTCCTCTGTGGTGCACGCGCACCACTGGTTTGTGTTATTTCCAAGTATGTCCGACTACTTAAGACTTCCGACTTTTTAGCGTGTTTCATTTATTACAGCGCTGACATTACCGGATGGTGTTGCTTCACAGATTGAATTTGCATTACTGAATTGGATGCCGTTTGAGAGTGGTCGTTAACTGTCTGCATTTTTGTAAATGCCTGTTGCGTAGGATCAACAAGTGTGTAAAAGGAGGCAGGCCAGGGGTGACAAGCAGCAGCCCTGCTGGGAGATGTGAGTGGGAATGACGTGATGTGCGATGTGTATGAAGGCAGGTGTGAGGGTCATTGCCCCACCACAGGACGGGTTACATTGAGAGAGGTTTTCTGTCATTCCAGCTGAGGCCCAGACAAAAATGCCCCGGAAACGGTAATAATGGCTCAGACCAGATGATGATGCCTGGATGAGCCCTCCCCCAAATACCCCAAATGTATGCGGTCATTAATGATATCAAATGATCCAGTACTGTTTATTAGACAGCCTTTATGCCACCAGGATTGTCAGCGCTTGCCCCAGACAGATGTATGCTGGGGGGATTTCACCTATTTTATTCACATAGTTGCCTCCACTGGCCTACCTGCCTGGGAGATCATTAAATTAATGTAATTAAAGGCGCATCCAGGCTTCTACGTGGTAGACTATAGCGATTTTTTAATTTATTTTATTTAATGCGATTTTATATAGCGCAAACTTTACCCGAAGGTGTCAGAGCGCTTTACATAAGAACCAGTTGCAAAACATCAGGACTAAGGATTACATGCGTTATATAAAAGATACATACAGAAAAAATTGCAAATGTAAAAGATGTAAAGCCACACAAGTGATTAGAGTTATCTCTAAATACATAGGGGAGGGATACGAATGGATATACTCTAAGAGTCACATAGGAATGGTAGAGAGTACAAAGGTCTACTGCATATACTAGTGATTAGAGTTATCTCTATATATGATGCACTAGGACAAGTCGCACGTGGCACTTTACTTACCCGGCGGCCGGCATGTGTCCTGTGCGGGGGCAACCAGTGCAAGGAGGCTGGCAGAACTGCTGAGCCGGTACTATTCTCACCCGCATTATAACCGCCCCACCCTCCAACCCCAGTATAAACAAGGGGTGTTCATCTCCTGCGACAGTAGTCCTGTGCGGGGGGACGGTGCAGGAGAGGGGCAGTACTGCTGACCCGGCACTATTCTCACCCGCATTATAATAACAGCCCCACCCCCCAGTATAAACAAGGGGTGTTCACCTCCTGCAAACAGACACCATTAACAGGAGTCATGACCGGGGGCACGGTGCAGGAGAGTGGCAGGACTGCTGCCTCGGCACTATCCTGACCCGCATTTTAATATCATAGGGTGCCCAGACCTCCCCGGATTTGCCAGGGGCAATCCCAGTTTTCAACAGCTATCCCAGCAGATTTTGGCATAATTGGCTCATGTCTCGGTTTTTAGAGAGGGTTCAACTGAAAACAGTGAAAGCCACTTTTTCAGGTCTTCCAAAGCAGGCCTAATTAGCAGCAGTTCTAAGTAAGCACTTTTACTAACAGGAATGATGCTTGTTGATAAGGGCTGTTATTGGATGCTTTTCAGAATGTGTTTTCAGTGCCTGGACGAGTGAGCGTTGGTGTTGTGTGGGAGTAAGGATGAAGCATGGTTTGAGTAACGTGTGATGTTTACACCGAAGAATGTATGTGGAAGGTGTATTGTACAGTTTATTGATGCCCAGCTGTTGAAAGTATATCGGTTTTTGTATCCCTTGGTATCGCCCTGATGCCACTTCCACAGACACAGGAGGTATACGAACAGGGACGAAGGACAAGGGTGGTACAATATATGGGAAAAAATACACAGTAAATGGTTCATTTATTTTTATTTTGAGAATTTTGTTATAGCGCTGGCTAGATCCAGGAGGTATCAGAGTGCTTTACATGAGAAGCTAATATGAGGCAAACATGGCATACAGGAAGATAAAAAGAAAGTGATACAACATGTAAAGTATACAAATAAAGAATAAATAAATGTGGAAAAAGCTATACACAACCAGTAATTAGGAAGATGATGTTGGAAGAAGGACAAATAGTTACTAAACAAAGATAACATGATGATTTGGAGAGACAGGTGTAGGTCACAGGTTATGACCCTCAATATTAAATTGGCCAAACATGCCATACAAGTAGATAAAGTAGTGACAACAATCTGTGAGATATACAAATAAAATAGGTTAATAGGGGCAAGAGCTGTACAAATTAAGTCGTTTGTAGGAGAATGTACAGGAAAAGGATAAATATTAATGAAATAAGTAAAATGGTGAGAATTGGAGATTAAGTGCAGGTCTCAAGTTATGAACCCCAGTAATAATTGAGGAGGTGAATTTTTAGGTCGTTTTTGAAGCTGAAATAGGAGGGGTTACAGCGCAGGCTTTTTGGAAGGGCATTCCAGATGATAGGGGCATTACCAGAGAAGGAGTGTGAATGTGTGGATTTCTTTATATGCAGTGGTGGGATTAGAAGGAGGGTGTTGGTGCTTCTCAGAGGTCGTGTGGTGCCTGCGATGAGTTTCTTGGAGAGGTACTCTGGAGTGTTTTGGTGGAGGACTTTATGAGTGATGCAAGCAGTTTTATAGGCTGATCTACCTTCTATAGGGAGCTATTTAAGAGATTTGAGAGCAGGGGAGATATGGTCAAAGCTTTTGCAGTCAGTGATGAGCCCGGCTGCAAGGTTGAGCACAGCTTTGATTGGAGCAAGGTGGACCTCGGGGATTCCGGTAGAGGATGGCGTTACCATAATCTATACATGAAAGGACAAGTGATTGAACTACAAGTTTATAGTCATCGGTAGGTATAAAAGGTTTGATTTTCTTGAGGCGACGGAGAGTGCAGAGGGCTCCTTTAGCGGAATTTTTGATGTGGATGTTAAGGGTTAGTGTGTTGTCGATAGAAATACCAAGAGATTTGACGGAGTTGGACAGGGTGAGTTGAGTGTGTTGAGGTCAGATATCCAGGATTAAACGGGAAGAGGGTTATTTTTAGGGGAGAAGAGAATGATTTCGGTTTTGTTAGGGTTAAGTTTTTTATGATTGGAATGGAACCAGGTTTGGATCTTGGTGAGGGTGTTATTCAGGTGTATGATGTCAGCGTGATCTTTAATCTTGTAATAGATTTGGGTTTCATCGGCGTAGAGGTGGTAGTTAATGCCTGCTTGTTTAAGAATGACAGTGAGGGGTTCCATAAAGAGGTTAAAGAGGGAGGGAGAGAGAATAGATCCTTGGAGGACTCCAAGGGAGACAGGAATGGGGTTAGAGAGGCAGTTTTGAATTTTGATTTGCTGAGTTCGATGTTGTAGGTAAGAGACAAACCATTTGTAGGCAGTACCATTACGGCCGAAGCGGGTCTTAAGCACTTTAAGTAAGGTTGAATGGTTGACTGTATCGAACGCAGCAGAGAGATCAAGAAGGATAAGAAGACAGGTCTCGCCACTATCAAGTGAGTGGTGGATGTCATCAATGACATTGAGCATTGGCGTTTCGGTGCTGTAGCCTTTCCTGAAGCCTGATTGAAAGGGGTCCCAGTAGGTTGAAGTTTTCGATATGTTTATCTAGTTGTAGTAGGACGCATTTTTCCAGGACCTTTGAGAGAATCCATTTGTTAATCTATGGTTAACAAATGGATTGGTGTATGCCACTACAATTTGGTTTGTGCTCCACAGCTTCTGTCAGCTATTCTTCTACCTACCTCAGTGAGCTGTGGTGGTGTTCTTTTAATGTTGTATTCATTGTGATTGTTTTTATCATTTAACTAATGTCCAGTGCTGTGTTATTGATGTCGACTTCTCTGTGACATTTCTTCCCATGATGCCATCAAGCATGCTAATTAGCTTTCACTTTTGCGAATTCTGAAAACTTGAGCACTGTGCACTGAAGCACACTGTGCCATTCTCACGCAAAGTTTGTTATATACAAGGGGACCCCATACAATAGAACCTGGGGTAGAATGATAATTTTGTAAAACAATGGTTCGGAGTAGGCCTTATGTGGTCCTTAAAGGAGAACAAGGGGTATTAGCGAGTATTTAATAAGTCGCTAGGGAGCATTGGTAGTAGGAAAAATGGAATTTTTTATTTTTACTCTTTTCTCATAGCAAGACACAAAATTATATATATATATATACACAGTATTTCAGGTGCTCAGGTGAATAGTACGGTGCAGGACGTGACATAGGTGATCAAAGTGAACGAACTGTCACACACAACAAGGATAAACACACACAACAATTATATACAATGGTACAAGTGAAATTCCTTGGGTAGGTCGACGGCGTTTCGATCTATATTATTTTAGATCTTCATCAGGACAGTTGAGCCTCCTGAAACTACAGAAAATTCAATTATACTCTCATTCTTGTATGTACTTAACTGGTGTTCCTACATGTTTAGATCTGACATTGTTATGGTGCTCCCGGAGAAAAATAAAAATTTAAAATGCATGCACATGTTCAAATTACTATGCATGCATTTTTGGTGAGATGTAATAGTTAGGGGGCAGATGATCTAATCTCACCCAGGTGCGCTGCGTGTTTTTAGGCTTAGGTAATGCGCGCATGCATCTAGGGGGATTGACTGTTACAATTAAAAAATCATTATATACCTTGCCAGTGGGGGGGGCAAGGATGGTCATTCGCGGAATACTATCGGGCGGATGCCGCAGCTTTTCACGGAATCTGTGGGTAATTTAATAAGCATGAGTTGGCTCAATAGCTGTAACCATTTAATAGATATTAGCGAAGGCTAAGGAATAGCCATAAGTTGCTTACTTAACCAGAGACTCACACAAGATTGGTTAGAATCCAGGCATTAAATGGGGATTCAGGTAGTGGCTGTTTACTTCAATGTGGGGAAAATACTTGAGCTTGTAAAAGAAGGAGAAATAGAGATTATTAGGGCTCTATGGGTATTAATAGTCAAACTCCAATTGAAAAAGAGGGGGGGGGTGTTATTTACTTACAGAAAATTAAGGTTAAAACATGATCAGTATCACAGCCAAGGCGCAGTCGTCGCTATGGTAGGGAAGGTTATCTGAAACTGAAGAGCATTCCTGGTCATTAAATGGTTTGGTTTAGTTAAAATAAGTGGAGGTAATGGCCACTATATCGGCGATGCACTTACACAATTATTGTGGGTTCAGACAGCGCATTCGTCGTTTTTGTAGAAGGAGCGACCTGAAACTAAAAAAACCGATACCGGTCAAAGCGCGGTGAGTACAATTCTACTAGCGTCAGCATGGCGAGGGGGGGATCGATTCACTTACTTATTTTTAGCAGGTCGGTGCGGCAAGCAGGGGGTCCGAGTTCCTCTTCCTAGAAGCTCACAACTGAGTCAGCGTCCCTGACTCCATTAAGAGCGTGCCGGGACAGTGCGCGCGCAGCCAGGGAAGCGTGTCTGGGTTGAGCATGCGCGGTAGCGCCTGCTCTGGGCATGCGCTTCTGATTAGTGTTTGTTGTTGAATGTGTGCGTGGAATGACTGATCGCGCAATTCAATGGGCAATCTAAATGGAATGCTATTCGAAACAACAATGATTTACACAAAAGAATTAATTAGGAGCAAACAGGAATTAAAAATTCACGATTGTCACATTATTGGGAACAATATTTGTTTTGTAGAGAAACCCTTGGCATTGGCAGGTAATTGTACATTAGTGGATGTACATTGTTTAAATGGGTTCACGTGACAGTGTTGCAAGGAAGTGTCCATTAAGTCCAACTCAGGTGCACATATTCCACTCGTCGAGGGAATTAAGTCCTTTCTCGATTGTTTTGCACAGGTAAATCCATTTGCACTCCAGGCGATTTAATATTGTTTGCTGATTGCCTCCTCTGGCATTGGGCCTCAGTTTATCAATCACCTGCCATTTCATTTCATTTTCCGAATGTCCTAGTTCAAGGTAGTGTTCCACCAGTGGGGCTGTTGTTACTTTGCATCGGATTCTGCTTCTGTGTTGGGATATTCTGGTCTTTATCTGTTGGGTAGTTTGTCCGATGTACAGTAGTTTGCATGGGCATTCAATACAATAAATCACATTCTTAGAATTGCAGTTTGTGAAAAATTTGAGATTGTGCCTAATACATCCATACTCGAATACTTTAGTGTTGGTGGTGAATTCGCATGCCATGCATTTATTACACTTAAAATGTCCTAGTACTGGCGGAAGACTCAACCTAGTTTCAATTGTGTTATTAGCTGTTGGGTTGGTGGCTGCTCTTACCAGATGGTCTTTTAGATTGCGACCACGTTTAAATGAAAACAGAGGGAGTCCGGTATTTAATTCTAAGGGATCTAGTACATTCCAATGTTTTTTAATCATTTTAGTGAGTTTGTTACTGGCCGTGTTAAAGGTGGTGACACATGTGATCTTAGATGAGATTTTCTTTGGCTGAGGCTCAAGTAAACATTCTCTGTGTGTGTACCAGGCCCTTTTCATAGCCCTTCTTACCAGTTTACGTGGATAGCCTCTCGTAGTTAATTTTTTACAGAGGATTTCTGCTTCAGTGAAGAAGTCTGCTTTGTATTTACAATTTCTCCTGATTCTCAGGAATTGTCCATAGGGCAATCCATCCCTCAGAGCCCTGGGGTGTGCACTATGGTATTGTAGGAGGGTATTGCGTTCCGTAGGTTTTCGGAACAGTGTGGTGTACAGTTGGTTTTCCTCGCATTTAATGGTTACATCAAGGTAGTCAATTTGATGTCTATTGTATGAGTAGGTAAATTTAAGGTCAGTTTGGTTGGTATTCAGCCAAATACAGAAATCATTTAGTGACTCTTCTGTACCCCTCCAGATCATAAGGACATCGTCGATGTATCGATGCCAGGATTTTATTTGATTGCGGAATGGGTTTGTGTTGTCAAGGATAATGTTAGTTTCTAGGTCATCCACGAAAAAAATCGCAAAATTGGGAGCAAAAACAGCTCCCATGGAGGTACCCTTACACTGTCTATAAAACGTGTCTTTAAATAGAAAGTAGTTCTTGGTCAGAGCTATTTCCAGAAGCTTAATTATGAATTCCGTGGGGACTTGGTGTGGAGCCGGGCGGTTGTCTAGGTGTTTCTTAATTACGTTGATGCCTTTTTCTTGGGGAATATTGGTATAAAGTGACTCTATGTCTAGAGTCACTAGGATTTCATTGTCTGGGTCGAATGAGTGTGCCTCGATGAGATTGATCAGGTGTGTGGTATCTTTAACATACGTTACAGTGTCTTTGACCATGTCGCGAATGAAAAAATCAATATATTTACCCAGGGGTTCTACAATGGACCCGCAGCCTGAAAGTATTGGTCTCCCAGGGGGGTGTTCAGTATCCTTGTGGACTTTAGGCAATGTGTAAAGCACAGGGGTACGTGGGTTCTTATTGTTTAGGAATAGGAATTCGTTCTTACTCAGAAAACCTAATTCAAATGCTTCTTGGGTGACATTAAGGATTGTTTCACTGATTTTTTTAATGGGATTGCCTCTTAGTTGTTCGTAGTGATCTTTGTTGTTGATCTGGCGTAAAATTTCATTGTCATAAGAGGTGCAGTCTTGAATGGCTATACCGCCACCCTTGTCACACGGTTTTATGACGATGTCTTGATTCTGTTTAAGGGAATTCAGACTGTTCCTTTCTTCCTTGCTGATGTTGTAGGGTGTAAATCTATAGCTCTCCTTTATTTTGTCCAGATCACGTAACACTAGGTGTTCAAAAGTGATTACTTCTGGTGGCATGGTTCCACTAGATGGACGGAAAGTGGACGTTGGGCGTAGGCCTGTAGTGTCATTCCTATTGGGACCATCTCGATTTTGAAAGAAAGTCTGGAGTCTTATTTTTCTGAAAAACTGCATAATTTCAGCTTGGATATTGAACCAGTTAGGTTTTTCAGCTATCACAAATGAGAGACCTCTACTTAAGAGGGCTATATCAGTAGAGTTCAGCTGATGTTGGGACAGATTGAATATAGGTATTGTTTCTGTGTTGGTATTCATTTCTGGTTCCCTGTCTAGTATTGGTAGCCCCATTGGTAGAACCTGTTCCTGGTTTGGCGTTCCCCGGGAGGGAAGTTGTACCTGGGTTTGGGTCGTGTTCTCCCTCTCCCTCTCCCCCTGGGAGGGTCCGTGTGCCTCAACTGGCCTCTCCCTAAAAAATGGGGATTTGTGCCAGCGGAGGTACCAGGTCCTTCTGTTCCTTCTGAGTCTTCTGATTCTGCTGAGGATTCAGAAAAAGTCACTGGTGCACGGTTCCTGAACCTACCCCACGAACCAGTGGGAACTTTTTGCTGGTCTGGTGGGCCTGCAGTGAAAAAATCTTCCCTAAGGTACGGGTAGGTTTTTTCTTTGTTGTATTGGTTGATGTCCTTTGAAACTTTAGTTGTTTTTTTATGGTGTTCGAAGCTCTCAAAATCCTTAATAGTGCGGTCTATTTTCTATAAAGCTGATTTGGCGTCAGCCAAACAGTCTAGGTCTCGAATTGCTTGTTCCAAAGCTGCAATTTCCTCTAGCTCTTTTTTGCTATGTTCCAGGGCGGTGTCAATACCTAACACCATCCAGTGGCGTGAGCACGTTGTTCCTATGTGTGAGAAGCCTAATTTGAATTTGGGATCCTGGATAAAGATGGCTGGTACGTTGCGTACCTGGAGCCCTATTGGGATAACTTCTGCTCTTAGGTAGTCTGTTAACATGCGGGCATGGAGTTCCGTGCGTATATGTTTCTTCCTTAAATGTTCTAGTTGAGCTAGTTTTTCACTGGCTGTGTCTGTGGGGGCCCTAGGGTTGGTTACAGGATCTTTAAACAGTGATGGACCTGCAAGTTTTGAGGCAATATATTCTTCTGTGTATGTACCAGCTGTGTTTGTAGACATTATCTGGGTGAAGGGTCTAGGTTTTTTTTGGTTTTATTATATAAAAGAAAAAAAAAACCACTCAATGAGTGATACCCTTGCAGTGTAGCCACTGCGCATACAATGTTTGTTATATACAAGGGGACCCCATACAATAGAACCTGGGGTAGAATGATAATTTTGTAAAACAATGGTTCGGAGTAGGCCTTATGTGGTCCTTAAAGGAGAACAAGGGGTATTAGCGAGTATTTAATAAGTCGCTAGGGAGAATTGGTAGTAGGAAAAATGGAATTTTTTATTTTTACTCTTTTCTCATAGCAAGACACAAAATTATATATATATATATACACAGTATTTCAGGTGCTCAGGTGAATAGTACGGTGCAGGACGTGACATAGGTGATCAAAGTGAACGAACTGTCACACACAACAAGGATAAACACACACAACAATTATATACAATGGTACAAGTGAAATTCCTTGGGTAGGTCGACGGCGTTTCGATCTATATTATTTTAGATCTTCATCAGGACAGTTGAGCCTCCTGAAACTACAGAAAATTCAATTATACTCTCATTCTTGTATGTTCTTAACTGGTGTTCCTACATGTTTAGATCTGACATTGTTATGGTGCTCCCGGAGAAAAATAAAAATTTAAAATGCATGCACATGTTCAAATTACTATGCATGCATTTTTGGTGAGATGTAATAGTTAGGGGGCAGATGATCTAATCTCACCCAGGTGCGCTGCGTGTTTTTAGGCTTAGGTAATGCGCGCATGCATCTAGGGGGATTGACTGTTACAATTAAAAAATCATTATATACCTTGCCAGTGGGGGGGGCAAGGATGGTCATTCGCGGAATACTATCGGGCGGATGCCGCAGTTTATCACGGAATCTGTGGGTAATTTAATAAGAATGAGTTGGCTCAATAGCTGTAACCATTTAATAGATATTAGCGAAGGCTAAGGAATAGCCATAAGTTGCTTACTTAACCAGAGACTCACACAAGATTGGTTAGAATCCAGGCATTAAATGGGGATTCAGGTAGTGGCTGTTTACTTCAATGTGGGGAAAATACTTGAGCTTGTAAAAGAAGGAGAAATAGAGATTATTAGGGCTCTATGGGTATTAATAGTCAAACTCCAATTGAAAAAGAGGGGGGGGGTGTTATTTACTTACAGAAAATTAAGGTTAAAACATGATCAGTATCACTGCCAAGGCGCAGTCGTCGCTATGGTAGGGAAGGTTATCTGAAACTGAAGAGCATTCCTGGTCATTAAATGGTTTGGTTTAGTTAAAATAAGTGGAGGTAATGGCCACTATATCGGCGATGCACTTACACAATTATTGTGGGTTCAGACAGCGCATTCGTCGTTTTTGTAGAAGGAGCGACCTGAAACTAAAAAAACCGATACCGGTCAAAGCGCGGTGAGTACAATTCTACTAGCGTCAGCATGGCGAGGGGGGGATCGATTCACTTACTTATTTTTATCCGCCCGATAGTATTCCGCGAATGACCATCCTTGCCCCCCCCCACTGGCAAGGTATATAATGATTTTTTAATTTTAACAGTCAATCCCCCTAGATGCATGCGCGCATTACCTAAGCCTAAAAACACGCAGCGCACCTGGGTGAGATTAGATCATCTGCCCCCTAACTATTACATCTCACCAAAAATGCATGCATAGTAATTTGAACATGTGCATGCATTTTAAATTTTTATTTTTCTCCGGGAGCACCATAACAATGTCAGATCTAAACATGTAGGAACACCAGTTAAGTACATACAAGAATGAGAGTATAATTGAATTTTCTGTAGTTTCAGGAGGCTCAACTGTCCTGATGAAGATCTAAAATAATATAGATCGAAACGCCGTCGACCTACCCAAGGAATTTCACTTGTACCATTGTATATAATTGTTGTGTGTGTTTATCCTTGTTGTGTGTGACAGTTCGTTCACTTTGATCACCTATGTCACGTCCTGCACCGTACTATTCACCTGAGCACCTGAAATACTGTGTATATATATATATATAATTTTGTGTCTTGCTATGAGAAAAGAGTAAAAATAAAAAATTCCATTTTTCCTACTACCAATGCTCCCTAGCGACTTATTAAATACTCGCTAATACCCCTTGTTCTTCTTTAAGGACCACATAAGGCCTACTCCGAACCATTGTTTTACAAAATTATTCTCACGCAAAGACACATGATTAGGGGCGCAGTGTCATCATTAGGTGCCCGGCAGGTACCAGGGATCAACATGTGAAGCGCTACAACGCCTCGCCATGGGTTGTAAACACTATATAAATCCAATTGAAGTTGCAGTACTATACAACACAATGTAGAGCAGAGGCAAAACATCAGGTTTACTTTTTATTTCTTCTGTTTTTATAACTGATGGTTAAAAACTGAACTGGCTGATAGAGACTCTGGCCACTTGACCGCTCTGGAACAAGATGTTTTTGTGTCACATCTCAATCATGCTGACCCTACAAAATTTGAATGAGTTTTGGTTTTCCATATTTCTTCATTTTTCGGACCTAAACATTTGACTTGCCCTTCTCTCTTAAAGGCTGCTACGGTAATTTGTCCGTGAGGTAGCATTTCTGCTAAAGAACACCAAGCACTTGTGCAGTCCAGCTGCCCCAAACCAGCCGATTTAGGTTTTGATTGCAAATTCAGATCTTAAATCAATTTTGAGATCAAAAGCCAATCGCTACTGGATCAAAATGTCAGTGTCCTTAATGGAACTGGGCAAGCAGTTCGAAGACGGAGACAGAAACGAGCCGGTGGTTTGGCGCGAAGAAGCAAAGCACGATCCGATGTAATGACTCCTTCAGTGCTCAAACATGCACCGGAAACATTTAAATAAACACAGAACATACCAGGAACCCAGCAGTGAACCACAGCCCATGTGATCTCATTCCAAATACTCTAGGTTGATTAGATCACGCGGCTCCAATTCTGCTGCTCTTATATAACAAGCATTTGCAATGCAATAGGTCTCGCAGTTACGCAAGTTTTAGCTATTGGCACTGTAAATGACAATGCCTTTTATTTATGTTTTTAAAACAAAACCAACAATAAAAGGCATTGTTATTTGCAATGTCAATAGCTCAAAACTCGCATAACTGCGAGACCTATTGCATTTCAAATGCTTGTTACAAAATGAAACCAATGCTCATTTTTCATTAAAAAGTAAAACCAATACTCGTTTTTGTTTTAAAAAGTTAAAATCAGGTGGCAAAGATGTGTTAAAATCAGGTGGCAAAGATGTGCAAAAACGCGAAATATGGGAGGAACAGGAGCGTAATGCAGCAAGCCCCTCATTTAAACATCTGTGCTGGGCATGTAGTGCTGTAAATTCACATGCACCCATCCTCCTCCATTAACACTTGTGGCCGTTGCAGTTCCTTTCACCTTTTCATATTCATTGAAATTTCATTACTGACACTTACACTCCATTTTCATGTGCCTGCAGGTAAACAATCCAACAATGGAGTTAATGCCAATGAACATTATCACCAAGAGGAGGAGGAGTCACTTTTTTTTTTTTGCAGAGTTTTATATAGCGCAAACTAGAACCGAACCGAATCAGTTATCAGAGCGCTTTACATAGCACCAGTTACGTTACATGAGGACACACTTTTATTTTTTTTAGGCACGGGGAGATTAAGTGATTTGCCCAGAATCACAGGGGGTTTTTAGCGTCGTTACCGAGACTCGAACCCAGATCCCCAGGTCCGAGGTCGAGCGCCTTAGCCGTTAGGCCAACTTATCTTGTGACACAAAAGACTTCTTCAAAGAAAAACAACTTGCACACATCTGGCCCCAACACTAGATGACAAGAGTATGCAAAGCATATGAATTTACAACACTATATGCCAAGAACAGATTCTTACAAGGTAAGTAACAATCCCTTTTTTATACAAAGAAACCAAAGGTTAAAGGGACATTTTAGTTAGGTTTAAAAATGAAATGGATATGAGGAGAAAACTGGATACTGTTAACACTGTTTACTCCATGGAGAGATTTTACTCTATACCACTCTATTTGCAGACAGTGAAACCCATGACAAATAATCCACTGAGTATTATAAATTGTCTACTAAGAACAGTGTACCCTCTATGCAGAAGTTGTCCTAACAGAGACGGTTCACTTAAAATAGCCAAGCTCTGAAGGTGCTAAACGATCATACTACCTGCAGCCTTCATATACAGGTCAAAACATTACAGATTGCCCAACTTCTGAAACAAAGAAACACATGTACATAGGTTAGTACACGGTGCACAGTCTTCTATGTTCAGTGGAAATTATCATGCTGAGTCGATTCTAATAACTCAAGGCTGCTTACAATACTTAGTATATAGTACATAGAATCTTTGCCCTGCTGGAAACCTTTTCTGCAGTACCAAAAAACCTTTGTGGAACATAACGAACACAAATTCTCAACTGTCACCAGCACACACAGTTATTCTTCAACACAAAGATTTATAACATGTTTAATACCTCTACACCAGGGTTCGCCAAAGTCATCTGGCTGGCTTCAAGATTTTATCCAGCCCGCAGAACACAGTGAAATTACTGAACAGTTTTATGATGCGAGCCACCCTGCCCGGCTTGAGAGAGTACCATGTGTTCTCTCAGTAATGAATACAGACAATCTGGCCTGCTGGCGGAGACAGAGCTTTGGTCCTTCACGTGGATCTAGGGGTGGTGCCTTGCCTGATATATTTTACCAGTACGACAAGGCGCCTGCTTCAATATGACCACGCTGTGGGATTGGCCGAGAGCAGACACAGAGGCGGCAGGCAGCATTTTAGTTTTTCTTGCCATACCCTCTGTGCACTGGAGGAGGGGCTGACAGAGGCGAGCACCAGGCTCTCTTGCAGTTTAATGGTAAGTATTAATGTAAATCTAACTGCAGCCAGTTAACTTTACCTGACTGAGTGTAGTTCAAACTACAGAGTGCCAGCTTAGGGGTAAGGAAGCACTAATAATGCTTTTCAGGGGTCGACTAAGACCGGCGGTATGAAGCTTTACCTGCCGCTGAGCTAGGGGCTGCTGTTGCAGAAAGTTCCCTCTGCAGAGTTCCGTTGGGTGCCCAACAGTTTTCAGACAACAATAAAAATGTCCAAGAAAGAATGAAATGACTGTCCTGATTAATGTTACTACTGGATAGAGATCAGAGTTTTAGTAGCAGTTTTGACTCACAATAAACTAGCACAGACAGGCTCATTAAATGTCTGCTGCAGAACATTTACCATGTTGATGGAACTGCATTTTATGTGGATAGAGCAGTGGGTTACTGTTTTTTTCACAGAGATCCTTTGATTCATACAGTTCATTAGTTGCAATCACCTATTAACACAGTGGCATATAAACTGTCATCAAAGTGCTCAGCTGCATGTAAACTGCGTGGTATTGGTTAGAATGTTATGTTTTTCCTCAGGCTTTTGTTATCCTAATGTTGCTAAAGGGGGTTTGTTTAGGTATAAATGCATTCCTATTAGCAGAGCCAACCACTGTGGTTGGTATTAAATCCTTTGTTTGTGCTTCTCCAGTCACATTCTCTTAATAAATGGGCTACTAGTATGAATGGCCTGTTATGTTATGTTATGTTATGCGTTTTTATTTGGCGCACAGATGCTCCAGCCAAGGAGCGTCCTGGCGCCCGACAAGGCAGCTGCACAACACAACTAGACTAAAACAAACAAGTGTTACGGACTAAGGGAATAAAAAGGTTTTCACCGCGCGACGAAAAGAAAGTAAGTCTCTCATAGCGCGAATTGCCGGGGGCAAGGAGTTCCATAGAACCGCTGCAGCACTCGGAAAGAGCGTCCTCCGGCTCTAGCTCGCTTAAAGCGCGGCACAACAGCCAGTTCTAGGTCCGCCGATCTTAAGGGTCTCGCTGGGGTATAATTGGCAAGAAGGGCCACAAGAATCGTTGCTGGAAACCCCTTCAGAATTTTATAGGCGATGCAAAGGACCTTGAACTGGATCCGCTGGGCCACCGGAAGCCAGTGCAATGACCGCAGGGAGCTGGAGGTAGGACAGAATCTTGGAAGACCTACCACCGCTCTAGCTGCGGCGTTCTGAATCCTTTGCAAGCGCCCGATCTCTGCCTGATTCAGACCAACCAGCAAGGAACTCGCATAGTCCAGCCTGGAGATGACAGTGGCTTGGACCATGAGTTGCCTGGTGGGGGCATCAAAGAACTTAAGCACAGGACGGAGTCCGCGCAGGATGCCAAAGCAGCATGCGGCCGTGCGTTTAGTATGGCACACAAACGTGAGGGCAGGGTCCAGCCAGACCCCGAGGTTCTTAAGCTCGGCGACTGGGATGGGAGCAGGACCCAGATCCCCTGGCCACCACCTCTCTCCCCACAGCTCCGGCTGTCTACCAAAAACCATGACCTCGGTCTTACTAGCGTTCAACTGGAGACAGTTGGACGTCATCCAGTTGGCGACCGCCCGCAGTCCTTGTTGAAACCTGGGGGCATCGGCTTCGGCATCCCCGCTGATCGTGACCGCTAGCTGGGTGTCATCGGCATATGACACCATCGTCATGCCCCATTGCCTGACAACCTCAGCTAGCGGCCCCACGTACAGATTGAACAGCGTAGGGCTCAGCGAGGAGCCTTGGGGAACTCCCAGGTTCAACGGATGGAATTTGGACTGGTAAGGAGGGACGGTCACGCTAAAGGCCCGGTTGGTTAAAAACGACCGGAACCACTGGAGCGCGGTACCCGTGACCCCAGCCTCCTCTAGGCGCTGCAGAAGGATTGGGTGCGAGACGGTGTCAAAGGCAGCGCTCAGATCTAATAGCACAAGCGCTGCCGTTTGTCCCGCGTCAAGCACGGAGCGAAGATGCTCCACCATATAAAGCAGAGCCGTCTCCGTGCTATGACCAGCCCTAAATCCATTCTGCGTTGCGTCGAGGATATCTGCGCGGCAAAGATGTTCCGAGAGGACAGCATTTACATGCGCCTCCATAACCTTGGCCGGCCACGGCAAGAGAGAAATCGGTCGATAGCTCTCTGGCTTGCTACCGTCCAGGCTGGGTTTCTTCAGGATAGGCCGAACCATGGCTCGCTTCCACTTCAGTGGAACCTCGCCAGATGTTAACGACGAGTTGATCAAGGAACATAGCGGTGAGATATCATGTACCGCTACGTCCCTGAACACCTCTGGGCAGAGTGGATCCTCTGGGGACCCAGACTTCACTCGGCGGACCAGAGTGCCTAGGCTATCAGGTGTTAACATAGGTAAACAGTGCAATCCCTGTGATTCCTATACCTTGTAATCCTCTTTGGATGATGTACCATGTATGATTCATTGTCTCTGCATAATATGTATGTGAAGTAAAGTGCTCTGACACCCTACACTGGTATGAGTAGCACTATAAAACAAATGGGTGTGAGAGAGGGCTTGTGGAAAAATGAGGGGCACTGGTGTAGCGTGATAGTGAAGAAATCTGTGGCGAAGGTGGTTGTTGTAGCATTTGGCACCACCAGCACTAATGCCGTCCCATATAGCTTGGGCTCCCCCATCCCTGCCCCTGCCAGGACAAGGATATATTTTTTTATCACAGTGATGAAAGTTAAGTGGCGAGTGGTTGACAAGCTTGTGAGGAGCGGTATTATATAGAGAAAATGAGGAAAGGGTGAGATGGTGGACTGGAAGGGATATTGGTAGATGCAAGGGGGGAGTGATAAATGTGATGGGAGAGCTGTTGCTGTAAGAGTGGAGGAAGACGGAAGTGGAGAGTAGTAAAGGTGGTTGTAGGTTATTAGAATGGACAGGTAAGTAGGGGTGATGGAAAACATGCAGAGATAAGAGGAGCGTGCCAGGGGCTAAATGAAGGGATCAATGTAGGAGAAGTGGATAAGGATAGTCGTAAGGGGTGATGGACGAATGATGGATAGGGTTAGTGGGGAATAAATATGGAAGGAAGAGTGGTAGGGATCATGAGCAGAGTTGTGAGGGGTACTGGCACATGGGATCGGGTAGTGCCCTCTGTGGCCCCCCTTCCTATACTTGAAAAAAAATGAAAGACTGGCCCCATGGGATGGGGTACAAGAGACCAGAATTGGCCCTGGAAAGGGGGGGCCAAGTGGCCCTCACTGCCTTTTGTTTTATTTGAAGAATACAAAATGGGTCAGGCCTTGAGGGGTATGGTCCCCAGGGCCATCTGTGGCTCCAGGGGGGACCCCCTGCTTCCTTGAGTAGGGGCCTGCACCGGGGAGGTGGTGGTCCCCGGAGCCCAGAACGGCCCATTTCGTAGATATAGGGTTTGGCCCTGGGGAAGTGGTGTTTGTCGTGGCAGGCGGAGGCGCTCTTTAAGACCCACTTACATTAAAATGTTAAAGCCCCAGGGAGGTGGTGGTCCCCGGAGGGGTCTGTGAGACCGCCAGCATATTGAACTGTTAAAAGACCCGGGGAGGTGGCGGTCCCTGGGGAAGGGGGGTCCTCGAGGCCCCCCATTACATTAGCCCCAGGGAGGTGGGGGTCCCTGGGCTGTGGGGGAGGCCAAAAGGTCTCCCCCGCACCTTTTTTAATGATTAGCCCCGGGGAGGTGGTGGTCCCCGGTGAAGGAGGGTCTTTGAGGCTACCCCATTACATGAGGCCCGGTGAGGTGGGGGTCATTGGGATGCTGGGGAGACCTTTGGGCCTGCCCGCACCTTTTTTAACAATTAGCCCTGGGGAGGTGGCTGTTCCAGGGGCTGCGGGGGCGTGCTTGCCCCTGTGGTCCCCGGGGCTGTGGGGGCTATGCGGACCCCCCACACCTCTTTAATTATGTTTGCCCCAGGGAGGTGGCGATCCCCAGGGCACGGGGGTGCCACATAGGTACCCCTGCATTAACTCATAAACTGCCCCAGAGACCTGGCCTACCAGGGGGCCTTTATTTAATGAAGCTCAAGAGACCGTGCTTCGTTTTTTTTGTTTTTTTCCTGCGGGAGTCTCAAATTCAGTGCGGCTCATGCAGAAATTTAAATAGAAAATGCTTTTTGGTCCGTGGAGGGTCCCTCTGGGACTCCCCCTTGAGGCCTAGGGGGTAAGGGTGTTTCTACACTGCCCCCTTTTCTTGTAATCTTTTTTCTGGTGACTCCCTTCAACCGAATCACATGATGGCTGCCACCACTTTCTGGTTTGAAGTGTTGGCTGCCAATCAGATTCCTGCACGAGAACGTTAGGGGTCGAGGATCCACCGCAGCCACAGTTGTATATCTGAGAAATCTTTACAATTCTCAGGAACTACTGAACGAATTTACACCATTTAACAAAAAGTGTGTTTTCTGGACAAAGAGCTACCTTTTTTTGCCAAATTTGGTGTAATTCTGTTTAGCAGTTCGAGTTGTAGGTCTGTCTAAAATTTCCTAAGGAAATTGACATGGCGAAAAAGCATTTTGGGACCCCCCCTTTTTCTCAGCCCCACTTGAAAGATCACACTGAAATTTTCAAGACAGAAGTGAGCATCAAACTAGTTTTCAAATGTTTTTTAAGATTAATTAAATGATGCCATAGATATAGGCAACTGAAAAACAGCTTTTTAATAGAAATCAGGTCCTAACTATAACTACCTACTGGTGACCTTTTTGGCATGGTCACCCTGCTTTTTGACTGACTAGCAGCCCTGTAAGTCCCTAGTAAATGGTGCCCAGGGCATGGGTGCTAAAAAAGGATTCCCATGGGCTGCAGCATGTATTATGCCGCCCACAGTGACATAAACACAGTGACAGCCGCACAAAAAACTGCATGCAGACGGCCATTGCAGGATGAGTGAAATGGTGCAAACACGACATGGCCATGCCAAGGTACACTGCATATACTGTATGTAAGTCACCCTCACAGCAGGCCTTAGGGCCCTAAGGCAGGATGCATTGTATTATATGTGAGGGCAATACTGCAGGAGCAGACAGGCCCCTGTGACGTCTGAGCCCATTACTAGATATTGCAAGTGATCAGGCAGCCATCTTTAGGACATGCACTGGGTACTTGTCATTGCGAGTTACCCAGCTACATGATGGGTGCACTAAAACCAATGGTATTTGGTATCAAACACCTTGTCTTAATAAATTTGTACTGTTGCCAGTAATATATTTATGATGACATGCACACAGAGGGCACCATAGTGATCCCCCCTGAAAACTTACTATTCCTCTAGTGTGCTGGCCGACTGGTCTCTCCCAGCCTGCCACCACAAACGAGTTTCTGACCCCTTGTAGGTGAGAGCCTGCGCTCTCAGAGCTCGAAAACAATGCATGTTCCAGTGAAAGGTAATCACACCTCCTCCGACAGGATGGCTAGTGAGTTATCATGCCAAGGCTAGGGGCTTCAAAGCCTCTACAGCCTTTGAGATGTGACAACGGCTTCTCCAAATACCTGGGGAACACCACCTCTTGCACTGGGGCCCATTTGGCACCACAGCAGGTGGTAAATTAGATAGTCATTGGTCTGTTGCACTTTCAGGCTAGGCAAACCTTAAGGTGGGCCACCTGAAGTGGACTTCCAAGGAAGAGCTTCAATGTTTTGAATTTGGTGAAACTAAGGACTCTGGGTCAGGATTATGCCCACTCTCTAAATTCAGTGTTTAGGGCCCCCCCTGACACCGGGAAATCGGATTGGTCTACCTGTGTACCGAAGATTGACTAAGAATAGCCTGCATTGCAAGAACTATGGGCCAGCTCCAAAATTGGTGCCAAACCCTGCCCTGTTGCTGCTGTCTTTACTATTGAAAAACCCAACTCATCCAAAAGCTGTGCTTCCTCCTAAAGTATGGAAGGACTTTTTAGCCACAGTCAAAATCACTTGGTTATTTAAAACCATAAAAGCATGTTAAAATAGCCATTCACATGTGGACCATACATTACATATTCATTGAGCAGCGATCAATCACAATTAATATACATTTCAGTTTAAAAAATACACTTAAGAACAAAAACTCTAGAATATTCTAATAATAAATATAAAGTGCAATTTGTGGAAAGGAACAGCTGTTTCACATATAAACAAGCATTAGAAATGCAATCGGGCTCGGATTTATTTGAGTTTGAGCTAATGGCATTGTAAATGCCAATGTCTTTTTGCCATGTGTTATGGAGTGTGTGCATGTGGTGTGTAGTGGAAGTATGTTTGTTGAATTGTAATTTTACCAATGGTGGCATGCTGTGCTTTATATGAATATGTTTAAAAGTAAAGTGTACCATACTGCGATTGCTTGGTGGAAAAGTGCACTGCCGGCTGGAGGTGTGTGTGCCTGGTGGAAGGGTGCACTGACGGCTGGTGGGTGTGTGCTTGGTAAAAGCGTGCACAGATGGATGATGGTTGTTGGTGTTTGTGCATGGTGAAAGCATTCATTGACGGCTGGGGGTGTGTTGTTGTGTGTGTTGTTTTCTGTGTGCTGGTGAGTGTGTGGTGGTGAGTCTGTGGGGGTGAGCCTGGGGAGTGAGTGTGGTGGTGAGTGTGTTGTGTTGAGTGGTGACAAGTGTGTGGTGTTGAGAGACTGAGGTGTGTGGTTTGTGTGTGCGTTATGTGTGTGTGGTGTATGTGTGTGTGGTGTTTTCTGCACACTCACACACTGCCCCGTAACATTCACACACTGCTCACCCGCACACTCCTAATGTCACCCTGCATAGTCACACACTGTTTACCCTGCACACTCATTCTGCACACTCACACAATGTGCACCCTGACACACTGTCTCTGCAGTCACTCTGCACTCACTGTCACTCTGCACTCACTGTCACTCTGCACTCACTGTCACTCTGCACTCTGCTGTCACTCTGCACTCTGCTGTCACTCTGCACTCTGCACTCTACAGTCACTCTGCACTCTACAGTCACTCTGCACTCTACAGTCACTCTGCACTCACTGTCACTGCACTCACTGTCACTCTGCTGTCACTCTGCACTCACTGTCACTCTGCTGTCACTCTGCACTCACTGTCACTCTGCACTCACTGTCACTCTGCACTCACTGTCACTCTGCACTCACTGTCACTCTGCACTCACTGTCACTCTGCACTCACTGTCACTCTGCACTCACCGCCACTCTGCACTCACCGCCACTCTGCACTCACCGCCACTCTGCACCGCCACTCTGCACCGCCACTCTGCACCGCCACTCTGCACCGCCACTCTGCACCGCCACTCTGCACCGCCACTCTGCACCGCCACTCTGCACCGCCACTCTGCACCGCCGCACCGCCACTCTGCACCGCCACTCTGCACCGCCACTCTGCACCGCCACTCTGCACCGCCACTCTGCACCGCCACTCTGCACCGCCACTCTGCACCGCCACTCTGCACCGCCACTCTGCACCGCCACTCTGCACTCTGCACCGCCACTCTGCACTCTGCACCGCCACTCTGCACTCTGCACCGCCACTCTGCACCGCCACTCTGCACCGCCACTCTGCACCGCCACTCTGCACCGCCACTCTGCACTCTGCACCGCCACTCTGCACCGCCACTCTGCACCGCCGCACCGCCACTCTGCACCGCCACTCTGCACCGCCACTCTGCACCGCCACTCTGCACCGCCACTCTGCACCCCCACTCTGCACCCCCACTCTGCACCCTCACTCTGCACTCTGCACCGCCACTCTGCACCGCCACTCTGCACCGCCACTCTGCACCGCCACTCTGCACCGCCACTCTGCACCGCCACTTTGCACCGCCACTCTGCACCACCACTCTGCACCGCCACTCTGCACCGCCACTCTGCACCGCCACTCTGCACCGCCACTCTGCACCGCCACTCTGCACTCTGCACCGCCACTCTGCACCGCCACTCTGCACTGCCACTCCGCACTCTGCACCGCCACTCTGCACCGCCACTCTGCACCGCCACTTTGCACTCTCAAACTGCACTCTCAAACTGCACTCTCAACTCTCAATCTCCACTCTGCACTCTCAAACATCACTCTCAATCTGCACTCTCATACTGCACTCTCATACTGCACTCTCAAACTGCACTCTCAAACTGCACTCTCAAACTACACTCTCAAACTGCACTCTCAATCTGCACTCTCAATCTGCACTCTCAATCTGCACTCTCAACTCTCAATCTGCACTCTCAACTCTCAAACTGCACTCTCACAATTGTCATATACACGTATGTGAGTGTGACAGGAGCAAGGCGGTCATGTTTTCTGCCCCCAAGACCACTGTAATCAGATGCTTTACTGTCTGCTAGAATAGTGCAACTACTCCATATAAACAGTCCTGAAGAATTCCAGTTAGACTTCTGAAAGCAGAAACCTGTTGACAGACAGCCTTTAGAGCGAAAGACAGTTCCCCCCAGCTTATCCCAGATTTGCTGCTTTTATGAACACTACACATAAACTTTGAGAATTCTATTAGGCTTTCAACGTCTTGCCCCTTATTAAAAAAATATTATAGTATGCCACTTGTAGTATGTCATTGCTCTGCATAGTGCTGCTTTGGCATTTCATCTTGAAAAAATACTTTTAGATTGTCTTAAGATATGTAAAAAAAAAATACACAAACCTTGAACACCTAAAGAGTGATATTTAAAGAGGAATGAAAGTGAATCTCTGAACTATATGAAACCAGTCAAAAGGTTCCTATCTCCCACTTCCGATAGATGCTTGCTTTTAGAAAAAAGATTTTGTAAAACATTGTCAGGAGTCTCAAACGGAAAGCAAACAGTTCTAAAAGGCGCTGCCTGCCAGCTTGCTATTCATTACCTCAGCTCCGAAAACAAAAGCTGCTGCAAAGAAACACATAATAAACTCGAGAGAACAATTCCATTCACACCGGCCACGGACCATTCCAGAAAAAAAATGAAACTGAGATTAAAAGAACAGCCCATGACAGAACGTCAGACTCTTGTTCTTGAACTAATGAAGCCCTTTCCCGGCCTGGCATGGAGCAGCTGCGCGCCGAGCGCTGCTGAATGGTGAACGCGCCCGGCCATCTGGATTCACTTACGGAGGCACCCTGACAGCTCCTAATTATAATTAATGTACTTCTTTGCGCGCACACGAACGAAAAATGCCCAACATGGCGGACGATAACTACATTTACCCTATCACTTCAAGCCTATTAATACGACACCACAACGAAGACGAATCACTGGCCAGATGAGATACCAGACTAAGGAATGTGTGGAATGTGTCTCGCCAAAGCCCTAGGAGATACTTTTTTTTTCCCTTTAACATTAGGATCTCGAAACTCCTCCCACTTTCAGTGGGCGGAGGCCGAGCCCTAAAAAGGGGTGAATATTTGATCCAGAAGATCCTCTTTTTTTCCTTTCTCTAACCGCTGCTACTAAAACGCTAGCTACACAAAAAAAATTCCCAACGACTATTCAACATCTGCAATATAATAGGACTGGCCTAGCCTGCAAACAACCTTTGTCCCTTTAAATTGGTAGAATAAAACGTCTGCGAATATGCGAATAGTACTCACAAAACAGGACAAAGTGCAAAGTATCTTGACATGAAAAGTTATCACAACTGCAGGGTCCCAAATCCTCAATTTTTCTCGAACCCAATGGTTCGACCAATAAAAAATGCAGATGGTTAAGTCTCAATCTTGCTAGGAAGAAAGGGTGTTGGGGCTTATTAACAAAAATTAAGTAGGGCTCCATAAAATAAGTTGTTTTTAAAATTTGATGAGCCCATACCATCGGTTTCAATAACTCTTTGGCCTCTCTTTCTGCCGAAGCAAAACGTATAAAAGTTGTCTTAGCCCACACTAGATCCTTTATACATAATGATTCCGGATTAACAAACACCTCAGGGCGTCCTAACAGCCTTGCTGTACTTTCCATGTAACTAAGCCAAGGAATGCTACTTGCCCTGTCTAAAGCTCTGCAATCTCGTATAATCTCCTGGTACATTCCTAGTTCTGAGTTGGTCCAAATAGAGATCCACTTAAGAAAGGGGGCTATTCGAATTAGGTCTGCCACAAAGCCAATACCTACTTCTTGGTGAACAATATAGGAAGGTATTGATTGTGAGACTGAAAGCAGGCTTCTTAAACCATAATTAGAAATTGCAACACTCTTAGCTTTATAAAAATTATTCATTGCTTGCACCAGCTTGGCATCCAGTCTGCGGGCAAAATCTAGGACCGCAGTCGTCGATCTTGCCATGGCATTCCTCTTCACATTCCTTTGTGGGCCCATGAGTTCCTGTCGTCAAATAAGACGCCTAAGTATGGAAATGTGGAGACCCTAGATATTTTGTTACCATCACAGTAATGCGTTTTGGGTTTTCTTGGTCTTACTCTCATGATCATAATATTCGATTTTGCGAATTAACATTCAGGTCTAAAGAACCCATGAAATCAGCAAAAAAGTTCGGAATACACTGAAGGCCTACCGCAGTACGCACCAACAAAGCAGCATCGTCTGCATATAGTAGTGCCAGAATCAATCGGTTCCCCACTCGTGGAATATCCTTACTGGCTCCGCAAAGAACTGGGTCTAAATTATTAATGTAAAGGGTGAACTGCAAGGGGGCGAAAATGCATCCCTGTCTGACTCCTCTCACAATTCTAATCTCTTGCGTCCGATTACCCTTCTGATCAGTCCTTACTGTTGCCGAAAGTTCCCTGTGCAAGTCAGACAGAAAATACACAATGATTTTGTCCATGCCCATTAAAAGCAGCAAACCAAAGTTTGGATATGTTCGCTCGGTCAAAGGCAGAGGACAGATCCATAAAAGCAAGATGGAGTGACTCCTTCTTTGCAATGGTATATTTCCCTGCAATTAGGTGTGGGTTAAGACACTCATCCAAGGTGCTCCTGCCTTTCCTAAAACCGTATTAAAGGTTTGACAGGACATTGCGCTCGATAATCCAATCTGTTAATTTACTAAGGACCACTCTGCCTAACATCTTGACTGCTAAATCTATCAAGATATCGGCCTGTAGCACCTAGGATCTTCTCTCTGCCCTTTTTTGAAAATTGGGACAATGATTGACTTAGATCAGGCTTTTGGCAGGCCAATGATGGCATGCTGCATTAAAAACATTAGCCAAAACCTTGGGCTATAATGTAGTGTCCAACCTGAAAAGATCAGCAGGAACCCCATCCGGGCCAGGTGCTTTATTACACGTCACTTAAACAATGGCCATGGCCACTTCTTTTTCCGAGAAGCTGGGGTTATAAACTGGGGCCATATACGTGGTTCCTCTGTCTCTCAGGTCTGGCTGATCACCGTAGATTTGTTTAATATGATTCAACCACTGCTCTTCCGGTATATTACATTCAACCGGGGTGCCCCCAAGACCAGAGAAAAAAAGGTCCATTTACAATGTCCCAGAACTTCCCACTGTTCTTAATGACATCAACAGACAGCAGTTCGTTCCAGGCTCCCTGTCTAAACCCAGATTTGCGGGTATGCAAAGCCTGTTTATACTCCAGCCTTAAAACAGTGATTAAGGTCCTATCTAGGGGGTTTTCTTTTAAAGCAGATTGTAAATTCTGATGAGCAGCTGTACAATTATGATCAAACGATCTATCATTGTTAATACATTCCCTGTTGGGATAAGAGAGGGCGCTGGCTACCTGCCTACAGATCCTATAAAAGGCTAAAATGATTTCAGTTACCCCATGACTGCCTTCCTGACATATAGCTATGTCATTCCTTCAATTTTTTTAATAAGTCATTGAAAAAGAGATCTGGTACAACCTTTGCCTATTGAGAGTGTACAACCTTGGTCCCTAGTATTTATTGTAGGAGCAAGCCCAGTGTTCTTCACTTTAGCTGTGTCCATTAGACACCCATGTAAAGAAAGGTGAATGGGATTATGGTCACTGAAATGTGACCATTGTGCTGCATAAGTCGATACCTGGGGAAGTAAGGTTGTGTTAACAAATATATAATCAGTTGTTGAAAGCATACCCCTACCCTTGAAGGTTGGAATGCTGGCTCCCTCCTCTGTCTGGGTAGGATGTACGAAACCGAATTCAGCTAAAACATCCTCTAGATAGCCGCCTTGTTGAGTGTGTCCGAAATGATTCTCAATATAAGAACCTGGGCCAAGTTTGTCAGAAACTTGACAATTCTTTTTACACATGTGAATATTAAAATCTCCTAATAAAATAACCGAGAACTGAGTGACTTGTTTCTCCCTATATGAATCTAAGAAGTGATTTAAACCTCATAAATGTTCATTCATACACAATTTTCAAAAGAATTATAAAAATTAAGAGCAAGTACTTTAGGTGCGTTCACAGTGGTAATAACAACCGCTAGACAGTTGACAGTCCCAGACTCCAGTTTACTATGATAACCTCTAACATTTAGGGAGATCATTGTTGCTAGGGCTAACCCACCCTTTGGGCGGCCCGCTACAGAATGTCGAGCGGCCTCCGAATAAGTTGTATAACCGTCAAGCCAGAATGTGTTCTCAATCTCCCATGTTTCTTGACGCCTCACTATATCAAACTCCGTTACCGGATCAAGCCAGGTAGGGTCATTTCTCTTGCTCTTTAAGCCTGCTATATTCCAACTGAGTATCTTAGAGGCGGCTTCTTTCGGTCTACCTTCCTCCATCATTAATATGTTTAGGATAGGAATGCCCTGGTTTAACTGATGCACTCCCGGCGTAGGTGGGTGCTCTGGTTGTCAATCATTGGAGTCTAACTGACTCGGGGGGGATCTATTCACTAACTCTAGGGGGTTCCCAGCTACTCCCTCGCTAATGGCAAGCTCTGATGGTGGCAAGCTTAAGGTCTGATCGTTCGATTTCAGAGTGAGAGAGAAGCTGTCCTTATTATTGCATCTATTGCCTGATCCAATATATGCTCTCTCAGATGGATAGCCCAGCAGAGATGTAGGGCTTCTAGTCAGGTGTCTCACAGCTGGGCGATACAAATAACCAAGAGGGAGTACTTTAATACTCCCCGGGCCATAGTTATTTCCCTGTTCACAGAGGAGGCCAGCTACATTTACCTTGTTAAAGTTTACAACAACACAGTCACCTTCATCCACCTCCGGACCATGTCCAACCCAACCCACCCGCCTAGCCATTATGATGTTGAAATGATGCTAAAGCCCCCCCATCAGACAGCTTAGTACACCAAAATTTGACTTTACGAATCAATTGAACTGGAGTCTCACTTTTGTTATCTTTAAGGTGAGGTACCCCAACTAACACTGCTGTTAAAGGGGTGGCCTCCCACCCCCTCACATGGAAAGAGTACTCTGCTCTCTATGAGCGCGAGTTACTGACAAATCAGGCGATAAATGGGACCCCCTGGAATTCAATTTCACAGCCAACTGTTGTGTCTCTTTATTGTTGTTCCCTGTTTTAGTGTAGTCAGGTTGTGGGTCCCCCAAATATTGTGTTGTATGTTGGGCACCCACCGAAGGCCCTGTCTGTGTATGACCTGAAGCTGTCTGATCACAATGTGATACAAATTCTCAGAACATTATTTTCAATTGACCCCTGTTTCCACTGCAATAGCTCGCTTAATTTTAGCTCTATGGAAGCGAGTTTAGTCAACATGACTTCTAAAACATTTTTAGCTGTCAAATTTTCTTTTATAGTCCCCAGAATTGACTCAAAGTGCATTTGAATAACATCTCCTACTACGGCTGTAAGATGCGCTTTAGCCCAGTCCTCCATAACCTGAGGACCAGGAATCCCCACGTGTGGTTGGGTTTTAAACTGTCTTTGACCCCTTTATACCTATTTTCCACCTTTTTTTTTCTGTGGGGCTACCGTTATAACACGGGGTGCATCACCACCCAAACTTCTCACAGATTTATTCTCAGGTCCCAGGACAGAGGTAGCGGGTTGTTGTGTTGCCCAGGTAGAAACACCCTCCTCCACTTCAGAGGCAATTTCGTTATATTTATCAGGCATTTTACTTCGTAGTTCTTCGGTAGGGGAGGTAGGGTAGTTAATGACAAGTCTAGTCCCCCCCTCTCCCCAGCTGCTCTTCTAAGTTGTGGATTTCTTCATTTAAGGGCCCAATAGCTGTTGTTAAATATGAAATGATGGAGGTGCAGTTTCGCGGGGTCTTTGCTTTCACTTTACCCCCATCACTACTAGAAGGCAACTTTTACTTACCCATGCAGACTTCCAGAAGAAAGAGAGAAAGAGGGGTGGCCCAGCCCAGGCTCAGTCAGGCTCTAACGGGTGCGGATGGGCCTGCCCTTGGCCCAGGGTTCGCTGGGCACAGCCCGGCCACGCATACGAACGTCCTGCGCTACGAGAGCCCCTGGGAGATTTTAAAGGTGCCTCTTTGGCGCAAAGGGGAGCGTTCGCGGCTACACGCTGGACGCCACAGGTCCGCACTCCCTGGCTCCCGGTCCTGGTCTCCGCACCTTTTCCAGACTTCAGCCCCCAACGGAGGGCAAACAAGGCAGCAAGTGGACTTTTTAGCACTTTTACAACCTTGCAGCTTCTCCCTTGGGGTGGAGTAGACACTCTCCTGCAACTGCACGCAGTGACCGCACTTGTCCTGTACTCTGTCCTGACGACCGGGTCCACAGAGGGAGCATCTCACCAGGAGGAGGTCACTGTGTTTCTAGGAGGGCAGCCCCGTCTGTCCAGTGAGTTTCAAGACGCTTGACCCACCGGGAGCCCTACAGCAACAATAGCCTGGGTACCGGAGCATTTGCAGCAACCAGGGCTTTTTGAGTGTCTAGCCCAGACACCACGGACGTCAACACCCACCTGCCGACATGGGATTTCAAGATCTACAAGGACTCCACTGAGAATGGTCCTGCTCTGTTTCTTTCCCTCTCCAGGTAACCCAAGTAAAGTAAGAGCCTCCAACGCAAGTGACCCACTGGACAAAACACCTCTACACCTTAGCCCCACATCCCGAGTTCAAGGAAACCGCTGGTGCCCCCTTCCCCCAGAGACCCTCAGGAGCCAAGCTCCCCTTTGGGTTGTGCCGTACTTGTCCCCAAGTCCCCACTTGCAGCCTTTCTTCCACAGGTATTTTGTCATTGACTTGAGGCCACCAAGGCGACTAGCTGCACCCGAACTCAACAGGGCAGGTAAAACTGAACTGCTGGTGGCTTTTTGAACCTTGGTCTCTAAGCACCTTAAGTCCCAAAAGGCACCCAACAGAAACGCTCACGTATATATATGCAGTTATGTTTCTCCCATAGGATAACATTACCACATTCGAGACTCATGTCTCAAATGCCGTTATTTTGCTATATTTTTTATTTACTTTAAAAATCCTATCTTGAAAGTACTTGCCTGATTCCATTAATCTGGGTGTCTACAATTATATAAAAATCTGTTCTCTTTTCTAAATTGGTCTTGATGTTCTTCTTGTGTGTTTGTCCCATTTATTGACTCTGTGTGTGCAACTAAAAATTAACACTACCCTCTGATAAGCCTTCGCGACCTCACTACCACAAATAGAGCACTTGGGATAATTAATTTAAGTTCTGTAAAGTAGTAAGGGTTGTCTGTACTGTTTGCATGATGCACCCTTACGTTGGCACTACCACATAAAAAGCCAGCTTCCTACTATATATATATTTATACATATACACATATATATGGTTTGATTCGGACACACTTACCATTGAAAGGGTGTGCGTTGAATTACGTATAATTGTTTACCTCATGGAAGGGTTTGCATGAAATTTGGTGAATCACTAAGACCTTCAGCTACTGTAAGCAATGTATGGAATATTTACGAGCATAGGGGAAAAGTTAGAGGGGGGTTTGAAGGAATTTTCCGAATTTAGCTCCCACAGGGAATTTTGCTCTCACCTACACCTCGAAGCACTGGACAGATTAATGGCATATTTGGCATGAAAGTAAAACTTTACTCTGAACGTGTGCTTTCGATAGTTTGTGTAAATGCTCACTTTTTAAAGCAGTCAAAAACGTTTTTGTATTGGCTTGAAAGAGTTAATAATCTGGTATTTTAAATCACGAGTTATTATTGGCAATTCCTTTTAATCACATTTAAAAAAAAGAAATTCAAATGTTATTCACTGGAGAGGCTCCAAATGTTTTGGGCCGTATTTAAACTCGCAAGTCGGCACTGACTTGCGAGTTTCACACTGTGGAATCTCCACAGCTATTTGAGGGTGAATTTTGACTAGATCAACGAACAGTGCGAGCTTACCCTTTGCAGGGGCAAGGTAATTCGAAGGAGGGTTTAGTTCACACAAGACAGTATTTGAAAGTCTGGAAGGAAAAGGACAATTTAATTTAATTTCTTCCTTTATTCGGCTTTGCACATTGGAAAACCATAAAAGCAACATTTGATAATACAATTTCATATTAAAAAGAAAAATCATGTTACAGGATAAAATTCAAACAAAGGCAAGTTAATATGTTTAAAACAAAAAATCAAATTATTTCATTACGTCGGCTGGGACTAAATCCAGCATGAATTTTACAGGTTTTTCCTATGCTTCATAACGCATTTTAGAAAATTAAGGACATGACAGCAAACAGGTTCAGATTCTAGCAGTTGGAGACGTAGCATTGCAGGACGACATTGTCTAAGTCCCCATCGCCTTAATAGTGGTAGTAGCCAGATTTTCCGGTATGGATGATGGAATTTACAAAACAATATTTATGTAAATTAGTCTGTATTGATTCCTCATCACAGGGACAAGCAGGGAGAATTGAGTCCCATCTATTTCTGTCGGGAAAAGCTACTAATCTGTGGAAAAAGTCTAGTCTGAATCTTGTCAGTAACATTCTATCATACGTACTAATCTGTAATGTTAAAAAAGGCTGGATAAAGTATGTGACCAGGATCATGTTGGCATGGAGGACCGAGGGTTTTGTCGACTCAGAAGTCAACCTCAAGGACTCTAGGTGTCTCAGAGCCAGTTGTTTCAACGCTCTCTTTGGTAGATCAATAATACCTTCGGGTTGAAGATAATACTTCTCAATGCCAAGATCTTTGAGGAAGTTTCTGATATACCGAAGCCATGTTATTTTTGAGGTTTGGTCAAGAGCCATTGAGTCTACCACGATTGCCTGTGTCAGCGCATTTTTGTCAGAGGTCCAGATGCGCCGCCAAAGCAATAATGGTTGGATCTTTAACAAATCCTCTAAGTAGGGGATACCAAGTTCCAAATGGGATGCGTAGATTGAGGTGCGTCTCGGTGTTGCTAGAAGGAATCTGAGGAAGGTGTTTTCTGCCACCTGAAGGGCGCTAACATCTACGTGACCCCAGACTCCCGCACCATATAGTGCAATCGCCTGACACTTTGCGCTATAAATTTTTAGTAGCTCCACTGGTGCCCTCCTCCCCAGTCTCTGAGAGAAGCTCATCAGGGCCACTATAGCTCTTTTAAAAAGATGACACCTTGCCTCTACTGCTGGCCTCCAATTCAGCCTTTCGTCAATCATGATGCCCAAATACGGGTACTGGGCAGTTACCTCAAGTTTTTGGTTTTTGAGATAGATATCCTTTGCTCGTTTTTTCCCACTGCCTGCTACCATGACAAACGTTTTTTGACATTCACATGTAGGTCCAGCCCACCCATGAAATCCATATACCTATTCAGAGACTTCTGTAGTTCGCGCGGAGTGCGCGCCAGAATGACAGCATCATCTGCATAAAGCAGAGCGGGAATCAGGCGCTGTTTTACCCGTGGGAAATCCTGGCCCCCCCTCAGCATCTCTTGCTCCAGGCCGTTTGTGTACAATGAGAATAGAAAGGGGGCCAGGACGCACCCCTGCCTGACTCCACGCTCCACTCCAAAAGATGCTGTCAGCTCCCCCTTCGCGCCGAAGCGCACCCTCGCAGAGGCTTTAGAATAAAGCTCTCTCAAAAAATCTAAGAGAGGGGGATCCACTCCCATTTGTCTCAAAACCATCCAGAGTTTTGCGTGCGAGACGCAATCGAAAGCGGCGGACAGGTCTACATACACCATATAGACCGTGTCCTTCTTTGCTTGGGTATATTTGCCCACTATCATTCTCTATCATGCTGGGCGTGTCATCGATCTCATTGGGGATGGAATTTTTCAGATCTTTCTTTTCCTTATGGCGCCCTCCCTCCTCCCTCTTGCTTGCCTTATTTCATCCGGTGTAATTTGGGGTAACAGCTCTGGTGTCCTTTCTAGGTTTGAACTTATCTGGAAGTCGGAGAGCTGGGAAGCCGACAGGTCCACATTGTTTGGTAGGCTACGCCTACCCTCACAAAGGGTCCTTTGCCCAGAGTTGTTGTCTATTACGGGGGTTCTTGCGTCCGCTAAGTAACCCATAGAGGATCTCTTAGCGCGCCCTAAATCCAAGGACACCCTACCTTCCATCAGAGTGATACTTTGGTCAATAAATGAATTTGCCTTGGTAATGAAGTCGTCCATGGGGCCTAACAGCTTGCCCCCACCCCCGATACCTTACTTTTGTTTCCTCTGGTTAACACCATGGTTCCTGTTAGACCAATACAAGAAGTTAATGTCTTACATGAACAGAAGGTCAAAAAAGCTGAGTCTTTAGGAGCTTGCAAATGCAGAATCAGTAGTGTAACAGTACATACGATTTCGGTGTGGAATCCGGGTGATGGGAGTTAGAGAGGTGGCCCGGTCCAGTCTCTAGCGTCCTCAAACGGCCCGCCCTTTGCCCGGGCTTAGCCCGGCGCTCGCCCGTGCGCGTTCCGCATGCGCGGAGGAGGATAGGCTTAAATAGCGGTTGGGCGTCGGCGGGAAGAGGACCAGCTGCGGGTGATGTAACGGGGAGAAGACGGAGATTCTTCTCCTGGGAAAAAATCGTGATCTGTGGCAGGATAGGCATTGGCCGCCATCTTTGGTCGCTTTCCCTAGCCCGGCTACCCAGGTTAGAAACTTAGGGGTGTGTATCGATGATTCTTTATCGATGAAACAGCAGGCTAATAAAGTGGCTGGTACTTGTTTCACGATCATTAAATGGCTGCGGAAGATTATCTGGATGCTGCCTGTGGATACCCAGAAGACCGTAGTCAATGCGCTAATAACATCTAGGCTTGACTACGGTAACATTCTATATCTGGGCTCCAATTTAGCCGTAACCAGGCGGCTACAACTGGTCCAGAACTCCGCAGCCAGGCTGTTGTGTAAGATTCCTAGGACAGCAAGGATCTCGAAGCACCTTAGAGACCTACACTGGTTGAAAGTTGAGAACCGGGTCCGGTTTAAGGCCTTGACCTACATGTTCAAGATCAGAGCAGGAACCGCACCACGGTATCTGCAGAAATTGGTTAGGCCCCATGTTCCTGTACGGAATCTCCGTTCTTCAAATGGAGCAACTTTCATGGTTCCCAGATTCAAACTGGCCCGAATGGGAGGTAAATCCTTTTCCCACCTGGGACCAGTTCTTTGGAACTCCCTCCCTTTAGCCTTGCGCAAAGAGGAGAACTTCGTCAGTTTTAAGAAACAAGTTAAAACCTGGCTGTTTAATAAATAATTGTTTAAATAAATGGTTGTTGATCTGTTGACAGCAGTTGCTTTCTGTGTTTTGCTCTCTTAGCCACGGCGCCGGGAAACCCTTTGTGGGTATCTGTGCGCATTACAAATGCAAAAAATAAATAAATAAAATGTAATGCCGCAATGTAGGCTGGTCCTCGCAGTCCCGCAAAGCGCCTCCGAGGTTGTTATACACTTCCCAGGTGTCAGCTCGCCTCCCCGCAGTGGAACACCAGTCGGGCCAAAGTTCTCCTCTGCGAGCGGCTCCCGCGGAGCGGGGGCCGCGAGAGGTGGTGATTTAAGCAGGAAACAGTCCAAGAAAAAGCCGAGTCTCACTCCCAGGCTTAGGGGCACCAGAGGACAAAACGCTGCAGGGGGATTTATGCAGGCAGTCGGGCGTCGGCGGGAAGAGGACCAGCTGCGGGTGATGTAATGCCGCAATGCAGGCTGGTCCTCGCAGTCCCGCAAAGCGCCTCCGAGGTTGTTATACACTTCCCAGGTGTCAGCTCGCCTCCTCGCAGTGGAGCACCAGTCGGGCCAAAGTTCTCCTCTGCGAGCGGCTCCCGCGTAGCGGGGGCCGCGAGAGGTGGTGATTTAAGCAGGAAACAGTCCAAGAAAAAGCTGAGTCTCACTCCCAGGCTTGAGGGTAGTAAGGGTTGTCTGTACTGTTTGCATGATGCGCCCTTACGTTGGCACTACCACATAAAAAGCCAGCTTCCTACTATATATATATTTATACATATACACATATATATGGTTTGATTCAGACACACTTACCATTGAAAGGGCGTGCGTTGAATTACGTATAATTGTTTACCTCATGGAAGGGTTTGCATGAAATTTGGTGAATCACTAAGACCTTCAGCTACTGTAAGCAATGTATGGAATATTTACGAGCATAGGGGAAAAGTTAGAGGGGAGTTTGAAGGAATTTTCCGAATTTAGCTCCCACAGGGAATTTTGCTCTCACCTACACCTCGAAGCACTGGACAGATTTATGGCATATTTGGCATGAAAGTAAAACTTTACTCTGAACGTGTGCTTTCGATAGTTTGTGTAAATGCTCACTTTTTAAAGCAGTCAAAACGTTTTTGTATTGGCTTGAAAGAGTTAATAATCTGGTATTTTAAATCACGAGTTATTATTGGTAATTCCTTTTAATCACATTTAAAAAAAAGAAATTCAAATGTTATTCACTGGAGAGGCTCCAAATGTTTTGGGCCGTATTTAAACTCGCAAGTCGGCACTGACTTGAGAGTTTCACACTGTGGAATCTCCACAGCTATTTGAGGGTGAATTTTGACTAGATCAACGAACAGTGCGAGCTTACCCTTTGCAGGGGCAAGGTAATTCGAAGGAGGGTTTAGTTCACACAAGACTGTATTTGAAAGTCTGGAAGGAGAAGGACAATACAGAAGTCGAGAATTGAAAGAGTGGTATGGACTGCGATCGGGATACCGGGACCTGAACTGGGTAATGCCCATAAATACACAACTAAACAGACAAACTAATATACTGTACAACATAAATGGGAGGGAATTGCAAAGTTACAAACGTATCTCGTACGGCTGGGTCATCACTTCCAGAGGTGTTAAGAGATCACCATGGAGTCCTATGGTACCACATACCGGACCCTAGAAGCTACAGCAAGGACACAATTCAGATCTATTCTGGCACCTGCCAGGCAGAAAAAGCGTTAATGAAGGTAAGTAACGTGTTCTTCTCTTAGAATGCATTTTCCAGTCTATTTGAGTGTTTTTACAAAACCGCTGTATGTGACAGGTTTGGTGCTGCAATTTCTTTTAAACAACTGTATAAGGGACTAAAGTACAGAAAAAAGAGGCACGTTGATAATATGGAAATGATCAGTAAAGGCGATGAAGATCATAGTTGTCAGCCAAAGCAATATACTTGAAGTGGACGTTAAAGTGGGCAAGATGGTGGTTGCCTGGGTAATAGTGCTGACCATCCACATTTACATTGGAAAGGATAGACTGTAGACATAACTTGAGTAGTCGATATGTTGAGGGATTGAAGAGAGATTGAAGAGAGTTAATGGAATTGTAAGATAGACCAAAAAGAATGGCATAACAGATGTAAAAAAAGGAAAAGATAACATTGAGGATAAGTGCTGTTCAGAGCCTTCATGTGTGGGTTGGAAACAGAAACAAAGCTGTAGTCAGCAGTCTTAAAAGTGGGCACTGTTTCTAAAAATCATTGTAGGACTGGTTGGCAGAAACATTTTTCCTTGATGTTAATGGAGAAAAAAAAGCACATTTTGAGAACGTGATAATTCTAAGATGCTATTTAAATATATACAAAGTGCGTCAGCACCTGGATACCCTCACTAGTGATAATGCGCTTTAAAAATACACATATGATCATAATACTCTGTGGTCCATATATAATGCGTTGCATGCATGTATCGGTCTCCAGTTATCTATTTACAGTCCCAGATTTGCTGGGCAAGAGTTGTGGTATTTAAAGATTTAAAAATATACTTAATCCACCCCTCTGACATCAATGCCATGTCGTACATATGATGCATCCCTAAGGTGTCAGTGGTTCAGGAGTGGAAGGCGCAATGCGGGCACCATTGCAGACCCATGTACTCCACTACAGAAGTAATAAGAGCTGACTACACACTTCTGTGTAGACAAAGTAAGTTACCCTAAAGCCGGTACATATCAGTATAGCTCCCTCTGGTAAGATAAGTGAAGTGGTGGTAACTTATTACCATCAGAAGGCCCGAGTCTTCCCAACATACTGCAAACCCACTTCCCTCATATGCAGTAAGGCCGCCTGAGAAATGTATGCAACATAGCTGCCGTTGTGGCATGATTGTCCCACTAATGTTATTATCTATGAATTGAGGTCTGCACCAAATATATACATATGCATGGTACATTTTGACCCTCAGAAATATGTTGTAATCTCTGTGAATCTGTCCTCAAGTCTTTAATATTGGTTATCTAAATCTCATCAAAATGCCTAGCTATCTCCCTTTAGAATTAAGTTCTTCTCTGATAGGGACGCAGGGAGACGATTCTTTGCTGCTGGGGGCTAGATTCTGCCTCCTGGTGCACCCTGGTGGGAATTTTATCCCCCGGGACAAGACTGCTGCCATTTTCTCACCCCTGTGCCCCGACCTGCACGAGCACAGAGCCACACCGACCCTGGTGGGACTGCAAGTCCCAGGGATCACTGCGCCTCCATCCAGCTGACACAGTTGTGGGGAGAAGCCACCAGGCGCCTAAAAGCGCTGTTGCCTTTCCCGCGGCGCGGGACGCGAGGAGCCGATTCTTTGCTGCTGGGGGCTAGATTCTGCCTCCTGGTGCGCCCTGGTGGGAATTTTTCCCAGGGACAAGACTGCTGCCGTTTTTCTTCACACCTGTGCCCCAACCTGCACGAGCGCCGAGCCACGCCAACCCTGGTGGAACTGCAAGTCCCAGGGATCACTGTGCCTCCATCCAGCTGACACAGGTGTGGGGAGGAGCCACCAAGCGCCTAAAAGCACTGTTGCCTTTCCCGCGGTGCGGGACGCGAGGAGCCGTTTCTTTGCTGCTGGGGGCTAGATTCTGCCTCCTGGTGGGAATTTTTCCCAGGGACAAGACTGATGCCGTTTTTCTTCACCCCTGTGCCCCGCCCTGCACGAGCTCAGAGCCACGCCGACCCTGGTGGGACTGCAAGTCCCAGGGATCTATGTGCCTCCATCCAGCTGACACAGGTGTGGGGAGGAGCCACCAAGCGCCTAAAAGCGCTGTTGCGTTTCCCGCGGCGCGGGACGCACCCGGGCAAAGCCTGGGCCAAGGGCGGGCCCGTCCTTGCTCATCATTGACAGGAAGAGGCAGGGCCACCCCCCTTGATTCCAACTTCAAATCAGTCGACCTTTAAAACCGGGCCTTGGAGGAAGCTATTGTTCATCATCTGTAATTACCTTATGCGGCAAGTAGACTGGTTGCCTTTGTCAGTCCCCCTAATTATTACAAACTATAATTGCTGCATGTTCATTGTTGACTGTTAACATTCATGCAGACTGCGAGGGGAATAGCTTAATGGGTTCTACCACCTAGAGGCATAATGAACTTTGTATCCTCCTTGACCATACTGTCTAAATTCTTGTGTCTCTGTATATTGCCCGTTGGTGTGTCATAGCTGCATAAAGGGTGGTATTAGCTTGGAGCGCCCTTTTACATTATAACATGGAGAAACGTACTTGCACTATCAAAAAGCCCTGGGCACAAGTCAACGCTTCTTCCCTGTCCCTCCTAACCTTAATTGATAAAATGCTACAAAGGGCCATAGGTGCTGTTACTACGGAAATTGAACGCACGAAAGGCGGTGGTCAATCACTCTTGACCTTTTTGTCCCAACAGTAGACCTGCCTATGTCTAATACTTCTCCTGTAGCACTTTTACCTACTGGAAATGTTTCCCCATCCCCTCCCTCCAAACGAATGCCCCGACCATCGTAGCTAGTAAGGGAGATAAGGGCGTAGGCGCTCGTAAATATGGGAAGCGCAAGCAAATAGTTGGGAGGGTAACTAACAGCAAGAAACTAAGAAGAGCAAGTGACCCAAGAACAGAAGACCCACTTAATTTAAACCTAATACTAGAACCCATAGCTGCCTCTGGTGCAGAATTAAGGTATCCTACCTGAGTCCAAACGCTAGTGGTAGACCTGCTGACCCAATTTAGAGTCATCATAAAGGAAGAAGTTGCCCCCCTAGTCGACCAATTACATTTATTGAATCTTTGGGGGGCTCGAGGCAAACGCAGGCTTGCGCCAGCGTAACACAACTTCCATCGAGGGGGGGTGGTTCTAATTCCCAGTCTCGTCCCAACTCCTGGGCTTGCTTAGACAAACAGGTGACACCCAGGAGCCACACCCCTAATATGCAACAGATCGTTAACCGACACAACAGTTGTACCCCCCAGTATCCTGGTGTACAGCAAGAGCGGGCAGCAAACACAGGGCTTAGAACACCTCGAAGTGTGGTTGAGAGTAGCACCTCAATCGGCAATTTGAGCCCCTTTCTGGCATTCATGATCTGCTTACCAATGAGGAGGACCTTCAGTGGGCTATTCCGGACCCACAAATCCAACCGGTTAAGTCCTGGTCCCCCCTGGTACTCCAATTAAACACCATCTTCTGATTTTGTTGTAGTAACACGTCACAATAGTGACCATAATGCCCTGGCACTGACATTGAACGTTCCTGATTCAGGTATTCTCCCTGCTAGCAATCCCCCCGTGGAGATCAGGTTATTAATTACCAATAACAGGAGAAGAATTAAGTGGGGGACAATAAAACAAACTCCTGAGAAGCTGGGAGCCCTTTACGAAGCAGTAATACCAGCTCTGCAAGAACTTAGCAGCATTTCTGCCAACTGGGATAACCCAGCCTACATTAATCAGGTTGGAGAACTCCACAAGAGTCTGGTTACTAGATGAGCTGATATATTCTACCCGGTTGTACGGCCCAAAAAAACAACAAGCATTTGCAATGCAATAGGTCTCGCATTAGGAAAGTTTGAGCTATTGGCATTGTAAATGACAATATTTTTGTATGTGTTGGTTTTGAAAATGGATACATTAATAGCATTGTTATTTACAATCCCAATAGCTTAAACTTTTGCAAATGTGACACCTATTGCATTTGTAATGCAATATGTGTTGTGTTGAGAGTGGGAGAGCGGGACAGTGGGAGAGTGGGTGGGAGAGTCAGTGAGTGGGTGGGTGGGAGAGTCAGTGAGTGGGTGGGAGAGTGAGTGGGTGGGTGGGAGGGAGAGTCAGTGAGTGGGTGGGAGAGTGAGTGGGTGGGTGGGAGAGTCAGTGAGTGGGTGGGAGAGTCAGTGAGTGGGTGGGAGAGTGAGTGGGTGGGAGAGTCAGTGAGTGGGTGGGAGAGTCAGTGAGTAGGTGGGAGAGTCAGTGAGTGAGTGGGAGAGTCAGTGAGTGGGTGGGAGAGTCAGTGAGTGGGTGGGAGAGTCAGTGAGTGGGTGGGAGAGTCAGTGAGTGGGTGGGAGAGTCAGTGAGTGGGAGGGAGAGTCAGTGAGTTGTAGGGCTGGATTACATTCCATGGCTTCCAATTAAAATTACCATCGGACAATGAATCCAGCAAATAAGGACTTTGGCTAAACAGCTCCCCCATTACCTGTTAAGACATTTTTCATCAAGTATCACTTGGACGCTCATGGACTGTGTGCTTGTGGCAGCTGTATGGGGCATTTGTTATTAGCATGCATAAGCTACTGCTGAAGGTCTTCGAGCAGTTTCCGGTTTTGCTTTATTATGCCTGAACATTAGTATGCAAACTACTAAAGATATTTCAATGTGATTCTCTCGAGGCTCGTTAGTCCCTTATCACATCCCCAAATTCTCCTACAGACTTTACAGACTTTAACTTAGAGATTACTCTCCAGGTTAAGAGGGAAAAAAAAACTAAACATACACGGCGTTCCTGGCGATCAGAATCACGGCAGTAATGGTAACTGCTTTTGCTACTCGAAATGCGAGCCTTAGCGATTTTATTTAGGAGTGGCTATAATTAAACATAATGCATTTTATTTTTCTTGACTGCTGTACTGACCTGTGAACAAAAGAAACTAATTCTGACTGCCAGAAGAGAGCATCATAGTTGCATCCCAGAATCATGCAAGGTCAATAGCCACTGCACAGTATGCCTTTTACAGTAAAATAACAAGGAAGTGTCAGCACAGAAAAGCGGGCGAATAAAATAAAACACAACTTTTACACATATCGAAGTCCTATGTGCTGACGCGGTGCCCAGGGTGATGTGTCTACAGACAGGAAAGGGTTAAAACGCAAACTCACCGCAGCAGCCCGGCTTCAACAGGAAGCCAGGCAACCTTTGTTGGGACGGGGGCGGGGCCGGACACGCGACCGGAGCTTCCCAGGAGGCAGGCTGCAGTGGCTGGCGCATGGCTCCGGTGCAGAGAGAGGAGAGCCCTGCGTGCAGCCGGCGTCCGCCCGGGAAGCCAAGGAGCGGAGTGCCGGTGTCCCTGTGCCCGTTGACGTCGGAAGAGTCCTGCGGAGTAGAAGTCCCGGTGAGTGGGGCTGCAGCGTGTGTATGTGTGTGTGTACGCGCGCGCGCCTGTGTGTGCGTGCGTGCATGCAGAGGGGTGGGGGCTGGATGTGTCCGGTGAGTGGGGCTCCGTGCTTGCGTGTCTGTGTGTATGCAGAGGGGTGGGTGGGGGGCGGCAGCGTGTGTGTGTGAGCGCCCGCCTGTGTGTATGCGTGCATGCAGAGGGGTGGGGGCTGGCTGTGAGTTACTCTGCGCAAGCGCGGCTCAGACGCGCGCTCCCGCGGTCAAAACTGAGACTGCAAAAGCGCGCGTCTGAGTCGTGTCCACTCTCCTGAATACGGGTCACATTAGGTCTGTACCAGACACTCTCAATGCTCACGCATTGAGAGTACGTCTGCTCGACCTAAAAATGGCATCCCAGACGTGGTTTAATGCTAACTGTCATAAGGCTAAACGGGCACTGATAGCGGCTATTAAGGCTAAAAATAAGCCGTTAACCAAAACAAGGAGGGTCTTATATAAAGAGGCTGTCTGCCAGGCAAAGCAGTCCTGGGAAGTGAATAAATGGGAGGACATCAAATCCACCCTATTCAACTGGGATATGAAGGAATTCTGGGCTATAGTTAGAACAGGTTGCAGGGAGGGAACCCCAGCTAATGAACCGAATATTCCAGCAGAAAAGTGGGCTGACCACTTCCGGGCATTATACACAATAGAAACCGATGCGGGTACCCATTCTAGTAGCGACACCGACCCCCATCGGGATCTGGATGCACGCACTGGCCTGGCAGTGGACTCAAATACCCCCGCACTGAGGCATGCCAATGAGGTGCCCCTTGGGATAACCCTTCTTGAGGTTACCAAGGCGATTGAGAAACTTCCAGCAGGCAAAGCACCTGGCTTAGACAGGTTAACTGGGGATTTGTTTCGAGATGTACCCACTATCTGGGGTCCCTATTTTTGCGTACTATTCGGTGCTATAATGAATGGTATGCCGATCCCTGATACCTGGGCTGGGGCAGAAATTGTCCAAGTCCTGAAAAAGGGCTCTCCACTTCTCCCTGCAAACTATAGACCGATCAGTTTGATCGATGTCACCCAAAAACTGTTTGTACGAGTACTCCTAGACTGAATCCAGAGGTGGATTCAAGAGAATGATGTTTTAAGCCCCTACTAAGCCGGATTCAGAAGGAATACTTTCACCGTGGACCAAATATATAGACTCCAACTTATTCTTTGGAAAATGGTGTCAATGGAGGGTGGCAGCTTCTATTTGATTTTCGTGGACCTGAAAACGGCTTTTGATTTAGTCCCTAGAATTAAGTTATGGGGGTACTTAGAGAATTGGGGATTCCCTCCTATCTGTTAAGCATGCTTATTAAGCTGCATGATGCCAACTATGCCCGAGTAAGATGTGGAAAAAGGGGAGAATTGACAACTAGACTCCCAGTTGACAGAGGAGTGAGGCAGGGTTGTGTGCTTGCACCAACCCTATTTTGCCTCTTCGTCAACACTCTTATTGCCCAACTTACAGAGGTTAAGGACAATGATGCCCCCAAACTAGCAAACACAAAGGTTCCAGCATTGATGTTTGCGGATGACACTCTTCTGCTGTCCAATTCGCCGATGGGAGTCCAGAGATCCTGGACAGCGTTGTCATCTTTTGCAACAGGGGCCTGGAGATTAACACCATGAAAACCAAGTTTATGGTAGTCAATCCTGCCAAGAATGCACGCGCAAATCCCCACCTAATTGGCATAGCACTGGAAAGGGTACCTGTGTTTGAATACTTAGGGGTCACCCTTACTGGAAACATGGATTGGGGGCCTCAAATAGCCAAAGCAAAGCTTAAATTAGCAAAGACCTCCGGTGGAATAGCCAAATTGCAAAGGGAATCAACCCTCAGACCTATTGGTCCTGCCGTTGAAATTTATAGGGCTCAAGCAAGGGGAGCCACGTTGTATGGGGCTGAACTCTGGGGGCACTGTTCTCCTACCATCCTAAGTAAAGTCGAGAACAGTTTTTTGGGACAAATTCTGGGCCTTCCGCCCAGCATCCCACTAACCCCGCTGCAGCTGGATTTAGGTATAAGACCGATTGAAGATGAGGTTGCTCTACGTCCCCTAACCTTTTGGCGTAGGATGTGGGTGACCCCGGAACAAGTAGAGTTTCAGGTAGAAACCAAAGAGCTACTAGGCTTCCCAGGGGTGGAAAAGAAATTGCCTGGTTTGCACACATAAGGGACGAATGTGCAAGGATAGGCAAGCCAACCCTTTGGACCATCCTGAAGAAACTTGCTCTGCAATTTCACGAGCTGAACTGGTGAGAACTTATCGTATCCAAAAATTGGAAGCCATCTATGGAAATCCGAATTTAGGTGTTTTGTCAGTAGAATTTCACACTGTAAAAGATGAGTATAAACTAGAACCCTTTCTGGATGATATTATACCGTTCTCAGCAAGAAAACTATACCTTCAGTTCAGATTCAGTACCCTTCCTCTTCGGGCCTTTACTGCTAAATGGTCTGGATCGGCACAACATGAGTGCCCAGCATGCAACCACCTAGAGGAGTCAGAGCTGCATGTGCTGTTCTTTTTCCCCCGAGTACAAAGTGGCCAGGCGATGTTGGCTTACACAGTTGTGTCGGAATTTGGGGTTCGTGCAATGCCAGGATGCATTTAAAGTTCTGAAGCACGATACCTCCAAGCCCATTGTCTTTTCGTTTTCCCGGTTTTTAAATGCAATGTGGCGCAGGCGATGGGCATTCTTAGAAAAAGAGAGAGGCACACAACAACAATAATTTAAGTTATCAGTGCACAGATCTTTTTATCCCTGTAATTATGGAGAGAAATAAATAATACATTTTTTAATATGTTTTTTTAATGGTTTTTTAAATCCTTTATTCTTTTTAACATGAAATTATGATTTTTAATTGAGGTATATTAGGTATAATCCTCTACAGCTTTATGTATTGTATTGATCTTAGTAATTCTGCTTGCACTGCTTGATCTTCCTAATGAATTGATTTGCTAGCTTCCACTTTTTGCCTGCGTATTTTTTTTTTTTTTCTGTGTCATTATTGCACCTACACTATCATTGAATCCAATGCTAGGACGGTCCACGTAGCCAATTTCCCCTTGTTAACAAAGTCGTTGCATTCAAACTTTTATACTTGTGTTTAACGTGTTTTAATCCTATAATGGTATGTTTTGGATTGTAATGTATTTATACTTTCATGGTCTTTTTGACCAAAATAAAGGTGTTTGATGATGATGATGTTTGATGATGATGATGATGTCATTATGATCTTTAGATAGTGGTGTAGTCTATCCCTCATCAATTATGTCATTATGTGTGCAGACCTCAATTCACACATAATGACATCATGGTACATTTTGACCCTCAGAAATATGTTGTAATCTCTGTGAATCTGTCCTGAAGTCTTTAATATGGGTTATCTCAATCTCATCAAAATGCCTAGCTATCTCCCCTTTAGAATTAAGTTCTTCTCTGATAAGAATTCTCCCATTGATTGTTTATTTGCCATATTTTCCACTCACTAGTCCCAGCTTATTTTGGTGCAAATAGTGCGAGCGGCACAGCTCCCACAGGAATGATCCTTCATGAGAGTTCCCTACCCCCGTACATGCCAACATTTGAGAACAGATAAAAGGCCCTTTTTTAGCTCTCGCCTACGCAGTGCGCATGCAGTCTAAACTTCTGTTCATGTCCTTTAACTCCTTTTCAGTGATCTAATTGCTATCTGTTAGTAAGGTTCTGGCACGTTGAGCAGTCATGTTGGGTGATGTTAGTTGGGTTAATGATGGTTTCGGGGGTGTAACTTTCCGGCGAAGGATGGGTGGACAGGAAAGCAGTATCCCCTGGAGCTAACCTTGTACCTCCTTGCCACAGTCCTGGATACCGCTGAAGCTGACACTGCCAGACTTCAAGAATGGGCTCTGTCAAAGACTCATTAAATGGGAGTAAAGGCTCGGAGATAAAGGAAGGAGAATGAAGCACCCTTGTCAAGTTAATAGATTTTAATTCTGCTGTGGGAAGGGGCGAGTCCAGCAGATCCGCTGCCTTCCTGACCACAAAGTGATAAGTGGTCTACTCCTGTGTCGGGAGACATTTCGGAGATGAGAGCTTCCAATCAGGAGAGGTACCCAGGCCACTAGCCTCCTGCAAACCTTCAAAATCCACATCAGGATCCACAATCTGAACTTTCTCAGCCTCTCCAAACTCTTCCGCTTCTAGTAATCTCTGTGCCTCTCTCCGAGACACCATCCTCAGAAATGGGGTCAGACGCAACAACAGTGACTTCAGATCGGCGTCAAAGGAGGATCTAACGGAACAGTAGTCCACGCATGTTGAGTCGGAGGTGGTTCAGAACCAGACGGCACCAGGGAAGAGCCATCCAGGGACACTCGTTCTTCCAAAGATTGTACCGGCATTGAAAATCTCGGCATCGGACGAGGCCAACTCCCTGGAACTATCGGCATAAAAGGCATAAGAGGTGCCTGAGGGAAATAAGGTGGCAAACCTCCCGGGGAAAATGCCAGCGAACCCATGGGGCCAACAGGCACACCAGTAGCGTTTGCGGCTCTGGAAAACAAGGCAAACATCGCATTTAAAAAATGCGACAGATCTGTACCCGGAGTTGGGAAGGCAGGATACACCAGATCTGGCGCTCGAGGAGACAGCACATTAGGGTCCGGCTGCGGTGCTGGAGACCCTAGAGCCAGAGGTGGAGTGGTCGGCTTCGGCAACTGTGGAGGCGTTGCTTCTGTCGTAGCCAGTGGAGTAACAGCTCTCGGAGCCAGAGTCCCCTCAGGAGGAGATGGAGAGTCTCATCTTTTCGATTACGCTTGGGACCTGGGGACATCAACCTCGGAGTCGCATCCTTCGACGAATGACACTGAGACCTATTGCATCACATTTTCCTGTGTTTCTTTGATGACCTCAAGATATGCGGAGTCAATGACTGGGAGCGGGGCCTCGACCTTTTTCGACACACCCCTCTTTTGCTTCTTGGCCATGAATAATGTGGCCTTCTTCTTCTTTAACGCTATGGGATTCATGCGCCTGCACAGGAAAGCACTCCTCGACTTCGTGGTTCGACGAAAGACACCATAAACAGTCTTCAAGGGGGTCAGCGATAGACATCTGGTCCCCACATTCCCTGCTTGAAACCACATTTTCTTTGAGTAGCCATCCTTGATGCTACAAAGTCATGACAATACGCAACCAAGAAACTCACAGAAATGGAGAGCGGACAAAAGGGAACTGACGTCAGCAAGCCAACAAGATCTTCTTATGGCTCCGATGAAGTTACGCTGAGTTGCTTGCGGTGCCGTTCCATTGTGATGTACGTGCTGAAGTGGGAGAGCTGAGGAGAAAGGTTTCTGTGGAATGCTGCACATGGGGGAAATTCAAAAGGTGAGGAATCCACAGGCAGACGTATTCATCAGAAAGACAAATCTTTTCCATTTTGCTGCATAGCATGCTGTGGTAGGACTATGAGCCACTTTGAAATGGTCATACATTCAGGTAGGAGATTCAGGTAACTGAATTCTATGATTTCAAAGCCAAATCGCAAGATTGAGTTCCCCTGGATTTGGATGCCAGATTTCTCCATGGTTCGGAGTGAGAAGGTCCGCGTTGAGATGAAGCTTCCTGTGGGGCACTATGGACAGTTTGAGTAGTGTTGCGAGCCAAGATTGAACAGCTTAAGTAGGAGCTACTAGAATGAGGGTGAGAGATGTTTGCCTGCGCCTCCGAACCCTAAATGGAAGAAGAGTGAAAGGTGGAAAAGTAGGCAAATACCCATGATCAGGACTAAGACAACCTTGCCTATCAGGTGAGGTGGCAACGCTTTCAATGCTAGGTGAACAGCTAGAAGCTCAAGGTAGGTGATCTGGAGAGCCTGATGTTTGCTGTCCCAGAGACCCTGAACTGATACCTTGTAGGTGAGCACCCCTTCCGGTGAGGGATGTGTCCGCTGTCAGAACAATTTGTGGAACAGGGTCAGGGAACAACCACACTTTCAACAGGTTCTGTGGCTGGCTGTCAACATTAGAACCTCCAACTGAACCTGTGACTGAGACCACAGGCGTGCTAGACATTCCTGCAGCGGACGCATGAGTAATCCTGCATGTGTCACTATGGCGACTCACTAAGGCCATCCTATAAAGCAGATGCATAACTCTTCTGACAGTAGTTGATTGGCTAGGAAGTGTAATAGAAATGTTTGGAAATTGTGTATCCATGTTGCATTGGGATAGGCTAATCACACGTGTGTGCTGAGAAAAGCCTCCAAATACGGCTGAACCTGTAAATGCTGAATATGGGATTTTTGTATAATGATGGTAAACCCTAGTTGATGGAGCAGGTCTATGGTGACCTGAGTGTGTTGGTGGCACTTTGATAAGCCAGTTGTCCAGATACAGGAAGACGTGGATGTTTTTTCTGCTCAGGTGTGCTGCTAAGCATTTGGTGAACACCCGGGGTGAAGTAGTCACCCCAAACGGGAGGACTTTGAACTGATAATGTTTGCTAGCTATGACAAACCTGAGGTATTTGCAGTGTGCTGGGTGGTTTGGCATGTGTAAATAGGCATCCTTTGCATCTAGTGCTGACAGAAAGTCACCTTACTGGAAAAGTGGGATCACGTCTTGAAGGGTAACCATAAGGAAATGCACTGACAGGCTGTAATAATTTAAGGGCCTGCGATCTAAGATGGGCCGTAATCAACCATCCCTTTTTTGGGATGAGAAAGCACAGGAAGTATAACCCTGATGTTGAAGAGGGACAAGTTCTATAGCTCCTTTGAACGAGAGAGCTTGAACTTCTGGTTTGAGCAGTTTTTAATATTCCAGAGAGAGTTTATGAGTGCGGTGTGGAATGTTTGGAGGTGTGGTGAGGAACTCCAGACAACAACCATGTTGGATATTGTCCAACACCCACTGATCTGATGTTATTGTTCACCAGGTGTGGAGAAACTGTTGTAATCTACCCCGACAGGTGTTAAATGATTGAGGTAACGAAAAGAGAGTAACTGCCTGTCGGTGTGTGCAACACCATGTGAGGAAGCACATCTGCTACTACCTTAGGTGTTGTTACCACTGTAGGTGCCCCTGAAATAGACACATGAAGTGGAGTGGTGATTTTGTGTGTGATATGATGAATACGAGGTACTGGAAGATGCTGCTTTTACATAACATAACATGTGTATTTGTAAAGCGCACATTCACCCATAGGTGGCTTGGCGCTGAATAACAGATATTTATTGTTACCCAACTCAATGGTACTCATTTTATCGACCTCAGAGGATGAAAGGCACTCAGCCTTTCCCTGTGACCACGGGGTCGAACACAGGCCCCCGCAGTGGATGCATTAGTCCACTGAGCCACCAGACCTGGCTTTTGAGCCTGCCCTATATGAGCAGTGGCGAAAGTAGCCACGGGGAGTGGTTGTTTGGGTGTATCTAATGGAGTTATTGGAAATGAGTTTGCCCTCCGCTACAAGTTCCTGCCCTCGTTCCCTATGATTATCTGGGAGGTACTGGAGGAGGTCCTCCATTTCGCCCCAGTTGGCACAATCATACCTGGCTTATAGGGCGTGTGTAGCAATCTGCCAGTGACTGGCAGACTGGGCTGTTACTCTCTACCTTGAAGCATCAATTAGCTTGAACTCCTTTTCAGGAGGTGGAGCGTTAGCTGGGGCCTGTGGTGTGTGAATTAGGCCTCTTACGGGCATTGGACACAACTAATGAATCAGTGGGAAGTTGACCTCAGATGTAAATAGGGTCTGAGGGTGAGGCTTTGTATTTTTGTCGACCCTTCGAGTGATAACGCTTGATTGCGTATGGTCTTAAAAGATGTAATTGGTGTGACGCATCATGCCTTTCAACACAGGAAGGTATTGGGTAGCCCTTTGTGTACTGGATAGTGTTTCAAAGAGGAAATCCTCCTATATAGTTCCTGATATGAGGGGGTGTCATCAAGAGGTGATGCTTTGGCACGGTACAGGCCTGGATCTGTGTACACCTGAGGATCAACATTATAATCTGGCCAGGGCTCTGGGGGCAGTGGTGCATTATAAGAATCATTCTCACCCCTATGTTCACACATGAAGGAATGTGGGGACCCCTGTAGAGTGATATCTCGTAGATCACCTTGAGAATGAGGTGGAGGGGGTGATTGTGGGGGAATAAAGGGTGGAGGTGGTGGTGGTGAAGGAGGTGGGGAAAGGGCTGGTAGCCTCGTCAGCCTTCCTCCTTTTACCAGGTACCAGCAGGTTTATTGTTTCTCCAAAGGAGAGTTAGTGTTTTGATAGAGGTAGTGCTGACACCATAGTCTTGGTTAAGATGTGGCCAGTCTGAGGATGTATATGTATCCATTTCTGGCGTGCATTGACCCGTTCCTTAATTTTACGGAGGGCTGGTTCCACCAGAGAACTGACATCAAATTTCGAAGCCAATCCTGAAATTTTCAGTGCTGAGATGGTCTTTAGTTTCCGAGCTGAAGTGTTCGGAGCCAAAGAGGGTCGGGTCCGCGTGGGAAGCCGATGGCTTTGGCAGTGCTGGGTGCTAAGCCCAAGGGTGGGGCATCTGCAGCAGATGTTCGACGCCAACCATGGTCTGCTGGCAGTGGTGGCCCGGGAGCCTTCTATTCAGGCGGAACCAAATGTTTTTTTGGTAGCAGGACAGGGACGTCTGTACTCACTTTACGCTGACCTGATGGAAGGTCCTCCATCTGGGGGTCGAGCTCTAAATTGGAGCTGGAGTCTTCAACAGAAAAAGCCTCTTGCTCGACGGCAGAGGCCTGATGGAGTTCCTCCTCCTTCTCTTCAACATCCTGTTGTCCAAAGATGTCTGGTGTATTGTGGATCTCGCTCCGCTGCTTCTCCCTACAACGTGCACTTCGGTCCTGTAAGGTTTCTTCAACCGAAAAGATTGGCAGGCCTCAAAGTCTTCTTCCCTGTGATCGGGAGACCAGCACAGGTTGCAGACCTGAGGAAGGTCGGTCCGTGGGTACTTAGCGTGCCACCTTAGGCAGAAAAGGAATAAAATCCATTCCATCAGCAGGGCACTTTAAGGCGAAGCCAAAGAATTAGAAAGATAGGCCCAGAATGGCGAGGCCCGAAGGGCTGCTGTTGAAATGCCAAAAAACTCTTTCATTACAGATTTCTATAACCCTCCAATGGGCTACCAGTTTTGTCAACACTGTACATTTTCTAGCCAGGCCTGTTGTTCCGTGGCTTGCTCTGAAAGTTCAAAGTCAAACAGACCCGCTATTTTCTCGAGGTGCTGCCAGCTTCACGGTCGAACCACTGTTAAACTTCTAACCACATTTGTCAAAGATGAAACTGCAATCCTTGAACAAGCTACTTAAACAACAGTATAGAACTGTATAAGGGGGAGAGGTGTACACCTGGAGCCCCTCAAGGGTAGAGAGATCCTCTAGTGCGAGGATGAAGGGATAAAGCCTCCCTGGTATAAACTTCAGAACAAAAAGTATCCCTTCTGGAGCGAGAATCAACTCCTTGAAGATTTCTATAGGACAAGTGGTACGCTGCAAAATGACACACCCACTATAAGGGTAGGAAGGGAAAAGTGACCCTTTTCTTTATATAACCCTCACCCACTCTAATAGTGGCGTGCTTCATCATCGGGTTCACCCTGACTCCTAAAGTCAGGGTGGGTTAGACCGTGTTTCAGGGAGTTCTTATGAAGATAATGTATACGGGGCGTAAATTTAAAGAATAAAATTCCTGACCCACTCCAAAAGTATTCTTTATGAGTAGGGTGGGAGGGAAGGTTAACATTAGAATACTATGAGGGTGTAAGGATGTGATGGTCCTATGACCCTATAACATCAACATGTTTCAGCTCTGTTCTACTGACCTATGTGAAGTCCTGGGCTTTCGTCAGGGTGGGTTAATAAAGAGGTCATCCCCCCATGATGTGACTAACGTGTTGTTTCTGTTGTAGGCATGCGATTTGCATGCACAAGACTTTTTATAAATATGCTTGCTGCTGTTGGGAATTACCTGTAACAGAGGATATAATAAACACTGTATACAGCATCAAATGTATAGAAAGTTCATGTATTATAGAAAACAAGTGATGAAATAGCATCTAAAAACGAATGGTCCCAATAGTGCGTACAAGCTTGCTTGTCAGCAGGGTGTTTATGATGAGTCATCTGCTTTGTATGCAACTGTGAATCAAGCGGATATATAAGAATACTGTTTCCAGCTGTATCACTAACCACAGATGTGAACTACACCAAGAGTTTATTTCAATACTTCCACCAATATCTGTGTGATCACAAGCAAGCAGATGAGTAATCACATACACTCTTACTGACAAGCAAGCTTGTAAGCTTGGATCAATAGATATAGATGCTATTTCATCACTTGTTTTCTGTAATGCATGAACTTTCTACACGGTTGACGCTCTATACTGTTCATTATATCCTCTCTTGCAGGTAATTCACAACAGCAACAAGTATTTATATACAAAATCTTGTGCATGCAAATCACATGCCCAGAACAGGAACCACATGTTAGTCTCTTCAATCGGGAGTGACCTCTTTACTAACACACCGTGATGAAAGCCCATGACCTCACATAGGCCAGTAGAACAGGGCTGAAACATGTTGGTATTATAGGATCATTGGACCATCATATCCTTACACCCTCATGGCAATCTAATTGTAACCTTCCCTCCCACCTTACTAAAAAAGGATACTTTTGGAGTGGGTGAGGAATTTTATTCTTTAAAGTTACACCCCCGTACACATTATCATCATAAGAGTTTCCTGAAACATGGTTGAGCCTACCCTGACCTTTAGGAGTCAGGGTGAACCAGATGATGAAGCATGCCACTATTAGAGTGAGTGAGGGTTCTATGAAGAAAAGGGGCACTTTTCCCTCCCCACCCCTATAATGTGTGTTCATTTTTGGTGTAAGACTGGTCCTATAGAAGCCTTCAAGGAGTCAGTTTGAAATAATTAAACGACGGGCCTAGCAAGAAAATGTATAGTATTAACAAAACTGGTAGCCCATTTGAGGGCAATGGAAATCCTTAATGAAAGAGGTTTTTGGGCATTTTGACATCCACTGAAGGGAAAGTTGTCAAGGTGCCGAACCACAAGGTCCAGAATTCAAAGCGGCAACAACTCACCTGTGATATCCATCAGAGGGTAATAAATGATGTTGTAAATCAACTGCTGATTTGGAGCACGTTTGTTTGGAATGCCAGACAGCAGCCTGTGATCAAGGACTTAATAAAGTCTGAAACACGTTAGGCAATAGAAGCACTGGATACCATTTGAAACTATTTGGTTTTATATTTGCCTAAGTTTCAATAGCCTGTTCGAGGAGTGCAGCTACGTCTTGGGCACATGTTTTGAAGTGTAACAGTAGTCCGACCGCAAAGCTTGTACTACTGCGAGAAAGCAGAGGGTCTGTGTTAGACCTGGTATCATTGGCGTCAGTCTCCCTTCCATTTTGACAGATTGCCTCATCTGTTCTAATATGCTTTTGCTGGTTTTATGCTTTGGGCACTGTGCCACTGCTAATCAGTGCCACAGTGCAAGTTTTCCCTATGTTAAATTGATTTACTAATTGGTTATTTCATGATTGGGTTATTTGATTTATCTGTCAGCCCCTAGTACAGTGCATTATGTGTGCTCAGGGCCTGTAAATCAAATGCTGCTGGTGGGCTTGCAGCACTAGTTGTGCCACCCACAGAAGCAGCTTGTAAAGTGTGTCTCAGGCCTGCCATTGCAAGGCCTGTGTGCAGTTTAGCACTGCCATGTCGAGTTGGCCAAGTGCACCCACTTGCCAGTCCCTAAACCTTCCCTTTGCTTCATATAAGACACCCCTATGGTAGGCCCAAGGGCAGGGTGCATTGTAATTATAAGGTAGGACATGTTCTGATGTGTGTAGCATGTTCTAATAGGGAATTACAGCCATTTTCGTTTTTTCACTATTGAAGGCTACTTGTTCTCCAAAGGCCAGAATGGGCAGTTAGATTATTACATTCTTATAATCCTAACTGACTAAGGGAACATGGTAGAAATTCGAATTCAGTATGCCTGAACTCAGAATAATAAACTACATCTTTTAGTAAAGTTGGTTTTAACATTCTCTGTTTGAAAATACCACTTTTAGAAAGTAGGTATTTTCTTGCCTAACTATCCAGGCCTGCCTCTGCTGGGTTGTGTATTCCTTGTTTGAGTTTGTGAGTGACAGGAAAGGGGGATTCCAGGAGACAGGCTGGGGCAGCACGGTGGTGAATAGAGAGATCTGCATCTAAATGGGAGGGAGGAGTTGCACCTGGGACCTGAATAGGCCTGGGCCTTCCCTATACAATTCTGGCTCCACCTCCTGTGGCTTGTCTGATGTCTCTGCCCTGCACTGTGAAAGGAGAGGAGGAATCATGTCAACAGAGTGCTCCAGAGCTGTATCTTCCCTCCCCTCTGCTAGCTCCACCTCCTGTGGGGCGGCTGATGTCTCTGCCCTGCACAGTGAAAGGAAGAAGAGAGTCATGTAAACAAAGTGCTCAGGAACTGGTTTGGACTAGGCAGAGGCCTCTCAGCCTTGAGAGAACAAAGGATTTTGGGGTATAAATATTGGGACCCTGAGCCCAAGAAATTAGATCACTTCTGGGCAAGAAACCTTTCTGCCAAGGAGAAGAACCAAGGAAGCTGCAGGAGTTGTACTGCCCCTCTGCCAGTGTGCTGTTTGTTGGGTTGGCCTCCAGTGGTAGCTTCATTGTCAAGGGAAAGGAGAAGGAACTTTCTAAGGACTTTCATCTACAGAATATTCTCCAAGGGCTTGAACTGTGCTTGCCTCCTGCTGAAGTCTCAGGGACAAATGACTTCACCTCCAGCTCCCCACTGAATTTCCTTGCTGGGAATTCTGACTCCAGACACTTGAGTGCCGCTGGGAGCTGGAAGCGCGACGCATCCAGAAGAAGCGTGTTGCCGCCGCAGATAAATTCATCGCAACGCTGGAGAAGCGAGCCTTCGCCGCATCTCCCTGGAAGCGTGTGTTCATCGTAGCTGCCTGCTGTCGCATCACTGGAGAAGCGTGACGCCATCGTGAGAGTCGACATCGCATCACCGGAGAAGCGTGTCGCAGGGCCTGTCGCGGCTCAAAAGTACAGAGTCGTAGCAAGGCTGCCAGGGCGTCATCGCATCGCTGCATCAAGGGCGCCATCTTCTTGCATTGCACCCGGATCATCGCATCGCATCAAGGCGCCATCTTGCGCACCGCAACGGGCCTGCAGGCCGAGAATCTATGCATCACCTCCACACCGGTAAGAAGCACAACACATCGCCTACTCTGCGCAAGCATTGAGGCCCGGCGCATCATCTCCCCCGGATCACGGAACCAACGCATCTCCCCTTTTGCGAGCCTTTTGTTTACCTTGCGTTACGCATCCAGGTACTTTGTTGAGAACTTTGTCGCATTTATCAGCAACTTGAACTAAGCAACTCTAATCATCTTTTAAGCAATCTTAAGTGTAGTATTGTGGATTTTTGTTGTTTGTGGTCTTGTGTTTAAGTCTTTATAAATAATACTTATTTTTGGATGTATGACATTACAACGCATGCATTTACATCGCATGCCTTTACAACGTAAGTATTACAACGCAGTCCATTACAACGCATAGTGCTTTGGGGTGCTGGATAGTGAATAGTTTAATTTACTATTCCAACTCTAGTCCCCGTGGACACTAGGGAAGGTTATTGGATAGTAAATTAACCTATTCCCTATCCTAGAGCGCCCCCCAGAGCAATGCGTTGTAATAGTTTGCGTTGTAAAAGTTGCGTTGTAAAGGTAGTGCGTTGTAAAAGTTTCGTAGTAAAGGCTGTTCACCCTTATTTTTATAAAACCTGGGTCATGTCCATTTGTAGTGTTTTCACTGTATTACTATGTATATTCACAAATGCTTATCACACTGTCTCTGAGATAAGCCTGTCTGCTTGTGCCAAGCTACCTAGGGGGTGAGCAGGGGTTATTAAGGAGAGTAATCCCCCGATCCTGACTTAGAAGTAAGAGTCCCTATTTGGACAAAGGTGAATACCATTGCCAACTAGAGACCCCCAGATCTAACTGTCTGTATTACTCTGAACTTTTCAGAGCCAGCCACGGAACGACGGGCCTGGCAAGAAAATATACATCGTTGATAAAACATGTAGCCCATTGGAGGGTGAAGGAAATCCATAATGAAAGAGTTTTTGGGCATTTCAACATCCACTGCAGGGCAAGTGGTCAAGGTGCCGAACCACCAGGTCCAGAATGTAATGGGAAGACGACTCACCTGTGAGATCCATCAGAGGGTAATACATTGGTATGCTGTAAATCAGTTGGTGATTTGGAGAAGATTTGTTTGGAATGCTAGACAGCAGCTTGTGATCAAGGACTAAAGAGAGTACGAAACACGTTGGGCAATAAAAGCACAGGATTCCATTTGAAACTGCTTGGTTTTGTCTGTGTCTAAATTTAAGTAGCCTGTTCGAGGAGTGCAGCTTCATCTTGGGCAAACGTGGTTGGAAGAAAATTGATAGATATTAACACTACTATTGAATAAAGATGATATTTTCTCAGTGTTTAGTCCTGTCAGCCTCAGGAGTCATTTTAGGATTTTTTAACGTGCATACTAGTATTATGTGCTCTGAAGTTATAATTACGTCCAATATTTGTTTACACGTTATTTCTACTGGTTTAAAGAAATACACATTAACCTGCTATCAAACTATGCTGTTTCAGTTTTATTTGCACTAGTGGAAGCTATACATCTTTGTTGATGCTCGGTTAACTTAATGAAGTAATCTCATTCCGTGTTCAGGGATCTATTCTATTTCTGAATATCATTGGTAATTCCTTCCTTGATTTTCTTATGCGGTGTCCTGAACCAATCATTCAAAGCCTTTTAGTGGTGATAGTATATTTTTGCGTTAACATTTCCAGGACAGTAAGTGATTTTAGGGTGACAATGATTGAACAAGTGGTACTGTCAGACACATCAGCATCAGGATCAAGGATCCTTTTAGAGAAAGACTAGAGATGCATTTACAGCTTATCCACTAATATTGTTGGACTTAACTATGACATTTCTTGGTGTGTGTATGTTTCCTTTCATTGTAGTAGTGCTTTAAATTGTGTCTATTTAAGTTCTATCAACGAATCCCAGTCCTCTTCTCTCGCCAATCATTGAGAAATGCTTAAGGTAGTTCACTAACAGGGAACTTGACAAATCTGAGGTCACCTCTTCATTTGTAAAAGTGAGGCCCAGGTATTCAGCTAGTGCACAAAAATCATGCCCAATACGTGCTTTTGCCATTTTTGTTATTTCTTGTTTTACAGAAATGACGAACTAGGCAGTTCCAAAATCTAGCGGTATATTTGGAGAATATGTGGCATGTGTGTGGTTTAAGTGAACCTCCCCAAAAGAACCTGGGACCCGGTAGGTTCTAATGAAAGCTGATTGATCCAATGGCCAATGAGTAAACAGCTAAAACATATTGACCCATGGTCTCTCTCAAAATACGTTACACCTTGTTTTTAACCTGTTCCAGTGTGTCCCGTGAATAAATTAGTAATAGTACTTGAGAGACACCCTGAAGAATTTTAACCTGCTTTTCCTGGTCCCAGCATCTTAATTCTTCATAACATCAAAGTGTTCCCCCCTAAGTGGGGGTTGAGCCCACCTGGTAGGCTTTATTTTTACCAAGCGAGGACTCGATGATGTAGCATGCAACACATAAATATGTGGGAGAGAAACTTTTAAAACAAATAGGTGCATTTCCTACCAATAGAAGATTAAAAATGAAAATATAGGAGGCTACCTCCCTCTGTTGGTTATTATATTTGTTATGTCACCTAATAGCTTTGGTGAGAACATTAACCATGTAGAAATAAAAAAAATGTAACACAAGCACAAAGTAAAGCCAATATATTTGCAATCTTCTTCAATGGTTACTTTTTAGTTTTTTTTATTTCATGTATATGCTACCACAAAAAGACAAGGTGCAACCTACACATTGCCACCACATGCTTGCTATGAATATTTTTTCATTAAGAAAGATTCACTGAGGTTGATTTGACTAATTATATTATTTCAATAACTAATCTTTTAGTTGAAGCATGCTTTTTATTATTATTATTACTATTTGTGATGGAGATTAGAATAAATCGACACCTAAACAAGTGTTCAAATTACAGGCAGCTACAATGTGACAACGATATTTTACATTTTATACAGTACATTTAAAGGAAAGACAGACATTAAATCCCCTTCTAACCAGGGATCTAAAGTGCATGCAAAAAAGGAAATAAAGAAAATGCCAGCATTTAAAGTTCACTAAAGTACAGGCAATCATTTTAGAGAGAAAGCAGCTAGGTTGGGGTCCTGAATAGCAAGGCCCCAGCCAGACTAAAGTCGAAAAACAGTAACACCAGAAAAAAAGTGGGGGTAACCATAGTAAGCAGATCCTACTCTCCTGCAGCTTCTCTCTTCCTTTCACAAGCTCTTGTTTCCCACCATTTTGTCTCCTATTTCGTTTTATACTATATCTTTCCCCATGTTGTTACCAGGAGCCACTTTACCACTCTTTGCCTGAGGCCATCCCATGTTTTCATATAACTTACACCTGTCTTTTCTACTCCTCTCTTTACCCCTGTCAAACCCACTACCTGTACTTCACTTTGATCCTGGCACTTTGAAGCAATATTTATGTGGCACACAGCGCCTTACAAACACCTATATAAATAATTAAATATACTCTATCTGTGCTGAGTCTATTCCATTGTATATCTGTCTATAGGTGAATGCATCCGTAGAGTCTCCCAAAACACCCATTGTTTGACAATAAAGAGGTACAAAGCACAGGACAAGAACATGATTTGCCTAGGATCACACATTGTGGGTCACGTAGGACCGCTGACCACACTTCTGCATTAGCAGAGCCAATAGCTCTGGCTAAACACTTATAAGGTCCCAAAGGCGAGACCGATTGCATTGCAAATGCTTGTTATAGAGTGATGCTATAGCGGTCTTAAAGGCCTGAGATTCTTAAAACGAGTTTTAATAGGTCAAAAATCCACCAGCTCTTACATTCTGGTTCATTCTGACACATTCTCTTAAATATTGTCAGATGCTTTGTTATTTGAAAAAAGCCCTATCGAGACTAAAACAAATACACGCAGCTGATCCTTCTGCCCTTTAAGTCTGACTTTGCAGCTTTCAGAAAATACAATGTAAACACAGGGAAATGTTAGCATATTTAATAGTTCTCCATTATTAGGCTGAGACAAATAAAGCAAATGCTTCCCCAAAGGCAAAATCCATATTTATACTGTTATACATTGAGGCTCGTACAACCCTTAGCACTCTCTTGGATTCAGACTTTTTAAACACTCATTTTATATTTTTTAAAAGGCCACTTTCCCCATTGTAAAGACAGACTACCAGCGCCGCCATCCCAACCTCCCAAACCCATACTTCCATCCCATTACCCTCCGTGAAATCGATAGGAATTGAAGAAATACAAGGCAGGGGCAGTAAAACAATAGCCACCAGCCAGGCAGCCAATCGACATTCAGTTTCTGGATATGGAAGGTGAGAACCAGCAAAGCCAAGAACATCGGTTAGTATAAAGGAAAGCAGTTCACACTTTAAAGCGGCCGAACAAGCAAAGACACAATAGTTTCAACAGAACATTCGTACATGCCAACACTCATCCTCACTCGAGAAATTGTGTCAAAAACGTATTCAATGTTCGGAAAAAGGCAAGGCATGGTCATATGCCACATATTTCAAGAGAGAAAGATGATTATTTTGGTGTGTCCATAGTCTAATTAATGTAAGTATGGATTCCTCATAGACCTCCTTTGTCATTTACAACTTTAAGGATAAACATACTTTGATTCTTTGTTATAAATCAATATTTGTTCCTAAATAAAAAATAGGGTACTGCAAAAGCCGCTGTCGCCAATCTCCAAGCAACCGTTGCCTTAGTCCCTTACACAGCATCAAACGTTCTACCACTTTTATGTCAGGGCCGAGTTGATGGTAAGTTACCAAGCAACCGTTGCCTTCAGTCCCTTACACAGCATCAAACGTTCTACCACTTTTATGTCAGGGCCGAGTTGATGGTAAGTAACCAAGCAACCGTTGCCTTCAGTCCCTTACACAGCATCAAACGTTCTACCACTTTTATGTCAGGGCCGAGTTGATGGTAAGTACGGAGTTTGCAGGGGCTCAGCAAGCCTTCATTTAAGAGGAGATCCTGATCATTAAAACATTTATGCCACACTAATATCACACTAGATGTATATCCTGTGAGCACCATGCACACAATGTGGCTGTAAACCATAAAGCTGGCTAAACGTTTGCCACCTCAATGCCACACTTACAACACGCCACAGACATCCTTTGCTCTTCAACACATTAGACCAGTGTTTACCACACTGTGAGTCGTGATGAGGCTATTTTTGGTAGGTCGCGAAAATCCAAACAATGCATACAGAGATGCCTTTACTATAATTTTACTGTACTGGTCTTGACACAGTTGCTGTCCTTCAAAGACAGATGTCAAATCTCAGTCTATGTCGTCTGACAAATTGCTACTTATTTATTTTTTAACATGGGGATTGGTGTTTACAAGCTCCTTTTACTTTGCAGTCAGAGAAAGTAAAGTGAATTATGAGACGCTCGTGTTGGGATAAAGCAAGTGTGAAAGGAAAGACCGTAGGAAGTATTTTTTTATAACACAAGAAAATGTAAATACCTATAAATGAACTGTACACATACAACCGTTAGGAGTATAAAAACCAAGCACATTATGTTTGTAATTTTGAAACAAAGAATGCAGTAGGATCAAAACAAATCAAGACACTTTACTTGCTGATACACAAATGATGAATATTCACTGGAATCCGACTTCCACACATTATAATTTGTGTGCAATATAGTTTTATCAGTAAAACTGTAAGTCTTTCAAAATTTAGTGTCCATTTAAATGGAAAATGAGCTGTTTGTAAATGACAGTGCGCATTAAAAAATCGCCTACCTCAAGTCCGTTAAAGCTAGAAAGGTCGTAAAGGTTTATTGTTTAAAAAAAGTTTGGGTAGCACTGCATTAGACACAAGTCCTGAAACCATCATGGTGTTGTGCTTTTTTGTCTTACCTCATTTGGATAACAGACACCAAATAAAAATCGCTAACTCTCTTTCAAACACCTCCCTAATCTGATAAGGCATTCTCTAGAGGGCTCCAACCTATCATCAACGCTCTTCAACTTATTTATGGTTCCTTTGGCTGCACTATTGAAAAATTCGACACACAATGTCATGTCTATGCTAACAACGCTCAGCTCTACAAGAAAATCTCCACACTGAAAAATATCCTTTTCCTAGTATATACTACCAACAAAATTCAGTCTTGGATGTCTCAACACGTACATATCCAACTAAATTCCCTGAGAGCATAGTGTATATCGAATGCGCCTCTAAATTGCACCCTTCCAGTTCAATAATGGCTGAACAATTTTACTATAATAGACCACAATCGGGAGACTCAATTTTCCAAGAATAATTTCAGCAAATTCGTCAACGTTTGTATATTCATACATCCAATGATTTAAACAAGTAAGTTTACCCCAATAAATGTATAGGCTTTTCTTAGTATTACTGTAGAAATATCTCAAAGACCAGCAAATAATGCAATTAGGGACCTGCTCATAAACGTCCCAGCCCATTCGACAACATGTGCATTTGCTACTGATTGACATAGGAAATCCATCTTGGTCTGAAATCCATTTCGACTCGGTGTCACCATATATGTACCCATCGCTGGTTGTGCTCAAAATATTTTACTAGGATCTGCACATGAATTGATGCTTGGCATGTGAATGGATGCCCTAGACATGACTAGACTTCCATGAAAATCTACTTATTATTATTCCTCAGTATCTGGGAATAGACTCTTTGAAACACAGAGGAAATCAACTTTCACTAGCAATGCAAGCTTTACCACGGCTAAGCATATGTATACCACAAATTAGAAATCACTCACTGGGAGTAAATGTGCGCATACTTGATAGTAAACAGTAACAATGGGCACAACCGGTCATAAACTGTCTAAATTGGCATTTGAGAGTCGTAAGACAACTGGACAGAGATCATCATCATGTAAGTCGGTAGGTGAAGAAGTAGATGAAGAACGACCAGGTCCCAGCAGCGTTCAGGTTGCCATACCACTAGTCTTGGAAGCTAGCCTTACATCCATTGACAATAAGGTCCCCTCAACTGGACAGACTGACTTAAAGGATGAACCACCAGAACATCTGGGCATTCAGAGGAGAATCTACAAACTGGAGGATGGCACCACGAGAAAAATGGTGAGAATGCAACAAAAAAAAATGGAGAAACTGGTTTTTGAAATAGCGGCACAAAATAAAGATTTTAGAAGCGCGGCCATGGCACAATATCATTAGAATCATGGGCATGGCAGAATCAATCAACATGGGACCACCAGATGCTTTCAATGAAACCCTTCTCTTTGACGTGATTGGGAGGGCCACATTCTCTGATCATTCTTAGTGGAAAGAACTCATTGCTCCCTGAGCCCACAACCCCCACCTGGGGCTTTCCCCGTTCACTATTTACACAGATTCCAAATTTTAGGGACTGCAACACGATCCTCAGATTGGGTCATAACCTGGGATTCCTGTAACACCAGGGAGCAAATATATCCTACACCATCACTTTACTCCTGTGGTGGAGAATGTTAGGTGTATGTCCAGCACGGTAAAGCTGTCTCTCTGGTCCAAAGACCCTAAATATGCAAACAAAATCTTCAAAAACAAGTTTATTTAGACTAATGGTCTTTAATAGTTTTTAAAACTACATTAATACAAATGATAAAATCACAATTCTTAAAACATTATAAGAAATTCCATATAAAACACACAATTGTCCTATCCACAATACATATACACAGGTCACCTAAAACTATAAAACCAACTATCAGCTATATTCACTTTTGAGGAATTCTTTAACTTTTTTGAATGAACTTACCCATGGCACAGGCTATGTCCAATGTACTCTTTTCGTTAAAAGGTTTACTGCCTGGACTCTATTTTTAATATCATACTTTTAAAAAATCGAACGCAAAAGTTCTTTTCATATATCTACAACCTTCAGACAGTCTAGTAATATATGTAAAATGTCACAAGTTGTTCCCAAAGAGCAGCCACATTTCCCCTTATTATCAATCAATCTTTTTACTCCGCTATTAGCATAGCCTGGTTTACTCCAATTCTTAATCTTAATAATTCCCTTCTTAGCCAGCAGCAGGGTAACCTATCAATGTAGGAGAACTGTTGTTCGTTTTGCCATGCAGTGGCCGTAAAACGTACAGAACTTTACTGTAAGAGATAATCTTGGTCCTATGCTCGGGAAGTCTCATTTCCCCGAGCCCTAAGTTCTCTCCTATCTACCTCAATTTGGAAGGTCTGGAGACACAGCTTAACCCTCAACATGCAACACGCTTTACTAATGAAATCTCTTATGCCTTTTGCCCATGTTAACTCACTCTTTAATATATCGTTTCTGCACCATTGTGAGATTTTAAACTCTTCTCCCATTCCCTGGCGCTGCCAGAAACGTACTAAGGTCATACACGCTAATATTCTCCATGAGGTGGTTCCCAATTCCAATCTCACCGCCGGGACCATTGAAGACTTGGGCAATGGGAATACATTCTTTAAGGTTTTACCTTCCTCAACATCCCAACTGTTTTTACCACTTAAATAGATCCGTTCAGCACCATATAGGAATTGTGGTGGCATCACTGCTATGTAGGCTTTTAGAACCGGTCTATCTGACATTTCACCATAAACCCCATTACATTTTTTCAATCCACTAACCTATGCTGATGTCCTGAGCTTTAAAGCGTCAAGATGGATGTGCCAATTTACACTTTCTTGAACCACATCCCCAGGTACTTGTATTCCACTACCTTTTCAAACTTCTCCGAACCCAGAAACCATGTAAATCCTATTTTCCTCCTACCAAAGCATAGAATCTTGATCTTGTCCATATTGACCACAAGTTTTTTACACCACAATATTCATTAACCCTATTTAGTTTTCTTTGTAAGCCAATCTCTGTTTGGTCAATTATAACAAGATCGTCCACATATAACAGACATGAGATATGTTTCCCATCCAGCTTCGGGCATGCCCCCTTTCATAATCTAGGATACGGGGTAAGTCTGCAATAAATAAGGAGACAAGCAGGGGGGCCAATACGCACCCCTGCCTCAACCCATTGCCAATCTGAATTTTCTGGGATAAACTCCCCTCTATATCTAATATTGTCTCGGCCCAGTTATCGTAGGTAGTGCTTGTATCAACCCTAAGAGATCCATAGGGATGTTGTACCCGTTTTTTCTCCCACAGCAACTCACAGTCCACTGGGTCAAATGCTGCGTGGAAGTCCACAAAGCAGCAGAACAAGCTTCCCCTCTGCTCTATCGACTTCTGCGCGATGGACCAGAGTGCAAAACAGTGGTCAATCATTGAGTGGCCTTCTTTAAACCCCACCCCTGTTCCAAGGGTACTATTTGATTTACTTCAGCCCAGTCATTAAGCCTTTCCAAAATTACTTTGGCAAAGACCTTTTCACCTATATCAAGCAGGTTTATTAATCTATAATTTTTCGGGGCTTTTATATCTCCTTTTTTATGGTTTGGTCTTATTATTGCTCCTCTCCAATTACCTGGAATAATGCCTGTATTAAGAATGTCCAAGAACATTTTTGCAAAAAACTCAGCCCACCATTCAGGCCTTGATTTTATAATCACTGCAGACAAATTGTCAGGGCCTGCTGCACGGGTTAGCTTTAAGCTTGATATAACTTTTTTAATATAACTGGGGTTAAGAAACTCTTTTATTTCCTCCCTCGCTCCTGGCCAAGAAAGTATCCTCCCTCTCTCTAACAATGGCCACTTTCCATGGATTTTCCCCCAGATAGCTCACCCAATCATCTTCAGGGACAGCACAAAGCAAAGTTCCTAAGGTTTTGCCAGAGCTTTCTTGGACCAGTTTCCAAAAGCCTTTCACATCTTTGGACTCTATGACAGTTAACATGTTTGCCCAGAAACTATCCCTATAAGTTATTTTTTTTTTAATCCCTAATGATCATTTTATATTTTCTCTTTAATTTCAGGAGAGTACGAGCCAAATCAGCATTATATTTCCCTCTTAGTCTTCTTTCCCTAATACTTGCTTTTACTTTGCGACATTCGTCGTCAATCCAGGGTCATTCTTTGCTATGGGTTTTGTTTTTACTACCAACCCCAGATTTACCAATTTCATTTCCACCCTTTAAATATTCTACCAGTTGTCTTATTGTGTATTCAGACCAGTCAATTCCATTATTAGTCTGAATGTTTTCTAGTGAAAGGATCTGCTGAACGGCGATTTATTTTCCAATAAATTCCTCCGATATACGGGTTGTAAGCCGCCTTGGATAGTCCTCATGTACCTGAAGAGAGTATCTCTATGTTTACCCCTTGTTACGTATAATTCCAACTTAAGAGGATAGTGGTCACTGCCTTCCGTACTTACCGCCTCAACGCACTTAATTCGAAATTCCAGGCATGTGTGAACACATAATCAATTGGGCAGGCTTGCTGGCCTATCATATATGTACGCTTTGCCAGTTGATCAGTCACCATTCTTCCATTCAAGCATAACAAACCCATTGTGCCCAATAGTTGACCAAAAGCCTTATCTTGGGCCAAAATATCTCCCCTAGGAAAAAGAGCATCCTCTATGTTATATGAGGATAACAGCTCCTTACACCAAGGATCTATTCCACGGGGATCTAATTTGTGATTGAAATTACCCAGCACAAAGAGAACATCTTTCTGGTACTTATCAGAAACAGTAATCAAATCTTCTTTTACATTTTCCATTTCCACCTTATATTCATCCTCCTTCCCCTTCTGTATGTATACCTTTTTAGCTAGGAACGGGGACCGACAATAACACTCTACACCCTAATGCCCTTAAGCATGCTATGATATACCCTATAAAAATGAGAGTAAACTAAATGGCAGGGTACATATCTTCACTTCAGCCACAGAAGTATCCAAGGCTTTAGAGAAAGTAAATCAATGGGAATAAAACACTGCAAAAGACAGACCTGTAAGCTCACATGGATGATACTTCAATTCGGTCGATGGGGATGGATGTTGTGGAGTAACACTGTTTCGACTTGTGTACTTTTTTTGGCCAAGGTACTTTATTGTGATGCTCTAGATGCTACATGGTGGGGTTTGACTACATTCATGCTTGTTATGGTGAGTGCATAAATGAGTAAATTAGGTTTCAGGATACTTTTCATCCAATAGTTAATATATATATATATATATGTCTCTAGATGAACTTGGCCCTTTTTGCGCCATTCCCAATTTTATCTACTTATTATGATGAGTTGTTGGATGCTCTGCTATCATGCCCTGTAGTGTGGTCACTGCAAACACAACAATGATGGACAGAATGTGGATCAATGTCACACATTCACCCCAGTCCAAAGATCTGGGCCCAAATCCATCGTTTTTCCACTCCACACCACCCTGGGTTAGACAAGCATCCGAGCTTGTTTCCGTTCTGGGAAGGACATGGCTTTTGTAGTTCGGACTGGACTGTTCCCATGGGGCAACAGGGTCAGCGCTGATTTGCATATCGCCATTGTCTAACCCAGGGTGGTGTGGAGTGGAAAAACGATGGATTTGGGCCCAGATCTTTTGACTGGGGTGAATGTGTGACATTGATCCACATTCTGTCCATCATTGTTGTGTTTGCAGTAACCGCTCTAAGTGTACTGGGGATGCTCAGACGTGAGTCCCAGGCACTCCACACCACTGGAAGCAAGCTAGCCGGGCTGATGAGAGGTGTTACCTCGAAACCGGGCCGGTCCTCGGATGCTTGTTTCCGTTCTGGGAAGGACATGGCTTTTGTAGTTCGGACTGGACTGTTCCCATGGGGCAACAGGGTCAGCGCTGATTTGCATATCGCCATTGTCTAACCCAGGGTGGTGTGGAGTGGAAAAACGATGGATTTGGGCCCAGTTCTTTTGACTGGGGTGAATGTGTGACATTGATCCACATTCTGTCCATCATTGTTGTATTTGCAGTAACCGCTCTAAGTGTACTGGGGATGCTCAGACGTGAGTCCCAGGCACTCCACACCACTGGAAGCAAGCTAGCCAGGCTGATGAGAGATGTTACCTCGAAACCGGGCCGGTCCTCGGATGCTTGTTTCCGTTCTGGGAAGGACATGGCTTTTGTAGTTCGGACTGGACTGTTCCCATGGGGCAACAGGGTCAGCGCTGATTTGCATATCGCCATTGTCTAACCCAGGGTGGTGTGGAGTGGAAAAACGATGGATTTGGGCCCAGATCTTTTGACTGGGGTGAATGTGTGACATTGATCCACATTCTGTCCATCATTGTTGTGTTTGCTGTAGTGTGGTCAGTCATAATGCGCTTCACCTGATAATGGAAGTTCCTGGGGTGGAGTATTTGGCACTGGAAGTTGGGATGTTCAGTGTGTGTGGGGGGAGGAGGCTACAGAAGTTTCAATTGTTTCAGAAATGATAGGTCAAGTACATAAGAAATAACGCCAGCTATGGAATACATTTCAATATAGGCATTTCTATACTTAGCTAAGCTATTAGAGAAACATGTAGCACCACATCTTTGTTCGCTCCTGGAAGAATCAGGTTTTCTTGACTCTCATCAGACCAGCTTCTGTCCATCACATTCTACTGAGTCAGTCATCTATTCTGTAATGGATGACATGAGGAAGGAAGCAGATCATGGGATCACCCAGGCACTGGTTCTAGCGCCTTTTGACACGGTTGATCAAGCTCTATTGATCGACCGCCTTAGCTCTACTGGGCTATGTGACACAGCCCTATAGTGGCTGGGCTCTGTCTCAAAGAAGGAGCCCAATAAGTCTCTCTCCCTCCATATCGCTCCACTAAAGTCCCTTTGGATTGTGGGGGACCACAGGGATCCTCCTTATCCCCCTGCTTGTTCAATCTTTACATCCGCCCCTGATACACTCTCTTCAGGAGCAAAAGGTGAAAATTTATAATGATGCTGACGACATGCAGCTGACCTTCACCACCGACAACACCATAGACTCCAAAGCAATCTTCCAAAATACAATGCTGTTTATTCGGGACTGGATGAACTTACATCAGCTCAAGCTTAACTCGGACAAAACCGAAGTAGTGGTCATTAATAACAAACTGACCCATTGGAATCCCTTTTTTTTATCCCCCTGAATTGGGCACCCCATTCTTGCCTAAGAATGCGGTAAAAAGCCTTGGAATTCTCATTGATGAGTATTTATCTCTCAAAGCTCAGATTGGAGCCGTGCTAGTCTCCTGCTTCTTCCATCATCGGAAAATCTGGAGTTACTTCACGGAGGAAGCTGTCACCAAAATCCTTACCGCCAGGGTGACCTCTCAGATTGACTATGCCAACGCACTTTACCTGGGTATTTCCAATGGTTTCCACAAAAAGTTGCAATTGGTTCAAGGCAGCTCAGGGGCGTGGCTTAGCCTTCGACTGGAATGGCCGCACTGAGCTGAAGCTCTCCCGGTCGGAGTAACCATCTGTGCATTTCCCGGACTCCAATGTGGCCCATAATATGGTGACGACAGCAGAACGGCGTGAGATATCCTGGTGGCATTGGTGGCAAACGAGCAAGCCTGGAGGAGAAGATATTGAGGAAAACAGCGCCACAGCCAGCAGGCGCGCTCCATAAGATGGCGGCCTGACGGGAACGCCCGACTGCAATCCTGATGGCGGAGCAGGGAGACTAGCGGAGCCCGGACAGTGGCGGCAGCGGCTTTGTGGCACCTGGACCACGCACGGATCGGCAACAAGCATCCCGCAGTCCGAGGGGTCAGTCAGGCCTCCGGCGCGGAGTGCGCACTTAACCCCGGGAGCCGCGAGCTGCAGAGATGGCGGGAGGAGAACCTACGCCCTAGCGCCTGTATACGCGGTATAGGCCGAGACCCCGGCCTCTCGTGGTCAGTTCTTCCAGCGCTCCTGGGGGCTTGACTGCTACTGTGGTCCGGTGGCGGAATACACTCTGTGCCGCCGCCCCCACCCCCCAGGAAAATTCACGTACCACACAGAATCCTGCCCCCGCCTTGTGACACCAGATTAGCTCGACGGGCCCCATAACTGCACTAATAAGGAACCCTTTTCAAGGAGCTAACGGCCCACCCAGACACCATACAGACCTACATGGGAACTCTGCCCCCGCCTAGTAACGCTGGATTGGCCCGGAGGACTAAATAACTGCACTGTTAAGGGAAATGTTTTCAGCGTGCTAATGGTCCACCCAGATCCCCTAAAGCACTGCCGAACACCTAGAGACTCGGCCGTGCGCTGTCTTGACTATATAATATCCTCATGGATTGCTTCTGAAAACGCGTCCCAGACCACTCAGTGGTGGAGTACTGAGCTCCTACTGTGGTAAATCAGCCTGCAGGTCGACTTCCATTGAGAGGCCCCTCTGAACTAATCCCAACAGTAGCCTACAACACAGACCCTCCAATGCTATCGCTGCAAGGGCCGCAAAGATCTTAAGCAGCGCCTACTCCCCTTTGAAAAAATTGTGGAAACAACTCGGGACCATCCTGGCGACATGGCGGCAGGTGGGCAGACGCCCACCGCCCCGGTGGATGATGCCAGCCAGCTGGGTCCACTGCTGCTAGAGATGAGGGCAGGATTTAAGGTACTGGATGTTCCCTTTGATACCTTGAACAAACATATGGCAGACTTAGGGGCAAAGATCCAGGTGCACGATTGGCGTCTGGATGTGGTGGAATTCCGCACGTCTGATCTTAAGGACGGAATGGCCCAATCCCTGAAAATAATTAATCGCATGGAACGACTACTGAAAGAAGTTGCGATAAAAAATGAGGGTTTGGAAGCGAGGAGTCGCCGTAACAACATTCGCCTCGTGGGCGTGCCGGAGTCCACAGCCGCTGGGCGCATGGACAATATGGTGGAAACTATCCTGACCGATCTGTTCGGCAAACAGGCGTTCACCCCTGGCTTCAGGGTGGAACGCTCCCACAGGTTACTTGGTCCACGACCTAACCCTGGCTGCCCTCCCAGGCCCATTATTGCAAGAATAATGAGCTTTAGAGACAGGGATGCCGCACTGCGACTGACTCGTGAAAAGGGTGAACTCTCCTGGCAAGGCTCCAAGCTATCTCTATACCCTGACTTCACTGCCATGGTGCAAGACGCCAGAAGAAAATTCCTTGGAGTTAAGACAACACTCAAAAACCTGGGATTAAAGTACGGTTTGCTGTATCCTGCCAGGTTACGGGTGGAAGTCAATGGCCGCTCCCGAATATTTGAGAACCCGACGGAGGTGCAAGAATTCTGCCACACTTACAAACTTAACAATAAACACCCCTCGGATTCCAATGTCTCCCCCACCCCACAAAGTGGATCGGACACCAGTGCAGAATTACTGAAAAGCTCGGGCCATGGCTAAATGTTTGATTTGCTTATATTGCCGCACATTTGTTTGCTAGTAGTAAATGCTGGTATTTGACTTATAAAAGGTACCATATTGTATTGGTTACTAGACCGTTGGATAGTGCACGCCCCCACCTTTTGTGTACACCCAGAGATTGTTTTAATAACGATAGCATGTACCCCAATTGTATGGTTCTCAGCAGGTTACGAGATCCACTGGTACTATGCACTGTTTCCAGAAAATTGGTATTGCCTCTCCAAATGGGCGGGAAGTCTGGGTGAGGGGTGGTGGGAGGGGAATTGTTGTTCTTGCTTTGCACTGAGTTTATGGTATGTTTGATCACAAAACTTTTGATTGGTACAAGCATTGGTTATTCTTCACTATTTCAGACAACACACTGTTATGGCACAGTTAGGTCACAACCTTGGCCCTTCAAGTGTTAATCTAGCTACATGGAATGTTCGGGGTTTGAATGACACCCGCAAAAGGAGACAGGTTATGAACTATTTGATCCGGCATACGGTAGACATTGCCTTCCTACAAGAGACACATCTCCCACCTGGAGATCGGTCCAGATTTGCATCATCATGGGGCCCGAACAGATTCTTTGCAAACTATAGCAACTATGCCAGGGCACAGCCATTCTTATTCATAAACGACTTCCCTTCAAGTGCCACTTTATGGCCTATGATGACGAAGGTAGATTTGTAATTGTGGAGGGCACGCTGCTTAGCTATAAGGTAGCGACGGGATGCATATATGGTCCTATCATTGATTCTCCTGATTTTTTCTCGAAACTGCTACAACTGGGCCCAACCCCCCCTACTTTTAGGGGGTGATTTTAACATTGCCTTCAATCCTGCCTTTGATAGCACTTCCACTGCCCCGGACCCTAAACCGAGGGCGCGCAAAGCCTTGCCCTCTCTGTGCGACCACTTCTCTCTGCTAGACTTGGGCCGTGTCTGCGACCCAGATCACACTACATATACACACTATACCGGCACCCATAACACATGGACGCGACTTGATTATTGGTTAACCTCCCCTGAAATTTCTAGATGGTTCCACGAGATACAAACATTGCCCAGGTCATATTCTGCTCACTCCCCGGTTTTATTATCGCTGAGGATCCCCCGCCCTGAAAGGTTCGAAAGGCAGTGGAGGTCCCCAAACCGCGCATTAGATGACGAGGTGTACAGACAAGAAATTCATGAAGCCATAGTGGATTACTTTGAAATAAACACTGGGTCTGTAGACTCCGAAGCGGTGTTGTGGGAGGGATTTAAAGCCTCCATGAGGGGAGTATGCATTTCAAAGAGCTCTGGGGTGCTTCGTGACCTACGTGGCACACTTACCTGGCTGGAAAAAGAACTTAACACATTGGACGCTGGAGAGAGGGCGACTGTGAACCCAAGCTACAATATGAAGAGAGCAGCTCTGCTCTTGGAGTACAGAGAGGTAGCTGACAGGGAAATACTTTACATGGGGAAGTACCACAAGGCTAACGTTTATGGAGAAGGAGACCGCCCTGGACGAGTGCTAGTGCTTACACTAAAGCCTACATCACAGAGTTGCGTTCCGAATCAGGGCACCCAATCACAGACCCACTGATGATCCAGAAAGAGTTTTTTTCATATTTTAAAACACTGTACACTACCAAACTGGGTCGTGACCGAACTGATCAGGAGTCGTACCTTTCCGAGATAGTGTTAATATACTTAGAGAGATTCATGCAAGACTTTTTAGCAGAGCCCATCACGGCAGATAGTATAGATCAAGCCATCTGGGCTGGATGGGTTTACAGGCGAATTTTACAAAGCCTACAAAGACCTCCTGATTCCCCAACTATTAGACGTCTATGCTGAAGCTCTAGAGAAACAGCGGCTCCATCCTACCCTCTAAGAAGCAGTCATCATCCTGCTCCCTAAACCGGGCAAGGACCCCTTACTGTGTGGCTCATATCGGCCACTATCGCTGCTAAACTTAGACTACAAAATCCTCGCTAAGGCATTGCCATGCCACCTCTCGCTGCTTATGGAGTCTATAATATCCCCTGCTCAATCAGGTTTTGTCCCGCACCAGTCCACCGCCTTCAACCTCCACACCCTCTTTAACACTTTGCACAGAATAAACCCAGAGGTTCCCGCAGCAGCCATAGCTGCTAAACACCGAAAAGGCCTTTGACTCCCTGGAATGGCCCTTTTTTCTTTCCATAATGCAGCGCATGGGTATGCCACAGGGATTCATTGCCACCACAGCACTGTTATACACACAACCTACGGCTAGGCTCCGGCTTAACGGTACTCTATCAGCTCCCTTTCCCTTATCGCGCAGCACGAGGCAAGGATGTCCGCTTTCCCCTTTATTATTTATTTTAGCGATGGACTCATTGATTAGCCACTTTCAGGAAAAACACCTAAACAGAGGTTTACAATTCAACACAGGCCCGCTACTGGTTTCCTTATATGCAGACGACACGATTGTATATGTCCGAGACCCCCACACCAACCTGGACCCACTTCTCTGAGAGATCCTCCGTTTTGGCCCCTTCTCTGGTCTGGGGATAAACTGGCGTAAATCGTTTATCTTCCCCCTCACGGCTAGAAAGGCCCGTTGGGTTCTGGAATTCCCATTGGACTGGTGCACCGATTCAGTAAAATACCTAGGGATACACATCCATCTCGATACAGACCAGATCATACGACGTAACTACGGAGTGGCGATCTCCAAACTGGAGGCGCAAATAGACACCTGGCTCAAACTCCACTCTCCATGACGAGCGAGTAGCCCTTGTAAAAATGATTGTACTCCGGAAGTTTTTATATTTATTTCACAACATACCAATCCCACTCACAAACAAATTCTTCAGCACTCTGCGGTCACACTTAATCAGGGTTATATGGGGCAAAAAGACCCCTAGGGTGAGATGACAGGTAATGACACTCCCCTGTGATTGAGGAGGATATGGGGTCCCTGATTTGCAATTGTACTTTCTGGCAGCACAATGTAGTTTTGCACAGACATGGTACCACCCTGATGCCAGGATTACATACCTGCGCCCGGAGTCAGACTTTGTTTTGCCTAACACCCTGGCCACCGTTCTGCCAACAGGTATCCCTAAGGACCCCAAAGATATACAACCAGTCTCCTCCACCAGTTGGGCATGGGCTAAGCTGAGTCGTATTACCCACACCCAGACACTGTACTCTTCCTCCCTCCCACTCCCCAACTTCAACATGTTACCTATAACTGGCAAAAAGCTGGTTCAGAGGACATGCACTAAATTTAACATTAACACGATGGGGGATCTATTTCCTGCTGGCCACATTTTTGACCCAGATGATGTATCCACATTGTCTGATGCCACATTTATGGACAGATTTGTGTTGGCTAGATTGCGCTCCGCTCTGCGGGCTCAGATCCCCGATTATCCACTAGAGCCTCCCTCGTTTCCCCCCCTTACAATAGTGATAGGTAGCAGCAAAGGGATCCACCTTATATCCCACTTGTATAAGGCATGTGCCGACATGGTGCCAGTGGAAGACGAAAGAATATGTAATGCATGGGAATCAGACTGAGGCAACCCAATCACGGATGAGCAATGGACGGCCTGCTGCAAGGTTACTAAAACAGTGTCTCTCAAAAGCAGACCTAAATTGATCCACTTTATGTTCTTACGTAGAATTTGTTACACCAGCCAGAGCGCACAAGATAGATCCCACCAGACCGCATTGCTGCCAGCTGTGCCAAGCCTCTCAAGCTGACTTCGCACACCTTGCCTGGACGTGCCCACGCATCCACACTTTTTGGGTTGAGGTTCACAAAATTTTAAGCAAAATGATACAGGTTCCGATGGAGCACTTGCCCGAGACCGCCCTCTTGGGATATGTAGTCCAGATACCCCCTAACACTCGCAGATTTGCTGCCATCTCACTACTCCTGGCTAAAAGAGAAGTCGCAATCCACTGGGGCGGAAAAAGGGCCCCGACGATGCATAGTTGGATCCAAAGCTTAGCAACCTGCCCTATGAGGAACGACTTATATGCTAGTACCATCCCGCCTTCCTCCAGGCCTAAAGACATTTGGGGTCCCTTCCGATCTTTCCTTACACTACAGCAGCAAGACCCCCCTACACAACGGGAACAGGGTATAGTGCCGGCTGGGGTGGGCTAAAGGGATTCAATATACATGTCAATGGTCCTTGACATACTCTACCCACCTGCAGTGAGTGGGCCCACTGTTCTTCTTGTATGTATGTCTTGGAGGGAGTACAGGGAGGGTTTCAATGGACCGATACATTGGAGTGGCGCTTGATAGGGTTCTGGTATGTATTAGATACATTACTACAAGCAACTGTTTGACCTACTGTGCTTTAAGGAAAATGTCATAACTACTATGTTGAGATTGTACCCTATGTATCACACAATTGAACTCTGTGCTCTGCTTTATATTTCACAAAATGCTAAATAAAGTTTTTAAAAAAATCAGCCTGCTCTGTTGGTCTTCTGTCAGCCCCAATACTGTCGCATTAAACCGTTAATGAAAAGGCTTCATTGGCTTCCAGTAGCTCAGAGAACCGTTTTTAAAGACTTTAATGAAAAAGCTTCATTGGCTTCCAGTAGCTCAGAGAACCGTTTTTAAAACAGCCTGTACTGGTTTTAAGGCTCCCCCATGGCAAAAGCCCTGATTTTGTGTCCGCCAGAATCCAGCACTACATTCCAAAGCTCTGCTTAAGATTGGCTCACTACAACCTAATCATGGTGGCAAGACTTAAGAAAACACTCAGAGGGGTCAGTTTCTTTTCTGGCTCCTCACACCTGGAATTCTCTCCCTCTCGAAATCAGATCATCTTCTAACTATTCAAGCTTTAGGAAACTTCTAAAAACCTGGCTATTCCAAAATGCTTATGTTTTACCTGATTTCAGTTGCTGCCTCTGGTTACCTTAGCACCAAGAGACTTTACATGCGCCTTACAAGTCGCCTGTAATATACACATATGACATACATATAAGATGTAAAAACATATTCATACACTATGGTCGCTTCAGCTGGTAAAACATTACAATTGATATCCTGGAATATGAGGGGGCTAAATAATCCTCAACAAATCAGGGAAGGTAATGTCCTATCTGGATAGACATGGAGTCAATGTAGCACTATTGTAGGTGTCGGGTGTGTCCCTGTTACGCACAAATCATTCGGTAAGAAAATGGGGACACATTGACACTTTGGCTGATATAGTTAATTTCCAGAGGGGTGTGTCTTCTTATTCTTATTTAGCCATGTGGATTTTAGGTTGTCTCACAATACTTGGATCATGATGGGTAGTTACTTGGTACTGGTGGGGACACTCCACATTAAGAAACAAGCCAAGGTGAATATAAATGTGTCTGATGTAGACACCCTAAACCTCTTTTGGGAACTATATAGCACCCTAGGTAATATAGGGGTTGACCCCTTAATGTAGGGTGGGGATTTCAATCTAATTCTGAACCCAGTCCTTAATCTCTCAGGTGGTGCAGAATCCTAAAGATCGCTATCTGTTGGAGTGCTTAAGGAAATGATGGACACGTTTAAACTTTGTGATATTTGGAGACAGTGCAATCCTACCAAACTAAATTTGTTTTTTTATTCACACCCTCACAATTCCATGTTTTGGATAGACACCTGGCTCATTTCAAGTGAGGTGAGCTCCCAGGTGAATGCTGTAATGTATTAACCCCACACTTTCTCTGGCGTCTCCCCAGTGCTGATGACTCCTGTCATTTCACATTCAAGACTTAGCATCTTTACATAGCCGGGTCCCACAGAAGTGCTTATAGATCTGATCTTCAGAGACTAAATACGAGGGGTGATAGGTAAATATTTTTAGTTGCAGGAGGGCTTGGAGGGGGTGATGTAGCAATACAACGAGAGGCTTTTAAGGTCAACATTAGAGGGGTCATTATCTCTAATCATTGGTGGAATACTTACAAACATGTGTACTATCCTGGGGCAATTTGAAGATGAACTTAAAGAGTTAGAGAGCAATTCTACGAAATGGGCAAAGCATGCTATTTCAAAGTGAGCCACACACTAGATTTCAGCGGCTCTGGGATTGTGTGGACAGAGAGGTGACAATATGGGCAGGTATGCTTGAGCACAAAGATAAAGTGAGGAGGAGAGGCCGGGCAGGATGCATGCATGGCTGTTGTGGAGAGGTCAGCATCTGAAGTATATACAACTGCTCATTGAAGATGGTAAACTAGCAATGGCATACTATGAACGGCTCTATACTTTGAGGTTAACAGTACAATCCGACCCCATAGAAATATAGTTGAATAAAGCTACTTTGTCGGGTTAGAACACACTAATCTTCCTACTTTCTCTATATGCTCCATCAAATTAATCCGGAGATGACAGGCCTCATTAGCATTTCTGAGGGCCAAGCTTAGAAGAATGGGCATTGCTGGGTACTTTCTTAAACAAGTAATGCTGAACTACTCCAGCCCAATAGCTAGGATCTGGGCTAATGGACTTACCTCACATTCTCTCCTCACTGCTAGCCGCATATGGTAAGGGTGTCCGCTTTCTCCATTGCTCTTTGTATTGCCAATGGACCCTTTTGCTAGACAACAGTAACATGACATGCACATGGGCCTAAGGTTTCAGGTCGAATTGAGCTGTTTATGTATGTGTATGACATCCTTTTAGAACAACTCCAATTATTATATCAGATCACAGATTAGAGAAAGAATTCAATTTTTGAGTTACTCTCGAAGCAATATCAAATGGGATTAAACTGAAATTTTCCTGTCTGAAGAAACTAGGAAACCTGAGATAGAATATCTGATCAAATGGGTTGTTGATTCAGAAAAGTATCTATAGATTGTTCTACACAGGGACACAGCAGATCTACTTAGGCAATGGATTGGCGATTGAATGCTTAGCACATCATGTAGATTCCAGGATTGCGATTCCACCCTCGTTGGCCGGTAGGTTAGAGGTTATTAAGATGATTGTGATTCCCATATTCCTCCATTAGTTTTTAGGTCGGGCCTAGAAAGCGCTTGCGCTGTCCGGAAGATCTGTTGTATGTACTTTGTGGGCTCGGTAGATCAGCCCCAGGACGTGTCTGCTTCCACTTTTGCTTAGGGACTATTTTTCTGTTCAGCGGCCTCTATTTAACTGTCTTGATAGAAAATGACCAGCAGAGGTCAGTAAAATACCAGAATTGCTTTCTGCTTAGAGACTTTCTTTTTAAAAAAAATTCTGGCAACTGCCTCTAGCCAACTTTCTTGATAGAAAATTACCAGTAGGGGTCAGTAAAATACCAGAATCACTTTAGCATTCACTAGATTCCAGGCCACAGAAACTTGTTTTCCATGAGCACTCGTAGACAATAATATTTTTTCAAATTTTGTATTTTCAGTGATATGATCACCGAAGGTCCCAATTTTACATTAAAAACAGAGCTTTAAACTATACCATTACCCGCTGACAGGCAATATTTCTACCCATGTGTACCCATACCCGGCATGTTCCACCATTTGGTACTTACTTTCCCTCCATGTTAAAGAACAGCAGATGTTTCAGCACCCAGGCTAATGTGCTGCATAGCTAAATACATATAAGGTCCCAATGGTAAGATTGATTGCATTGCAAATGCTTGTTACACATTCCTATCCCTGTAAATAAGGCTTTTCTTCCCATAACTTGCAGACACAACTGATCAGACTGACTTAAGCGGGTAAGTTCAAAAAGGGGGTGGTGATGGACAGAGTATCTGAGTTAATCAGAACACTCCTACCCAGTCAACAGATCAGGGCTTGATCCATCACCGTTTTTTAGCTCACTGCACCATCCCAGTTCAGAACCTGGCTATATGCAAATTAGTCTGTCCCTGCCCCAGTGCATCATGGGAACAGGGCAGACCAAACTACCAAGCCAATTCTTCACTGGAAAGGAAACAAGCTTCCGGGGACCGGTTTCTGGCATTACAGCCGTCTTCGGCCCGGCTTGCTTGAATCCTGATGGTGCAATGAGCAAGGGACTCATGTCTGAGCATACCCTTCCACACTCATGGTGGCCAAAATAATTTCAAAAAGGGGGTGGTGATGGACAGAGTATCTGAGTTAATCAGAACACTCCTACCCAGTCAACAGATCAGGGCTTGATCCATCACCGTTTTTTAGCTCACTGCTCAGATGTGAGTCCCTTGCTCATTGCACCATCAGGATTCAAGCAAGCCGGGCCGACGACGGCTGAAATGCCAGAAGCTTGTTTCCTTCCCAGTATAAGAATTGGCTTGGTAGTTTGGTTTGCCCTGTTCCCATCATGCACTGGGACAGGAACAGACTAATTTGTATATAGCCAGGTTCTGAGCTGGGATGGTGCATTGAGCTAAAAAACTGTGATGGATCAAGCCCTGATCTTTGGACTGGGTAAGAGTGGTCTACTTAATTCAGACACTCTGTTCATCACCACCCCCTTTTCTGAATCATTTTGTCCACCATAAGCGTGGAAGGGTATACTCAGATGTGAGTCCCTTGCTCATTGCACCATCAGGATTCAAGCAAGCCGGGCCGACGACGGCTGAAATGCCAGAAACCGGTCCCCGGAAGCTTGTTTCCTTCCCAGTATAAGAATTGGCTTGGTAGTTTGGTTTGCCCTGTTCCCATCATGCACTGGGACAGGAACAGACTAATTTGCATATAGCCAGGTTCTGAGCTGGGATGGTGCTGTGAGCTAAAAAACGGTGATGGATCAAGCCCTGATCTTTGGACTGGGTAAGAGTGGTCTGCTTAATTCAGACACTCTGTTCATCACCACCCCCTTTTCTGAATTAAGCGGGTAAGTAGCAGTGAATCTTCTGGGACACCATGATTCTGTTGTAAAGATCCTAAAGCCAGATTCCATTTTGAGCATCTTAAGTTAGCGTGTCTGCCTTTGGCCCATATGCTGCATGTCATTATCCTTCGCAGAACTCGTGAAATCGGCAGTTCATCTAAACAATGACTTTGCCCTTTGCTAACACCTAATGCAACACAAGTTTGGTACAAGTTCCCTGACATCTACGTTTCTGGCAGTCTGATAGTGAATGAGCAAAATAAAGTTGTAGTCCAAGCTGATATACCTTCATCATTCTGGTTCACACCAGTTATGTCTTTGAGCAAGTGGAAAGTGCCCCATTGTAGGGTAAAAGTCAGTGGTCATTGCTGAATATACCATATGAATTGACCACTGAATTAGATAGGTCTTCGCTCCAGGTTTTCGCAAGAGGTCCAGCCAAAAACTCCACAGACAATTTAGCTACTCCATGCTCTCATAGTGTAGTGCATAGAAGTAATTTTTAGGGTGTTAGGCAGCTCGGAATATTCCACTAATGTTAAACCCGTTCATATTATTCTTAATGTTACTAACGTGGATTAGTACTGTTCAATTCTATTCTGGGTGGTTTTACTCATGTACTAAGCAACAGGACTTGTGTGTGCTATTCTAAAGCACAAAATTGGGTTTGAATTATGCTGCATCCCAGACCCCTCTATGGGGCTGCTAGTAACCCAGAAAGCACAGACATCACACCGACAGGTATGTCAAGTGGGGTTCTGTGGTGCTACAATAACCTGGACTTTCACTCATAAGCATTGGTACACTGAACTAACTTCAGCCGTCCGTGAGCGGGAAAGCCAGACCATAGAGAACTAGGCTAGAGCCATAGTTTATGCAACATGGCACCCAATGTGATCACAGATTTTTTAGACCTTTGAGTAGTCTTTGTATATGCACACTCAAGAAAACCATCATTACAAATACACAGATTCATCTGTCGCAATCATGGTTACCTCCTACAGGAAATAGGGAAGCACTTATTACTGTATGTCTGTCAAGTGAGATTCTTAAAAAATTATTCCCCATCTGTGGTTTTCTATGTTTTTGAATCCCATGTTTTAACAATCTGTTCAATTAAAATGGCGGATCCTCCAAACTGCAATGGGAGTACATTGCAGAGAGGTAGTAACGTAACATCTCGAGAATAGAGGTGTCTCCAATACGGGGGGAATGGAGCAGTTACATTTCTAGCAACTGCACATGCAGCATATGCCTTTTACACATTTTACTCAAAGGTGGGGTTTGAGGCTATAAACGCTGCCTCAGGACAGTTTCAGGCTTGTAAACCAGCAGCACCACCTGCACACTATTGGGCATACCATTATCTAAAAATCCCTTTACCTTATCAAGAACACCAAAATTGGTTTGCTGGTGAACACACACACAACCACACACACAATTGGGTCCGGGAGCAATGAAGGGAACACATGGCCAGTACGTGCAGTATATACACTCTTTCTACATCCTGAGACCTTACCACTCGCTGAGGTTGTAGGAATCTTAAATTACACAGTCCCCTTATTCAGGTAACTCATACAATAGATGCTACAAACCATTAATACCAGAGCAGTTCTAGATGGATCAGTAGCCCACATCCGGTTGCCGTACAAGCAATCACTCCACAGACAATAAACACTATCATGAGTGAGATGCCCACAAAGCATGATGAATTTGCCCTCTGGAATGCTTCCAATACCACCCAGTTGGAGGCAGATCACCCTCACACGACACCCCAAGACAAGCATAGAAAACTGACTATGTGTCTTGGAATGTTGCCACCTGAAGAGGAGTGCAACATTTGGGGAAGGATAGTTTCATGCAATTACACTAACATGCATGGCACACCCTCTCTAGCAGTTCTCTCGGAGGTAGTAAACCAAGTACAAAGCGAGTACGGGGTTGCACTGGCTCTGGAATCAAGTATGAAGTTATTGGGAAATATCTCTGCAGTTTAATCCTTTATCCTAAGTAACATTAAGGGAGAAGCATCACCTCTGGCTTAACACCAGGGACATGCACCAATTCAAGTTCAAGATCATGAACAGGAGCCACTGTGAGCCTTGATAACTTTGGAACATGAGCCATTAAACCGCATTTAAAACCTAAAAGACACATTGATGGTTACAATAAGGAGAAACCGGTAATCGAAAGTAAAAAGAAACAGTGGGGTAGAGGGAAAGGATGGACTGGATTTCCAGGACCTTCGGAAGTTCAGGCGGGGTGGTTCTAATTTTAGAGACAGTGGTAAAATTAATAAGCCAGAACATTATCAGTATTCTGATAGCCAATCCTCACCATCTATGCAGCGCTCGAACAGTAAATGAGCACACGAAGGGATCGGCTTGTGAACCAAAGAAAAGAAGATTATAGCAAGCAGAAAGATGAAAAAAGACAAGAGACTAAGAGCAGTGCAAAGAGGGAAGATAAACGTTCAGACTAAAACTCAATTTAAAAAGAAAAAAGTGGTAGGACTTTCTAAGAACCATGCCGTACCAGCTACGGACACTCTTGCGGAACGGAACTTGTTCAAGAGAGCTTCTAGGCAGCGCAGCAGAAGTAGCAATAGTGCATCAGACATTCCAGAGATTTCTGGTGGCGAGTCCAACTGAGGATTTCATACAGATTGAGAGTCTAGGTAAACATGTAAATCCTCCCAATAAGGTTAACAATTTAGATATAATAATTGAGGGAAATATATATCACACAATTAAAGCAGTCTTCTGGCCGCATTTATCTGAGAATTATGACATAATACTGGCAGAAGATGATTGGTCGTCAGTATTCATTAGGACGGTGCCCTAAGACAGGAGATAGTACGAATAGCCTTTTGCTCTATACTACCAGAGGATATCAGGAAATTTACACTAGAGAGTGGGCTTTAAAAGCAAACTTCAGCTTTATACAGAAACCAAGTGAGTTGGGATAAACATTCTATTCCACATGCCATTCCCTTACGCAGTAAGCCCCAAGCACAGGCTCAATATTCCTTGAAGTCAGAAGCAAAGCTGACTATAAAGGCAATATTAATTCAACTACAATATCAGGACATTATAGTACCTGATCTTTCACCAATGGACACTCCCCTTTTTCCAGTTTGGATTCCAAACGGATCCTACAGAATAGTTTTAGAATACAGGAATCTAAAAACGAACATATGCAGTACAAAATGCACACAGCACTGGATATTTGTAGTGGGTACCATCTAGCCTTTAGCTTTGATGGAGTGCAGAACTCGTTCAAATGATTGCCCATGGGGTATAAGAACAGTCCTGTCCTATTCTCACCACACGTACTGCAGATCCTACAACCAGATCCTTAGATGCTATCCTATTCTTGAAGACATTTATCTCATAGATGATGACTTGCATGCACTCCTAACTAGGGTGGACCAGACAGTGAAAATTCTAACATCACAAAGTTTAAAAATGAACTTTGAATAATCAAATATTGCCTACTTAATGGTCACTTCTTTTGTATATGAATTATCCAACGAGGGCCTAGGTCTGGCACCTGATTTCCTTCAGAAATGAATGACCTTGCAACCTCCCAATACACTGAAGAAGTTATAATCCGTGTTGGGGTTTCTTAACTTTGGACAGGCTTACCTGCCACACTACACTGAGAGAGTGAAGCCCTTGCAGGACTTATTTTTCCAACATTATCTGAAAGACCATAGACAAGCAATCGCACTGATATCTTGTGTGTGCTGCAAGCAGACATACTAAAGACAAAATATTTACAGACTACAGATAACACAACAAACCTAGTTTTAAGAATAATGCCAAGCTATTCAGGTTAGACAGTGAGGGACAGACAATTCCAATAGCGAACACATCAGACTTGTCTTCTACAAAGGAGCATGTTTTGCTTCCATAAAATCCTTGCAGTTGTGTACACAGCAATTATGAAAGAGTGCCTGTTGGTGCAGGGAAAACTAATAATTTTGGTTTCTGTCCTTCCTGCACGAGAGACAGCTACTAAGGCTAGCATTCCCAATGCTTGAGCTCTACACCAGTTGTGGGTGCAGTGGGCCTCTCATAGGAATTCATTGGATGTAAGGTTTCAAAATGATGTGACTTTTTGGACACAAGCTTTCCTCCAATATAAGCAGAATGTCAATCTGCCTCCAAAAGTCTTACCCATTGAGTCACATCAGACTGTCTTCTATATGAACGGCTCTGCACAACAAGCGGTTGGCATAAAACAGAAGTACTCCACAGTCTTGCAATAGTGCAGGGTGTAGTTAAAGAAGGTGAGTTTCCCCCACAGAAAACATGCAATAGAATACTTGGTGATAGCACCACACAATATGCAGAAATTCATAATTTGGTACGTGTATTACAGAAAACTGACCTGGCAGTTCCCACACTAATAGTGTCAGATTCATAATTTTGTGTGGAGTGATGTAGATTGCAGAATGTAGACTTGAAACAATGGGTCCTTGAAGGATTCAAAAGGGAAACCGATTAAGAAAACCACAGCCCTGGGGATATGTAGCTATCTTACAAGAAAAACTTCTACTGGTCCATGTGACACACACCTTGGGTCCTCAACGTGACACAATTCAGTTCAAAGGGATTTGTACAGCCAACTTAGCTGCAAAGGCTGCAATGCAGACTGTTAAATTAGTGGCCTTAACCAGATCTCACATAAAGAGTGAAATAGATATATTAGCAGCGATACAAGCAACAGTTAAGAGTGAAACGCCTCTTGCAGTTTTTACTCCCAAATAGTACACCCTCAACTCAGATAACACCCCTATGATTGCTTTACCTGGAGTGGAAAATAAGATAATTTCCTATCAGCTGTCCAGATTTGACTTTATCGTAGCAGCCCGTGAGTGGTTACTGTGTGCTCATGCTGGGATAAATGAAACTGTAGCAATGTAACAGCAACGCAACTGGTGGCCATGTTTATATACACAGGCAAAGGATTATGTTTGTAAATGTGGTGTTTGTCAACAGATTAAAGCTTCCAGTGTTAGAAGACCTGAACAGACTCCCCTCGCAGTCTGCCTATGTCTGTTCCTGGCCTAGATAATCAAGGGAAGGTGGTGGAAGAAAACTAATATGAATTGGACCAACACGTAAATGTCTTACAGAATGTACAAGAGGTCAGAGACAAGTTATCTAATTTGAAGCAGTCTGAAGCCGCCATCGTCGAAGAGAAGGTGTCAGCAGCTGCTGATGGGTGGGTCATTCAAACAGGGGATCTCGTTCGAGAAGAGATCCAAGATAAGCAAGTTTTGGACAGTCCTACAGACCACCCAATCCAATTCTTGGTGTAAAAAAGACAAACTGTTAGAAATGTTGTTTCTGGTTGTTTCTGGTTGGCAGAGGTATGCACCATATCCCAGCAGGAACCACAATCCTAGTCAGGGTAAGTCACAAACACTCACTAAATTAACCTGTACTCACTCCCTGGTAGCTTGGCAGAGAGCAGTCAGGCTTAACTTAAGAGCCTGAATGAGTAAAGTATTTGTGCAGCAATTCAAACAGTAAAAACACCCCTTAAAAGGATACCACACCTAGTTAGGAAAATAGATCTTAATAAAACCAGACCAAAACAACAGAAATCCAATAAGTAGAACCTGAGTTATACACTTTTAAAGAATAAACTGAAATGCACTGCTTACAAACATAAAGAGCCAACCTGGGCTATTTGGTCACACTAGACCGGGTCAAATCCAAATGTTCAGGCTGACTGCGATGGAGCACGGCTAGGATACAGGGACCAGCCTTGGCCCGCAAGGAAGTACCTTGGTTGCGTGGTTATCAAAGACAAGATGTGGGGTGCAGTGAAGTTGATGCATTGTCATCGGTCCACACAGGTAGGTGAATGAGTCGGTTCTGAGCCATGCAAAAGCGATAATGCGTCAAGAATGGAGTTGATGCATCGTGCAGTAGTCAATGCAGCAGAGTTGATCCTTGCAACAGTGGCGATTATTCCACAGTGGAGAAGATGTGCCAGTTCCAAATCCTTGCATTGATGGCACTGCATGGATTCTACACAAGCAGCACTTCAAACCGACTTCCAAGGGTCCAGGACCGGGTTGGTACCACTTGGCAGGGCAGACTGACAGATGTCCAGGTGTGTAGCAGGTGAGTTGGAAATATTTTATCTCCCTGAGACTTCAATCAGGAGGCAAACCAGCAAGCCCTTTGAGTCACCCAGTTCTGTGTTCAAGTGATGTGGGTCCAGTCCTTCTCGCCCAGGCAAGGAGGGCAGCAGGTCAGCACAGCAAGAAAGCAGTTCTTCCTGAGCAGCAGTCCAGCACAGTGGCAGTTCTTCAGCAGCACAGCAGTCCTTCTTCCTGGCAGAGTATTTACAGGTCCAGGAGCGCACTGAAGTGGTGGTGTCTGAGGTCCAGTTCCTATACCCAGTGGGGCCTTTGAAGAAGAAAGGCTCTGAAGTGCACAGATGTCACCCCTTCCTACCTTGGCTCCAGACTCACTACACAAGGGTTGAGCAGTCCTTTGTGTGGGAACAAGACTTGACTATTCATCCTGCCCAGGATGGCCCAACAGGACACAGATGGCCCATCAAGTCACACGTAAGTTCTCTTTGTCTGTGGCTGTCTAGAGCGACTACACAAAGCCCAGCTGTAACGCAACCTGGACATGAAATCATAGACAGAAAGCAGGCACCAAATGGCTAAAGTTAGAAAATGCCAACTTTCTAGTTGTGGAATTTTCTGAATTACAATTTAAAATCCAATTTCACCATAGGTTGTGATTTTACATTGTGATTTCAGAGACACCAGACTGCTTAATGGATGGTCTAAGCTACTCTGGCGGCCTGGACTTCCAGTGCGAACTAATGTTGGCAAATGGACAAATTTCATCAGGGGAATGGCTTTCTGCTGAAAATGCAAGTACCTACAATTAACAAACTGGAAAGTATCCACTTACCTCAAAAGGAAATCTCTGGGGCAGTCCATTTGAGATTCTTAAGCTCATAAAATGAAGGTGGAAAAATGGCTCAAGTTTCTCAGTGAGGCTGCAGAAGAAAAGATGCCACTCGCCAACCAAGTATGGGCTCGATGCTTGTCAACGCTAAAGTACGAAGTCAAATGTCAAACACCAATGAAAATGCTATACCCAATTTTAGGTCGTTGCACTAAGAAAGAATCATTTCTTCACATTCAATAGGGCCTATTGGACATCTGAGAAGCTTTCTAAGATCTAACAAGGCACAGTAACAAAGTAAACTAAGTGCAAAAATCCAGGTGTCATAGATATACATATGTTTTAATGTGCCCAATGCTTGCAATATTCTGGCAAAATTTAAGTATTTATAAGACCAGGAATGACTAAAGAAAGACTCAATAACCAGGAAAGACTCCAGAAGCAGAGGTAAGCAAAGAGTAGCAACTTATTTTTACATGATCCTACTGGTCTGTCAAGAATTGCAAATGTATTATTGAATATCTGGAGTATCTAGCTATTTGTAGCTTTTGAGGTCAATAAGTCGAACCAGGAAGATGCTAGGATTCAGTTCTTCCTATAACGATTGGTTGATTGAGCCGTGCTAAGTCAAAACTCTAATGAACATATTCGCATTTGAGGTGCCGAACACACTGATGAAAGATTACTCAATACAGTCTAGGTAGCAGCCAGAAGGTCTGGCATTGTGTGGGGGTTACCCAAGTTTGCCACATCATATATGTAGGAGCATGAGGATGAAATGGAAATAGAACACGATTCATATCACAGGTTTGTTTTTTTGTGCATCATCTCTGCAATTTGTTTTCAACACTTTTCTGGACTGAATTAATGGATTTACTGGCATTTCCGACTCTGAGCACATTGGAACCAATTTCCAACCTGCAGCATGTAGGCTCTGACCCCTAAAACATGAAGTAAGTTTGGCAATATCCAATTGTCTTATTCAATCCTTTTGACCGTGCTGAAACTTGAAGTAAATGTACCAGATGTAAAAAAAAAGTACGTGTCATGTTATCAGGTAACAAGGCTGGAGGTACTATTTACCAACTGAAACTTGGCGAGAGTGGGGATGACACGGAGTATTTCTGTAAGAAAAGGTGGACTGTCCCCGTAGAGCGCTGTCCGGGCTGAAGCTTCATGTGTGTGGGTGGAAAACACACTACGCAACAACTCCCCAACAATTAACCACAGTTGCAAACAAACCATAAACCCTCATGTAGTCTGCAGACACAACGTTCATCAAGGGTATCTGGGCATAACTTCCCTCATGGCCATGACATATTTGCTAGGCAATTGTGATACAATGTTGCTGCACCAGGGCTTTGCTACGCAGATCTAGGATTTCATTTTGTTAACACCTCTCACTTTCTTACATCGCATTAAAGGACTCACTGCAGACTCCTTGTTTCAGGGCGGAGGGAGTAGTTTCTCCAGACATCACAGACAAAAGGTTTTGGGGAAGTGGGTCTTCATTTCAGCTCTCCTCTGTTGCAGTAGTCATGTTAGGCGGCTGTGGGCCAGCACTCGGAGAAATACTGTTGCAGCCTCCAGGTTGAATCTTCTCACAGCAATGCCTTCAAAGCAGTAGCGCTATGCTCCGGGGTAATGCAATCCTTTTGCTCCTCATTGTCGATAGCAGCACTCAATGATCACACCACATTTAACTGCCAGTTGATGCGCCTCAGGGACAGCTTAATGCAGTTCTCTCAAAACCCTCTGTAGCAAGGCCAGAGGCTAGTTCCATGACATACGTCTCTCGTATAGAACTCTGAGTAGTCAGCTAGTTCATAAGTTCCCCTTACTGGGAACACATGGGCCTATCCTCTTGGGACAGTCTCTTCTTTAGCAGTTTGACAAGGCCAGGCATGCTCTTTTCCTCTCTAAGTAGAGAGGCTACTAGGCCCTCCTTCAAAGAGACATTCCTCTAGCAGAAAGTGCTCACTTCTGGTGATGTCCCTTCCACTATGGGAGACTGCTGCCAGGCAGACACCAGTCATGGTCACACAGCAGCTCTTCTAACACTCCCTTCCATGGTCAAGAAGAACTTCAGATAAGGAAGAAAGTGGGATGGTTTGGATCCCACCTTTATACACATTTTTCACACAGGAGACGTGGATCTACTGTCTCAAAATTCAGAAACAATTTGGGATGGTTCTCTTAGTCCTTTTCAGGCAATGATGCTATTCACTACAGGTAATATTGGGGCTGTCTCCAAGCAGAAGCATCCACCGCAAGAGTACATTTAAGTGCTATGTTTGCACTCAGCTGTCATCAGCCTTTCTCAAGCAGTAAACGGGGACAAAAGGGCAGACTTGGCCTACAAACTTCCTTGCCTTGAAAACAGAAATTGCAGTTCCACCTTTCACCCCTACCATTAACCAAATGCAGTGCTTAGGAAGAACTAATCAACAGCCCACTATTAAGAAAATATTCACGGAATTTGTAAGGGTATCACCATTCTCCACCAACCTCACTTTAGTGTTTAGTTCTCCCCTCTTGTGTCACAGGAATACCATTAGGTTTTTTCCTGGCAGTGAACGGTATGCAAAAGGCTATACGTCTGCCCATCTAAATTAGCTGGGTATATAGTTAAGTCTATGACGGCCCTTACTCCGACTGGCCGTAAGACAAGTTTGACCACGGCGGAGATGGAGTAGTCTCCACTTTCATCTAACAATTGTGCACCCGAACCAAAATTGGGCAGATTAACCATAAATGCTGGCGGGAGGGGGACTGGGCTCATTGGAATTATGAGTTTTGAATTTCACAGAGATATCTGCTCCTGAGAGCAGTCGAAATCTCTGTGCGAAACTCCAAGGGCAAAACAATTTTGGAGTCAGCACGGAAATCCTGATTCCCCAAAACATGCAATCCCCCTTATTTTCCTGCCCCTGAAATTACCAGTATCTGGGTAACAGTAACTCTTGGTTGGGTAACTATGGGAATTATAAATGTTCACTGGTAAAGGATGTTTAAGTAACATTTTTGACAGGGGCTATCTGTTAGGCCTACCTGACTTCTGATCCATCGCAGTAAGCCTGGAATCTGGAGGTATGTCCTAGGCAACCGCAATCATTGACTTGTTATGCTGCTTTTATCTCTTCGCATTTTTGAGGAAAAAAAAATATTTTAGTACTCCTCTTTCTCACTTTTGCTCCTCTTTGAATTGGTTTGATTATTCACTGTGTTGTGTTTTTGACAATGTTAATTTTGGTACTGCTTTAGTACCTAACAGTACCCACAATGCATTTCCCTGGGGAAAAACTGCAGCTTAGTGTCACAGCTACCAGGAATTAGGCTGTGTTTTCTCAGTAGAACTGTGTTTTAACCTAGAAAAAACTGCATTATTAAGCTTGTTGCGGTCCCTACTCCTAAATTAATACCAGACTCTTACAATCTTGTCCAGAACACTAATCGTTGACACGTACCACTGCCCATCTAGAGGGCAGCTAATAATGGACTTCATCTTTTACACCGACAGACCCGACCACTGGGTTAACAGCTTTAACGCTCACCTCTTAGTCTCCAAAACCACCATCACAGTTCACAGTCGTAAACTAAATATCTCCCTACAAAAACAGCAGACCCTTACGGGCTTCATTTCCACAACCATTTTCGAGAATGGCACCATCCTGATACAGGCAAAAAATGAGAACCTCGAGTTCTTTGACTCCCTTTTCCTCACGCTAAAGAGGACCACATCCCTTATCCTACCACAGGCGCGGAACGCCCAACCGGGCAAACTCCAACTCCTAGCAAGTCACAGGACCCCGTTTGAGCCCCCTCCCCGAGCCCCACACCCGCCTCCCAATGACAACCACCACCAAACGTCCCCCGCAAAAGTGTCAACCGCCGCCCAACTCTACCCCTCCTCCATTCATATTCAGCACACCACAGTAGAGCCCCACTCCCATCTCCATTCACAACGGCCCCATGGCCTGCCCCCTCATACTCCTACAGCGCAGCCAATCACACAACTAGAGAGAGCTCCAACAGCCGCCCAACTCCACCCCACCATCAATCATAGTCAGCACACCAGAGTAGAGCCCAATTCACATACCCAGCTAGAGAGACCTCCAACAGCCGCCCAACTCCACACCTCCAGCAATCATAGGCAGATCACCAGAGTAGAGCCCCATTCACATTCCCACTCACAATGGCTCCTTGGCCCGCCCCCCCAACCTCCCACAGCGCAGCCTATCACCCAAATAGAAATAGCTCTACCATTTCCCCTGAACCCTACTAGAAATAACGTTACTTGCGGCTCGCCCTCCCACATCCTTCAAGACGGGTCCGCACACGCCTCCCCAACGCAGAACAACACCCTCCCTCCCCCTCCCACCCACACGAATAACCAGACGCATCGCGCCAGCCTTCGTGAAGCTCAACCTGAAACCACAGAGTTAATTCCCCCACCACCTCCGATCCATATCAGAAACATCGCTACAAGTCCACACTCACCCCCAACACAGAGCACCATCCAACTTCCTCCTCCCACTCACACAAACAACCGCACTGCCTCACACTTCTGGAAGCTCAGCTCGAAACCCTGGTCCGAGGCCTGAACGAAACCCTTTCCTCCCTAGCCAAAATTGGTGTGTCCACCCAACAGCCCGCTGACTCCCCTACCCCCGCCCTTCCCAGACTGCCCAAATCGCCTCCCCCCAACCTGACCCCCGCTCCCGCCAGATCGCTTCCATCCGTCACTATACCAGAGTCAGAGAAGCGAGCAGACAGACCGAGAAGAGTGAAACCCTCCCTTTCCCCCCAGGAAGCGATCACACTCGCCTCATCTTAAGACCACCCCGCGAACCCCGACAACATCACCTCACAGCCTTCACAGAGAGGGATCCCACCTGCCCGAACACAGGACCCCATGTTGATCTCCTGACCCAAGTCCTCGATTCAAGAAATTACAGGAGTGGGCAGGGTACATCCCCCCTAGAATACCCAGACCCCCGGCACTCCTAACCTCCCTAACCAGAGCCCAACCCAGCAAGTCGAGGCCCGATGAAGAACCCTGCATCAAATGCATGCTCATCAACAGCAGATCTGCCTCCAAACATGCAACAGAATTAGCAGCTGCTATCCTCTCCCATGACCTAGATGTAGCTTTTATCACGGAAACCTGGCTCAACACCCTGTCAGTCCCCATCATGGACATGCTGGTTCCGCCCGGATTTTCAATAACTCACAAAGACCGTCATAAGCAGAGAGATGGAGGCTTAGCTATCATTCATAAAAGTATTCTCTCTATCACGGAAAGTTCATCGTGCCTGTACAGCTCCTTCGAATACCTCTCAATCAAAATCAAATCATGCGCAAATAGATCGATACTATGCCATCTCCTCAACCACTCACCAGGCAATTCCAAGGAATTTGGAGTGCATCTCTCTGACCTAATCTCCCACTGCGCGCTCAACAACGCCAACAACATAATCCTGGGCAATCTCAACATAAGATGGAATGAAACAAATAACCAGCTGATCCAATCCCTCAATAGTCTTCTGCTAGAAAATGATCTGACACAACACTGCTCTGAAGAAACGCACCACTGAGGAGCGATAATCGACACAATCATTGCGGACAAACACACTATCACTATTGACTATATCACTCCAGTAGACTTGTCAGACCACCACTTAATTCTTTTCCATATCAACCAACCAGCGCCAACTCAAACAAGCTCTTCCCAAATGGGTCAGGAATACTGCCCAAGTCCCACGGAACAACCTTGAAGAAGAACTAAGCACGCTCCTCCCGAACACGACGGAGCACCTCTCAACCACAGATCTCACCTCTCTCTACCATTCCAACATGACGGCCACCCTAAACCGCCTGTCGCCCTTGAAACTAAAAAAAAACAGAAACACCCCATCCAGATCTTGGTTCACCTCAGACATCAATGATGAAAGAAGACATCTCAGATCCCTAAAAAGAATATGGAGGAGCAATTCCTCCGCCTATCACCGCGAACAACTCAAAGCAGCACGCAGAAACTACAACAAACACATCAAGAATAAAAAATCTTCTTTCTTCTGCTCCGCTCTAGATAATGCTAAAAACCGACCCAAAGAACTCTTTAGTATCATCAGAAGCCAAACATCCAAATCAAATACATCCGAGTTAGTGGCCTCCAAAGAACAATGCGACAACTTTGCCAGCTTTTTCAACGAAAAAATCGTCAAGATCGACCTCTCTCTCAGCATAAACCCCTCCTTTCTTAGGGAGACCAAGACACCAGCATTGATGGTCAGCACCCCATTGAACCCACCCACTCACTGGTCCGTCTTCACGCCTATTCAGGAAGCAGAGATAGTCATTCTGATCGCCAACTCCAAACCGTCATCCCACTCCCTGGATCAGCTACCTATAAATCTGGCCAAAGACCTGAAACACACCCTAGCCCCATTTTGGTGCAAGATCATCAACAGCTCGCTGAGCTCGGGAAACATCCCTGACTGCCTCAAGGTCGGCCAAGTCACGCCGCTACTAAAAAAAACAGGGCTGGACACGGAAGATATAAACAACTTTAGACCCGTGTCGAACCTACCTCTCTTATCCAAAATACTGGAGAGATGTGTTCTGCCACAGTTAACCCAACACTTGGAGAACATCAAGCTCCTGGACCCACACCAATCGGGATTCAGAAAGGGATGCAGCACTGAAACTGCAATCCTAAACGTCATAGACGATCTACACAAATCACTTGACTCAGACCAATGCTGCCTTCTGATTCACCTTGACTTATCGGCCACGTTCGATACAGTTGATCACACATTGCTCCTCAAAGTCCTTCAAGAAAGAGCAGGCATGGAATTGACGGTACTAAACTGGTTCTCCTCCTTTCTACACAATCGCTCGCAAAGAGTAAAAATTAAAAACTTTGAATCTGACCCTCTACCCATCATTAGAGGAGTCCCACAAGGGTCAGTACTCTCTCATCAACTCTTCAATATCTACATGGAACCCCTCACCACACTACTCAGGAATTCCAACATCACCTTCCACCTCTACGCTGATGACACGCAGCTTTATCTGGAAACCACCTCCATGGACGACATGCTCAAACTTAATGACACGCTCAAAGAGGTTTAACAATGGCTCTCACAAAACCGCCTGAAGCTTAATCAAGAAAAAACTGAAGTTCTACTCATCTCCAACAGAGACGAAAACCCCCAAATCGAAGAATGACTCAAAGCCGTCGATGCCCTCAATGGCACCCTTAAGCGGAAGGACTCTGTAAAGTCCCTAGGTATCACCCTAGACCCCAAACTAGACATGAAAAAACACATCGTTGGTTCCGCCAAAAGCGCGTTCCTCAATCTGAAACTTCTCTACAAAATAAAACCCTTCCTTCCTCCGAAAGACCTTCAACAGGCCACTCAAGTTCTGGTGCTCTCCAGAATTGACTATGGAATCGCAGCCCTGACCGGATCAGCTAAATCGCACCTAGGCCCCTTGAAAACCACCCTCAATGCCGCAGCTAGAATGGTCACAGGAACCAAGAAATTCGATTACATTTCTCCCGCTCTAAAGGAACTGAAATGGCTCACAATTGAACAACGAGCCTACTTGCGAACAGCATGTCTTACGCACAAAGCCCTTCACACAGGCAAACCAGAATACCTGGCCGCGATGTGGTACTGAAAATTCTGGACCCGTGTTATAAACATCGTCATATCATGACGATTTTGGTATCAGCAGACCCAGTACTTCAGTTGGCGCACTACGTGGGGCGATTTCAGCGGTACCGGTCCAAGCCTGAGGTTCGTGAGGAGCTTCGTGTGAAATTCTGGAGGAAGGCCAACCACTTCATCGACCCCTGTATGTCGTGGTGGTCCGAAAGTCTTTGCTGCGAGGTCCCCCGCTTCCCAACGGCTACAAAGGACTGCTGCCCTGACTATCGCCCTGTCTTGGACCCTTTGATGATTTGTAGAGCGAGACGCTAGACGAGTCTTCTGGTGACGTCATCGATACCTCAGTTAAGTATGAGTGGAGCGTCTCCCAGTCCTTAGTTTTGATTCTTAGTTTTTGCGTATCCCCTTGGGATCTTTGATTTGAAACATGCAAGTACCAAAGCCGAGGGACTCGTGTATTCACGAGACTATCGTATTCGATAATCCTTTGAAGTTTGAAGCTAGACTAGAGAGCGAAGATGCCTGGTTTTAGCAGACTTGGAAATTTGTTTTGTTGTGGTCGAAATAGGGATTCCCGATTGGAGGACTCGTGTCCGGTTCCTCCGATTGGAACTCCAACCTATGAGCTTTATGTGAAGCACGGCGTGGGCCCCATCACGTATAATGAAGTATGGATCCGGTACACCAGGAAGGATGGTGTCTTAAAATGGCCCCAATATGGTAGCTTTGACACGGAAGTTTTAGATAATTTAGAAACTAGACTTTTCAAGAAGAAAGCCCGTCCGGCGATGTTTGACTCTTTTCGCCTCTGGCGAAAGGAAGCCAAGCAGAAAGAAATTAAATTAGCAAAGAAAAATAAAAGAGAAAAGGGTATCTCGATAATGCAAGCTGCTATGCAGTATAAAGACAACGAAGAGGAGCAAGCGAGTGAGCAGTTGCACAGGCAACGTAAAATGGCAATTGATAAATGCTACCCAGTTTTGTCGCCTCTCCAGCAAGAGGTAACAAAAGAACTTGAAAAAGATCCTTTAATGTCTCATTTATTGAGTTCGCCACCCCCCTATGCGCAGAGTGCTACAGCACCTCCGCAACCTTTGGTTGTGCAACCTCCGGTTGTTGTGCCTCAGGTTCTTCCACAGCCGCCAGCTGCTCTTCAGTTGGCTCCTACTGCTACGGCGCAGCCTCCTCAAGGGCCGCCGACTTTGCTACCTGCTCCGCCTTTACTTCTTACGACTTTACCTACTGCATTGACTACCTCTTCCGATATTCCTTCTGCTACTGCCTCTGCGTCTGCCTTGCCTCACTCTGTTTTTCCTCCTGTTCTTTCATTGACTTCTCTTTGGGGCAGCAAGTATGACCCCTGTTTCAACGCACAAGCAGTCGCGCAGTCAACTGCCCGACTCTAGAGAGCGGAAAACATTGGATTATTTGGCACATAAATGGGTTACTGACCCCACAAGATATGAGCTAGAGTCTGTTATGGATGTCTTCCATCAGTGGGAAGCACCGAAGCAGAGATATGTTTTTGAGAAAATGTGTGTTTTTCTTTGTGAGGATTTGGAGGATAATGATTTGGAGCCCAATCCACCTGAACTATGCCATGTACGGTTTGAGTTTGCGAAAGGCACGATTGTGGGTTCCGATGTTGAGAGGGCAGTTGCGACATTGTTGTCACTTCGGAGTGAGGGTATTTCTCGATCGTTGTTTGAGCCTGATCCCTCCGTTAGGAGGAAAGCGAGACAGTATCCAATGAGAGAGGTTCCTCCGGTATGGAAAGAAGCAGTTCAGGCTGATGTAGGTCGTAATATTGATGCCGTACCGGCTCACTTTCAGCGTGTTTGGGTACATGTTCCTTGGAAACGAGCCGAAGTTTTGGCCCTTACGCAGACTTTACCTGACCCCCGTAAAAATCCTGCAGGGTATTAAAAGGAATTATCACAGACTGCAGACTCATGTATTATGAACTTAGCTGATATAGACATGTTGTTTGGAAATGTGGTTCCACAGCCTCTATGGGGTATGATTCGTCACACGGATCATGCGCAGGAGTTAGGTGACACATGGGCTAATATTAGTGCGGCAAATGACAGACAAGTAGGCGGTGCTAAACCTGAGCCCTTAGTAGCAGAACTCCCTTGTAAGATCGTTACTTACAGGAAGACTTTAATGCCTGCGAAGCGTGTGAATTGGGATAAACTGTCTGCATGTAAGCAGAAGAAAGAGGAAACCGTGTCTGATTTCTTCACTAGGTTTGAGGAGACGTTTATCGACCACAGTGGTCAAGACATGAGTACAGAAGGCGGTCAACGGTTGTTCGTTGACAAGTTTGTGCACAATTTGCTCCCTGAGTTGTGTAAGAAATTGAAGGATTCAGAGAGTTCTTGGGCCGTTTCCTCATCGGCACAGATATTGGCTACTGCACAGTATTATGAAAATAGGGATAAGGATGAGAAGGATAGAGCAGACAAGAAAACTAAAGAATTGAAGACAAAGGTTCTTTTACAGCAAGCGTATCCGCCTTGTAGTAATCAGCGTGATTACCAGCAACCCCAGCAGTTTCAGAGGAACTCGCAAAGGTTCAAGTTTTCTCAACCACGTTTTCCCGTAGGTCCTAATCAATGTGCATATTGCAAGGAAGAGGGTCATTTTAAGAGTAGTTGCCCTGCGTTGTTACAACGTATGAATGGTGTTTCTAGCGCAAGAGGTCGAGGTGCTTCACAAGCACCTAGAGGTAGAGGACGTGGAAATTTCCCCCAGAACGGGCATCCCTTCCCGCCTCAAAATTCAATGAATAGTTTTGATCAGCAGAATAACGCGTCTGGTAGGACGACTCAGTATTATGCTGATGACTACTATGCAGAAGATGAGAATATGGAAGGTAATGATTGCTAGGACAGCCATGGACAAAGAGAGGGAGTTGTTTCAGTTCCAGTAGATCAGAGTGGACCTTATGTTGAAGTGATTACATCAGGTGTGTCACAACCTTTTCTGTTGGATACTGGTGCTACGAAGAGTTCTATTATGCACTCTAAACTCCCTGGCGCACCTTTGTCTGGCGAAACAAATGTTTCAGTAGGTTTTTCTGGCGCCCCGGTTAGGAACCCGATTTCTAGTCCTATGTCTCTGTCTGTTGGACCTTGTGAATTCGAAGCACCCCTTATTCTGACGACAGGTTGTGGTGAGAACTTGTTAGGATTGGATCTGTTGAAAAGATTATATGCGACATTGTATTGTTCTCCTTCAGGAGTACAACTTACACTAGGTAAGAAAGTGGTGTCCTCAATGTATTTGTCGAAAGATAGACTTCCGGCAGAATTGTCATCTCTTCCTGATATTCTGTGGGCTACTGGCCCTAATGATGTGGGCCTTTTTGAAATACCACCATATGTCGTGACATTAAAAGCGAACGTTAAAATGCCACGAATTCCCCAATACAAGATCTCTCATGAAGGTGAAAAGGCGTTGTTAGCTATCATTTATGATTTGATTGAAAAGGATGTGATTGAGGAAACAAGAGGTAATGTTTGCAATAGCCCTGTTTTGCCTTTCCTAAAACGAACTGACTCAGCCACCCGTCTACAGATTTGTGATCGATCTTAGAGAGGTGAATAAAATTGTTGTGCCACAATTTCCAGTTGTTCCTGATATCACTGCCTTATTAACTATGATTCCAGCTTCAGCCACTTGGTTCTCGGTGATTGATTTGAAGAATGCTTTCTTCAGCATCCTGATTGCCGAGGAAAGTAGGGATATTTTCGGCTTCTGTCTAAGAGGCCGAAGCTTCCGGTTCAAACGCGCTCCTCAAGGCTATTGTGAGAGTCCGTCAATCTATAGTCAGGCTTTAAAAACACAGCTTGATACGATTGTTTTACCTGATGGTGCTACACTTATCCAATATGTCGACGATTTGTTAATCGCTGCAGATACTGAAGAGATTTGTAAAGAAGCTACCTTATCGTTGTTGCGTCATTTGTCTGCTTTGCATCACAAAGTGTCTCTTTCAAAATTACAGTATTGTCGACAAGAAGTGACCTACTTAGGTCATCTCTTATCGAAGGAGGGAAGAAGATTGACCCCAGAAAGAATTCAGGCGATTGCAAAAATGAGTGTGCCTGTTACACAGAGAGAAGTGCGTGCTTTCTTGGGTATCACGTCATATTGCAGACAATGGATACCAAATTTTTCTTTGCTGGCCAAACCGCTAATGGCACTGACCTGTAAAGATACACCAAATCCCCTTCCGTGGTCTGAAGATTGTCAGACAAGTTTTTCTGAATTGCGTAAGGCATTATGTTCGGCTCCTGTGTTGGGTACCCCCAACTACAGTAAGCATTTTTTACACTATATGTCCATGAGAAAGAAGGTTGCGCGTTGTCAGTGTTGACACAGTCTTTTGGGGACAAGCAGCGTCCATGTGCGTATTTCTCATCAACCTTGGATCCGGTAGCTAAAGCGTTGCCGAGTTGTTTGAGAGCTACAGCGGCAGCAGCTGTTTCTATTCGACAGTCTGCTGGTTTGGTGATGAATAATACATTGATTGTAATGGTTCCACATGCAGTGGACACTTTGCTAAACAGGACCAAGACACAGCACTTAACTAGTGCTCGGTTGTCAGGCTATGAGTTGACACTTTTAGCGAGTCATGTGCACATAAAAAGATGCAACACGTTGAATCCAGCTACGTTGTTACCGATTATAGCAGAAACAGATGTTTCTGAACAACATGATTGCTTTCTTAAGACAGAGGAAGAAACGAAAGGGAGAGTAGATCTTAAGGACACTCCTCTTGTGAAGTGTGATGATACCTTATGGGTGGATGGTTCGTGCTTCAAGCTTCCGAATGGTGATACGACTGCGGCATATGCTGTTACGACTTTGCATACGATTGTTGAAGCTGCACGCATCCCACATAATTCAGCTCAAGCAGCAGAGTTGATTGCACTTACGAGAGCGTGTGTGTTATCAAAAGGAATGAAAGTGACCATATATACTGACAGCCAGTATGAGTTTGGTGTGGCCCATAGTTTTGGACGATTGTGGAAAGAGCGTGGGTTCCTGACTTCGCATGGAGCCAAGATACAGCATGGTCAGTTGGTGAATGAGCTTCTTGAGTCACTTACTTTGCCGTTGCAAGTCGCGATTGTGAAATGCAGTGCACATAAGAAGGTTACCGATTATGTTGGTCGTGGTAATGCATTTGCTGATGAAGTTGCAAAAGAAACAGCGAGAGATGTGATGAGTCGAATGTATGTTGCGGGCCCTGCAAGATGGATTGGTGACGTTGGAATGTGTGAAGATACGATAGAAAGTGTGAAGTCCATTCAAGATGAAGCTACAGAGAAAGAGTTGAGTGTGTGGAGAGAGAGTACGGGTAAATTAGATGCGAAAGGTTGTTGGGTTGAATTGTCAGAACATCAGCGATGGTTGCTACCTGATGCGTATGTGCTTGCAGTGGTTACAATGGCGCATGGAATGGCCCATATCAGTGTGAAAGGGATCTGTAAGTTGTTGGCTCCAGTATGGCAAAATGCTGGAATTCCGAAGTGTGCAGAGAATGTGGTCAAGAATTGCATGGTTTGTCTGAAATACAATCCTGGTAGGGGGAACTCCAACTCCAGCTGGTCATTTTGCACCTCCAACGTATCCGTTTGAGGTTTTGCACATGGAGAGGTGCAACAACTTGAAATACGTACCCGTTGTTGTTTGTGCCTTTTCGAGATGGGTAGAAGCATATCCCCTGAAAGACAATACTGCATTATCCACAGCTAAAGCCCTTGTCAAAGAGTTTTTCCCTAGGTTCGGCTTGCCGAGAATGGTCTGGAGTGATAATGGGAGTGAATTTGTGGGCCGAGTGATGAAGAGAGTATGTGGAGGGCTAGGTATACGCCAGAGGTTCCATGCTGCAAATCACCCCCAATCAGCTGGACTAGTAGAGTGCTACAATGGCACATTAAAACTGAAATTGGCCAAAATACAAGCGAGCTCTAGTCTTAAATGGCCTGATGCGTTACCATTAGCACTTTTATCGACAAGAATGACTGTGCATTCACGAGTGGGACTTAGTCCGTACGAGATTGTGTTTGGCCGCCCGGCCAACGTATGGGGAGTGCCAAGGCCGACAAAATTCAGTGAGATTGAACACCCTGTACTGCTTGATTACTTATATGATTTGAAGGCTAAATTGCGTGTTTTACACCAACAGGTTCACAATACTCTGTCTCAGGTCTCTGAAGATCCAGGTCACATCATCGATCCTGGTTCATGGGTCCTCATTAAAAACTTCCAGCGGACAAAGAATGATCAGCCCCGTTGGACCGGCCCCCACCTAGTCCTTTTGTCAATGAGATCAGCCGTGCGAGTGGAAGGAAAGAAAAACTGGATCCACGGCGTACACTGTAAGAGGGTCCCTTTGCCTCTGCCGTACGACCGGTGGGTCCAGGAGGGTATTGCTGACTCTGAGACTGAGACTGTGCCTCGTTTTCTGCCTTTCAGCGATGCACGTGTAAAAGGAACAAGTTCTGAACGTGAAAGTGACAATATTTTGCAAGAAACTGTGCCACCGTCAATTCGATTGGACACTACCGAGCCTGAACTTTTGTTCCAAGACCAGACATTATCTGGAAAAAGCCGTTATAATCTGAGGCCGAGAACTATGGACAAATAAATTCTTTTTCTTTGCTATTTTTGAAAGTGCAGCTCTCTCATCTGAGAAACTTTTTTATTTTTGTTTTTCGAACCACCATCCGGGTTCAGCTGTAGGGTCGCGGGCGACAAGTCTTTGGAGTGCAAGCCGAAGACACAAGGTCAACGGTTCTGGTTGGTTCTTGGGCGTGTCCCTTGGACTGACAGGCGCATTCCTTAGCAAGGCACCCTACATCCGCGAGCAGCAACGTTAGAGGATGGAGTTTTTCGAGATGGAGAGGCCTGCCAAAGAGATGAACTTTAAAGCCAAAATGTGTATAATGATGACCAGAAAACGTTTTTTGATATTATGCATTTTCATGCTGTTTAGTGTAATGATGTTTTTAATAGGATATGTTTTATTTTATTTTCGAGTGATGTTTGCACCCACTACACAGCCCATGCCTCCTTCTACTGTTTCCTCGCATTATTTTCACCCTCTACCTGAACATGAGACCGTTAGGAGAATAGAGTTTATCAATAACTCCTTCGTTCAGCTATTGCACCAACACCAATTAGTAGTGAACACGACTAACTGTTGGGTGTGTGGTCTTATGCCTCATACAACTGATAAAGGTATTCCTTACCTGGTCCTGCCTTTCAGCCATAATGGTTCTGTGTGGGCATACAGAACAATGTTCATCTATGCTCGTGAAGTCCACCCCCTACGCTCTGTAAAAGAAAATCCAAAGAATAGTGCTCTAGTTAAGGGTATAGTAGATATGATCGGAGAAGCTACTTCCTATGAGACTACCCCGAGAGATGAGACACTAGCGTATATTGGATGGAACATAACCGGATATGGAGTTACTCTGAGTGAGAACCAACAAGCAAAAAGATCCCCCCCGATTTGGATTGTACCCCATCAGGGTCACCTATGTCTGCAAGGTAATGGCAAGAATCCAAGAGCTCAGTTAGGAAAGAGTATCTGCACGGAGACATATGTTTTTGAATCTCAGAATTCCCCTTCGTTCCCAGCAGCTAAGGGTACCTATTTCATCTGTCATGATAGAGCATACACATGGTTGCCCCCTGACTTCTCGGGCACATGTTTTGTTTCGTTCCTGTTGCCTCCCACCTACACAGCTGCGGCAGATTACCACAAGACAAGGATAGAGGTGTTTTCAGTAAAGAAGACACTGCAGGACAAGAATTGGGAGACTTCTTTAAGGGTTTTCTGCCGTTCTGGGGACCAATGGTTAACAGCAGGAACATAAGGCAATTGACAAGGGTGGTTGAGTCCACCGTAGTTGAAACTGCCGGTGCCCTTAGTAACTTGACTGCTGAGCTTGAGTCGGATCGTCTTATGACTCTTCAGAACAGGGTTGCACTAGATGTCATACTTGCAGACCGAGGTGGGGTATGTAAAGTGATCCAATCAAGTTGCTGTGTTTTCATTCCAGATAACGCTCCGACAGTGTACCAGGCCATTTCCAAACTACATAAGATCTCTGAATCTATTCATGTGGATAAAGGAGATTGGTCGTTGATGGGATGGTTCTGGGAACTAATATCCTCCTGGGGATGGAAGATTCTGATGGTCATTGGGATGATCTTAGCTATTCTTTTCCTGTTCTGTCTGTGCGTACAGTGTGCTCCTACTATATGTGGCCTCTGTGCTACATTATTTGTAAGGAAACCTGTATCGAGAGACGAGATAAGTAATAGGATGATGCTACAGCAACATCTTAATGATTTTATGAATATAGATGTGGACTCAGATTAGCGTGAGTGTAGGTTAATTGCCTATGTAAGGGCAAAAGGAGGGTCTGTGGTACTGAAAATTCTGGACCAGTGTTATAAACATCGTCATATCATGACGATTTTGGTATCAGCAGACCGAGAATGACGAGTATACTATATACAAGCATTTTCGTCGTATTCAAGTGGAGAGATCACCCTGAAATCAGAGATTTCGTTCTGAACCCTCGGGTTCCATTTTGTATGCGGCAGCCATTTTGTGGTTGCCCTCACATAGGCCGCTGACTAAGGCCGAATGAGTCTTTTGGGACACGTACACCTTTAGCTGACTTCTGTGTGACCTGGGCAAGCTGACTCCATTGCCCGAAGCCAAACCTGTTTGGTCGGTTCCTTCTCTGTGGCCGATCGAGATTAGGACCAAGGCACAGCATACCATAAACCCTTTGTTGTCTACAACTATGCCTAATCTTACACACACCTGTCTCTGTTTCTTGCTTTATGACCTGCTTTACGATGAGGAGGTGCCCGATTTTATTAGGGGTCCGTCCGATATCTGATGAAAAGTGTTGGGCCTTGCCGGGTAATTGATCGTGGGCTGGACAAACTGAAATGGGCTTGTCATCATGACTCTGCTTTTTCTTTGTCGTAGAAATATGTGAATGGTCAACTGTAAAATAAGGAATGTTTGCCTAAAGCATAATATTTTGTATAAAAGGGATGGCTGGCTTTGTAAGATGGAGCAGCCTCCTGAGAACATACACCGTGTTGTACTTCTAGGATGCCTGTTACTGGTTGCAGCCAATAAAATTCGATCTTTGACATCACCAAGAAGACTCTGTGTTTCTGTAGTCTGAGACAGGAGAACTCGAAGTCTTTGGGTGTGTCCCCTGGCACCGCTGGGTTCTTAAAAACCCAGTACTTCAGCGAAACTCAAAAGGGCCGGCCAGTCCAGGAATCTCAGAAGCTCCAACACGTTCCTTCTCATTCCATTGAAATCTCGGAAACGCAAAACTACAAGTAAATCCTTTGCGGGAAATGCACCCAAGATCTGGAACTCCATCCCCCCCACATTAGAATGAACTCCTATTTCCTGAAATTCAAGACTTTACTCAAAGCCCTCTTCCTTGAGTGCACCTGAACTTAATGGGAAGAACATAGCACCCCCCTGTGGACCTAATGATCTGTATGGTAATGTTATTTGCAATGCTCAAAAGTTGACCAGATGTGGATTCTGCCTTCGCCGTTAAGGCACATTGTTTGCCTGATGTGAAGCGCTCTGATACCCTTGGGTCCAGCTAGCGCTATACAAAACTTATAATAAATAAATACATAAAAGAGGACACATAGATCCGAAAATCTAATTAATGGCTTATGCACGTGGCCTGATACAATAATGTCTAGAAGTGTGGCACAAACTCTGCTTTCTTGTGTGAAATAGTTTTGGCAGGACGAAATGACCATTACGTTTCTCACCCTATCCTTGTCTTCCTCCACAAATTTTCTTTTCCACCCACTTCCCTCATCATGTCTCAAGATTCCATTCCTCCCTTAACAAGTGTCCCATTTCCACTCCACCACATTTTATGCCTTCTTTCACGAGTTTCCTATTTAAAGTCTTGCAAATGTTGTGGGAGACAGAAAGGCATTTTAAGTGTGATGCCATGTTTTCTCTTTGCTTTTTCACAGCAAATAAGGCAACTCTACACTTTAGGCAAGGTGTGGTGTTTTGGCACCATTACTATTTGATATAATGGGCAATCTCTCTATTGCGCATAAGTAGGAAAGGCCCTGAATGAGTGTACCTTATAAAAATACACCTGAAAACCTAGAAAGAAGAGGAATTTATTCTTGGGATCCATAATACATGACAACTTAAACAGGTTTTCTGCGCATTTGAGCAGGGATTTTAAGTTAGGCAAATTGTTTGGCTTCTGGTTTCTATACTTCTCTTGGAAATATTTCATTTTTTTCTATTTCTACGATTGACTCAGTTGAATGATCTGGTTCACAAATGGGCTGAATGAATTCTTCTAATGAAGACAAATTAAAATATCTTGAAGAATTCTCATATATCAAACTTAATCTACACAGCTTTAATTCTACTCTTCATTGAAATAGCTCAAACAACATTTTTGAAACGTCACAAAGAAAGATGGAGGGTTTAGAGATAGTATTTTAAAAGCTGGAGATAAATGGGAGCAGAACAATAAAGCCTTAAAGAAAGAGTTCTAGCTATGAGTAACCTTGAAATAGGAGATGGAAAGGAAATCAGAGGTGTTACTCTAGTGGACCAAGAACAGATGGAAAGAAAGTTAGTAACAGTAGGATAATACTATAGCTAAGCGGAACTACTTATACTGTAGGCCACATGTCATGGTTCAGAGTCTGTCCCAGAAATATTAAGAAGTAAAACTATGTAAAATGATGTAAACTATATGGTACCTAAGACTGAAATGAAAGCATTTATAAATTGTGAACTATGTCATCATTATTGTGACAGTTGCAGGCACATTTTTCTTCAAACTGCTACTTTAAACATTAAAAACAATGTTTAGAATGTAGGTGTTGCTACATTTTCAAGGAAAAAAACAAATGTATCAAATGAATTAAGAAAGGTGGCAGGAAGAAAGACAAGTTGTCAACATGTCTAATCACAATACTATCAAAATTAAATGTACCTGCTATCTTCTTCTTCTAGTTTCTTGGCTGCCTGCTTAGACAATTTAATCTGAAAGTCTAGTCTCTGTAGGAAATCTTTGGCAGACAGTTCTTCAGGTTCAGCGGGTTGGTTGACAGATTCTTGAGGACTCTGACAGGGCATACTCTCTTCGAGTGCTGTCAGCGGTTCTTCCTCCTGACCCATTGAGCTGTCTAGAGTTTCATTATCTGGAGAGTCTAATGAGTTAAATCCATTGAAAAGCGGCTTCTTCTCTGATACAACAGGGATTTGCAAGGTTTTGCGCAAAAAGATACAGTCACTAGTAAAGAGTTTGTTAGCCCTTTTTATTTGCTCCATCTAGAAAACACATAAAAAGAAAGGATGTAATTGCAGAACCACTAATCCATAAAATAAGTAGCAGCAGTGTGAATGTAGCACAAACTCTGTAACTTGCTGCGAGTAACAATATGTTGAAGAGTCAGCACGGCTTGCACAACACCAGTCACCAACAGCAGCAGAGAGATCTACATTGTACTATTTTGTTAAAGCCTGCCATAACATGGACATGTAAAACAATTATTCATATAAATAAGGATAGATGCATACTCATGGGTTTCATAAACAAGAATTAAAGCTTATCCCTTCATAAATGGTACATTTGAAAAAGCATAATTAAAACTACCCATGCACGTATGTATACTCCTAATGTTCAGAAAAGAGTTTCAGATAGCTTATATAGAATGCATAGTTAGAGTATTGTCACTGCACCACAGGGTGAATGTGGGCAACTGGGCCCCAACCGTGGTGGCTGAATTAGGGTGCCACTGGTGTACTGGGATCCACCTTACTATGCATCTGCAAAGTGGGGCTAAGTACTCTTTTTCTGCACTTAATTCCAGAGTAGGAAGCACGTGCAGTCAAAGATTTCTTGGGAGGGGGGGCTAGTTTGGGGGCAAAGACTCTATTCAACAATCAACCAAGAGACTTAATAAAAAAGTATGTTTGATATCACAGTGGTACGAAATACTACTCACTTAAATAGGTATCAGACTTAAAGTTAAGCGATCTCACCCAAGGCTTAATCTAAAATACTAAGCCCACACACCAGGGCCGCCACCCTATAGAAGATGTCACCACTGCAAGTCGAGTTTAGGCAAAATTAGGCACAGGCACAAATTCCACTAAGCGGATGCCCTTGGGCTACTGGTGGATCCGTTTGCATAGTTTTCTTAGCATTAAGGATAACTCCTTATTGCACTTTGAGTTTTCTCACATTTACACTCTGACAGACTCTGGAGGGCCATAAACTCACTGTTGCCTGCTCAGTGAAAGTGTCAGCCTAACTTGCGGCTTGACAGGCGCTGTCTGCTGACCAATGTAGCCTATTCGATGAGAGACAACTGCCTCAAACTCAACTCCGACAATACTGATGTACTTCTCTTTGGGAAGAACACCTCAGTAGGGGCCTGCAGATGGTGACCAGCATAACTTGGGCCAAAACCACACCGACAGACCATGCACGCAACCTCAGCATCATCCTTGACAGCCAAATGACCATGAAACGAAAAATCAACGCAGTTGCATCCTTTAGCTTCCACCCCCTTCGAATGCTCTGCAAAATCTACAGCTAAATCTCTATCAATACCAGAAAGTCTGTCACGCAGGCCCTTCTCACCAGCCGCCCCAACTACACCAACGCCATCTATGCCAGAATCTCCACCCAGCACCTCAAAAAACTCAAGACCATACGGAACACAACAACCAGGCTCATTCCAGACCACCCCAAATTGACCCACATTACCCCCACCTCAGAAACCTCCACTGGCTCCCCATCCAGAAGAGATGCCAGTTCATGCACACATACAAAGTCTTGCATGACCAAGGATTATCCTACATCAACCAATCGACTAAACTTCCATGTGCCCGCAAGACACCTACGCTCCGCCTCACTCGCTATCGCATTCACCCCCACATCCATTGCAGCCGTAGCGAGGGCTGCTCCTTCTCCTACATCGACTGGCAAGTCCTGCGACAACTTGCCCCTACACATCCAAATGCACCCTCCCTGGCAGACTACAGGAAGAAGCTCAAGACCTGGCTTTTTGATGGAGACTTGGTACCCTCAGTACCCTGATACCCTGAGGGTGATGGTGCTGAACTTTACAAAAGCTGTTTTTTTGCTGCTATTTCTTCTTGCTCAGCGGGGATTTGGGTTCTCTTTTTCTCGTGCCGGATGCTGCAGATGACAGCTTGACAGGCAGAAGAGGTAAAACTGGTCCTTGGGAGATTTCTGGTCTTCAGGAGACATGGTCTCTGGGGCATGTGGCACCCGATAGGTGCCACCTCAAGCAAGGGAAGGCTACCTGCTTCCGTTGGGATTTGTCCCTCATGGCTGTGCAGCATACTGGCAGAAGCAGCACAAGTCCTCCAACTAAAAGTACCGTTTGGCAGGAAGCTATGCAGCTATGCTTCTTCATGCAGTTCACTATTAGAAAAATGCTCAGGAAACACGATGACCTGTTGCAGCACAGATCGATCCAGGCAATGCTAACACTAGTCAACTTCTTCTGGGTGTCCCACACTCCGGGATCATAGACGGGCTTCTCTTCCTGGGTGGTCTCTTTTCCTGCAGGGCCAGGCACTCTAGCCTTCACGAGTAGGCCGGCAAGCATCTAGGTGCCAGACATATCCACATATTCTCCAGCAAGGTATAGCCTTCAGGTGATGTCTCCTCACCACTGGGAGACTGGCTGCATTGCCGACATCTCCCGGTCTTAGCTGTCACTGCAGTTCCTGAAGTAGAAGTGAAGGACAAACGCATGGGCTGGCCCCGTCTAGGACCTTCCTCACCTTTAAGAACAGAATCTGTGACTCACCCGTTTCCCCCACCATCTACCAAATGGCAGTGTTCAAATCTAATCAGCAATCTTCTTATAATAGTCTTCATTCTATCTCATATCAGTGTGTGGGTTTCCACCCTCTTGTTTTATTCCAGTCCTCCATATTGTGCGAAGCTAAACCAGGGACCATCCAAAATAGATCTAATTGGTCCGTTAAACATACCAACATTACACAGTCTCACGATGATGTATGGGCCACACATACACATTGTACACAATCCCTCAACAAGCACACTGGATGTCAGCACTATACTGAAGCAGAATTTTTACTCAACTTGGGGTCATTAGACACAGAAACAATGTCTGATCAGGACTATTACATCACAAAAATTGGTACCTTTCCATCACTGTCTTCTGTCAACAAGCCAGGACATGGAGAGGAGGCCAGTCATTATAAAGGGAGCGCTCATTGAGAACTTACAGATCACAGAACGATTTCTAGATCTTGGCATTGCATGGGGCAGGCCTCAGCTGATACTAAATGACCATTCTCGTTCAAAACTATGATTGAAAGACTTTTTGATAATTTTGATTTACAGTGACCAAGTCCAGTACAAAACCGAAGCATAATGGTGGAATGAAATTGTGGAAGAACAGAAAACGGCACGACAGCTCTTTATAAGAGACTCTTCTGTGACAGATGGTGATAATTGGGGAGACAGCTGTATGAGATTTGGGAGCAGAAAATACAGATTCTGGGGAGGACAAAGTATTGGATGATGGAGGTAGCAGAGGAAGTGGATCACCTGGACCAAAAAAGGAGGTAAAGCAAGGATGCAAAGTGAGACAGACGAGTCATGACATGCAGAGACCTGGAAAGGAAACTTGGTAGCATAAGAGAAAAGAGGAATGAAGAGAGACTATAGAAGGAGTGGAAGAGCCAATATGACATTTTAGTGAAGGGAATCTATCTAAAGATGTAAAAAAATTGTTACTTACCGGTAAGAGTAGTTTTTACAGTCTTTAGAATGTTGGGAATTCACATGGTGTGCATTACTCTGCCCTACAGAAGTTGTGTCTAGTGGTGGAGTCTGGAATTGTCTTTTGTAGTCGCGTCTTCCTTCTTTTCTTTTTTTTTAACATGGGCTTCGTCGACTCTTCGACCATTTGGTGTTAGGTCCGTTCTTGTGTCACGTTGGACATAGGCCCCGTAAACTCTTTGACGTAATCAACATCTTCAGATTCTATTTTAGGCTACTTGGATGTTTTTGTTTCCTGTAGTTAAATTTCTTTATCTGCTGAGCTTCTTAGCCAATACACCTCTATTGGTGGAGGTGGATGGGTCGCATCTTGAATCCAGAAAATTCTTCAAGTTGCAAAACTGCTCCTACCTGTAAGTAACCATTTCAATATGCAGTATGAATCTTTTCTGGATTCACATAGTTTGCATTGATTATATAGCGGTATTTTCTCCCGTGAGGAGGCTGGGTCCTCTTAAGCGAGTTTGTAAACAAATGTTTTAACACTTTATGTCCCACTTGTGACTCCTTGTTGGCTTTTATGTCAATACAGTCATTTTTTGTGACTGAACTGAAGGGCATGCAGCTCCTGCGCAGATGATATATAGTGCTACGCTTCCTAAGAAGACAGGTGTTGCTTTTTTTCTTGTTGAGGGCATCTGTGGCCTCTCCTTTAGTGCTCTTCCTGCTGTCTTGTGGCAGTACTGGTTTGTCTTCACTGTCCATCTTGCAATGGTCCCCTTAGAGACCTGGGAGACCTTACTTGTGTGGGCAAAGGATACAAAGAAGTGTTAATCCTTCCGGATTTTGTTCTTTCTAGGTAGTACATCATTGCTCGTCGCAGCTTTTTCTGTCTATAAGAGCAATGGCTGATTTACATGGAACTGTGAGACACCACCTTTGATACAAATCTTGTATTTGTTCTCATTACCACCTTGTCTCTCTGTGTATTTGTATATCTGTGAACTTTTATATTTGTGACACTTTTTTTGTGGTCAGGAACTCGTTACTCTTTTCAGTGATGTAAAAGCGATTAGCAAAGCTGGTTTCAGAGTTAGTAAATTTAGTTAGCCATTCTGTGTGGGTTAGCACCACGCTGAGGTTCCAAGTTGGCATGGGTGCACTTCTTGGCAGTGATACTTTTTTTGCTCCCTCTAAAATGTGCTTTTCCCCTGGTTTGGTGAATACACTTCTCTTTATTAATCCTATTGTGTATGCCACAATGGTCCCTAGGTGGACCTTTAATAGGTGTAGGTATAATTGGAAGGCAATGGCCCATGACTATTTATCAACAGGGTATTCCATAGTGATCTTGGGTGGTAGAACCTGGATGCAAAGCTTTGGCATTGTGCTTTCTTGTGTGTTGTGAATAGGTTTTATGTGGCGTACACCATCTTTGGTGCTTGGTGCTGCTTAACTTCCATTCTTGCTTACTGTTTCCTAGTCTGTTTAGCCTGTCTACTTCTGTGTTTAGCTCTCCTGGTAGATGTAATACAACTGATGATACCTTGTTTCCTATTTCGATATTTCTTGGGGTAACTTTGACAGGGGTGTTACTATGGGCACCCGTTTGTGTAGATAGAATGTTGTTGTCCTGTTGTCAATTTATATTAGTACTGTCCTTCCCCAAAGTGCTTTTGGAAGGCCTCTAGTGCTAGAAAGCCTGACTTCAGTTACAACACATTTATGTGCTGTACTGTTTTAGTGGGACTCCATAGGCCCGTGCCTATGCAGACTGAGCATGTGAGCCTCCAATCCCATGTCGGATATTTCCGTTGAGACGATCATTGAGGGAGTCAGTGGTTTGTAGGGGTTTCTCATTGTATGCTCTGTAGATTCCACCACTGGATTTCCCGCTGCACTTTGCCTATAACAACCACTAGATCGTCCCAACTGCTCGCAGTTTGTGACCACTCTTGCTGTAGCCAATCCTGTAGTGGCCTTGCATAGGATATTAGGGGGATGCAGGAGGCCACCATGCACATTATTTGCCCTACAGTCCTTGCTGTCAGACAATGACTCTTCTGGCAGCTGCGATCTTGGTCTAGCAATGCCTTGACCCTTTTGCCCTTCTCTGTCCATTGGCAGCTGGCATGTCCAGAGGGTGACGGGGCACATAACAAAATAAAAAATAAAAGGCACTTACCTTTTCTACGAGTGCGACGTCCTCCTCTATACTTCTCTCCTCGTAGCAGGCAGGCAGGCAGGCAGGCTCCCGAACCAATCCTGGCGCTGGTCTCATGCAGAATGAGAGCAGTGCTAGGATTGGTGGGAGAGGCCTCTATCAGCGCCCACAAGAGTACTGGAGGCCTTTGCTTTCCTTAACCCAGATATCTTAAGACAGTTGGGTTAGAGATGTTTAAAATGCGCATGCCTGGCTGGCTCTCGCAAGACAGTTGGCTAAAGACACATGCACATTTTCAACTCAAGAGCACAAAGCTCCCTGCAGCCACTCAGAAGCAATGGCCCGCCCAGTCCTGACACTCAGTTTGGGACGGTTGCTGAAAATAAAATGTTAATAAACATTATTACCATTTTATTTTTCAGGTCTGACTTGGGGCTTTTGTTTGTTGGGCGACGCTCCTCCGCTCAAACCGAGGAGCCGCCCCTGTCTGTGGATTGAGGATTGCCTCAGAAAGGTCTTCTTTCTCTGTGCTGTAGTTGGAAGATTTTTGGGGGCTGATGTGTAATGCGTATGTGACGTTAATGATGCTGTTACTGCATTGTATGAACTTTCTTGCCTTTACCTTCTAGTTGTGAGGTATGGTCATGTGTGTATTCTCTTTTTTCTGAAGTATGCGATCACCACAGCTAGACATTTTATAAATACTTGTGGAGCTGATTAGATTCTGAATATTAACACCTTTAATTGGTAGTGTGTCTTGTCCACTACGAATCTGAGGAATGTTCTGTGCAATCAGTTCATTTGTATGTGTAGGTAAGCATCCTTGAGATCTATGGTTGCCATGCAGCCTCTTTGACCTATAAGGGGTATGACCCCTTACAGTGAGGTCATCTTCAATGTTTGTGTTTTCATTTGTCTGTTGAGCCCCTTTAGACCCAGTATTGGTCTTAGTGTGTTGTCCGGTTTTGGCAGCAGGATGTAATTGAAGTAAACCCTTTGCAATCTTTCTCTTTGTGGCACAATTTCTATGGCTCCCTTGCTTAAAAGATCTTTTTCTCAATTCCGTGTAGTCTTTTTATCAATTCCATGTAGCAGCTGTACCTTATGATATTTAGTATCACTTTGACAGAGATGAGATTTCTCCATTCCTGAAGGAATCCTCCAATCTTACCTCCCACTGGTAACTTGAGTAGGGAGGTGCTCCCTGTGGAGTCACTTGCTTGTGTTGCTCCCCCGTCCCCTTGGGGTACCTCATCTTCCTCTGCCTTGTCCACAAAAAGGTTGTCTTGAATTTGACTCTTATTGCCATTGCAATCGTGCTGCTGAAAAACTCCCTTGTTGGCTGAAGGTTGCATGGGTGATGCTTAGTTGCAAGTCTCTTGTGGGTGCTCTTTCTTTCTATCATGCCTGCTCGAAAAGTAGACCATGTTCTCAAAAAGGCCCTTTGTACTGTAATGGCTCGAATGGCCTTGGCAGTTTTCTTATCTTTCTTCATGCCCTGTAGTTCTTTATTGACTGTCTCTCCAAACAGGCTGTGTCCCGGTAAGAGCATGTTTATAATTTCGGATTACACCTCCTGTTTTAATCCAGAGATCCTCAACCAAGTATACCTGCACAGGGTAGTAGCAGTGCATCGTTGCCTACTGGCCGGGTCTGCTGCATCTAAAATAAATTTGAGGCAGGTTCTTGCAATTCTCTTGTCCTCCTGTAGTACATTATTTGCCCTTTTTAAAAAAGAAATAGTCTGGTAGGTGTTGCACGAGTTCCTCCATCTTGTCCTAATGCTGATGGGCATTTCTGTTAAACAGGGCATTTGAGCTGGCTATATGCCACTGAGATGCAGCCTACCTCTCTATTTTTCCCCCTACTATGGCCATCCGCATACTTTCCTTGTTTGGTAGGGAACCTGTTGAGGTGGGGTTATTAGTTCTCTTGTGGACATCGCCACAATTAAGAGAGCCTTTGGGTATGTTGCCTTTATTGTAAGGGGGAGTCCTTGGTGAAAAATGGTGATAGCCTTTGCTGCAGCAACTTCTTTGCAGGCTTCTCTCCCCTGGACAAAAGCATGAATTAGCATTGGGAGTAACTGGTGCCGCTCCTGGCCCAGTAACAACGTCTTGAGGAGAAAGCATGTGTCCATTGATGCCTCTTTCAGTCGCACCCCAAGTGTGTTTGCTGTTCTTTTAATGACCAAAGTATATGCGTGTAAGAAATTGGGTTACTGGTTGGGTGGTGGGAGGGGTTGAAATTCTATCAAAGCAGCAACCACAATCCTTGTCAGGGTCCAGTGACAAGCAGCCCTAAGTTAGCCTGTGCTCACTCTCAGGTAGCTTGGCACAGAGCAGTCAGGCTTAACTCGGAGGCAATGTATAAAGTATTTGTGCAACACTTCAAACAGTAATAGCGTGAAAATACCACACAAGAACAACCCCACACCAAATTAGAAAAATATAGCAATTTTTATTAAATAAAACAAGTAAAAAATGACAAACATCTAATCAGCAGAACTGAGAAATACAAGGTTAAAGATTTCCGTGAAAATAGTGCTAAGAGCTAACTATGGATATCTGGTCACGCCAGATGGGACAAAGTCACAAGTTCAGCCGGCGGCAATGGAGCGTGGGCCAGCTACAGGGACCTACCCAGTTGGGCCCGCTTAACAGGAGTACCTTAAATCCAGGTTGCACAGCAAGCACCTTCAGGCCCACTTTCAGGGGTCCAGAACTGGGGTGACACCACTTGAAAGGGTAGAACTTAGAGTTACAGAGTCCATGTGCTGGGTACAAGAAACTACTCCTTTTAGTCACTCTTGTGATCCTGGGTACAGGTTTCAGGCCCAGTCCTTTTCATCCAGGCAAGAAGGCATCACATTACCACATCAGGTAGCAGTCCTTGAGAACAGCTGTCTAGCAGACTGACAGTCCTTTTAGCAGCACAGCAGATTTCTTTTCGCAGGGTCTTCCACAGGTCTATAAGTGTACTGAAACGTTGGTGTCAGTAGTCCAATATATATACCAGTGCCTTCTTTCAAGTGAGAGAAATTTCTAGGTGTAAGCAGGGCTATGCCCAGCTCATGTCCCTCATCCTGCCAATGATGGCCCATTCAGGCACACCTATGCTCTGTACTGTGTGTGTCTGTCTCGGAGGAATGCACAAAGACCAACTGACAACTACACCTAGTCACGTGACCCAGAGACAGGCTGCAGGCACTAAATGGCTAACTCAAAACTGGGGTGGTGTGACCAGCAATGAAAAGATGGATTAACCCCAGATATGGGGGTGAATGTTTGATTTGTTCAGCATTCTGTCAATCACTTGTTTTTTTTTACTAAATAGCTAAGGCAGGGAAATGACAACTTTCTATAAGTCTAAAGACACCATACATGAACCCTTCACCTGTTCGCATTTGGAATATAGCCTCCTTTATCGTAATAAGGTAACTCCAAAGTTATCCAACGCGAAAGGAAGGCCTTGCAAGGGTGAGAGAAACATTTAGGAGTTTTTCACTATCAGGACATGTAAAACTTAAAAATATATGTCCTACTTTTCAAATGCATTGCACCCTACCCTTATATGTACTGAAAGGAAGGTTTAGGCCTGGCAAAAGGTTTAATTTGCCAGGTCGAAATGGCAGTTTAAACCAGCACACCCAGGCTGCAATGGCAGGACTGAGACAGGTGTGCAATCTACTTGATTGGGTGGAACAATAAGTGCTGAAGTCCCACTGGTAGCATCTAATTTACAGGCCCTGGGTACATGCAGTACCACTTTACCAGGAGGGTATAAGTAAATTAACTGAGCCAATTGAGAATAAATCAATGTTACTATGGTTTAAGGAGTGAGCACACACACTTTAAAACTAGTTAGCAGTGGTAAACTGCACAGAGTCGGAAGGTCACAAAAACAAGAGCAGAAAATATGGAAGAGCAAGGCAAAATGTTTGGTGAAAGACCACGCTAAGGCTGACAGTTCTAATAATGCAGTAATGTCCTCTGAGGGTAAGGGTCTAGATCGGTAGGAGTCTACACCTTCATCTGGTGAGTCAATGTGGGTATCCTGCTGCTCTTGCATAGACTCCCCTGCCTGTGAAAATTCATGTTCCTGATACTGGTGTTTCTTGTCTTCGAATTGATAGAGGTCCTCCTCAGCCCACACTTGTGGCTCTTGAGTCAGTGGAGGTTCCAGCCCCTCGGTTTCTTGTTCTCTCAGTGTATCTGTTTGGTGTTTGAGAGGTATTCTGTACTTCATTAGAGAGTAGTAGCTTCTAGTTCTGCCTGCAGGAGTCTCTTCTTCTTTTGACTTCGAGCAATTTGATGCTGATCTCGCCCATATTTAACTTCTTTGACTGTGATGTTGAAACAGTGTTAAGAATTGGTGTTGTCAAGCCAGTCTGTGGGTTTGGTGTTAAGTCACTTTTACCGAAGTGGTCTTGTCCCTCCCAAACTTTTGATCTTCTTTCGACGTCATAGCTGATTGCGAGGGTTTGCCTACAGCCATATCCCTTATTTTGGACCAATGTGGTTTTCCAGCCTTATCTTGCCCTCTGGTGTTGGAGTATTCGACATCGATGCCTGTTTTGCGTGCTTTGAGTCGAAGGTCTTCAACTTGGACGCGGAACGCCCCAGCAATGTTACCAGGTGTCTTGTGACTTTTTTCTGTCTGGATTTCGACTGCGTTTTCTCCCTGGGCCTCGGTTAGAGTGTCTTCTTCATTCGACAAACTCAGCTCCCTTAAGCACTGATAGGAGTTCACATTGTATTGTGTCCACCTTTGCTTCTGTCTTGCCCGGATCGTCTTTGGCAAAAACTCTGCGCACAACGCTCAGTACTCTGATCTGTGGTCTATCTGGAGACAGAGATTGCACACTTTGTGGTTATCCTTGTGCATATTGTGATGGTACTTGGGGTGTGCTCCATAACACTTTCACATTCTCCGACCCTTGTGATGTCGCTATACATTGGGCCTCAACTTTTGATGTTCTGTTCCCTATCAACCCAACTTCCTGCTCTATCAACAGTGCTTTTTTGGTTTCTTTGAGCAATAACTGAATTTCTGTAACACAGCGTCTTCTCCTCCACTCTGGCGCTCTCTCCATTGCTTTCAGACCCAATAGCATAAAAAAGAATCTGAAGACAACGACCCCGGAAGGGTATACGGGGCGTATGTCTCATATCACATAAGGAGTGACATAACACCAAATGGTCAAAGATTCGACGACACCCATGTAGAAAAAAAAAAGAAAGGAAGAGGGGACTACAAAACACAATTCTGGACTCAACCACTAGATAGCGGAATAATGCACAGCAGGCAAATCCCGAAAAGATTCAGGGCCAGATGTAGGTAGCCAAATACCGGTCGGTAACGGCCGAAAATACCGATTTTCGGCCGTTACCGACCGGTATTGAGAGTTCGGTATGTAGGAGATAGAAAATAGGCCGAATCGGTAATTTTACCGATTCGGTAAAATTACCGATCGGTAAATACCGATTTTGAAGAGTTACCGATCGGTAATGTTACCGATCGGTAAATTTACCGATCGGTTTATTTACCGATCGGTAAACTTTCCGATCGGTAAAGTTACCGATCGGAATAGTTACCGATCGGTAAATTTACCGATTCGGTAAATAAGAATAGGTAAAATTGAACATTGAGATGTAGGGAGGCTCTGAAATACCGATTTTGCCTCAAAATCGGTATTTAAGAGTCGGTATTTACCATGGATTCAAATCAGGTGGTAACCAGGTGCAGCCCATAAAAAAGGACCCAAAATGCAATTCTGTTTGCACAATGGCGGCATTTTATGTCATTGCAAGACGGCTACGGGAGGAAGGAGAGAGGGAATGGCTGAGACAGGAGCAGGTCTACAGGCAGAGGGTGAGCCTGTTCATGCTCACAGAGGAAGAGATACTTCAAAGGTACAGGTTGGCTCCAGACACCATCTTGGTGCTCATCAGGGACCTACACCCACTGTTGCAGCACCCCACCCCAAGGGCACATGCAATTCCACCCCATGTGCAGGTGCTGTGCAGCCTCCACCTGCTGGCGTCAGGGAGCTACCAGAGCATGGTTGCTGCGGTGGGAGGGGTGACCCAGAGCAGCCTCTCAAGGTTTTTTCACAAATTCCTTGACGCCATGTTGCACAGGATGGAGCATTACATTTCTTTTCCGCCACTCATGCTGAACTTGTTCAAACAAAATCAGAGTTCTACCAGATGGCAAGATTTCCCCATATCACCGGATGCATTGATGGCACGCACATCCCCATTTGTCCCCCTGCTGCCACAGAATACATTTACCGCAATAGGAAGTCAAGCCACACCATCAACGTCCAGGTGATTTGCAACGCAAAGTATGTCATCACAGACCTTGTCGCAAAATTCCCTGGAAGTACCCACGACTCCTATATATTTCAGAACAGCTGCATCTATGCACGTCTGTCAGCAGGGGAATTTGGCGAAGGATACCTCCTAGGTAAGACAGAGTCTGCGACCCCTTCCACACCTATTGCAGTGAGAATTACAAGTATGCATGTGAGTAATGTATTCCCATTTCCCTTTTAGGAGACAGTGCATATGCCCTACGTTCATTTATCCTCACTCAACCCCTCAACACCCAGCCAAAGGAGGTATAATCGGGCCCACAAAAGTACACGCAATGTGGTAGAACGGACCTTTGGCATATGGAAAAGCCGATTTAGATGCCTTCACAAGAGTGGTGGCGCAAGGCAGTATACCCCCACCACCTGCTGCAAAATCATAGCTGCCTGTGCCATGTTGCACAACTTGGCTGTGAGGAAGGGTACAGAGGTCGAGTTGTCTGACTACGAGGATCATGACGGCAATGCTGTGCCTGAGAGACAACTTGCTGGAGTCACAACACCAAGTGATGGCAGATACAGACGTGAGGAAATAACAAGCAACTATTTCTGAGTAAGTAATGAGACACAGACAGGTTGTGTATGGAACAACAGTATTTATATGTTGCCACAAACTTAAAGCACTTAAGTGCAACTAATGAAACTAAACAAAGGGGGGGGACAACATGTCCTGGGTCACATCACCCACACTGGCAAAGTCACTTTCGCGCCCGCTTCCCAGAGCCACTGGGATTTTCCTCACTACCTTCCTCATGGCCTGCAGGCTCAGCTGGGCGCCTGCGGCTCCTACGAGGTGGCAACACAGCACTTCCCAAGCTGCTGCGGCTACTGGTGTCCTCTCCTTCAGGCACATCCAGGGCAGGATTTTGAGCTGTTTGAGAGATCAGCATTGCCTCTAGGGCACTGGTCATTCTGGCCATGCCCAGGTGACCTCGGCTGTGTTCTGGGTGACGCTTTCCTGCATATTATTGCCTCTACGGCATAGCTGGGCTGTGGCAGTGGCGAGGCGATTAATGGCCCTATTTGTTGCTCGGGCGTCCCTGCGCCTTGTGTGCTCTATGTTGTTCATTTCAGTGCACAGCTGCGTGATTGCAGTAGTTATTCCTGCAGCTAGGTTATCATTAGATTTGACAATGTCCCTGTTGCTCTGTGCGATGTCAATAATGCCCTTCCCCATTTCTCCTATTGTCTGATTTAGGGCACGGATTTGGCGGTGGCAGGCCTGTAGAGATTTGCCCTGCATGCGCTGGATGCGCACCATGCTTCCCTCCAGCCCACGGAAGACAGTGCCTTGTCCAGAGCCACCTGCAGTGCTGGGCATGCGGCGACGTCTGCGCATGGTGTCAGGATCTGTGTTGGGCTGCAGTGCAGCTTGAGGCCTAGGTGCAGTGTCATCATCCTCAGCTTCTGTTGTCTCCATCATTGTCAGTGGGGCCACGAGTCGCCTCCTGGCTGGTGGGGTTGCAGGTGCAGCCTGTAGCATTGATGGGGATGTCTCAGGAGAGAATTGCAATGCTGGGGATTGGGAAAGGTGTGCGGAGTGTGGACACTCGGGGGTCAGGACTGTCTCCTCTTCCTGTGTGATGGCAGTTGTGTCCTCCTCATCCTGCGATGCATGGACATGACTTGGCTCTGCCTCCTCACTCTCCTCCCTCGCTGCTGCAGTCCCTGTTGTCGCTGTGCCTTGACTGGCTGATGGTGCCCCTAGGTGTAAATAAGCGTATGTCAACTGAGTGCTACTGTGTCACAGTGACTTAAAATAAATCTTTACACATTTAACTTTCATTAATCTGCATTACTTTCACTGCCTTGCTGATGTCTGTTCAGTTATACATGGTCTAATATTTGCTGACTACATTTCCCATAATGCATTGCTCCTGTATAGTGCTAGCAGTACTGGACTGGGGTTGGCCTGTGCACAAAGGGTTAAGGGATGCTGCTCGGTGTGGGGTGTTGTGCTGCGTATGCTTCTTACCTTTTGCTTTGGCTCTGGCTGAGCTGTCCACTTCTCCCAGTCCCACCACACTGTCAGGCTCGATGGTAGACGCCACCAACTCCTCCAGGTCAGTCAGGGGGGGTGCTGGATTCCTGCCTCCCCCGGTGAGTCCAGCCTGTTTGTGCAGCTCAGCCATCTTTTTCTTAGTGTGGCTCCTGAGGTCATAGAACCTTTTCTTCAATTCTTCCATGCTCCTGGTGGTGACTCCAACAGCATTCACCCTTTCTACAATGTGCAGCCAGAGCTTTCGTTTTGCAGACTCTGCTAGTGTGAGGGGCAGCTTTCCAAAAAGTTGGGTGTGCACTCTAACCACCTCCTCAATTAATACCTGCAGCTCCATGTTGCTGAACTTTATTTTTATTTTTCTCTCAGCCTTCTGGCTCTCTGTGCTGCTTGCCATTCTTTCTGTGTTTCACTCCAAACAACTCTCTCCCTGCTGCTCTGTCTGTCTGCTCAGCTCTGCCTGCCTCCAGAACTTTCTAATGAGTTGCAGCTGGCTGGGCAGGCACTTCCTGGTAGGAAGGGGGAGGGTGGTTGCACCTGATTGGCTGTTGTGTTAAGTTTCACTTTTGTTTTCTGCACGTTTTTGTAAATACCGATTGGTATTTACCGATCGGTATTTACCGATCGGTATTTCCAATGCATTCCTATGGGCCAAAAGGCCCATAGGAATGCATTGGTAATGCCGATCGGTAAATGCAGATCGGTAAATACCGATCGTCCGATACAAACTTTTACCGATTCGGTAAAATATACCGATTTTTTACCTACATATCATTTACCGATTTTTAAATACCGAATCGGTAAAATTCGGTATTTAAGAATCGGTAAATTCACATTACCTACATCTGGCCCCTAGTCTGCAAAACTGAAGAAACACGAATGAAAGTCGCAATAAAACAAGAAAACAAGAAACATGTTTAAGAATATTAAGCATACAGTACCCAGCCTCAACTACAACCACCATGTGTTGACGTGATTGCCCTGCATCAATCTTCATACTGTTACTTGGTCTGCTACGCACCTGCCTCTGCTTCCAGCTTTGATCTTTTTACAACTGTGCAACTTTCATGCTCTTGGTGTTATGTGCTTCTATTTTTTGAAAGGTGAAAACTGCTGAGCATTTCTTAGATGTATTCATCTTGTACAACAACGTTATGTAACTTTCAGCTATTTTTACAACGAAGAAATACTGAAACGATGCAATTAGTCAGCATGGGCACTTTAAGAGATTTTTTGTCAAAAAGAGGGAGAAAGGAGAAATGATCACTTGATCAACAGACACTGTTTACCACTCAGGTTGGTGGAAGGTCCAGTCACAGCGTGTGTCCGTATCTGAGAATACAACAACGAGGGGTTGCTGGACTGTTCCAATGTGTAACTAGGGGAAGATTTAACTGGCGTGACCAAAGGTGTAGGAGTAACACCCTAGGGAATCCATTTTGTTGGATGGATTTGCCTCACACACCCAGAAGGGTGTCATGCTTCATCATCGGCGGTTGCTCCTCGTCGGGGAGGCGGTGCAATCCCCGACGGGCTCACCTCAAAGAGGGGCTCTTTGGCGGAGATCTTTTTATCCAACAGCCTTATGGTGAGGTGTGGGTGTGTGGGCAGGGTGGTGTATGGTAGTGATAAGGGATGTAAAAATGTAGCTAAGGGTACCGGAATCCACTTTATTCTGGGGGTCCCCTGGCTACAATTAAAAACAAGGGGCTAGCTCACTAGGTTTCAACGAGTAAGTTCAGGTGACCCTAGATGGGGCTAGGGGTGAAGATGGTCGACATGTTTCTCGCAATGGGTAATAGTTACCCGCGATTCATCAGGACCTATAAAAAGGTGAACAACAACATGCTGGTGTCATGTGTGAAGTGGTGTGTGTATTACCTCTGTGGGGGTTGTCCTATGCCTAAACATAGGGAAGAGATAAACAACAAGGGTTAAAAACAATTTGCAATATGCAAAGTAGGTCACGTCATGGAACGGAACTGTGAACAGTGTGGCATGCTGTTGGTGTAAATGAGCTTTTTATACAACAATCCCTGCATGCCTTAAAGGTTGTGTGTGCATGATGTAAGAGGTGGGGCACACACAACAATCACTGTGCTGGTGAGGTGATTTGTTGTGGGGTGTTGGAAGTTAAAAGGGTTAAAAGATTAATATGTACAGCAGCTATCCAGGCTAAATTGTCCACCTGGGTTCATACCACGTGCAGGCATTGTAAGGAAATAAAGTGAGAGACACCATTTGTAACTTTAGGTGGCTAGGTGAACACACCCACACACACTAGCTCTATAGAAGCCACAGGTATGAAAGGCTCATGACCCCTACTCACCTATAAGTTAAGAACTAACAGCCACCAGAGGGGTCGGCGGGACTAGACATCAAGGATGAGTCCTTGGGTCAGAACTGAGGTGGAAGATAAACATACCGCCAGAGGATTATTAGCAGGTAAACAATATCTAAAACACCAAGGGGCTCCTATCTTTACATCCCTCGTTTGTCGCTCCAGCACTCACCTCCAATCTCTTGTGTCCTGGCTGCTTGACCTACCCTTCTCCGCCGAGCTCGAGTAGATATGTGAGCTCGGCGGTCAGGGTTATTTAAACAAACAACAACGAATCGGTATGTTTCGCGCGTCTCCGCCTATCAGGCGTGTCACGTGATTACAGCCGATCGCGGAGCGGCCATCATTGGGTTGTACCCTGAATCTATACCTCCCCCCGCTGGGACCATACCTCTAAATGAACTAGACACACACTTCACATGGTTCACCTAACACTGTGAGACCATGGCCACACTGATTGCCACTCATTCAGCCACTCCACAACTATGTGCAACCCCTTGACGGTTGCGCCTGGGTTGCTGTTTTCTTGACACACTCGGGATAGGCGATCTAGCCCCTTTTTGTACTTAGGACGCCAATTGAGCACCCAGCGCCTAACCACTGATGTCACCATACCGCCTATACATTCCATAACTATGCACAATTTTATAAACATCGAACAGAGTTTGGACATACTCAGGATCACAGGCACGGATGCACCAGTTGAAGATGGCCGCCGCCAGAATGGTCGACATCACGTTAATAAGATGGTAGTTGCCCCACCACCAAAGCCGTTGTTGCGAGACAGAACACATCAAGGCCGTATTAAATAAGACCAAATCATCCAATTACCGTATAAGTGAGGCATTGATCACAGTTTAATTGAGCGCCTATTAACAAGCAAGCATCACTGGAATTGCCGATGCACTAGTCTAAGATGGCCGCTCCGCGATCGGCTGTAATCACGTGACACGCCTGATAGGCGGAGACGCGCGAAACATACCGATTCGTTGTTGTTTGTTTAAATAACCCTGACCGCCGAGCTCACATATCTACTCGAGCTCGGCGGAGAAGGGTAGGTCAAGCAGCCAGGACACAAGAGATTGGAGGTGAGTGCTGGAGCGACAAACGAGGGATGTAAAGATAGGAGCCCCTTGGTGTTTTAGATATTGTTTACCTGCTAATAATCCTCTGGCGGTATGTTTATCTTCCACCTCAGTTCTGACCCAAGGACTCATCCTTGATGTCTAGTCCCGCCGACCCCTCTGGTGGCTGTTAGTTCTTAACTTATAGGTGAGTAGGGGTCATGAGCCTTTCATACCTGTGGCTTCTATAGAGCTAGTGTGTGTGGGTGTGTTCACCTAGCCACCTAAAGTTACAAATGGTGTCTCTCACTTTATTTCCTTACAATGCCTGCACGTGGTATGAACCCAGGTGGACAATTTAGCCTGGATAGCTGCTGTACATATTAATCTTTTAACCCTTTTAACTTCCACCACCCCACAACAAATCACCTCACCAGCACAGTGATTGTTGTGTGTGCCCCACCTCTTACATCATGCACACACAACCTTTAAGGCATGCAGGGATTGTTGTATAAAAAGCTCATTTACACCAACAGCATGCCACACTGTTCACAGTTCCGTTCCATGACGTGACCTACTTTGCATATTGCAAATTGTTTTTAACCCTTGTTGTTTATCTCTTCCCTATGTTTAGGCATAGGACAACCCCCACAGAGGTAATACACACACCACTTCACACATGACACCAGCATGTTGTTGTTCACTTTTTTATAGGTCCTGATGAATCGCGGGTAACTATTACCCATTGCGAGAAACATGTCGACCATCTTCACCCCTAGCCCCATCTAGGGTCACCTGAACTTACTCGTTGAAACCTAGTGAGCTAGCCCCTTGTTTTTAATTGTAGCCAGGGGACCCCCAGAATAAAGTGGATTCCGGTACCCTTAGCTACATTTTTACATCCCTTATCACTACCATACACCACCCTGCCCACACACCCACACCTCACCATAAGGCTGTTGGATAAAAAGATCTCCGCCAAAGAGCCCCTCTTTGAGGTGAGCCCGTCGGGGATTGCACCGCCTCCCCGACGAGGAGCAACCGCCGATGATGAAGCATGACACCCTTCTGGGTGTGTGAGGCAAATCCATCCAACAAAATGGATTCCCTAGGGTGTTACTCCTACACCTTTGGTCACGCCAGTTAAATCTTCCCCTAGTTACACATTGGAACAGTCCAGCAACCCCTCGTTGTTGTACACTTTAAGAGATTGTCAGGCTTGATGGAAATTTAGATTTGGATGCTCGCCAGGTGTGGCTCCGTTATTGGAATAATGGATTGGGGGAGCACATTACCTGCTAATTAAAATTCTATTTAATTTCTTCACCCAAAAATATTCTTAAGGTATAAAAATGATATTTAACGAAGACTGCAGATTGAGCGCTGAATCTATACTGTGTAACAACAGAACGAATTTTATTGACTTCATTTTGACAAAAGAGACCTGTCAGAAGAGGAATGCCTACAAGAAAGAACACCTACCGAAGACTCACTTACTAAAATCAACGTCTTGTACTGCTGCCTGTCCTGTTTACTTTAAGCCAAACCTCGGGTCAAAAAACTTGCGTCCGTACTGAGAGCGCAACAACTCTGAAAATTAGAGTCTCTCAGGTTAAGTACCACTCCAAATCGGGCAGGAGAATCCACTGCGCTCATCAGCCGATCAAAGGTCGGTGGAGCACAATGTTGGTATAATAGTTCTCCCAGATGCATTCTGGTAGAGTTCATGGAGATTTCTGTTACTTTCAATTAGTCACAGGTAGAAGAGTGTTCACCTTCAGCGTTGGCGCAGCCAGTGTTTGCATTTCTGGACATGTATTTCTAGATTCTTCAATGCCATTGGCTGAGAGTGGCAACCAGAGGAGCTTGAAATGCCATTTCGGTCTCTCAAATTAAGTACCACTCCAAAAGGTGCAGGTGCATTCCCTCTGCTACTCAGCCAAATGACTCCAAAAAGACCAACAATCAAAGGGGGAGAGATTACACTTGGTATAACCGCAACAGTTCTCCTAGATGCTTTTACGGTAAATTCAGAGCATAGTGATTTTACTCACTTTCAATTACTCACAGGTAGAAGATTGTATTAAATGAGACATGGGATGTACATCTATACTTTAGAGTAGTGTTGCACCAGATGTGCTACAGGAAGCAATTCAAACCCCCCCCCAAACCTACCTGCTACCTCCTGCTGAAAACTAGCAAGAACCTAGAAATAAGTGTCCAGAAAGGCAAGCACTGGCTGTGCCATCGGTTTTGGCAAACAATCTTCTACTTGTCAGTAATTTGAAAAAACATTATGAACAGCATCTACCAGAATGCGATCAGAGAAGTTATGCTGAGTTGTTGGTCTTGTGCTCCGTCCCCCTTCATAAATTAAATAAATTTTTCATTATGGAAACTTGGATCAAAGAATCATCTATGCCTGACCTAGCAACTGCTAGCCCTTATGGCACAAAATCATATGTACGTAAAACTACAAAAACAAAAATACACCAAACAAATGCTCACATATTTAAATATTTTTATTAATTCACAATCAAACATAGACAAAGTTTTCACATTTTCAATTTAGTTTCCTCATTTGTATACATTTAAGCAATTTTAATATTTTATTTTTAATATAGCAGCTGATCCCGTGAGTAGGCCTCGCGGACCCCCAGGAGTCCTTGTACAACAGGTTAGGAACCACTGGTCTAACACATTTTTCTGTAAAGAGTCTGGATGTTGCTTTTTAGGTCTTGCCTTCCAGTCCGCTTTTAGACGCCTGGAAGGCAAAAGCTTATTGTGGACTATAACAGAAACTTACAATGGGCTTTTGCCAAACCCCTTACTTATCTCTGATTGCCTTTCTTGTCACTCTTTTTGCTTCCTTTATATTCAAAGTCTTTCCTAGTCCATCTTGTGTTTGTCCCTTCCCTTCTTCTGGTTGTCTCTCCCCTGAAGCACAGCCTTCTTAATATCATTTTGACTGGACGACTAGTATCCTTTCACTACTCATATTTTAGTAACTACTTTATTCTAATTCCTCCACCACTCCATAAGCACATCTGATTTCTAGCACTCTCGTTTGTTTTCTCCTGCCCCTCCCCAAACAGCCACCCCACAGCATGTGCCCTGTGCTCCTTCCTCGTGCCTTTCCCAAAGCTTGTCCATTGCTTTCCCCAACCCTCCCAGCGCTTGAAAAAAATGTTTGACCTCCAACTGCTCAGTATCAAACACCTTAGCTGCTCCCTTGTCTCCCTCCCACTGCGTGTTGATCTTCCTCACTCACTTCTCTATTGAGTGTCCCTTTTTAGGTCTCGTGGCGATTACAGCGCGAAAGCGCTGTATCGCCAGAGACTTATAGTCACCGGCTCTGCTTCCCAGGAGACAGGAGACGGGCACGTGCAGGCTCAGGAATCGGATCGGCGCGGGCCGCGCGCAGACAGCATGCCTGAAACACACGCGTGCACACCCATCTCCTGTCTCCACTGGAAGCCTGCTGATTACTTTCACTTTCCCTTCGGAGTGCTCCTTTCACACAGCACAACCCCCCCCCCCCCACGGCCCCCATACTGAGGACCCTCCTCCCCACTGCAGTCAGGAGAAACGGGTTATCTAATTTGATCCGAGGTGGAGAAGCGCTCTGCGGCGTGTTGGTGCTGCCGGGATTGGGGAGGGGAAGGCTCTTCTCATTAGATATAGCTGGTGCCCCCCCGTGATGGGTGCGCGAACGCAGGGCAAGGTATTTATCGGGCAGTGACTCACCCGGTTCTTCGATCCTGTGGAGTCGGTTACCATGCACCAGCTTCCCCCGCCAGAGCCTGCCTCTTGTCTTCTCTTGACTCATTGTACATGGCCTCACTACAGGCGTGTCCTCTCTCTATATCGATGCCGACTTCCGGTGGTAACAGGAAGCGCTGCGGTGCAGTCATGGCAGAGGTATGGCTGGCCCCCCCCACCCAGGCCCGAAGGAGAAGAAGTCGCTGCGGCGGCGGCTCTTCCCACCCCGGCCCCGCCTAGCTCATGGGCCGCGTCCTTCGCACCCTCACCACCCTTTCCCGGCTCAGCTCCAAGCCCCTTCCCGGCCCTCCAGCACCCACTCCTCCCGGACCGCCATCCCCCAGGCTCCCCCCGGAGCCAGGTTCCCCGCGCATCCTTGACCCCCCTTGGACCGCGGGGCTGTCCGGCCTTAAGAACCGTGGGAACATTCTGGGACTTGTCATTTCACGGTTAGAATTTATGCGCTCAGATATGTTTGGTACAGCCCCGTGTGAGTAATCTGCTTGCCGCAGGTACAGTCAGGGCCTCTCATGTTTCGGGGGTTGATAATTGTGCGCTGTGTGTGGGATGAGGTACGCTCGTACATCACTTGGCTTGGCACAGAAGGTTTGCAACGCATGCGTCAGCATCTCCTGCACCTGCCTATATCACGAGCCTGAGTTCAGAAAGTCTTTCATGTGACACATCATTAGTACGTTTGTCGTGACGTATTTTTCAGCAGAGAAGCAGGGGCAGTGGCAGAGCCGGTCTATCATTGAAGCAGCAGACTTCATATAGCGCAATTTCAGACTCTTTCCAAAATCACGTGACAGCCAGAGTGGAGGGAGGGAGCGCAGGAGAGCCCGGGATCGTCAAAATGGGGAGAAATGGACAACTAATGTATAAAAATCAGGGCTCAGGCACTGCTGAAAAATACCAAACATCAGAACCTTATCTCCAAGTGCTTCCTCCGTCTACAGATAGAGGCACAGAGCCTGCTGGGGAATGGGCTGAAGGTGTAAGCCCAAGATCACACAGTTCAGCAAGTAAATTGTGAGGGGCCGCAGCCCTGCCAAGTTCCCAGCGCCAAGTGTGATTAGCTGCTCCCAGGCCTGCTTATCCTTTTGTACTGGGACTTGTAGTCTCAACTATATGTCCTACAAGGCTTAATGTCCCATGTGGTCTCACGGCTAGACTGCAGACTTTATCGCTTGAAAACCAAAGTTCGAGCCTCGGGTCGACTCCGATGTGATTCTGGACAAATCACCTAATCTCCCTGTGCCTACCAAAAAACAAAATTTGAGAATTAATCACGCAGAACTTCCTGAGAGAGCCCCATGATTTATTGGAAGGGAGGGGGGAGGGATTGCAGAGAGAGTGGGGTGGAGGAGCTGGGAAAAGACACGAGAGGGAAAACAAAACAAGCCTCGATCTCTTGACTTTATGGGGCCATGTGTTTAAACACATGGCCCCATTAAGATAAGAACCATGGGAACACATGCATAATGAACGCCTTGCTGTAGTGCCTGAGCAACACCAACCTTTTCACGGAGTACCTGTCGCTGGAACAGTGCCGGGGGCCGAGGGGGCTGGAGAGCTCTGAAGTGCGCTTGGAGAGCCTGAATGGGCTTGATGGCTCCGAGTCTCTGGACCAGTACCGGGGCAGCACCAGGGGCGGGGGTCCGAGGTCACCGAGCAGCTGGCCAGCCTCCTGCGGAGCCTCTGGACCCTGCAATACACCCCGCAGCACAAAAGCGAGTTCAAGGTGAGGAGGAGAGGGGACCGAGGGGGCGGGAGAGCAACTAGCCATGTGCGTGGCTCACTCTGTCAACATATCCTCTCCTACACTGTAGATGTCACTTTTGTTTAATATTCATGTTTTTAAGTGGATTCTGCTGGGGTGGGAGTCGCCCACTTTTAAAGGGCTCAACTCTGCTCTACCACACTGCTTTCAAGGACAGCATACTCTTGCACACACTCTCACTGCTCATCAATTCAAAGTTTGCTAAAAATGTAATGCAACGCATTGTCATACACAATGCCAATAAGTCAAACTTTAATGCTGCGAGACCTATTGCATTGTAAATGCTTGTTAATTTGAATGTTTTTTGAGGACTCAGCTGCAAATTTCTGCCAGGCTGCTCTCCCGTACAAACAGCGTTTTCACAGAATTCAAATAAATATATTTTTCGTTAATGATCAGTAAATAAAAAAACAGCATCTGCATCATTTCATGGTATTCCACATATTTGCCAACACATTTGCGTGCCGATGAAATGGCAAAGCCAGCCCCTTTTTTCATAATTTGGCCGATGCTGTGCAGCATTGGCAAAGAATGTTTTTGCCAATTCTACAATACATCAGCAAATAGCATTGGCAAAGCCAATAGGTCCAAAAGGCAAGACCGGAGTCCTCTTGACTTTGCCAATGCTTGTTTACCTTGATGTCAACTGTTGCTACCACATATACTGGAGTTTTTATCTACAGGCCACCTGACACATCTAACGAGTTTGGCCTCAAACTTGCCGACCTTACTTTCCTAACCCTTAAAGCCTCAAGATTACTCATCTTGGATGATATAAACATTTACACAGACAATTGGCAACTCACCGTGTCTATTTACCTTTTGGACTTGCTTACTTCAATTTGGCTTATACAATAGGACAATCACCCTACCCTCTCAAAAGGCTATATTAATGATTCCACTTTTACTTCCTTTCAACTTCTGGTTATTATTATAATAACTTACTCCAGGCACCAAGTAAGTTCTTAATTGCTTATTAACACTTAAAGAACAGCTTCTTAACTCGTCTAGTCCCCAGTCATAACTGAACTTGTATTCCATTGAAAGACCCCTAACCTTCCATCCTAGAACGCCTTCCTCGTACAGTTATCTTACATCATAGTGTATACACATCATTACATTTCTTCCCCCTCTGAAAGTAAAAACCCCAAAACAAAATAATTTTTAAAAAAACACATTTAGTATGATGTTCAATTAAACATATGGGTTTCTTTGGAACTCTTTCTGATTTCCTGTTTAATTGTTTGTCTTGTTAAGTATTTGGTTGCATGTTTTCATGCTCAGCATTAAGGTTAGCTTTCTTGAAGAATGTTTTATTTCTTGTTATTGTCCTGCTTTCATTTTCCGCCTTTAATGCTGTTCCACAAACTTTTGTTATTTCCATTGGCATTAGATGAAATCTACTTTGTGACTTCTTTGTTGTTGACGAACCAGTACTAGATCATCTACTTGATATTCTCGATTTTGATATCTTCTTCTACTCTGTGCATAGTATTTCGTTTTTACTTTTGCCTCTTTGTCTTTTTTAGTACTTCATTGTGAATTTTTGGCAGATTTGCTGGCAAGTGTGGTAAACGAGTATGTCTTGATTGACCAATCATTAATTCTGAAGGACACTTTCCAGTTGATGTATGTGGAGTGTTTCTGTAATCTCGTAATACCTGACATAATGCTTGTTTTATTGAGAGTTGTGACAATTTCGCTCTTGGCACAGCTTTTTTAATGGTGGCCATTAACCTTCCACCATTCCTTTAGCTTGGGGCCACATTGGGGTCACTCTTCAGTGCACTATTCCTAGACAGTTCATGAGTTTTTGAAATTCATTTCCACTAAACGGAAAATCATTATCTGTTTTCTATATACTAGGTATTCCCCAAGTTGAGAACATTTCATCTAGAACCGGAAGCACCACTGTTGTTGATGTTGATGGTACTACTTTTACAATAGGGAATCTTGAATATTCTGGCGGGCTCACCCATCACACGCACACTTCTCAGGGTCTGGGATGGGGTGGCCGTTAAGAGGGGCCTGACAACCTTTCCCTCGCCTATGACTTCTTTACTAGACAACAAGGACTTCTCTCCGGGGATGATCGGAAGGGCGTTTGCGATATGGCGGGAAACGGACTGTAGAGCGGCGGGACAATTCTTTGACATAGACGGGATTATCCCCTTCTCGGAATTACGAGCCGACTATGACCTTGCGGAGACGGAGAGGTATCATTACCTGCAGCTTCAGCACTGGCTCGTCCACCCAGATGTGCGGCCGAACGTGAGCAGGAAGCTGACAAAGTATGAACGTTGGCTTCTAGCTAAACACACCGATAGGAGGATGATCTCTGAGCTGTATGATATGTTTCGGCCGGCAGTTCCGGCAGCGAACACGGCTAGTCAGAGAAGGTGGGCGAGGGAACTGACGACGGGACCTCTCCGTAAAAGAATGGAATGACATTTACTATCGAGCCAATCACATTGCTCGTAGCACAGCCAGTAGGGAAACCGCTGTAAAGATAGCCACGTACTGGTAACTGACCTCGGTTCGCCTCAATAAAGGAAGCCCTGACTGTAGCCCGACGTGTTGAAGGGAAGGTGGGGAGGAAGGGACGCTGGTTCACCTGTTATGGGAGTGTAGGGAGCTAGCTACCTACTGGACGGCGATCCTAGACGAGGTAGACCGACAGTTTGAGACACAGATCTCATGGTTCCCGCCCTATGTAGTATTAGGTCTGCCCAACCCTTTGACATATCCACTACGATCTAGGAGAGGGACGCAAATGGGGTTGGTATTGGGAGCAACTCTCCAAAACATCATATCGCTTTGGGGGAAGCTGATCAAACCGACACACACAGGGTGGCTACACAGGTTATGGCATATTTTAGGGATGGAACGGACACAGGCTTCCCTCACTAATACCAGAGCAGAATGGTGCCCACTAGCATCACTTCTGGCCTCGCGAATGAATTAGATTATTTGCCCAAGATACCTTCGCCTCCTGCGACTCACGGGCCCCGATCCAACAGCCTTGGCATCATGACTTCCACCTGCTTGCCTGCTGGGTACTGTGCTCCAAGAGAGCTGGGTCTCATTCACACCAGTTCAGGGGTGGGGGGGAGTAGGGAGGGGGTGTAAGGAGGGGACTGCTTTTTCATGTGTGGGTGGTTTTCTTCCCTTTTTTCCTCTTTATAAGACATTGCTGTATAAATGCAAACCTATATAATTCCAGACCACGCAGAGACTCAATGGACTACCTCACAGCTATAGACGGGGGTCAGGTGGCCAGGCACACTCACTCTGTATGCATTTATCGGTTCTTCTACCCACTAAGGGGCTGTAACATTGAAGTTTTTTTATGATTTCTGGAAATGTATGCTATTCTTATTGCAGAATGTCAATAAAAACAAAGTTAAACCTAAATGCCCAAAATATATGCTACTTCAGCAGGGCACACACAACACGCTACCTCCTCCAAAAATAAAAACCAGGTGGGAGGAGGGGTCATCACATTGTAACAGAAGAAATCGTGACTGCAGTGAAGTGTGACGGTCAACAAAAATGTGTGCTTAGTGAAATCGCCAGGGAGTTAATCAAGCACACAAAGGAGGGACATTAAAGACAAATCCACCAATAAAAAGAAAGCATTTAAGACAATCACCACAAACCACGAATGGCAATACATGGGCATGCTTAAAGCCTAAAGACTGATAACTACATGTCTTGCAGACAGCGCAAACGCTGCCTAAGTATGACTTAATAAGCAAGAAGAGTTCTGGGCTACGCTTGGGGATGTGATGAACCATCAACCAGCGTCCACATCAAGTAGACATTAAAAAAAGGGTGGGTGAGATGCCAGCTTCATTACTAATGCTCACGACCGGCAATCTGCACACATAATTAGAATGTGGCTAAGTGCAAACGTGCGCAAGTGTGTGCCTTTGCTCTGCAGTCAGGGTAGCAGGCAAAACAGGCGACCCCAGGGCCAAAGCTAGGGGGTTAGGGTATTCCCACCTCTTTTCCTTTTTTTAAAGTTTTTTTTAGGACTCGCCTGAAACAGAGTCCCAGGATGGCTGCCAACACTGCCAGGTTGAAGTTTTGTCAGTCAATCAGAGCTCTGCAGATCTCTGCACAAGCTTGTCATTATTTGCGAAGGCTTCGCCTTTGTAAGCATGCAAATTTGGATTTCCTTTAATATCTTTTAAACTACTGAACAGATTTTCACTGAATAACTAAAAGCGGATGTCTGCTTACCAAAAGATACCTTTTGAGAAGTAGCGCAGCAACCCTGTTACCGTCAATTGTGTTCTTCAGGTCATCCCAGATGGCATTGGGGGGAGATTCTGTGCCTCTTCCTGGACAGAATCCCCTTTGGAAGTCTGAAATTATGGCATTATCTTCAATGAATTGTGATATCTGGGAGAAGTAGCGTAGCAACCCCGTTGCGGTCAACTGTGTTCTTCAGGGCATCCCAGATGGCCTCAGGGGCAGATTCTGTGTCTCTTCCTGGACAGAATCCCGTTCGAAAGTCTGAAATTATGGCATTATCTTCAATAAATTGTGATATCTGGGCGAATGCTGCTATTTCTATCAGTTTGCCAAGGAAAGCTCCATTTATAATTGGTCCGTAGTTGTCAGAGTTCAGCGGATCCAAGTTTGTTTTCTTCACTAATGGGCGTATGTATGACTATTTTAGTTCTTCTGGAAATATTCTGGTAGCTAAGGAATTGATGGTGTGACAGCAGAGGTTGTTAAAAGAATTGTCTTGACGGTTTGCCATGGACACAGGTCAGAAGGGTTGCTTGCTCTGACCAGGTCCATAAATTCATTGTGTGAAATGTGTTGGAAGGAACTGAGAGGCTGTGTTAGAGTATTCTTGGATTGTTGTTTTGGAAAAGGGTCGGTGCTGGTGCTGTGTCTATGTTTTAAAAATGAGTCTGATGTGTCTGCTTTAGCCGTGTAATGATTTGCCAGTTTGTCGAGGAAGTCTTGAGTAATGGGATGAGCTCCTTCTAGGCAATTTGGTTTACAAATTCTTTGAGAACTTTACAAAATTCTTTATTTGCACATATAGCATTTTGAATTCTTCCTGAATAGTACCTTTTCTCAGATTTTTTGATGGCTGACTTGTATAATGTTAATTTTCTGTCAGTGAAATTTGTCTTGATTGGCGTTTGTCTTGAGCACATTGCAGCTTTCTAATTTGCTGTATTATCGCTTTTATCTCTTTTACGTAGATATAAATATGTGTATTTTTTTTACTTACTGAAAATACGAAAGGTTAAAGTCATGTTATAGTTAGGTGAAGCTTTCAACTCCAATGTGGCATTTTAAACTAAAAAAAGCACTTAAATTTACCAGTTATAATTATCTCCAGTAACTATAATCCATGCCCTAAAGTAACTATAACTCGCGCCCCCGCCATGCACAGTCTTGTCATCAATGATGTCATTTCACATGTTGCAATGATGTTATTAATGACGTCATAGAACATGTCATGAGTGATGCAATATGTGGGGAAATTAGCAGTGCATAGCGATGGCGCCATTGGCCTTTCGGCCGTGCGCAGCAAGAGGTTGCCTGCAGGGTCTGGCTTGCAGCCAGGCCTTGTATCCAATCCCTTGCAGGCAGCCAAATCCCCCTTCCCCCATGAGGGAGTGATTCCTGTGGCCATCCTCCCCCAAGCCACTATTGGCCAAGTGGACCCTAACCCTTGGAGTCTTGTTTTTGAAAGGAGCAGGGTGCATGGGGCCCCCTCCCTAAGTCTCTAGTGGCCCCGGGTACCCCATCCCTCAGGCACAAAAAATATAATATTACAGGAGGGGAGCATGTAACTGTCCTCCCTGGGCCATAATTGGACCTGAGGACCCGGTCCCATGGGGCCATACTTTACAGGGGAGGTGGCACATAGGCCCTCTCCCGAAGCCACTATCGGCTCAGGGACCCCAACCTCCGGGGCTATAAAATATATTATATGGGGAGGGGACGTTTGGGCACCCCCCTCCCTAAGCCTCTAGTAGCCCCAGGTACCCATCCCTCCGGGCCCACAAAACTATAATATTTTGGGAGGAGCGAGTTGCCCCCACTCCCGGAGCCCATATAAGACCACGGGACCCAGTCTCCTAGGGCCATACCTTACTAGGGAGGTGGCTCATAGCTCCCCTCCACGAGCTTTAAGTGCCCCAGGGACCCCAGTGCCTTTTCCATTCCAAGTAGGTGCCCTAGAGCTCACCCAGGGCACTCAAATAGAACATTGGGGCCACCAGGTGAGCCAGTATTGCTCCCTGCCGGCAGAAGCAGCTTCTGCTAGCTAACTTTGGGTGGGGATCAATCTGCAGTGTGCTCCCACTCGGTGGGAGTGCTTTCAAACCTCCCATCGGGAGGGAGCACACTTCTTTCCCTTACTGTGCTTTTGCCTGCGAGAGACAAGTAAATAGCTAGGCCCTGGGGATGAGGTCCCTGGGGCCTTGTAAGGCTCGGGAAGGGGTACCGTGTGCCAACCTCCCCTCTATTGTTTGGCCCCAACAGGATGGGGTCGCTAGGGCCCATCTAGGCTCAGGAACCGCGCTACACGCCCTCTCTTCCCTCACAGTAACTAACTTTTTGGCCCCACTAGATGGGGTCCCCGTAGTAGCTACAGGTTCGGAGAGAGGGGCTGTGCTGACTCCCTCCCCTAATAATATATTTTCAGCCCCGGGGATGGGTCCCAGGGGCATCTTCAGGCTCGCGGAGGAGGGCAGCATGCACATCTCCTCTTTTTCAATAAATCTGGCCAGGGGATCAACCAAACAATCAATCGGGGGCTTTTAAAGCACGCTCCTCACCGGTGAGGGGGGCGGGGTTGCAGTTCCGGATCAACCAAAAAGGTCTTGAGGCTCTTCCTCGAGGTGAGCAGGGTAGGGGAGCGTCTGGTGTTGACTGGGAGCTCGTTCCACACCTTGGCTGCGACGTAGGAGAAGGCTCTTCCGCTTGCTCTGGTTCTGCGGATGTTCGGGGTCCCTGCTAGGGCGAGGTAGCTTGAAAGTCACTCTTCTCGATGAAGAGCCAGTGGAAGTCTCGCAGGTGCGAGTCGTGGGGTTCCTAGGACGAGTCTGGCAGCGGTGTTCTGAATGGTCAGGAGTTTGTGTAGCAGGGATTTGTGGAGTCCGGCGTAGAGGGCCTTCCCATATTCCAGTCTGCTGGTTATGAGTGTATGGGTGACGGTCTTTATGACTTTGGGGGGATCCACTTGAAAGTCTTGCGGAGGGAGTTGAAGCAGGTGGAGGTGACGATGTTGATCTGGCGAGTCATGGTGAGGGAGGAGTCTAGAATGATGCTGAGGTTCCGGGCATGGTCCGTTGGGGTGGGTGGGTTTCTGAGGGTGGAGGGCCACCAGGTATTGCCCCAGGTGGTAGGGGAGGGTCCGAGGACGAGGACCTTGGTCTTTTCCGAGCTGAGCTTTAGGCAACTGTTGCTCATCGAGGCTGCGACGTCTTTCATTCCTTCTTGGAAGCTGAGTCTGGTGTCTTCTGGGTTCTTCATGAGGGAGACGATGAGCTGGGTGTCGTCGGAGTAGGATACTATACCAAGCCCATGCTGTCTGACGATGGCGGCGAGTGGGGCCATGTAGATGTTGAAGAGCCTGGGGGTGAGTGAAGATCCTTGGGGTACTCTGCAGTTGATCTCTCTGGGTTCGGAGAGGAGGGGGTGGAGTCTGAAGCTTTGGGTTCTGCCGGCGAGAAAGGAGCGAATCCAGTCGAGTGCTGTTCCCCGTATGCCGGCGTCATGGGAGTCTGGCTGTAAGAGTGCGGTGGCAGACTTTGTCGAAGGCTGCAGAGAGGTCTAGCAAGATGAGCGGGATGAGGGCTGCGATGTGGTCCTGATTGGCGCCATTTGATGAATCTTCACAAAACTTTCCCAAAGTGCTCTTTTTGCCTAGTTTGTGCATGAAAAGTTTTGTCAGGTCCGTCTAGCAGGGGCAGAGAAAATGGGGTGGTTCCAATACGTTTTTAGGCGGCGCTACTGCAAAAACTACGGAATGGAATTGCACCAAGTTTAGCAGGAAGCTAGATCTTGGTCCAGAAAGTATGCATTTTGTAATTTGGTGTAAATCCGTTTGAGAAATTCCCTCTAACCTATACATATATTTTATGACTACCACTGCTGCTCCAAGAGTGTTGTGCATTTATTCATGTCAATTTATTGCAGGGCAGTCCGTCCCCTTTTCAGGGGTCTCATACAGGGCTCTTTTATTCATGGGGCTCACTCGCATAGGGTTGCGATCGGTCCGGCATCCAGCGTTGGTTTCACCTTCTTAATTCCACCCAGTTCTCTTCAGCACAGTCTGCAGGCGCCCCTCTCCTTATGCGACTCTCACCTCTCGGGGTCTTCACATCACACACAAGGCTGCCTGTGAGAAGTAATCGCCCCTAGAGAACGCCTCCAGTTCTTTCACTTCGCTTGCACCGGGACACTGGTAATTATTTCTACCTAAAAATACCTCTAATCAGAGAAGACCTTCTAGATGCGACAGAACAAGTCCTCGTTTGACTCCGTGCAAACCCTGTGGGAGGCGTACAGAGTGGTAATCAAAGGACTGTGCCTCTTTCTACTAATGGGGCACAAAAGGGACAAGAGGGCTATGGTAGGGACACTTGAGCGAGAGCTTCACGGCTTGGAAACTAAGCTTACCAACCAGGGACACATAGAAAGCAAACACTTCCAAGGCCTAAAACAAAAAGAATATAGGGGCGCGGCAACAGATGCTGCCAGGGTGAGTCTTTGAGCAACACAACATTGCCTCTATGAGGTAGGGAACAAGGCTGGAAAACCTTTGGCCTGGCTAGACAGGCAGGAACAGGCGAAGCGTTGGGTGTTGCAGATACAGACTGACTCAAGTTAGAGGGTGAGGGACAAACAGGGGGTGGCAGACGCCTTTGCCGCCTACTACACCCAGCTATATTCCCCAGCTATCACCGCTATAGAGGAGGAATCTCAAGAACGTCTGGCAGACATCTAGCTCCTAAGCCTCTCGCACTCAGACAGGGCTCTCCTGGAAAAAGAACCCACAGGGGAAATTATACGTGCTATATGTGATTTAAAATCAGGTAAAAGTGGTTGGCCATAACGGTGTGCTAATTGAACTTTACAAGCTAACAGCCTCCAAACTCACCACCCACCTGCTACCAATTTTTAAGGAGAGTTTACAACTGGGCTCAATCCCTAGAGACCAAAGGTTGGCCACTATCATTGTTATTCACAAAGATGGTAAACAACCATATGAGTTTGGCTCATATAGGTCAATCTCGCTCCTAAACGCCAAAATCAAGACACTAGCTAAGGTACTGGTCTGTTGATTAAAGCAATTGCGACCCTGGTTCACCTGGACCAATTCGGTTTTATGCCAGGATGGACCACCACTCTCAACTTACGCACAACATGCAACCGCCACCGCTGGATCATGAACTACGCCGACAAACTCGGCCCCCTCAATAAAGCCACAAGACAGAGCAAGAAAGCAAGCTAGTTCACCCCTGCACTCCTAAAATCCTGATGCTCCTGCAGACGACTCGAAAAGATATAGATAAACGACAAAACCCCAGAAACATGCGCCGCCTACAAAGCAGACACCACCGCACACCACCAACTCATCAAATCCACAATGAAGAAATCCCTCCAAGACAGAATCCTCACCAACGCACACAACACCAAAGATCTTTTGTCCATCATCAAGGAATTTGCCAAAGCCTGTAGCGTAACAGACGTCCTACCCTCCCAAGACCTCTGCAGCAGACTCAGCACATTCTTTCATCAACAAGATTAAGATGAACTACGACAACTTTGACAACTAAGACCACCTCACCGCTCCAGCTCCCCCATCATACAATGCCACCCAACAGACCCATAGACGCCGCTCATGACAGAAGACATCTTGAAGACCATAAAAAGCATCCACTCCAAAGCACCTTCAGACTTCTGCCCGCACCACATCTTCCACAGAGCCGCCATGGCCATCGCACCCAAACTACGTCCGATGATCAACTGCTCCTTCGAGACCGCCACCTTCTCCGATGATTGGAAATGTGCAGAAGTCAACCCCTCCTGAAGAAACCCTCCGCGGACTCGACCAACTCAAGAATTTCAGGCCCGTCTCCCGTTTCCCTTTGCAGCCAAGGTCATCAAAAGGCTGTCAACACCCTGCTTACAAACTTCATGGAAGCTAAAAACCTACTGGACATCTCCCAATCCGGATTCCAAAGCAACCACATCACAGAGACTGCCCTACTCGCAGCCACTGATGACATCCGCTGCCTCCTCAACCAGGGCGAAATGGGAGCTCTCATCCTCCTGGAACTCTTGGTTGATTCAACACCATCTACCACCGCACCCTATCCACCACACTCCATGACACAGACACCCGCGACAAGGCACTTGACTGGATCCACTCCTTCCTCACTAATAGAACTCAGCGGGTCAGACTCTCTCCATACCTCTCTGAACTGACAGAGACCAACTGTGGAGTGCCCCATGGCTCCTCCCTCAGTCCCACACTTTTTAATGTCTACATTGCCCCCTCACAACTATCGTCAGGAAGCACAGGCTCAACATCATCTCCTACGCCGATGACACCCAGCTGATCCTCTCCCTCACCAACGAATCTAACATCACCAGACATAACTTCCAAGAAGGGATGAAAGCCGTCGCCACCTGGCTGAAGAACAGCTGCCTTAAACTCGACTCAGAAAAGACAAAAGTCCTCATCCTTGGAACCATCCCCTGTGCATGGAACGACTACAGGTGGCCATCTGCCCTTGGAAATCTCTCAATCTCGATGGACCACACACGAAACCTCAGCATCATACTAGACTCATTGCTCACAATGAACTGCCAGATCAACGCCGTCTCCACAGCCTGCTTCAACACCCTCTGCATGCTTCGAAAGACTTTCAGATGGATCCCAACCAAAACCACAAAAACTCACATACACGCACTTATCAGCAGCAGACTGGACTACGGCAACACTCTCTATGCCGGAATCAACAAGAAACTCCTCTGCAAACACCAGACTGTCCAGAACGCAATGCAAGACTGAGTCTCAACATCCCCATCGGAGCCACATCACCCAACACCTCCACAATCTCCACTGGCTTCCAGTCGAAAGAAGAATACCCTTCAAACTCCTCATCCATGCATACAAGGCCTTTCACAACACCATACCCGCATACTTGAACATCCGCCTCTGCTTCCACGCACCCAAAAGACACCTACGATCAGCCCAGCTCTCTCTGGTCACCGTCTCAAGTATCAGAAGACTAGAACGGGAGGAAAGTCCTTCTCGTACCTCACAGCCAAAGCCTGGAACACCCTCCCCCTCCATATCCAGCAATCTCCCACACTGCCCCAGTTCAGGAATCACCTCAAGACCTGGCTTTTTGGTTGACACCAGCACTCAACAGAGCCGCCCCCTTCCCCACCAGCGCCTTGAGACCCTCACGGGTGAACAATTGCGCTTTCCCAACCCTTGATTGATTGATGGGTTCAAATCCTGGTCGGTCCACTCAGCCTTTCCTCCTTCCGAGGTCGATAAAATGAGTACCATTGAGTTGATTAACAATAAACAACTGTAATTCAGTGCCAAGATGCCCACAGGCGAATGTGCGCTTAACAATTACACGTTAGGTCATATTATGATTGGCGCTGATGTAGAATTGATATATTTGACCATGCTAGTGTACAGTAGTGAATTGTTTTTGTTCTTCACTAATTCTTCAATAAAAAAGATCTATTAAAAATAAAAGACTGTGTATGGCAGGGACGCTCCTTATGGTTACTTTAGGACACACGATATAGTTGCTTGAGATGACTATAACTGGTGAATTTCAGTGATTTTGTTAGTTTAAAACTGAATGCTTTTTAACTGGCATTAAAACTGAATGCCTTTTAACTGTAATTTTCCCCAAACCATAACTTTCCTTTAACCTTTCATTTTTTCACTGAATATATATGCACATATAAAAAGATTTAATGAAAACAAAAGGCTTTGGTTAATACCAGATTTAGGGGCCGATTATGATGGCGGACGGACCTGAGTCCGTCCGCCACCATAGAGAAGGAGGGACCGTCCGCAGGGGCTGCGGCGGTCCCTCCGTGCAGATTAGGATGTGACCGCCAGGGTGGCGGTCACATCCTCAATCTTTAACATTGCGGCGGGTGCAGCTTTAAGCTGCACCCGCCGCAATGTTAAAAATGCATACATTGCATTTGTATGCAGCAAGCGGCAGGCACCGCGCGGTGCCTGCCGATTACTGCATACAAATGCAGGGGGGTACCATAGGTACCCCCCATGTGCACCCCCCACCCCTCCTTCACCCAGGGGGCCCGCAACGGGCCCCCGCAGTGAAGCTCCGTATGCTTTTCCACGGCGGAAAACCCGCCGTGGAAAAGCATTTCTTTTCGGGCATCCTAATTTGGCTGACGGTGTCTGAGAGACACCGTCACCATATTAGTGCTTTTCCGCCGCGGTTGTAAGCCAACCGCGGCGGAAAAGCTGCGGACCGAAACCAGGACCCACCAGCCATCCTAATGTGGCGGTGGGTCTTTGGTGGGTCCGCAGAGGATTTTCCTCATCCTCCGGGCCGGCGGTGGCTTCCGCCGGCCCGGAGGATGCGGAAAATCCTCCATCATAATCGGGCCCTTAATTAGGGGCCAAGTTAGTAAAGAAAGTCACAAAAGTTTCCATTGTATATGTCCTCTTACTAGTGCAGATTCGCGACTTTCATGAAATTGCAAGTAGCAAGCATTTACAGAAGTAGGCCTGGAAATCATACTCCTTTGAGAACTGCATTTTTGTGTGAGCAAATATGCATGTGTATGTTTGCTCATGTGAGAATATTCTGACAGTTTGCAAGTTCACTGTCTCTGCAACCCTTTTTTCCACACTCTAGAAAAAGTTTTACTTCTGCCCTTGTCAGTAGTAACTTCCCACAGTGTCCCAGGGTGTGAAAAGATTAAAGAAGTGTTGGTAAAAAACATTGAACATGTACATTTGTAGATGTGAACAGACTAAAAGCGATATTCCAAACCTTTAACTGTAGATTCACAGAAAGGTTGAAAAATTAGGACATAGACAGAATACAAATCCTGCTCTAAAATTAAGTCCTCAAAATATTAAAGAGACCTAAAACCCTGAGTTCATATAAATATATAACAAAACAATGGTTCCCTGCGGGGGAAGTCATTAGCCTCCCTAGGCTGAGAAATTCACAGTCAAATCATATGAAATGTAACAAATCATTAATTCAATCTTACAGTACAGATAGTAATGCAGATGCAGTACTGAGCGCAGTGCAAGCGTAAAGTGACATTAGTGGGATAAGTGTGCATAAGTGATATACAGAAACGAAGCGAACCTACTGGCCCCATTTCCCTAAGTAACAGGTATGAGTTATTATGTTCTCTTGACCAAAACGATTGACTGATTGGCTTGCAGTCACCAGTAAGGGGAACTTCCCCTGTTGCCAGTCATGGGATCTGTGTACCAGTTGTCCCAGCGAAACAACCTTCAAGTTTGTGGATAGAGGGGGGACCCATAGCTAACTCTGCTCTTAGTGTGTTGTCATGGAATGTGGCGGGCCTTCCATCTAAATTGAGTAATCCCGAGTGGTGTCTATTTATTGAACAGTTTGATGCATGTATGTTCCAAGAGACTTGGGCCAGATCCAAGCCTGCTAGTATGGGCTTCGCCATATTTGATAAACCAGCTACCCACCTGGGCAAGGGGCGACCGTCAGGAGGTCTGTCTACCTGGGTTGGCACGCATTTAGGAGGCGAGGCTAAAGAATTAGATACGCAGTCCATGGACATTTTGTGTGTGGTCCTCACTTTGCCTGACGAACAACCTGTTGCCCTGATTAATGTCTATTCCCGACCTGTCGCAAGAGGTGCAACCTCTTTAACTTTGGACACATTGTCTGCCTTTTTAGAAACAATTCCCCCTAACACCAGGATGATTATTGGTGCCGATTTCAATACCCAATACGAACCCATTAAGGTTCTGGCACCTGACACTATGTACGATGAAGACCATTATTGGTCAATCCCAGAATCCAGTCTTCCGCCTGTTAATGCCTGGACCCCACTAGCATTGCAAACAAATGCTCTTTGTTTAAAATTTTCACTCCGGGCTTGCAATGGCCGGTTCCCGGCATGTACTGCTTCCAATATCACATTCAATAGACTAGGATCTACATCGATTATCGATTATATTCTTGTTGATACTGGTAGCTGGGATAGAGTTCTTGAATTCAATATCTGTCCCCGTAGCGATAGCGACCATAACGCCCTGCATATAAACATCTGCCTATTAACGGGCAAAAATCATGTTTTAACACCTGGGAATGTAGCCCCCTCCCTAGTCCAAGTAAATAGAGGGAGAAGGGTGCATTGGGGGGACCTCATACTCTCCCAAGAAAAGCTGGCCAGCCTGTATCAGATTGAACTCCCTTTTTTTTGCAAAAGCAGATTCCCTAGCGACCGAATCCAGTTCCCTGGATTCCAAGTTAATCATCTTTGAAAACCATAAAGAATTAATGGATACTTTGGCTCCCTTCTTTGTTAACCATAGTAAACCAAGGGATAAGCCCAAACCTAGTCATCAATGGTTTAATAGTAATTGCAGAGTTGCTAAGCAAAATTTACTGAATGCAATTAAGAGTAATACAAGGATAGATCTGTCGGAAGCACGGGCCGCCTATACTTGGGAATTGAAACAGGCCAAAAATGCTGGGAAAACCAGAAGTGGGAAGACATCAGGGTAGCCCTGCTAGCACGGGATCTTAGAGCTTTTTGGAATCTGGTCAACGAGGGCACTAGGAACTATAAATCAGCCATCGAGTCAAATATTTGCTCATTTTGAACCCCTTTACGCTTCCCCAGTTAATGGCGCCTATAATATAAGGGAGGGAGGGCAAGAAGAACCAAGAGGGGTCACTGGGCCACGTATTCAACTAAGTGAAGTTAAGTTTGCACTGGAGAAAATAGCCCCGAATAAAGCACCAGGGCTGGACAGAATACCTGGAGATCTTTTCCACAGTGAAGTCTCAGTTTGGGGTCCCTATCTTACCTTGTTTTTTAATGCCTTATTGGAGGGCATCCCCATGCCCCCTACGTGGGCGTGGGCTGAAATTATACCCATTCTCAAAAAAGGGTCCCCACTTCTGCCATTGAATTACCGGCCCATAAGCCTTTTGGATGTAACCCAAAAAGAGTTCGCTCGCGTTCTCCTTGAGCGCCTACATGGATGGATGGAGGAATACAACATCCTAACACCACTCCAAGCTGGGTTCAGAGCACGGACATCTACGGTCGACCAGATTTTCAGATTACAAATGATTCACTGGAAGATCGTGAGTATAGAGAGTGGCACTCTATACCTAATATTTGTAGACCTGAAATCTGCGTTCGACCTGGTCCCCAGAGAGAAGCTGTAGTCGATCCTCTTGGAGATGGGGGCCCTGGATTACCTTTGCCATTTGTTTGCCCGCCTGCATGAGGGCAATTACGCTCAAATCAGGTACGGCAAATATGGCAACCTAACCTCCTCAATCCCAGTTAAGCGAGGAGTCCGCCAGGGATGTGTCCTGGCCCCAACACTCTTTGCCTTATTCGTTAATGGGCTTATAGACCATCTCAATAAAGGCCCTAACATTGATGCCCCAAACTGGCAGGGCGTAGTGTGCCAGCCCTGATGTTTGCAGACAACACCTTGTTGCTGGCTAAGTCCCCAATGGGTATCCAGAGGACGCTCGACAACTTCGTTGTCTTCTGCAAACATCGGGGCCTGGAGATAAATCTCCAGAAGACCAAATACATGGTCTTTAACGGTGGCAAAAGCACACGCAGCAATCCAACCCTGGGGGGCCAACCCCTCGAAAGAGTGGTGGTGTTTGACTACCTTGGCATCACCTTGACGGAGAGTATGGACTGGGGAGCGCAGATCAATAAGTGCAACTTGAAGCTCACTCAGGAGTCGGGAGGCATCTACAAATTTTTCAAGGGGGAAACACATAAGCAGGTCTATGCACCCATGGAAGCCTACAGGGCACAGGCAAGAAGTGCTGCGTTATATGGTGCAGAAATTTGGGGCCACTGTGCTCTTTTATCTCTTGAACGCACTGAGAATGCGTTCATTAGGCAGCTTCTTAGCCTCCCCAAAAGCACACCACTGATCCCGTTGAGAATGGACCTAGGAATCAGATCCATTGCCGAGGATGCTGCACTTAGACCATTAACCTTCTGGAGACGCTTATGGAGCACTCCCGAGCTAGCCCCGTATAGTGAGGAACTAACTGAGATATTGGGGCTGAAGGGGGTGGGCAAGATACCCTGGCTGAGACACCTTATAGCGCTATGTGTGGAACTGGGACGCGTTGACCTTTGGGATGAGCCCCAAACCGTGTCACAATCATTAAGTAGGAACACACTGATAACTGCCTATAGGGAATACCGGCTGTCCGAGATGATGCGTAGCTCTTCATCGGAACGGTTGACAAGTGATTTCCTTACAATCAAAAATACTTACCAGGCAGAGACCATCCTGGATAGCATCCAACCAGTGTTGGCAAGAAAATTGTTTCTACAGTTCAGGCATGGGTGCCTCCCCCTACGATCGTATGTCAAAAAATGGGGGGGACAGGTTGATTGAATTCCCTGCTTGTGGTTTAGTGGACGAAACAGAGGTGCATGTTTTCTTCCAATGTGATTCCTATAGGTCGCCAAGAAGACGCTGGCTTGTACAAATTTGTAAGAACTTGGGCACAAGACACTTTAGAGAGGCCTATAGAATATTGAAAACTGAGCTGCACCTCCCAATAGTTTACTCAGTTTCCCGCTTTTTATTCTCAATGTGGTGCATGAGGAGGAAGTTTCTGGAGCCTTCCCCTTAGTGGCCGAATGTAGTATACGGTCTGCTCAGGCCTGCTAACACTTTTTGACCTATGGTATATAACTTTTAACTGTGATTCTTTTAAAACGAGCTTCTGCTCCTGTTTTATAAATTATTTTATTACCCTTAGTGGGTTTTAGTATGGTTTTTAATCTTTCCTTGTGTAAAAGCACTGACCATATGCACCTGCACTTTATTCTAATTGTTTATTCTATGGCGACTGGATGTAAAATTGTACCAATGTTTGCTGATTCCTGTGGTAATTTTATATGTTTTATTCATTCTTGTGACGCTTTTATGGTCAATGTACCGAAATAACGCTTTTCAAACGAAACGATATACAGAAACAAAAATTAATATTATTGTGATGTACATTAGCAGAAATGGACTAAGGCAATTAATACGGGTAAGACTCCAACTGGGAGTCCATAGAGATTAATACAATCGATGGGCATAGTCCGCTAGTAAAATTGTCAAGGTTTCAACCCTGTTATCAACAATTTGTCAGGGCCATCATCAGGACAAACAAGAAAATAGTACCAACCACAGCAGGAAAAACATGCGATATGATGTATCAATCAGGAAAATTAAAGGCCTGTCATCCCTGTAATGGATTTCTATCAAATGGAAAGAGAGTCCAAGTTGCCAGGGATAAAGCCCTCGGAAGAGAGGCAGTTGTCAACCGTCGTTGAATTCCAGTTTGTAGCCCAGGAGCACGGCTAGGTGACAATAACTATTAATCACATTCAGTGATTAAACGTGACTCCTTCAGAGGGCATTCCCTGGCAGTGAACAACTTTAATTACAATTTCCAAGACTGCATCTGCTGATCTATTGACAACAGTCTCTCTCCCAAGGGCTTTACCTCCGGCAACTTGGACTCTCTTTACATTTGCTGTAAAAATGAAAACACTCAATATCAAACCATAACAGACCTACCATGATTCTGAAACACTCCCATTTAATATAAACATTACACTAGTACTATAAAATGGCACACCCACAGATAAATACGGGAAAGGTTGGTTTTGGGGGGGTTATCACATTAACTTTGTGTTTTTCAGTGACTTTGTAAGGTTTTATTTTTACAAACGTGAAGGTCTTATAACTAAGCAAAACCAAAGGGGATGATGGACGGAGTGTTGAACATTGCAAGCACTCACCCCCAGTCAACTGATCTGGGTTTAACCCATCATCATTCTTTAGCTCACTCCGCCACCCCAGTTCAGACTTGGCCATATGCAAATCAGTCTGAACCTGTCCCTCTTTCTGGCTAATCAGCTATCATTAGCCTGGCTGGCTTGAATCCAGTGGCAAAGTGAGCAAGGGACCCACGTCTGGGCATACCCTGCCAACTTAGGGTAAACAAAGCAAAACCAAAGGGGATGGTGGACGGCGTGTTGGAATCAAGCTATCCTGGCTGAAGAGGGTGAAACCCTGAAATCGGTCCTAGGATGCCTGTTTCCAGTCCAGTGAGGACCTGGCTTGACAGTTCGGCTGGGCTGTTCCCAAGAGGCACAGGGTCAAGACTGATTTGCATATGGCCAGGACTAAACTGGGGTGGAATGGTGAGCAAAAGAATGATGGATTTAACCCAGAGCTCTTGACTTGGGGTGAATATTCTGCATTCCGTCCATCAATTGTGTGTCTTTTGGTCTTATAACTAAAGCATACCATAACTCTGCAGGCAGGGTTTTTAAGCATACACTGCCTTAGGTGCCTCTTTTGGTTTTAAAGGTTCACAGATCCCAGCTGGGGCCTGGTCTCTTGTTGTAATTTTCGTGGGAAGCTGGATTCATGGCTTATTCCAGTGTCCATGAACCCTGCAAGCAATCCAAGAAGGGACTAGGACCTCATGCTGCAGGCTTGCAGACTTCTAGCTAGGCTGTGTAGTCCTCAGGAACAAGACAGAGATATGGCAATCCTTCTACGAGGTCGACATACCACATGCCAAAATGTGTTTTTTATTTTGTTATATGGGAGATCTCTTTGGGATCCTCCCACCTGAGCCTGGGGGTCAAGTATGCTACATCTGGCCCTTATGGCTTTTTTCACTTAATTTTTCAGGACTGGAAACTCTGAGTCCTGTAATAGAAGCCACAACAGATACATCTCTCTTAGCCAGAGTGTTTGGCGTCTGTGAACCATTAAAAGCAGTTGGGTGAAAAGGCTACCTAGTCCAATTAGGTATGAATTATTTTTTTGATGTTGAGCTGACAGGAATTGTGAACATCTCTGGAACAACTGTGCAGATATCATTATAATTTAATCTCTTCAGGCACAAATAATTTTTGAATGCTAGTTTCTTAGGGGCTTTTAGGTTTTGCAATGGAATCATAAGGCCACTCTAATTTGTGCAGTACATTCATTGTATTTTTTCCGAATAAAAGATAAATGTGTTGCACTATAGGACCATAACTAACTTCTAAGTGCCTTTATTCCCAGGGAATTTTAAAAGTTTTCTAAAGGAATATGTTACTTTCAGGTGGTTTTGTGGATATATCTGGGTGTGTATATCGTGTGGTGGTAAATGATAATACCCATGTAGATTGTTGCAGCCAAACCCAGGTTGTACATGGTCTCATCCTTGTGCAGCATGTCTTGACTGCAGGACCAACACTATACCAAGCCAATTTGTGAATAAGGGTGCTCCAGCATCAAGGTCCCCCAAAGCGGACCCCTCTCAAGCCAGCTTACTGGACTGAGACTCCTGATCACACTGGGAATGTGTCTAGGCAACCCGTAGATGAGCCAACTTGCTTCTCATGAGTGGCTCGCCCTTTTTTTAAATACCTTGTGCCCCACTACCGTTTTTCAGAGGGTTTTGCTCTTGTACTCCTGGTGCTAGGCTTGAACTACCAAGTATAGTTCACTGAGGCTCCTTAACCACCAAACGTTTCTGTAAGGAATTCCTGCTGCCACAGGATCCAGCACTACTGATTCCTCCTCTTCAGTTAGCAGTTCATCTATTCACACCTGGACCCGCCCTGCTATCCAACCCTGGTGGTGCCGTGACCAAAGCTCTTCCTGGCAGCAGCTCTCCAAGGCCCTTCCCGTTAGACCACCCTCCTTGGCTGCATCACACAGCTGCCTAGTTCTTCTGCCACTGCCAAGGCGACTGTGTGTCCACCAAGTCTGCAGTACTCAATCTTGTAAGACCCTTACCTACAGAGTCCCAAGCAGGTCCACATTTCCTGGGATTGCGAAGGAGTCCGGAAGCCTTAGCAACCAGGCCTGGACAGCCCACAAAAGTCCAGAGAACAAGCCATGGATCTCCAAGACTCCAGAAAGGCATACTCCAGCTCAGGTAGGTCTTACCTCTAGCTGTACAGGTCTCTTATCAGATTCCTGAGACCGTGCAGGAACTCAAAAAGGAAGTGGGGGCTTCCTATGGCAGGTGATGCACGAACTTAAATGGTTTGTGTCACATCACCTCTCCATCCCTTAGAGTCACTCATAGTAACCAGCCTATTGCCTGTCTTACTCTGTATCACACTCTGGAAAGGTTTCCAGGGTAGTTCTCGCCTAAACTGTGGGACATCTTTGTCTGGGTCAAGCTCCACCTGCTCTGTCCTGGTTACATCGGTAAAAGACTTCAAGGAAAACTTCTGTAGTAACTGGAGACAGAATTCTGCTTGACCTCCCTTTGTCATATGTGGGAACATTCTCCAAGCTAATTCACAGGGCGCCACTGCTAACAGCTATGAGGATTTCAACTCAATCCCTCAATCATCTCAATCATCTAGCAAGTGAGTGTTAAACTCTCTGGGACTGGGTCAATTGTATTCAAGAGTCTTTAATTTGCCAGCAAGGTCAGTAATAGAGAATCCCAGCTACGCAGCTCAAAGCATGAAACACCTTAAGGCTGACTCAGTAAAATATGCCACATTTCTAAATATGAGAAGGATTCCATATACATCCAGGCAAATCTCATAATTAGATTCTAAGACCAAAACTTTATAAGCAAAGCACTTACTATGACTCATATCATAATCCCTTCTGAAGATACAGTAAAACACAATTTGCGAATTTAGTGCACATTAAAAACATTACACATCATTACACATGTAACATACAGTACACCCAAAATGGGAGGATGAAGTCCTTTTATTCTTCAATCAATTCATATTAATTTTAGACTGGGCCCCGCTGCCAGGTTGAGTCAGAATCTTTCTTATTCAGCCTGCAGCTGTGCACATGTTCATTTATACACTGCATTTGCTTTTAAAAAACGGGCATTGGAGGTTACAGCTCAAAATAATATTGACAAGAGCATTACAGTGGAGGAGACTCACATTTGGGATCGTACACTGCAGCAGAGTTCAAACACCATAGTGTAACAACAAAAGTGAAACAACTAGGTGTTTTTACAGGTTAGAACCAAACTTTCTATACATCTTTACATCTTTTTAGCCCTAACTTTTAACATAGGCCCTATGGATCTGTAGAAAAAGTAGCATATCAACAGAAAGCTAAAGCATAATGCTAATGCATTTGAAATTACGAAAGCTAAACAAAACATGCCAAATGTCCACCTAATTTAATTCAAGTTCAGCAAACCTGAATTGTGACAAAGTTAAGCAAGTCCATTCCGCATTTTTGCTGCACCATAGAGCAAAACGTCCTAAGCAAGCTAAAATAGCAAATACATTTTTTGACACCTCCTTTAAAATTGTTACTCTGTAAAGACCAGCGTGAAACTTAGCATGCAGAAACTTAGCTGGTTACAGTAGGTGACTGCCAAATTCAATGCAGATTAATCAAATTACACTAGGGTTAAAACTTAACCAAAACATTCACTTTCAATGTAAAGAGCCAGTGAACCATAATGACTGCTGGTACTGCCGACTGGTTCATTAAATGAGTGAGAGGGAGAAAATTAAGAGTTCACATTCATTATATTACGTTAGTCAGCCAAAGGGTTTCAAACCCCATATTGCTGGGGGGTTCTTTTCAGGACTAGGACTTGGTCTTGAAAACTGCTACTTTGCCGAGGTATCAGAAATTCTTTAATTCAAGGGCGAATGCTTCTTTTTGGTGATGTAGATTAATTCAAACAGAGGTACTGGCATTGTATTTGAAAGAGCAAGTCTCTGTGCTTTATTCTGCTGGAAGAAAATCAAACACCTCGGTGCTAACGGGTGTCTGTTCAGAATCAGTCCTAGTCCTGAGGAGAACCCCCCAGAAAGATGGGGTTCGAAATGCGTTGACTCCAGCTTATGGGCCACGAGAGAATATTATGAATATTTTCTTTCCTCGCACAGACAACACCCTTCAAAAGTTGTAATCCCAACGCGTTTGACAAAGGCAGGACAGCAGGCAGAAGCCTTTCTTAATGAACGTTTCATTGTCCGTCTAGTGTAATTTGAAGAAAAGACTGGTCGCGTGTATTGCATTATATATTACAATTGGAATGTTTTGCACGTTTGTTATGTTGTTTTATTGTTTTTCACTGTGCTGTATCACAATTGGTCTATGTATGATTTCTGTGTAAGTGAACACTATACGAAAATGTTTATCGAAACAAAGTGTTGCCTGACATATGACATGAAAATAATGGCATAATCTCTTTTCAAAAAAATTAAAAGAAAAGTGAAATAAATCACACAGACTTTGGAATTGTAGTCTAAGGTCGCGTTCACTCATTTACGTGTCATGAATGTTCTATCTGGACATCTTGTACGTTATATAATACAGTTAGACCTGGCATCTTTTTCCGTGGTTTTTCCTGACTTTTTGCCTGCAAAACATTGTGTTTTTGCTGGTTTTAGGACTCTGGGCACTTTATCACTACTGACTAGTGCAAGTGCTCTATGTTTAACATATAATGGCATTTGGTTCCTCCATGATTGGTTCAAGAAAAGAGGAGCTTTAGAGGGAAAAGCTAGTCAATAGGTCGCCCTCCACTCAATATGCAACTACTACACAACGAGACCTAGACTATGGAAGCACATGTAGACATTCACCCTTATTTAGGATATTCCGTTTGTTGCTCTTCATTAGCAAACAATACTCCCCTTCTTAAATATTAAATGGGGTAGCCGAAATACCTGAGGGTAGTGCTAAATTCAAACAATTGCCTGATTCTCATTTACCAGTAAAATACAGTTGAGAGACCAATCATACCACACTTAATCTCGTGTCCAACTTATATAGTGCTAAACCGAAAAAAAGTGTGCAGGAGCGAGATGGCGCCTCACGGGTGCACCACCAAACGGGGACCTGACTGGTACTCGCCAGGACAGCCCTGTTGTCATCATCGGTACCATCAAGCTCAGAACAGAAAATAGTGTCCAAATACACAAAAGATTTGTGAAAAAAAGGTGCAGTGAGCATAAAGCAGAAAAGTAACCACTACAGTGTCAAAAACGTTAAAACACTCATAACACAACACAGACAATACAATTTTATTCACTTTCTTGTGTTGTGTATGGAAGAATAAAAGGAAAAAGTAGATGTGGTTATCACCTATTTAACCACTCATACTTTTACTTGCCGACATGTTTCATTGCCTGGTAACTTGTAGGCAATTTCATCAGGGCGTCATGTATATTAAAGCCACTGCAGATGGACCCACACGTCTTCACAACTGTAAACACATAAAATCCGCACCAATGTGGTTAACCAAAGCACTTAGTCCATGTATACTCTGACACACACTTGACCTTCTGATAGTTACCCTCATATGGCCATAGGTGCTCCTACCAGCCGGATGGAACACGGTTGTCATTTAAAAGACAAGAAAAATCGCAAAAAGTCGATAATTCACTTCTCCCATTCAAATTGCTAAAAAAGAGAGAGATAGGAAAGTGCACTCATTAGGCAAAATGCAAAGGTGTATATTTATACACGTTGCTCACGTTTAACTGGATGGCCCTACAAGTTATAGAACGGACCACCTGCACAACATACACCCGGTTGCGGTGTTTGCAATGCCTCCCGAGGTCAGAGGGCGCTTTTTAGTGCGCACTCCGTGTGTCTCTTAACCTAAACATGAGCCATGTAAAACGCCTCCTGTACCCAGGCGCTTGAACACCCCTTTGTCTTACCGGACAGTAGAGAAGCGGCCGCTGTGTCTCAGCCCGTGCATCATTGCCGTATGAATAGGGGGAGTACTTGTAATGCCATCAGTGGTCTCGCGTGAAAACGCGTCGGCCATCTTGGATTGGGCATATTCCTATTTTGCACAATGGGGAGTGCTGGACGCGATCAACATCACGCGAGACTTTCGCGCGTGATCTCGGTCTCGCTTTTTCAGAACAACACAGTTCTAACTTTATGCACATTTCTGTAGACAGTCCCGTCTCGTTTACAGTTTTCAAAGGACCAAAGTGCATATAGATCGTCTTACTCGTGGATCTAACAATTATTCACCTAGAATCAATCGAAAGGGAGCCACAAATAAAAACATATTATGAATCATAAAAAATTGAAATGGAGCCTTTTTATCTGGTGGATAGAATACAGTTTTAGCCCACATTAAAAATCAATGTATACATATACACACCAAAGAGAGGAGCCAATGTTTGTATATATATTCTCATAGGTACCTGTATACATACATGCACCAGGAATATATCATACCGCAATTAGAGTATAGATGTACCCTCATACAAATGCCAATACAGACTCAATTCTGATGGAAAACTCAATGTATCTTATTCCACTCCAATAAATCGTTCAGCCCTATCTTATCAGATTTCTCTTGAAAAATCAATTTTGCTTCCTTCCTAGCTAACAGGCGTTCCACTGAATACGTGTTTTCTGTCACCTTCTCAAGCACTACCCACTTAAATGCATGTTTGTTCGTGTGGCAGTGTTGCACTAGTTTCGTCGTCAGCTTTCCAGATTTTATAGTGCTTAGGTGTTCTTGAATGCGTGTTTTTATTTTCCGTGTCGTAAGGCCTATATACTGAAGGCCGCATTCACAATTAAGTTTATACACCACACTTGTGGTGTTGCAATTGCTGAATTGCCTTAGCTCCCATTCTCTGCCTGACTGTAGGGTGACACGAGTTGTTTTTTCTGTAAGGTGATACACAGAGCAGGTGCCACAGGGATGGTGCCCTGTGAGATGTGGTTTGCTATTTGCTCTTGTTGTTTGTACCCGAGTGTGAACCAATTTGTCTTTTAAATTGCTGGTACGTTTAAAAGCAAATGTAGGTTGTGGCATTTTGAAGTCTTTATTGGAAAGAATCGCCCAGTGTTTACGTATTGACTGTCGGATTTTGGAGGCTAATGGGTTGAAAGTCATGACTAACGGTAAGCAGTCCTTTCTTTCTTTTTTATTTACTTCTAACAAAGCACTGCGTGGTGTATTAAGAGCTCTCTTTTTCGCAGTTTTGATAGTTCTTGCAGGATATTGTCTTTGTAGAAGTTTCTCTCCCAAGACCTGCGACTGTTCCACAAAGTTCTCGGTGCTAGAGCAATTTCTCCTGTACCGGAGGAACTGGCCCACTGGGAGATTATCCCTGAGAGCCCGTGGGTGGTAAGACTGGTAAGATAATAATGAATTCTTATCCGTGGGCTTTTGATGAACGCTCGTGGTCAAAGTTTTATCTTTCACTGTGATGTCCAGTTCTAGATACACAGCGGAATCCCTGCTGTAGGACCAGGTGAATCTTAGGCTTTGGTCTTGGCAATTGAGCCAATTCAGAAACTCCAGCAGGGTAGTTTCCTCTCCAGTCCAAATGCAGAGCACATCATCTATATATCTCCAGCGTGGCGTCCTGAGGGATAACTCTACTCTTGTATACCTCAGGACGCCACGCTGGTGGCAGCAGCGAGGGCCCTGAGGGACCAGGAGTGGTTTTACGATGCTCCGCAAACATTTGTGCTTCAATGCATTGAAATAGCACTTACTCGCAATTTCTTTTGCTATAAGGATAAGATGTACCTACAAACCACGGGGACCTCCATGGGGGCTACAATGGCACCGAGCCTGGCTTGCATATATGTAGGCCAGTTTGAAGAGCACATCATCTATCCCACCAGCAATCCCTTCAGAGACCATGTGCGTCTCTGGAGGAGATATATAGATGATGTGCTCTGCATTTGGACTGGAGAGGAAACTACCCTGCTGGAGTTTCTGAATTGGCTCAATTGCCAAGACCAAAGCCTAAGATTCACCTGGTCCTACAGCAGGGATTCCGCTGTGTATCTAGACCTGGACATCACAGTGAAAGATAAAACTTTGACCACGAGCGTTCATCAAAAGCCCACGGATAAGAATTCATTATTATCTTACCAGTCTTACCGCCCACGGGCTCTCAGGGATAATCTCCCGGTGGGCCAGTTCCTTCGGTACAGGAGAAATTGCTCTAGCACCGAGAACTTTGTGGAACAGTCGCAAGTCTTGGGAGAGAAACTTCTACAAAGACAATATCCTGCAAGAACTATCAAAACTGCGAAAAAGAGAGCTCTTAATACACCACGCAGTGCTTTGTTAGAAGTAAATAAAAAAGAAAGAAAGGACTGCTTACCGGTAGTCATGACTTTCAACCCATTAGCCTCCAAAATCCGACAGTCAATACGTAAACACTGGGCGATTCTTTCCAATAAAGACTTCAAAATGCCACAACCTACATTTGCTTTTAAACGTACCAGCAATTTAAAAGACAAATTGGTTCACACTCGGGTACAAACAACAAGAGCAAACAGCAAACCACATCTCACAGGGCACCATCCCTGTGGCACCTGCTCTGTGTGTCACCTTACAGAAAAAACAACTCGTGTCACCCTACAGTCAGGCAGAGAATGGGAGCTAAGGCAATTCAGCAATTGCAACACCACAAGTGTGGTGTATAAACTTAATTGTGAATGCGGCCTTCAGTATATAGGCCTTACGACACGGAAAATAAAAACACGCATTCAAGAACACCTGAGCACTATAAAATCTGGAAAGCTGACGACGAAACTAGTGCAACACTGCCACACGAACAAACATGCATTTAAGTGGGTAGTGCTTGAGAAGGTGACAGGAGACACGTATTCAGTGGAACGCCTGTTAGCTAGGAAGGAAGCAAAATGGATTTTTCAAGAGAAATCTGATAAGATAGGGCTGAACGATTTATTGGAGTGGAATAAGATACATTGAGTTTTCCATCAGAATTGAGTCTGTATTGGCATTTGTATGAGGGTACATCTATACTCTAATTGCGGTATGATATATTCCTGGTGCATGTATGTATACAGGTACCTATGAGAATATATATACAAACGTTGGCTCCTCTCTTTGGTGTGTATATGTATTCATTGATTTTTAATGTGGGCTAAAACTGTATTCTATCCACCAGATAAAAAGGCTCCATTTCAATTTTTTATGATTCATAATATGTTTTTATTTGTGGCTCCCTTTCGATTGATTCTAGGTGAATAATTGTTAGATCCACGAGTAAGACGATCTATATGCACTTTGGTCCTTTGAAAACTGTAAATGAGACGGGACTGTCTACAGAAATGTGCATAAAGTTAGAACTGTGTTGTTCTGAAAAAGCGAGACCGAGATCACGCGCAAAAGTCTCGCGTGATGTTGATCGCGTCCAGCACTCCCCATTGTGCAAAATAGGAATATGCCCAATCCAAGATGGCCGACGCGTTTTCACGCGAGACCACTGATGGCATTACAAGTACTCCCCCTATTCATACGGCAATGATGCACGGGCTGAGACACAGCGGCCGCTTCTCTACTGTCCGGTAAGACAAAGGGGTGTTCAAGCGCCTGGGTACAGGAGGCGTTTTACATGGCTCATGTTTAGGTTAAGAGACACACGGAGTGCGCGCTAAAAAGCGCCCTCTGACCTCGGGAGGCATTGCGAACACCGCAACCGGGTGTATGTTGTGCAGGTGGTCCGTTCTATAACTTGTAGGGCCATCCAGTTAAACGTGAGCAACGTGTATAAATATACACCTTTGCATTTTGCCTAATGAGTGCACTTTCCTATCTCTCTCTTTTTTAGCAATTTGAATGGGAGAAGTGAATTATCGACTTTTTGCGATTTTTCTTGTCTTTTAAATGACAACCGTGTTCCATCCGGCTGGTAGGAGCACCTATGGCCATATGAGGGTAACTATCAGAAGGTCAAGTGTGTGTCAGAGTATACATGGACTAAGTGCTTTGGTTAACCACATTGGTGCGGATTTTATGTGTTTACAGTTGTGAAGACGTGTGGGTTCATCTGCAGTGGCTTTAATATACATGACGCCCTGATGAAATTGCCTACAAGTTACCAGGCAATGAAACATGTCGGCAAGTAAAAGTATGAGTGGTTAAATAGGTGATAACCACATCTACTTTTTCCTTTTATTCTTCCATACACAACACAAGAAAGTGAATAAAATTGTATTGTCTGTGTTGTGTTATGAGTGTTTTAACGTTTTTGACACTGTAGTGGTTACTTTTCTGCTTTATGCTCACTGCACCTTTTTTTCACAAATCTTTTGTGTATTTGGACACTATTTTCTGTTCTGAGCTTGATGGTACCGATGATGACAACAGGGCTGTCCTGGCGAGTACCAGTCAGGTCCCCGTTTGGTGGTGCACCCGTGAGGCGCCATCTCGCTCCTGCACACTTTTTTTCGGTTTAGCACTATATATGTTGGACACGAGATTAAGTGTGGTATGATTGGTCTCTCAACTGTATTTTACTGGTAAATGAGAATCAGGCAATTGTTTGAATTTAGCACTACCCTCAGGTATTTCGGCTACCCCATTTAATATTTAAGAAGGGGAGTATTGTTTGCTAATGAAGAGCAACAAACGGAATATCCTAAATAAGGGTGAATGTCTACATGTGCTTCCATAGTCTAGGTCTCGTTGTGTAGTAGTTCCTCCATGATTGGCACATTTCATTTATTAGTAAGTCCGTTTTATAGTGCACCAGGGGTGCCCTGGGCCTGTATGTCAAATGCTACTAGTAGGCCTGCAGTACTGATTGTGCCGCCCACATGAGTAGTCCTGCAAACTTGTCTCAGGACTGCCACTGCAAAGCCTGCATGTGCAGTTTTAAACTGCCATTTTGACATGGCAAGTACACCCACTTGCCAGGCCCAAACCTTCCCTTTTATTACATGTAAGGCACCCCTGAGGTAGGCCCAAGGTAGCCCCATGGGCAGGATGCAGTGTAGTTAAAAGTCAGGACATGTACTGGTGTGTTTTACATATCCTGATACTGCCAATTTCGTTTTTCACTACAACAAGGCCTATCTCTCCAGTAGGTTAGCATTGACCTGCCTTGTAACATCTTACAAGTGGATCTTTCAATTGCGACCTGATAGAAAATTGGAGTATGGTGTCACTGGACTCAAAATTTAAAAATACATCTTATAGTGAAGTTGGTTTTTAAATTGCAGATCTGAAATGCCACTTTTAGAAAGTTTAAAGAGGAAAACCTGCTGTCCTACTTATTTAGACAATACTTTAATCACAATCACACTATATTCTTTCGTTGATTGGGTTATTTATTCACCCTATTTTAGACAACTCTTTTCTTTTAGAAGGACTTCACCCTTCATCTAGAACCCTTAAATACCGTACATATATCTACCTACAACAATATTTAGACAATACTTACAGCAATATACAAGACCAACATTCTTTGTGACATATACAATATTTTTGAACAAAACGTTATACAAACACAACTACATCAAAAAAACTATGCATCACATATGTCCTTAAAAGTTTTTTCCAAAAGACTAAAGCATTCAAACTTTATCCCGAATCAATTATATATTTTTTTGATTCTTTTTCACATTCCGCTAATTCAATAGCATTTGCCGACGCGTTTCAAGCCTCACGGGTTCGCTATGGGCTCTCATCAGGGCATCTTAATTTCCACAAAAGGATCAAAAAAGAAATATAATTGATAAATATTCTTGTGGGTAGATATAAGTACGGTATTTAAGTGTTCTAGATGAAGCGTGAAGTCCTTCTAAAAGAAAAGAGTTGTCTAAAATAGGGTGAATAAATAACCCAATCAACAAAAGAATATGGTGTGATTGTGATTAAAGTATTGTCTAAATAAGTAGGACATCAGGTTTTCCTCTTTAAACTATATATAAGGCATATATAAGGAAAGTTGGCATTTTCTTACTTTAACAATTATGTGCCTCTGAATACACATATGGGCTCTTGTGCATTCACTCTAGACAGTCACACAAAGGGAACGGAGGTGTGCCCCGCATATCCTGATAGCCCATCACCAGGCTGATGGGACTTCCTGAGCTAAAGTGGTGGGAGGAGTTGACACAGGCACCTGATTAGGGCTGTGCCTGTCCCCACACAAAGAGCTGGATACTCCCTAAAGTGTGTTTGGAGCCAGGGCCAGGAAGGGCAGCATCTTGTGCACTACAAAGACCTTTCTGTGAAGTCTTCCTACTTCAAAGGCTGAAATGGGTATAAGTACTGGATCTCTGACACCATAGACTCAGAACACTTCTGGATTGAAGACATTCTGCCAGGAAAAAGAGCTGTGTTGCTGTCAGGAGGTACTGCCAATTTGCTGTTTGATTTTCTTTGCTGTGCTGGCCTGTTGTTTGCTGCTTCTGTTGAGTTGAACTTACCTCCTATTGGAAGTCTCAGGCCATCAAAGACTTAATCTGCCAGCATCTGGGCTCCTCATCACAGAGCCCTACTCTGCCAAGTGGTGCCAAATCCAGTTGCTGCACCCTCTTGGAAGTGAGTTCTGGTGCAACAAGAAGGAAAAACGAATGCATCGACTCCAAGCACTTTTCGGACCGGTCCAGCATCGCAAACCTCGACGCATCCCCACTGCCTGCACTAAAGCGTGGTCCCAGTTTGACGTAACAACCGCAGCTTACAACACAGCCCCTGACATTTCGTCCCTGCACCTTCTAAGCACCTCTGCTGCGTGAGTCTTGAGCACTGCATCCCCGAAGTCCGCAACGCAATGCTCCAACTCCAAAGCAGGGCTGGCTAAAACACTGTTGAAACGATGCAGCGCAACTTGATTTTTAATACATCATCGACAGCGATTTCATCGTCGACAGCGCACAACAGTAAGGAACTGAGTTATAATGCCTGCAAAGAACACCATCACCTCCCCTGCACAACGCATCGTCCCAGGACGTGGAAGGCTCAATAGCTCTGACCCGCCTTAAGGAACCAACATAGCCCTTGCTACAAGCAACGCACCACCTCCTCTGTGCAACGCACTGTCCCCGATCGTCACAATGCCAACGACCTGCATAGCAGTAAGAACCTGACACATCACCTGCTTTTTCTACACCTCACCTCCCCTTCACCACGCATCTTCTTTGATTGTTAAGGCACCTAAGGTACTTTGTCCTGGTCAAACACAACCATTAATTTTTAAGAAGTATAACTTCATGTAATCTGCAAATATTCATATCTTGGCTTGTATAGGTTGGATATTTGTTGTTGTGGTCTTGTGTTAATCAGAGCAATAGTGGCTATTTGTCTAACCTGGGCTGGACTGTTTTTGTGGTGTTTTCGCTGTGTTACTGTGTGTTTACAAATACTTCACACATTTCCTTTGGGGATAAATCTGACTGCTCTTGCCAAGCTACCAAGGGGGTGAGTACGGGTTATTCTGAGGATGTAACTTACCCTGACTACAGTGAGTGTCCCTACTTGGACTGGGTGCAAACCACAGCCAACTAGAGACCCCATTTCTAACAAAAATATATGTTAAAATATATTTTTACCAGCATTCTTTTGATCCCCTTTTACAAGTCCCTCACATACATGATGTTAATGTAGATTTGATCCATACTAACCACCTTGACAATAAAGACACCAGCAACATACTGCTGGAGCTCTTCAGATGCTCGTTCGCTCTCTTGGTTTACAGTATAGCATACTATGTAATTAGTTGTATTTTATTGCATTCAAGGCAGAATGCAACTTCCCAAAATATTGGTTAGCTCCATGATGGAGCACTGGTATGTGCGCAGTGAAAATACCCTTAATGAGTTGGACCAGCAAAGGGACATACAGTTAGTCATGTGATTTTGATCTGGTGCAGCAAATCTTACTTTTTTGCAAGGACACCCCAGATATTTTACCTTTTTCTGAATTCTATTTTTGCTTTTTTGAACTCTTCACACTGGATCACTGCTATCCAGGCCATACTGTATGTGCTCCGATCCCTAAAACATGGTAAAATTGGTTTGATCCATGACTGATATTTAACCTGCTTACAAGTCCCTAGTATAAGGTGTACAAAATGCCACCAGGTCCTGGACACTAAATGTTACGTGTGGATTACAGCACCTACTGTGGCATCCACATGGTTGGCCGGTAAGACATGGCCTCTGCTGTCAAGTCTGTTGAAATAACCCTTTTGACAGACAGGAAATACTGCTTCTAAATAGTAAAAGCCACCCCTGAATAACCCTTGTTGCACACAAGGTGAGGTGCCTGATATTTCAAATTAGAACAAGTGTGAAAGTAAATTTGGCATGTTGCTCCACTGACTAGCCCCCAAAATCTGTTTTCACTGGCAGGGCTGTAGCTAGATCCTGCAAAATGTCTGCGTACACATTATTAACTTTAATCTGTAACTTTTGACAGGAAACGGCTAAAACAGTCATTCAAAATTTCATATTTAAATATAAATCAAGTCCATTGGTGAAGTCTAATTTTTATTAAATGTGTGGAAAAGTAAATTTTAGAAAGGTATACCTTTTCTTCCTGAGCGCCAGTTAGGCTAATTAGCATTAATCTAGCACAGCTGTCTTGCCAGTGCCTTCCGCACAATGAAGTGTGAAAACTGCTCCCACAGCAGAGACAATAACCCGAGTGTGGGGTGTTGGCTTCTTCCCCTTGCAGGAAGGGCAATTGGGGGTGGCCCTTTGGACTTTATCACCCTTAAAGGGATTCTAGGTTAAGCAGACAAAAATTAAGGCCCGGAGGAAGGCAAGTCTTTATTCTCTATGCCCACACTAAACAGGCTGGCTCCAAATGCAGTTGGAGGGAACCTGCCCCAAAACCATGTTGAAGTGGACATTGGGAGTATACTGCTCATTTCCATGGTCACACATATGGGTATACCCATCTTTAATTTTAAGAGTGAAGTGCACTGTGGGATTATTTGCAGCAGAGCAAACAAGAACTGCTGGAAAACTGGGTAGGGTTACCCATGGGAATTTTTACCCCATTTGTTAGAGAGGAGGCAGGAGTCACCGCCATCCATTGGCTAGTGTAACCAATAAATGTGGCACCTCAAAGAAACCTCTTCAGAACACTTTCAGGACCGGTGGAAGGCGAGAAGAGGACTATATCCTTCTTGCTGCAATCTGAGAGAAGCTCTGAAGGCCTGGATCTACTGCCTCTTGGACATATGACAAACAGGTGGACTGCAAGGCTTGGCGGGCTGACCTCTGGGGCTACAGGGACACAAAAAGCTGAAGAACCAATGCTTTCTAGATTCTCACAAACTGTATCTGCACTGGACCATGCTCAAGGCCTTTGTTCGATCAGGCCCTAAAGTCATAAGAGACTCCCCTGAAGTCTGGGAGCCTTAGGTGAAAAGCTAAGGAAACAAGCATTTACAATGCAATGGTCTCTGCATTATTAAAGGTAGAGCTATTGGCATTGCTCATGATATTTTTTTCTTTTTTTTTTTTTTAAATCATAAATAAATAGCATTGTCATTTACATTGCCAATAGCTTAATCGTTAAATAAATGGCATTGTCATTTACAATAGCTTAACGCTCGCATATGCATGACCTATTGCATTTACACCCACACAGAGCCACACACACACACACACACAGAGCCACCCACACAGAGTCATTCATATAGAGCCACCCACACACAGAGCCACCTACACAGAGCCACCCTCACAGAGAGCCACCCACACATAGAGCCACCTACAAAAAAAGCTATCCACACAGAGCCACACACACACAGAGCCAAACACACACGCACACACAGAGCCACACACACAGAGCCAGAGCCACACACACACACACAGAATCACATACACACACAGAGCCACATACACACACAGAGCCGCGCACACACAGAGCCACGCACACACAGAGCCGCGCACACACACACACACACACAGACAGAGCCACGCACACACACACAGACAGAGCAGCGCACACACACACACACAGACAGAGCCGCGCACACACACACACAGACAGAGCCGCGCACACACTAGCATCACCACTGCAGAGTTCTCCTAAGTTTTCTTCTCCCATTTCATCATCACAACATCTTCTTCCAAAACCTTTTCCATTCATTATCATTGCAGCTGCTCCCACCCCTCCCCCACGTAACACCACTGCATGGGTCCCCTACTACAACGGCCAACAATGCTCCTGCCATCAGCACACCTCCACAGTAGCAGTTCAGAAATATCCACCTGCATATATATTGACTCTGAATAATAGCTACAGAGGTAGCCATCCACACGGCAGTGAAAAAGAATGTGAAGAAAGTTTTAGGAACTTTGTTCTTATAATGAAATCCAGGGAGAAACTCATGCATATTGGCCCCCTCCGGTGCGCACAGAGGGTGAAACTGTGGTAAATAAATAAATAATACCCTATTTTTGGATGTATAAATGAATAACAGATAGCTCAATAAATAAGAGTCAAGATTCGAGGTAGTAGGAGTTTCTGCAGGTTTATTACAGCATAAGGACAGGATCAGGACAACCTGCATAGGAACAGAATGACAGGGCCCAGCAGGGGAAAAGAGGCCCAGCAGCTGCTGGGGCTTGGTCTGGGATGAGCGCGCTAACATTTAATAACATAACATTGATTTATATACATAGCGCAAACACATAGCATTACATTGCAGTAGGCGTAGCAGTGGGTGGAGCAGAAGGCGTGACGTGTAGCAGTCTCGAGAGATAACAGTAAAAAAGAGGTGTAACTGGGAGTATACATAGACATGTGATGTAAAACGTAACAGAATATGTCATGAATGGGCGGAAACATTGGAGGGGGCTACCTAAGGAGCCGGGACCTCTAACCTAATGGTGCGCGAAAACTAGCAATGACGTGTTACTAGGAGAAGCTGGGGGCTGTGAACTCTGTTCTAGGAGCAGAGACTAGAGTCTGGAAGGTCGGAGCGACATGTACCTAAACCCTATCTGGTATCTAATGTTTAGGGAACATGTTGATATAAACTAGAAGTCATGAGGGGAAAAGCTAACCTGATTCTAAGACTGGACCATGCATTATTCTACATGTAGTGCGTGAAGAATATTAAATGACTATTAAATACAGTATTTCTCTAACGTGGAGACGAGAAGGCTAGACAATGACGGAAACTATTGATGCAGTTCAGTAGCTTAGGAATGCAGAGGAGGAGGACTGAACTGATAGCTGGAACTATAACATACTGTTGGCAGACTCAGAGGCAGAGCCGGGGTGCACCGGGCACTGCAAGGCAGGAAGTAAGTGAAGGGTCGAGGATACAGGTGGGGGCTGTGTCGCTCCTTAGCGAGGCTTTCGGGAGACAGGAGTTGAATCTGTGGTCCGGGCCCTTTTGAGGCCTGGAAACGGGGACTTTATAATTGAATAACGTGCACACTGAGAAACGTGGCAACATTACTTTACATAGGCCTGATATTCGTAGTATTCACGAGGACTAGAAACTAACATACTAGAGGCGGACACAACTGTAATTGCGTCTTTAATCGGGCATAGGGAATAACATATGCATATTGGTCATGCACACATAACATATGATGGATGAGGCGTAGGGACACAGAACATGGCAAAATTTACTTTTCCACATTCCCTCCTTGTCACTACGTTTCCATCAGGAAACATCAATATTCATGATACCGTCTATCATTTCATACAGTACCATTTGCTCGTCTCGAATTGTCTTGGAACGAGATTTAGAACGGGGCTTGGGACTAGGAATACAAGAGGTAGCACACATGCTGCAAATCGCAGGGCCACATTGTATACAGAGGCAGCAGCTAAATATGATCGCTACTGCAATACCTAGAAAGGACAGGACTTTCCATCCCCATGCGGAAATTATATTCCAGAACCAACCGGACCATGTCCAGGTGCCTGGATCTTGGTGTAACAGATGGGCAATTTTATGGAGTCTGGTTATAGCGGAATAAACAGACGGCGCGTTATTTGGAATGAAAATGCAACAACTGGATCCGAGAATTCTACAGGCCCCGCCCCTATCGGCCAGTATGACGTCAAGGACGAGACGATTCTGTAAAACGACAATTCTCATAAAGGATTGCTCTTCAGTTAAGTTACCTAGAGCGGAGGCAGTCTCATCTACTACTGCTTCAAGGGTTCTTGTTAACCTACGGATTAGCTTACTATTTACAACTGTACCTAAATAAGGGAAAACTCCTTTATCTATATCAATGAATTGCTCTGCGGCGGTTTCAGTATAATCGACAATCGGGAGATTTCTCTTGTGTCTAGTGTGTACTAAGAAAGAATTCCTATGATAGTCAGGTGGGGCTAGAAAAACAGGTGGCAGTAGGAAAGCAATGTAACAGGTTCCCTCCCAATCGAGGGGCAGACGAACATATGCAGTTTGACCACAAACAAAATAAGAATGACGTGAAGCTTTAAAAATAGATTTCCCACTGTCACTATACTGGATAACAGTAGTACATTCACTATGACCTATATGTACAGAACCATAACTACGGACACATAATTCGCCTTTGACTGGTAGTACTGAAATAGCGGGTGAGTCTGGAGTAGTATCAGACTGAACATTCAGAACCATGAAATTCGACGAATAATTTCCTAAATTATATACTTCATTTTCTAGATCTAAACCTGTTCTGTGGGGAAAACCTTGCTTGTCTGGAAAACATGTACTGTTAAGAAAAGACATATCTGTTGAAGATGACGTTAACGTGGACCATGCTCCACACGAACCATTGTGTGAGAATGGATAAGGAAAGAGTGGCAGAACTCCCTTCGGTGTCTGAAAAGGGGGGAGTCGACCACACACCCAACAATTAGTGGCATTGCTGGTCTGGTGTGAATAATGTAACATATGGATGAATGTGTTATTACGCATGGCGAGGCGGTATGAATATTCGTGAGGAGGCAGATCACTAAACGTGTGCTCTACTGTAGCATGAGCAGACATATTTACATGAGGAACTGAAAAACTCAGATAGAAAGCATAACTGGTGCAAGAAATCATTATGCTGATGAATAATATGAAACTCAGAAAAACGATGCATTGAAGTGAACTTCGACTGACTCTCTCACTATGGGGGTCTATTTTATACATGTCAGAAACAATCTAACCGTTTCACCTAGGGGAGGACTTATACAATCAAACTGGCTGACTTATTAGACCTGAGCTTTAACTTATACTCCTGTTGCGGAGTTTTCTCTAACAAGGGAGGGGTTGTAATAAAGTCTGGTGCGGGACAGTCCTTTAAAACAATGTTCTGGCAATCCTTCGAATCCTGGGAAATGTTCTTGGAAGTGTTTTTGAAGTCTGATTTCGGTCCTTTGAAAAGTTTTACATGAGAAAGATGAACCCACCCCTTCCTGCCTTCCAACTTGACGGCAGTTCGGGTGGTCAAGAGGACCTGACGTGGCTCCTTCCAACGTGGTTCCAGCGGACTTGATCTGTCAAAATTTCTGATCATCACCAAGGATCCTGGAACGATCTCGTGCGGTGCCACCTCGGTATTGTCTGGAAATGCGGCGGCAACCTGTGAACGACATGAGTTGAGGGCAGACATCAAGGAAGCTAGGTAATCTGTCAGCATATTACATGAAACATCGGTAATACTTCGGGGTCTAGGAGTACCCCACATATTGGGGGGGCGGCCGAAAACGACCTCATACGGGGACAGACCTGATCTGGAATGTGCGACCATACGCATGTAAAACAGAGCGACTGGCAAAGCTACTAACCAATCCACACCCTTGTCTTTACATACTTTTGCTATACGGATTTTCAGAGTCTGATTATGCCTCTCGACTAGTCCAGCTGCTTCTGGATGGCGTACACAATGGAACCTCCACTGGTACCCTAACAACAGGGAAACATGTCTCATAAGTTCGGATGAGAATGGCTGGCCGTTGTCAGAATATACGACTCTAGGGAGTCCATATCTAGGGAAGAATTCACGAACCAACTGCTTGGCAGTGGTCGCGGCTGTGTAATCTGGGACTGGATATGCTTCTGTCCATCTGGACAAGGCGCATACAACTACAAGGACATACTTGAAACCTCGACATCGCTCCATTTGAATATAATCCATCTGGAGGACCTCAAAAGGGTGGTCAGGGGGCTGGAAACCACCTTGTTCCACCGGGACACTTTTACCTGGATTAAACTGACAACATATCATACAGGTACGGACTTTCTGCTTGGCTGCAGCTCGTAAATGCTTGTTGAACCAAATGTTCTGGATACTGTCTAACATAGCTTTTTCTCCTAAATGTGCTGGACTATGTGCGGTATTGATAATGACTTGAACCATAGAATCGGGGAGAAACCATGTGGCTCTACCCTTCGTTAACCATCCTTGATCTGTCTGGACCCCTCCTTGTACAGACCATTTCTTGATTTCATCGGGAGTAGCATGTGACTGAATATCTATGACATCTTGAGTAGGGTCCTTAACTGTCATGCATGTAGTCGGATCTGGAATATGTGTCTGATTAACTGGAATGTCTGGAGTCTGTGCTGTAAGCTTGGCTGTGCGGTCTGCTAAATCATTACCTTGGGAAATAATGTCAGTAACTTTCGTATGTGCTTTGCACTTCATGATAGCAATGGATGTCGGTAAATGTATGGCATCTAACAGAGCTTGAATAAGGAGACCATGCTGAATCTTGGTTCCATGAGAAGTCATGAAACCTCTCTCCTGCCAGAGCACTCCGAAGTCGTGTACAACTCCGAATGCGTAACGTGAATCTGTGTAAACATTAACTTTCAGGTTCTTGGCGTGTATGCAGGCTTGTGTCAGAGCGACTAGCTCTGCTGCTTGAGCGGACAGAGTATCAATACGGTGTGTTTCAATAACTTCAGTGTCAGTAGTCACTGCATACGCGGCGACTAGTTCTCCTGTACTAGTTCTCATACATGAACCATCCACATAAAGTGTCAGGTCAGGATCTGGTAACGGAATGTCTGTCAGGTCTTGTCTTGGCTTTGTCGTAATGTTAACTACTTCCACACAATCATGTGTGTCTGGATTTGAACTAACTGATGGTAACAGTGTAGCAGGATTCAGGACGTTGCAGCGTCTAATTTCTATGTGTGGCTGGAACAGTGTCAATTCATAACCTGTTAAACGTGCAATGGTCAAGTGCTGAGTTTGTGTTCGGTTTAAAAGAACTTCTACTGAATGTGGAACTTGTACTGTCAGGGAATGTCCTAAAACTATGGAATCACTTTGTCTGATAGCCAGTGCTGTGGCTGCAACTGACTTGAGGCACACAGGCAACGCCTGGGCGACTGGATCTAATGTGCTCGAAAAATAAGCACAGGGCTTGTATTGACCTGCTTGATCTTGTGTGAGGACAGATAATGCTGTACCTTCGCGTTCAGTAACGAAAAGTGTAAAAGGCTTACTGTAGTTCGGTGTAGCTAGAACTGGGGCTTGACATAGGGCTTTCTTTAACTCATTAAAACTAAGTGTATGTTCAGATGTCCAAGGGAGGACAGTCGATACGGCTACCTCCTGTGTCGTTAACTGTATCAGTGGCTTGGCTAGAAACGCATACTGGGGAATCCATTGTCTACAATAAGAAGTAAGGCCGATAAAAGCACGTACCTCCTTCTGGGTTCTGGGCTGGGGAAGACTCGCTATTAACTGGATACGGTCGGGTGTCAACTGCCTACCCCTCTTGGACAGCAAGTGTCCTAAGTATACCACTTGCTGGACACAGAATTGAAGCTTCGAAGGTGACACCTTGTGCCCCATCTCGGCTAGAAAATACAGAACTGTAAGTGATGCTCGCTCGCAAGCACGTTCAGAACGGGCTGTGATCAGTAGATCATCGACATACTGGAGCAGGGCAGTGTCAGTTGGCATGTGAATGTTGTCTAGTTGTCTCTTGAGTGCTTGACTGTAAATACTAGGGCTTTCTGTGAAACCTTGAGGAGCGCGTGTAAACATATAGCTCCTTCCATTTAAACAAAATCCGAAAAGAAACTGGCTGTCCGGATGAATGGGAACACTAAAAAATGCATTCTTGAGGTCAATAACAGTGAAAAACATGGCTTCGGAATCAATGGCTGTTAACAGGGAAGAAATATCTGGGACAACTGGATACTGAGGAATAATACATTTATTAAGCTCTCGCAAATCAATCACTAATCGATATACTGGGGGTGCTTTTGGATCAGTACGTTTCATGACTGGAATGATCGGAGAATTGCATACATTGGAGTCAGTTTCTACAACTACTCCTTGAGCCATGAGCTCGTCAATAATTTTGGATAAGGCTGTTACAGCCTCAGGTGGCAATCTGTACTGCCTGATTCGTGGTAACACTACACCTGGTTTGAGAGTCACACGATGGGGTGTGATTTGCATGTAACCTACATCAGTTGGACCTTGCGCCCATAAGTGCTGCGGAACATTAGACAATCTTGAATCAAAATCTCGTAATACATAGTGACCCTTAAAGTCACGTAGGAACAGACGTATTCCCTCTGGGGAACAGCAAATAACTGCACCTAATTCTTTCAATGTCTTAATGCCTAACAGATTTTCTGGACATGACTTAGTAAGTAACAGATCAGTAGTACGGGACAATGGACCTACTTCTAGAGTAACTGGCTTTGAAATCTCATTAACTATGGGTTTTCCTGAAAATCCAAGGGAAACATTTCTTGAGCCTGAGAGCGGAGCCCCTGGAACTTCGGCGTGACTAATTGTGGTCCTACTTGCCCCTGTATCGATCAAAAACTTTCTGTCTTTCCCTAATACTTGACTATGAACATAGGGACCTTCTTGATCTACAGGAATCTCGATGAGAGGCAAGCCTACCTCCCTCTCTAGGCTGTTTCATGAATATGACTGGTACTCTGGATACTCGGACTGTGCATACTGGTACATCTGTGATGTAACGTGCTGTGTTGCAGCAATAGGCTGCGGTACTGTAACTGTCTGTTGTGCATTCTGTGACTGAGGAGTCTGTGAAACTTGTTCTTGTCTTGGCGGACGTGGTCTTTCTTTGGTCTTACCAGTAGCTATGTTGTGTTTCAGAACTGCACACTCGTTTATAAAATGACCTGGCTGTTTACAATAATTGCAGTTCCCTTTAACGGGAGCCGCAGGATGACTGGCTTGATTCGGACCCCTCTTCTGACTGTCTTGAGGAATAGATTGTGCAACTAGCACTTTCATTTTCGTGTCTTTCATACGTTTTCTTTCGTGTTCTTGCTCTTCTCTGATTCTATTCTGGTGATACTGGAGCATCTGGAGCATCTGGGACGGAGTATTTGCTTGCCAGGTGCTTTCGACTTTCAAAACTCGATTTTTAATTTGTGGGCTTGAATTCTCGACTAATTTGGTAACGAAAAGATGAGGGTATGACTCACTACTTGTCCTGAGACCACTGTTAATACTGAAACATTTCTCGAATCTAGAATAAAAATCACTAATATCCTCATCTTGTTTCTGTTTACAGGCTGAGATTGCATCCCAGTCTTCTTTTCTTGTTGTCAATAATCTGGGTAAAACTTGAATCAATAATTCTGGTAATTCTTTACATTTATCTCCAAGACCGGTACCTGGTACTCGTGCCTTGTCTTCAGCTTCTAGAGCTGCCCAATCGATCTTTTTCTCTCCCACCTCCCATTCTTTTTCCTTTAACTTTTCATACACCCCTGCGGGTAGCAGAACCTTTAACATTTTAATGATATCTGGGTAAGTGTATTCTCCCATACGGAGCATGTCTTTTAATTCTCTATGGAACCCTGCTGGATCTTTGTCATGGCAGGGTATTAACTTTTTCATTTCGAGGAGTTCCATCTTTGTGATTGGAGTGTATACAAACACTCGTTGCATTTCGCCACCCGCCCCTTGGACTGGGTGGACTTCTCGTAACGGATGCTGTCTGTCTATGTAGAAGGGTTTACTTTCTGGGGGTGAGACATGAACAAAATGCGGGTTCAGGAACGTTCTATACTTGTGGCGCTGTTCTAGAATGACACTAATTAAATCGGTACCTAGACCTCTCCATCTGTACTGGAGTAACTCGTTCAGGATATCATGTAACGGGCCTGGATCAGAATGTTGACCCTCATACAGAGTAATGAGGTGCTGGATCATATACATACCCACCAGTCGCTGCTCGGCTGGGGGCAGTTTCAGAAACATTTGTGCCACTATTTCGTCTGGAAAAGTGGTAGAATCAGTAATCCATCGGACTGCTGATCGGGCTAGTTCTTGTTCGTGCATGGTACTTAATTCGCTATAACCGACTCGTGATTTCAGAATGTGATCGATAGCTTGAAATACTTGTTCTAGAGAGCAAGGCTCTCGTTCTGGTGCTGGATGATGAAAAATAGACTTAGGTTCTGGACGTAAATGGCGATCTGGAAATCTGGATTTTCCTACATACGCTATTCTGACGGGATTCTCGTCTTCCTCTTCAGGATCAGAGATACTTTCTTTCTCGCTTACTTGTGCTGCTTTACGCTGTTCGTGTAACCTTACTATTTCTTTACGAATTTTCTTGTACATACTCTCCATGGCACCGACGGTCTTGTGCTTACCCTCGGCTATATTATCACTCCACCTTGTTAGGATTCTCATCTCGGCGGGATCTTTAGACGGGTAATCTTGTTCCCTTATTAGACAATTGATCAGGAACTTTAATATCATGAGCTGAATCTCGGCTTTCCTTTGAGACATAATCTCGCCAATACTTTCTGGATCATCCCCTGTACGGATGAAACGATATATTCTGTCTAGATCTTCTTTCATATTCGGTAAGGTGACTAGATACTCGGTCACTCTCCTTACACGTAAGGAATATAAAACCATAGTATATTCGCCAGGAACTGGATCATAGACACATTCGGCAAGGGCTTGTCTGATTTCTGCAACAGACTTATTACTTTTAGGAGTACGCTGTGATGCTTGAGCATGTAATTCGAGTGCTGTTAAACGCTTGTGTGGCGGCGGGGTTTGAGGAGGACCTCCTCCTGCGGCCCCTAGACTAGAATCGTCGACTGACATTCTTCGTGCTTGCAGGGTCGGTAATTGTAACGTGGGCTGAACTTGTACGGCGGGCTGACCCGGGGGTACCGTAACAGGTACTCCGGTGTCAGGAGGAACGGGAAGTGCCTGATTTACAGGGACTGGCGGAGCGCGTACAGGATTTGCATATTCTGGAACTGTGTCGTCCAAATAGGACGAAATAAAAATATCAGCTGCGGTCGGTTTGTGACGTAGCTTGGTCGGAACTAATGGTGGCGGGAAATTACTGGGTGCCTCTGGGGTCGCTTTTGGCAAGCCTTCGGCAAGGAGAGGATACATACCCTTAATAAGGGCATGCCTCTGTCTGTCTGACTGTTCGGCTTTGACTTGTTCACCTATCTCGATTAATTCTCTTTCTTGGGCTCGTTCTTGGGATTCTCTACTTAACTCTGACTTTCTGACTTCCTTTTCCGTTCTTCTATGCGCTTCCTTACGCCATAACTCGATGGCATCTTTCTGTGACTGTCTGGCTTTCTTTTTCCATAATGCTTCTTCTACTCGCATGATACATTCGGCATCCCATGTACCCGATACGGGCCATCTATACTTTTCTTCTAACTGTTTGGTATACTCTACCCATAAATCTAGATACAATATGGCGCTTATGCCATGTTTCTGATACATAAAGCGACCTGGACTGTCCCTAGGCGGAACAGGAACTGCTGCTTCCAGCAGACCCTTTCTAGTTTTTAACTGACGTAACTTGGAAAAGAGCGGCATTCTAAACTTGAATCGGAACACAATACAATACACGAAAAACAATAAAAATTGGGAAAACAATTCAGGCATACCACGACATTGGAAATACATTAAACAACATTATAAATAACAGTTCGAACAGAATACTACCTGAAAAAACTGAAAACAGAAACAGAACAGAATTCTCGAGAACGGAACAGACTAGAGTTACTGGATGCACTGCTGTAACAGTACGGAACATACCGGTCCCATAAAGGAACACATCAAGACCCGTATCCACCTAGGTGAACACTTCGTTTGTGGGCTTGGGTACCACCAACCCACGGACCAGGAGTCAATTTAGACTGACCCTGTCTAGACACTACCCCAGCAATGGTACTCACCGGGCAGCACGGAACGGAAGGCCTCGGACGGGACTGGACTACGACGACGAACTTCGGACTTCGGACTTCAATTACGGGTGGACCTCCGGATACCTCGGACCTTGGACTCTCGGCTTGGGCTCTGGTCGGGACTCGCCGCGTTCCTCCACCGTCTCGTTCGGATGCTGGACCGCCTCCTCCGTCTCCTCCGTGGGCCTGAGGGATACTTGAAGCAGAAATATCTGCACTTGGCCAGTATGGTTCCGTCACGACTGCAGAGGGTCAGGGGGTCGGCGTGGCTTCACCGACGCGTGGGGAAAGGGCAAGTCCCTGTTCGGGCGCCATTATGTGGTAAATAAATAAATAATACCCTATTTTTGGATGTATAAATGAATAACAGATAGCTCAATAAATAAGAGTCAAGATTCGAGGTAGTAGGAGTTTCTGCAGGTTTATTACAGCATAAGGACAGGATCAGGACAACCTGCATAGGAACAGAATGACAGGGCCCAGCAGGGGAAAAGAGGCCCAGCAGCTGCTGGGGCTTGGTCTGGGATGAGCGCGCTAACATTTAATAACATAACATTGATTTATATACATAGCGCAAACACATAGCATTACATTGCAGTAGGCGTAGCAGTGGGTGGAGCAGAAGGCGTGACGTGTAGCAGTCTCGAGAGATAACAGTAAAAAAGAGGTGTAACTGGGAGTATACATAGACATGTGATGTAAAACGTAACAGAATATGTCATGAATGGGCGGAAACATTGGAGGGGGCTACCTAAGGAGCCGGGACCTCTAACCTAATGGTGCGCGAAAACTAGCAATGACGTGTTACTAGGAGAAGCTGGGGGCTGTGAACTCTGTTCTAGGAGCAGAGACTAGAGTCTGGAAGGTCGGAGCGACATGTACCTAAACCCTATCTGGTATCTAATGTTTAGGGAACATGTTGATATAAACTAGAAGTCATGAGGGGAAAAGCTAACCTGATTCTAAGACTGGACCATGCATTATTCTACATGTAGTGCGTGAAGAATATTAAATGACTATTAAATACAGTATTTCTCTAACGTGGAGACGAGAAGGCTAGACAATGACGGAAACTATTGATGCAGTTCAGTAGCTTAGGAATGCAGAGGAGGAGGACTGAACTGATAGCTGGAACTATAACATACTGTTGGCAGACTCAGAGGCAGAGCCGGGGTGCACCGGGCACTGCAAGGCAGGAAGTAAGTGAAGGGTCGAGGATACAGGTGGGGGCTGTGTCGCTCCTTAGCGAGGCTTTCGGGAGACAGGAGTTGAATCTGTGGTCCGGGCCCTTTTGAGGCCTGGAAACGGGGACTTTATAATTGAATAACGTGCACACTGAGAAACGTGGCAACATTACTTTACATAGGCCTGATATTCGTAGTATTCACGAGGACTAGAAACTAACATACTAGAGGCGGACACAACTGTAATTGCGTCTTTAATCGGGCATAGGGAATAACATATGCATATTGGTCATGCACACATAACATATGATGGATGAGGCGTAGGGACACAGAACATGGCAAAATTTACTTTTCCACAAAACTAGGGATGGTACCTGGCTAGGTTTGACCCACGATGTTTTGTTTGAGGTGATCTAGTCAAGTGAAGCGTAATAGATGTCCCATTTTGTATTCTTGAGTGTTTCGGTTGGAGAAGGGTTAATTTGTAATTGCTCAATTGTAGCTAAATGTTGACGCATACATGCATCAACGTATGCACATACAACATACATAAATGAGGTGGACACACACAAAGAGCCACATCCCAGCACAGAGAAGCCACACAAAAACTTTTTAACACAAATTCAAGAGCCACCCATCCACATCAGCACAGAGAGGAGCCTGGCACACACATACTCATAATCCCCAGGGCAAAGCATGACACACACATACAGTCATGCATTAGACAGGCAAACTTGAAAGACACACAAGCACATTTAAACATCTGTTCATACACAAGACTAATACATATTCAAGAGCACACATATACACACTTAACAGAAAAAAACACCAAAAGAAGAGTCATTCTCAAAAGTAAACTCAAGAGCCAGACACACTAACGCAAACACACACATCCCAAAACCACAAATATCAACACAAACAATAGATACACACAACAACACAAGAACCACATACAAGAACCACCCACCCACCATGAATCATGCATGTATTACCACAAACACCAGAACACAATAGAGCTACACATACTAGCAAACGTAGGTCCCACACAAAGTAAATTCTGTCAACCTGGGGTTTGGAAATTACCAGGTGAGTAAGTAATGCCGACAAGTGCCTCCACCCACAAAAGTAGGGATATAGATGTAGATTTTAGAGCTAACTGGTATTTACCAGGCATTGGTGAAAGCTTCATCTTTATGTAAAACGCTAATATATGGAACATGATTCAATAAAAAAAATCACCCAACCTTTTCACATAATTGCATGACACAAATTAACAAAAAAGTGTGGCTAATGGTGACTTCGACTATTCTTGCACTCTGCAGCACCCTTTCATATGTGTAGGGTTGTTCACTGCGCCATATTTGAAGCACGTATGTGACCATCATACACCTCACCCACTGCCTCTTATGTAGGCTATACTGCATCCAACACACTGTCCAGTTGTGCTCTCCAGAAGGGCGCCAAGAACCCAATGCTAATCACAGTGCTTTGTGACATCTTCAGGGTTATGAAGCACTATATCAATTCTTTAATACAATACCAAGACTATTTAAATCAGCCTTGGCTAACCTTCGATGCTACTGTTCACTTTTGAAAGGTAGCACGAGCTGTCAGACCAACTAGGCCTCAACTTGAGTCTATGGAACAAGCCCCGACCTTCCAAACACAAAATTTCCAGTAATATGGCGGGGTGGAGTGTTTTAAATCTAAGTCCTAACACCCCATAGTCTGTTTGTTTGAAGCTCTTCAGGTCGATATCAGCTGTTGGCTAACATGCCAGGCTCTGTCCTGGACAGACATGTTTTGAGTCAGACACATTTGGGGCACCTGACCAGCCAGTATGTGCTGCCACCCTGTGCCCACGCCCGTTGTGGGCATGCGTCGGGGCAGTTACCTCTTTCCGCTGCAGTAACGTGCAGCGCTTTGAACCCTTGTTGTGGTGCACTGTCCTGATGCCAGGTTTCCACCCGGGACGCAGTGACTCTACCCAGAAGAAGACTCTACCGCCCGTGGCGTGGAGTCTGTCCCCAGACTTGGGTCACTGCATCTCGGACTGGTGTCTGGCCAGAGTCCTGCCGCGGGGTCAGACGCACATCCTCGGAGGGGCGCGGGTCTCCCACGCTGCCGCCATTCCGTGCTTTCCTTGCATCGACTGTGTCGGACAGCACCACTTTACAGCCCTGAGGGCATCCGCAGCCTTGTCAGGTTTTGGAGAGATCACACAGGAACAGGTAGAACTATCAGCGTTTTGCGGTTTCCGAAAACAGGTGTGTCCTTGGCTTTTGTGTCAGCGAGAGATGACTTCACCTCTGAAAACTGCGCAGAACTTTGCACTGGGTAGAGTCACCCAGGCCTCGAGTGCTACACTTTGGGGAGAGGGAGAGAGTGGAGAGGCCGGGAAAAGGAGAACGATAGCGGGATCGGGTTGGTAGAAGGAGAGAGAAAAGAGCGCCGAAAAAAGGAAACAACAACAAACACAGGAATGCAAATGACTTCAATAGGCGGTGATGTGGATTCTGGCAGTGCAGGGCTACAGAAGGCAAGAAAAAACGCAACAATCAGGGGGCAGAAGAAACTTACCTCGAGTGGTAGCGAGGCTGTTCCTGCCAACAACAAAAAAAAAATGGCGGCCGCAACGTCTGAAATTTTCGGAATCGGGGCGTGTTTTTTGCGTTCTGAGTGACGGATGACGTCACAGGGCGAAAGAACGCAAAAAACACGCCCCTGAATCCGAAAGAGATGGGGCTTCAACGGAGTGACGCCCCTCTCCTCCAATGGCTGGCCTCCGTTTAGGAAGCCAGCCAATGGAGGAGAGGGGCGGGCTCAAGCCCCCCTAACCTAAAAACATAATCTCTTCGGACTCCACCCATTGCTACGCAATGCGACGGTCCTCGACCTAAAAAGGGCTTACCCCTGCAAAATGCTGGGACTTGGAAGAATTCTGGCTTACAGCCACCAAAGGACTAGGTCCAACCACCAGAGCCAATCCAACAAAGGGGCAACTTTTTCCCGGGCTGAAAAACTGGTTTGTCCTGCTTAGAGTTTCTAAGTAAATCCGTCCCAGCAAATTCTTGGAGAGAAGGTATCGGACCACGTGAAACCCTCATTGTATACAGCCTGCTGCCTTGGTTGGCTGGAAGAAAAGGGTCACCATTTCAGTGGCTAAGTCTCAACAAAAAAATCCTGAATGACCGAAGGCATGAAAAGTATGCAAGTGACTGCTGGCCCTCGGTGGGTAGGAAATTCAAATTTTTCCAGCACAGAAATTCACATTTCTCTTGCTCAGTGCTTTTCACTACTAAACCAACCACTTCAGTGACACTTTGCCCAAAAGGCTATCAGACCTCAAATGTACTACGATGGATACTGGCTGGTAACTTGGCCCTCTGGAAGACTTCTTCCTCCAGCTGAAAGAAAGAATTCCTGACCAGGCTGTCTCGCTAAGTGTATCCAACCTCAAGATCCATCCAGTCAGCCTCAAAGTGCACCTGGGTCCTTGTCTACTGCGACAATAGACTATCATTGGCGCTCAGTGTATTTTGGTGTTATTTTTACTTAAAACTTTAAACTGTTTTGAAATTGCATAAATACTTTACACATTGCTCTAAGTTAGGTCTGTCTGCTCTGTTGTAGCAACCATGGGGTTGCGCTCTAGTCAGTTTCGTGACTTTTGGTGTTCACGCTTACACATCAGTATTAATATTTCTTGAGGTGGGTGACCCCACCGACCCCAAATAATAATCCAATTTCTTGCACCTAGCATAAGTCAATGATATAGTGTTCTATTTCAATGCCCGTAGATGTGAAATCCAGGTCAGGGTAAATGACAATAACACAACTCCACAATAATGTCCTAGTCATTTCGGCCTCAGACCCCCTTAAAAGATATCTTTCTTCTCCAGAGAATTGTGATTTTAGTTCTATACATATCTAAGATGAAGTAGTTCTTTGCACTGCATGAATGAAACATATTTAAGGAGAATATACTGCCATATCGGAGTTTCATCTAAACGTAGCGCATCATCCAAGTACATCATGGGTCATATTTAGCGACAGTCCAGAGTTGAAGGAACAGCCCTCCTAGATCAACTATATAGAGAATAGAGACTAAACAACAGTGGAACTAAAGTGCAGTCTTCTTTTAGGCTCTCATCAGTGTTCATATGATAGGACAGACTATCAAAAAATCTTTTATTCGGTTACCACTTGTTTGCAACCATAAAAAGTACACAATTTAAAAACAATGAATTAAAAACAGACTTGCAACATAGTTTAAAAACAATAAAAAGAATTGCACAGCTTGACGGTGGAAATGACTATTCAATCATGAGCTTGGCGTATCTTGATAGTAGCTTTTAAAAAGATAGCTATACACTTTGCTACATGTACCGAGTCCAAAAGCTGTAGGGAAAAAAATGCAGAGTGACATAACCTGTGACCGGAAGAACGGAGAAGTGGGAGAATCCAAAATTTACGTGGTGCTTTATAATATTTACAGAAGAAAATAATATGAATTGTTGATTGAGTGGATACTCCATCACATGGACAGTTCATAAGAGTGCTCGACCAATTTTGAATTTTTGGAAAGGAAACTAGACGGAAAAATTTGTTCGAAGCGAAATCTTGTCAAAAGATATTTCTCATGGTTAGACAAATAATACTTCAAGTATGGTTGAATACCTTTAACAAATTGCACTGCACAAATTTGAGAGTTCGAAGATTTTGCAATCTCCATTTGGTTGCGCAGTTCTCTCAGATGGTCCATACACATCTTCTTTAGCTCTTTCCTTGAGATGTCCTCTACGCTAGGTGGATCTTCAAAGTAAGAGGTACGGCCAAGATCGTTAAAAAAGTTCCGCACATAGACTAACCAGGGAATCCTGCGCCAGTTGGTTAGAGCCAAGCAGTCCGTGATCAGGGAGCGAGTCAAATGGCACTCTGGTTTGGTCCATATGTGTTGCCATAGGAGAATCGGTTGGGAACGGATGGCGTCAGTGATGTATTCCATACCAAGCTCATTGTGTGAAGCGTAGTTCGGAGCACTTTGTGGAAGAGCCAGCAGATATTTGACAAACCTGTTCTCTATTATTTGAATAGAGTCTAATGGACCATATCCCCAAACACCCGCTCCATAGGTGGCCACACTATGACATTTTGCGTAGTAGATTTTCAAAAGTTCGGGGGGTGCAGATTTGCCTAGCTTCCTCGAGAATGAAACCAGGGCTGATGTTGCTCGCTGGACGAGAAGTTTTCTGCTGGCCGTGGCCTGTCGCCAACTTAAAGAATCATCCACCAGGATGCCCAAGTACGGATAGGCAGAAGTTTTTTCCAATTTTGTTTTATCCACCAAGATTGGCTTGGGATTCTTGACCTTAGGACCAATGTGCATGGTAAATGTCTTTTTTATATTAATTTTTAGTCCCAGAGAGCTCATAAAGGAGCAGTACTTGTTAAGTTGTTTCTGCAGTTGATTCAGTGTTCGAGCTATGATGACCGAGTCATCTGCATATAGCAGAGTTGGTATAGGGCGATGGCTTATCTGGGGTAGGTCCTGGCTCCCTTCCAGCAGAGCCTGCTCTAGTCCATTGGTGTAAAGGTTGAACAGGAAGGGAGCCAGTACGCAACCCTGTCTTACCCCCTTTCCTATGGAAAAAGAGGGTGATAGCTCACCGTTGACTCCAAATCGGACACGCGCCGTGGCGTCGGAATAGAGTTCACGGAGGAAAACTATGAGGGCGGAGTCCACCCCAAGATCCCCTAGAATAGACCAAAGTTTGAAATGTTGGACACAGTCAAATGCTGCACTGAGATCAACGTACACGAGAAAGATGTTACCTCCTTTTGCACCCACATACTTTCCAGTCAAAAGGGAAAGATTCAAGGCCTGCTCCACAGTCCCAAGACCCCTCTGGAAACCATATTGCAGGTCGGTCATGATGTTATTTTCTTGGGCCCAAGATTGCAATCGGTCCAAGACCACCCGACCCGCAACTTTGCCCAGGAGGGAAATTGGCCTGTAGCAGACCGGGTCGTTGCGGTCACCCTTTTTAAAGATGGGGAGCAGGATTGACGTTGACCAAGACTCTAACAGCCCTACTGATGTTACTGCTGCCAGGACCTGGGTTAGTAGTGGTGACCAGAGTTCAAAATTGTGGAGGAAAAAGTCCAGTGGAACGCCGTCAGGCCCGGGAGCTTTTCCCAGTTTCGACGCCTTAAGTGCTTTTGCAACTTCCGTATGATTGAAATGTAAATTAATCGGGTAGCTGTTCGTCCCTGATTTATGGCCTCCGCTGTGAACTTCTACTAGTGAGTCCGTTGGGGGATTTCCAAAAATTTTGGAAAAATGAGAGACCCATTCAGCTGCCGTGACTGCAACGTCTAGGTGCTGTCCCTTTGAGGTGTCGGCCAAAAAGGGAGATCTAATAACCTGCCAGAAAAGGGCACTATCTTTGCTTTAGCAGCTGTCATGCAATTGTTCCCAAAGATTTTTCTTAATTTCTTTTCTGCGTTCCAATCTGGCTGTGTTATAATGTTTCCTTAGATTAGAAATTTCCAAGGTATCCCGGATAAGTCTATGGAGTGCTTCCTTTAGGTTCGAAAGGGCCTTACGACAATCTGCGTTAAACCACCTCTCGGAGGTAGATTTATTTTTCATACACTTGCCAGAGAACTCCTTTCCAATTACCTTCAAAATATTCTGGAAGCTTCCTACGATAGTTTGGGGGGAGGAATCAGTTGATAAACAGTCAAGTACCCAAGGTTTAGTTTTTGCAAGAACTCTCTCCGTTATTACAACTGGGTCCACCTTGGCCCATTTAACTGTATAGCCATTCAATTTATTCATTGTTAAGGAATTTTGTCTTAGATGGCTAGAAGTGATAGAGTGTAATTTTGCCTTCTTTGGGTTAACTCTTACACTGATAGGGAAGTGGTCACTGGTAGCGTCAGTCCCAGTAGAGAAATTGGTCACTTGACCCTTTAAGATCTGAGAGGTCAAAATATAGTCAATGGTGGTTAAATGTCCTCTACCATGGAACGTTGGTGAGAAATCTACTTGTGGTTCTACTAGATTATTTGCGAAATCAAGCTCTAAGGAAAAAAGGGACTCATTTACTTTGTTGCCGCAGATGGAATGGGCAAAGTGGAACAGAGGACTGCCATGTTCGTCCTGTAGGCCACAATTTCCATTTTTATAATTAGTACATAAAGGGAGGTTAAAATCACCACCCCAGATTATATGTGCTGAGGATGTCTGGAGTTCGTTTTGCAAGGATTCTAAAAAAGTGGTATTTTCGGTTAAGGTTTTTATACAGTCCATTGTGTCTGAATTATTATAATAATTAACCAAGATATAGATACTGTCTGTGTTAAAATTTATTTGCAGTATTTGATAGCTCGGGAATTCTTTTAGCTTACGTATGGATATAGTAGGCAAGGTATTAGCAACATAGACCACCAGACCACCCTTTGGTCTTCCCATAGCTCCCTGGATTGCTGGAATATGAAATGTTTTATAGCCCATTAAATGCATCGGAATAATTGACCATGTTTCCTGGAGGCAAACTATCTGATGTTCCCTCACTGTGTCAAGCCACGGCTGCAATACCAGCTTAGCACGCAGTCCTGCGACGTTCCAATATAAAATTGAAAAGCTCAGGGCTACAGTGCGAAGATGGTCATTCAGCCGGGATGATGTCTGAGGGTCAGGAAGTCGCATAAGTGGGCACCTTGGTGAGATCACGGTGGTTTCTTTAGTAATAACCGGATATCTTGTCTGGTGCGAATTTGTAACGTTTGTTCCCATGGAGGTCTCTAAGGGACTAATCATTGTTACATTTAGGATGGTATCGGAGGATTCTGTGATGGGTCCTGTCTTAATACTATTACTGGGCGATGAGAATTGTTTTAATTGGGTTTCGGGTTTAGACTGATGTAGTTGCAAACCAGGGCTTGTGAAGGCGTCCCTGATTTTTGGGGCCTGAGTCGTACTCGTTATGGTTGCTAACGGTCAGTCTACCATTTCCAAGCAATCATATCTGTTTCTAGTCGGGAAGCTCTTCCAGCCCTCCATAAATTTGAGGGGCCTACCGGGAAGCCAAGACTGAGACTGCCAGTCTCTGTGCCTATTTCTATTACCATGACTATAACCCGCCCGATTCCAGTGTCCTTCCCGTGGATATTGCCAGTTTGAAGTAGGGAAACATTGATGTGTATTCAGTGGAGGGTAAAAAAAAGGATAGATGTTGGGCGTCAATACCGCCTTTTTTCCCCAGAGTTGGATAGGAGCAAATAAAGTCGACTGCAGTTGAATCATCACAATTAACTATGATGCAGTCGCCCTGAATTGCGCTCGTCCCCTATCCAGGTTACTCTACGAACTGTAGAGATCCTACCAGAGTGACAAGGCTCAAGGGGTCTATTTAAGCTTAGCCACTGAATGACCTTATTTTTGAGTGACCAAACAGATTTGTTAGTACCGTCAGTTAATTCAGGTACTCCTGTAAGAATGATCGTGTAGAGGGATGCCTCGGGTGGAAGATGCACCGGACGCCTTAATCGTGCTCCTTTTTTGGCTGTCGCCGAAGATTTTGGTTCTATTTTAGGGGATGAGGATGACGGTTTTTTAATAGTGGCTTGATTTGTATTTGCGTTTGTGTTTGCGTTTATAACCAATCCTGAAAGATTCTGAGTCAAGACAGTGGGTCCTGTAGTCATTGGGACACCTATTGGGGAATTTGGCTGCTGTTGAGCTGGTGGAATAATATGCTTAGATTTCATAAGAGATGAAGTGGCCCCTGGAGGCTGCTTAATTCCCACACCAGATTGGGCCGGTTGGGGGGCTTTTATTGAATGAGTAGGATTTCCCTTCCCTTGTTTGGGTAGTTGTAGGCTAGACACGGAAGGGGGAGTACGTGATAAAGTTACTATCTGAGTTTCAAGATGCCTCAGACTAGTTTCTAAAGGTTTTAGGTATTGTATAAAAAGGTCTTTAATGATAGTTAGAATTTGCGGAGTATGATTACAAACTCGGGCCGCCCACCTGGGATATTTTGTTTAAGTTATCAGAATTCTCTACACTAATAGTAGGTGCTGCGGAGATGTTGGGATTTGATGTATTTATACTAGGTTGAGTGAGCTGTACAAACTGTCCCCCCCCCGGACTCCAAAGGGGTATTAGGGACCGCTTCGTTACCGTGTAGTTTACTATTTCCCCTTTTAGAAATGGCTCCTTCCCTAGCTCCGCGGAGCTGCTTATCTAAGGTTGTATCCAGAGGTTCCGATGTTTGACATAGTTCTAGGTCTGGGGTGTTTTCTAGGTCTGTTGACAAAAGGGAGTCAGTCTCGGATTGGGTTGCAGACAAATCCACTGTACACGGAACTGTGTGGATAGCTGCCGTCGTGACAGAGGGTGTCAGAATAGAAGTGGTAGGAGCTAAGTGTATAGGAGAGGGCGCAGTAGCCAAAAGACCCAACGAGGAGCGTTTTGCATTGACAAGGTCCGTGGATACTCTACGCTCCAGGAGGGAAATACTCTGGTCAATGACCTCATTGGTTCTAGAGATGAATTGATCTATAGGCCCGGTGATCTGGGCTACAGTTAAAGCAGATTTAGTTTTACTTCTGGTTCTACCAGGCATATTGCTCTGTGCAGAGGAACAAACAGCAACAGCAACAATGGCAATGGACCGGAATAGGGAATTGTCAAAACAAAATCCAAGGGGAGGGCGGCCCCGGCCCGGACCCTACCAGTCACTAACGGGCAACAACGGGCCGGCCCTTGGCCCGGGCTTCGCCCGGCGTCCCGCGAGGCGGGGCTGATGCGATTTAAATGCGCCGCCTGGCGCTCCCCGGTGACACGGACCCCAGCAAGGGCTTCTGGGAGATGTAGTTGGCCCCTCGCCGGTCTCCTCTCGGCAGCCCCGCTCTAGCTGGAATCAGAGCGGTCAGGCTGCGGGAGACAGGCGGGCGGGTCCGTGAAGGCAGTTAGGGGTCTGGAGAGCTCCGCAGTAGACTAGGAGCAAGACTTGGCATAAACAGCAAGGGCAGCAGAGATTTCCCCCACTCGATGGGGCTGATGCGATTTAAATGCGCCGCCTGGCGCTCCCCGGTGACACCGACCCCAGCTAGGGCTTCTGGGAGATGTAGTTGGCCCCTCGCCGGTCTCCTCTCGGCAGCCCCGCTCTAGCTGGAATCAGAGCGGTCAGGCTGCGGGAGACAGGCGGGCGGGTCCGTGAAGGCAGTTAGGTGTCTGGAGTGCTCCACAGTAGACTAGGAGCAAGACTTGGCATAAACAGCAAGGGCAGCAGAGATTCCCCCCACTCGATGGGGCTGATGCGATTTAAATGCGCCGCCTGGCGCTCCCCGGTGACACGGACCCCAGCAAGGGCTTCTGGGAGATGTAGTTGGCCCCTCGCCGGTCTCCTCTCGGCAGCCCCGCTCTAGCTGGAATCAGAGCGGTCAGACTGCGGGAGACAGGCGGGCGGGTCCGTGAAGGCAGTTAGGGGTCTGGAGAGCTCCGCAGTAGACTAGGAGCAAGACTTGGCATAAACAGCAAGGGCAGCAGAGATTCCCCGCATAAACAGCAAGGGCAGCAGAGATTCCCCAGACAGACTATCACCTTTGCCAAGGTGACCAGATACTCAAGCTAAGTGTGCAGTGGCAGAACAAGATACAAGCAAAGGCTTAATGCCCTATGTGGCCAGTGTTCACCAGAGAATATTTTAGTTAAACTTGTCATAGGTAGCCATGTGATCAATAAAATAAGTGCACAAAGTACCTTTAAGCTAGAAACATTTTTTCGTGCTATCAATATACAAATTATGCAGATGATCGATTATGTGACAAATGCGTGAATTCGCTGGCTTCCGAACCCATATGGGTTATGAGATATGGGTTCGGAAGGCAGCGAATTCACGCACTTCCGCCAGAATGGCTGGGTGAGCGACGAGAGACAGCAGCGTAGCTGCTATCGGAAGGAATAGAGAGACACTGTGGAGTGAACGATAATTGAACGTTGGTTGGCAAACCGGCCATTTACCGCTTAAAGAGCCAATTCATACGAGTCTGAAGTAAAATCAGTCTTACAGAAAGTGTTCCGCCATCGCAGACAATCATAAAAAGTATCTCCATTATTCCATTTTGTGAGAGTCGAATGATCACAGAGAGAAAAAACTCACGACATTGGCAGATGTGTCCAATGTGTGGAAATTAAGATGCCCAGATGAGGGCCCATAGAGAACCCGTGAGGCTTGAAACGCGTCGGCAAATGCTATTGAATTAGAGGAATGTGAAAAAGGATCAAAAAAGAAATATAATTGTTAGACGAAGCCCGACAGGCCTGGCTCGCTACGCAGAGCAGAATCTATCAGTGGGGGGACAAATCTAGCACAATGCTATATAGGTTATGTCAAGACACTTATCAAGCCCAGCCCCTGCCGGGTCTCCGAGATGTCGCGGGCGGCCCTATTTCGGCCCCTGAAGTCCTGGCCCAGATGTTTGCCCAATATTATGAGACTCAGTATGCCCCCCGGGACTCCCTCCCAGCGGAGGAAATTGACAGATTTCTCGCAGACCTTCCACCCCGGGCGCTCTCGGATGAGGCACGGACCCGACTGGACCGCCCGCTGTCGGCGGAGGAGCTTGGGGAAGCTCTGGGCGGACTGAACTCGGGCAAGGCCCCTGGGCCCAACGGGTTCCCCTGCGAATTCATGAAGTTGTTTCATCTCCAATTGGGGATGCGATATAAGAAGGCACTGGAGGCGGCTCGGGATCATGGCAGACTACCAGCGGACTGGCGACACGCCGAGATCGTGGTCTTCTGCAAACCGGGGAGGCCCCGAGACAGTCCAGAATCTTATCGTCCAATCTCATTGCTGAACTTTGAAGCAAAAATACTGGCAAAGGCATTGGTGAACCGTCTTCTCCCCTACATCACAGACTTGATCCATGCCGACCAGGCAGGCTTCATGCCTCACAGGGCAACGAGACACAATATACGACGCGCTCACCTAGTGGTGGAGGCGGTACGAGAGGCGGGCATCCCCGCGGCCCTCCTGCTGGCGGACATGGACCGGGCCTTCGACTCCTTGAGTTGGTCATACCTCCGAGCCCTCCTCCTTCGGCTCAATTTGGGCCCTCGTTTTCTGTCATACATTCATTTGTTATATACGGACCTGACGGCAGCGGTCAGAATAGCGGGAGCCACCTCCAGCTCGTTCACCATCGGTCGAGGCACCCGGCAGGGATGCCCTCTTTCACCCTACCTGTTTGCCCTGGCCATGGAGCCGCTTGCGGCCTGGGTGTGGATGGATGCCCAATTGCGCGGTGTAGAGTGGGTAGGGGGCCCGTCTGACAGGATCGCACTCTATGCAGACGACGTCTTATTCTTTCTCACGGACCTCAATAAATCGGGGCCGAGGGTCCTTGAAATAATTCGCATTTTCGGTGAGGTATCGGGACTTCGGCTTAATACACAGAAGTCGAAATTGTGGGTCCTAGGCGACAGGGGGACTTTGGGTCCCTGGGCCTCGGTCCTTCAGGAGGCAGCGGGAGGCCTCAAGTACCTTGGGGTCTTTCTGGATGATGTGCAGGGAGTGTCGTGGTCTTGTAACATAGTGCCTGTTTGGGACAGGGTCCGCTCGGATATGCTGATGTGGTCCAGGATGCCCCTGAATGTCTATGGCCGCTCAGCCATTTTTAAGATGGTGGCCCTACCCCGAATTTTATATCAGTTGCAGAATCACCCCTACCCAGTTCCGCAGCAGTGGTTTCGACAGGTGAACTCAGCCTTGGGTCGGTTCCTATGGACCGGGGGAGCAATAAGAGTGGCGCTCCGCACCTGCTTCCTGTCTACCTACTGTGGAGGGCTGGCCACGTCTGATGTCCAGTCCTACTATCAGGCATCGCACTTACTTGTCCTCAACGAATGGTGGTACGGGGATCGCAGTGACCCGACCTATGCCCTAGAGAGGTATATGATGGACCCGCACACGCTCCATACTATTTTATATTCAGCGACTATCCGGAAGAGACTCCCGAGGGTCACACAAGTAATATTCACAGTGTGGCGCGGTGCGCTCCGCCGCATGGGATGGTGGAACAGGCTCACGGGCGAAACTCCATTGTGGCATAATGGGAGGCTGCCCGGATTGGCTGCACTCCGGGGCTTCGAGGGCTGGGATGCTATCGGCATTTCGGCGCTGGGCCACGTCCTGAAGGGCACAGTCCTCAAATCGTTTCAGGCGTTGCAGGATGAATACAATATGCCCCGGTCCCAATTCTTCAGGTACTTACAGCTCCGACACGCCCTGGGCCCCGCAATAGCGGGCATGCCGTCCTTGCCGGAGTTTAGTCCCCTAGAAGCGAAAGTCTTTATGGGGGAGTTGGAATCGAAGAAAATCTCAACCATATATCAAACATTAGTTACACACTGTTCCCCTTCTCTTGATAAGTTGCGGGCGGTCTGGGAGAGTGATCTGGGAGACTTGGAGGAGGAGGACTGGAGAGAAGCCCTGGAGGCCCCTAGGGGGGCAGCGATAACAGTGCGCCTGCGCTTTATCCAATTTAAGTACCTTCACAGGGCATATTACACGAGGGAACGATTGTGGAAGGCGGGGCTGATAGCCTCCCCGGATTGTTTGAGGTGTGGCAGTGCGGTAGGCTCCTTCTTACATACGGTATGGGGATGTGCACGGCTGCAGAGGTTTTGGACCGGTGTGTGGGACTGTTTGGAGGAAGTGTTGGCATGGGAACTCCCTCGCACGCCGCAGCTGGGCCTTCTTCACGTTATGGAACAAGTAGGGGGTAATCTGTATAAACGGCACTTGCTCCTACTGGGACTTACGGTAGCCAAACAGGATATAGCCCAAGCCTGGAAGGCCCCCAAGGCCCCGTTGGTGGGGGTGTGGAAGCGGGGCATGGACTTTAGCATGGGATTGGAACGCCCGATCTTTGAGGCCAGGGGCTGCCCCAAGAAACATTATAGAATTTGGAAGAAATGGGCAGACTATAGGGGCCTGCTACTGGACCCCCCGGCGCCACGAACCACTGATATAGATCACGTCTGTACTACCCCCAAGTGAACTGAGCACACGCTGCTACCATGATGCTTAGGCTCCTGTTTCTGGACAATGTGAACACCGTGCAGGGTGGGGGGTGGGATCCGGGTGGGAATGTGGGGAGGGGGGTGTTGGGCAATGTTGATTGAATTTCTTGACCACTATTGCTTTTATTTGCTCACTGTCTTCCTGCCACTATGGAAGCAGTGTTTCTTTTGTATTCTATCAACTGCTGCAAAACTAATAAAAATTTGTTCTGAAAAAAAAAGAAATATAATTGATTCGGGATAAAGTTTGAATGCTTTAGTCTTTTGGAAAAAACTTTTAAGGACATATGTGGCGCATAGTTTTTTTGATGTAGTTGTGTTTGTATAAAGTTTTGTGCAAATATATTGTATATGCCACAAAGAATGTTGGTCTTGTATATTGCTGTAAGTATGGTCTAAATATTCTTGTGGGTAGATATAAGTACGGTATATAAGTGTTCTAGATGAAGCGTGAAGTCCTTCTAAAAGAAAAGAGTTGTCTAAAATAGGGTGAATAAATAACCCAATCAACAAAAGAATATGGTGTGATTGTGATTAAAGTATTGTCTAAATAAGTAGGACATCAGGTTTTCCTCTTCAAACTATATATAAGGCCCTACCCGAGTCCTGTCCATGGGCCTATCCCCCCTTTTTTGGAATCACTTTTAGAAAGTTGGCATTTTCTTACTTTAACAATTATGTGCCTCTGAATACACATATGGGCTCTTGTGCATTCACTCTAGACAGTCACACAAAGGGAACGGAGGTATCCTGATAGCCCATCACCAGGCTGATGGGACTTCCTGAGCTAAAGTGGTGGGAGGAGTTGACACAGGCACCTGAATAGGGCTGTGCCTGTCCCCACACAAAGAGCTGGATACTCCCTAAAGTGTGTTTGGAGCCAGGGCCAGGAAGGGCAGCATCTTGTGCACTACAAAGACCTTTCTGTGAAGTCTTCCTACTTCAAAGGCTGAAATGGGTATAAGTACTGGATCTCTGACACCATAGACTCAGAACACTTCTGGATTGAAGACATTCTGCCAGGAAAAAGAGCTGTGTTGCTGTCAGGAGGTACTGCCAATTTGCTGTTTGATTTTCTTTGCTGTGCTGGCCTGCTGTTTGCTGCTTCTGTTGAGTTGAGCTTACCTCCTATTGGAAGTCTCAGGCCATCAAAGACTTAATCTGCCAGCATCTGGGCTCCTCAGCACAGAGCCCTACTCTGCCAAGTGGTGCCAAATCCAGTTGCTGCACCCTCTTGGAAGTGAGTTCTGGTGCAACAAGAAGGAAAAACTAATGCATCGACTCCAAGCACTTTTCGGACCGGTCCAGCATCGCAAAACTCGAAGCATCCCCACTGCCTGCACTAAAGCGTGGTCCCCACTTGACGTAACAACAGCAGCTTACAACACAGCCCCTGACATTTCGTCCCTGCACCTTCTAAGCACCTCTGCTGCGTGAGTCTTGAGTACTGCATCCCCGAAGTCCGCAACGCAATGCTCCAACTCCAAAGCAGGGCTGGCTAAAACACTGTTGAAACGATGCAGCGCAACTTGACTTTTAATACATGATCGACAGCGATTTCATCGTCGACAGCGCACGACAGTAAGGAACTGAGTTATCATGCCTGCAAAGAACACCGTCACCTCCCCTTCACAACGCATCGTCCCAGAACGTGGAAGGCTCAATAGCTCTGACCCGCCTTAAGGAACCAACATAGTCCTTGCTACAAGCAACGCACCACCACCTCTGTGCAACGCACTGTCCCCGATCGTCACAATGCCAACGACCTGCATAGCAGTAAGAACCTGACACATCACCTGCTTTTTCTACACCTCACCTCCCCTTCACCACGCATCTTCTTTGATTGTTAAGGCACCTAAGGTACTTTGTCCTGGTCAAACACAACCATAAATTTTTAAGAACTATAACTTCATGTAATCTGCATATATTCATATCTTGGCTTGTATAGGTTGGATATTTGTTGTTATGGTCTTGTGTTAATCAGAGCAATAGTGGCTATTTGTCCAACCTGGGCTGGACTCTTTTTGTGGTGTTTTCTCTGTGTTTACAAATACTTCACACATTTCCTTTGGGGATAAGTCCGACTGCTCTTGCAAAGCTACCAAGGGGGTGAGTACGGGTTATTCTGAGGATGTAACTTACCCTGACTACAGTGAGTGTCCCTACTTGGACTGGGTGCAAACCACGGCCAACTAGAGACCCCATTTCTAACAAAAATATATGTTAAAATATATTTTTACCAGCATTCTTTTGATCCCCTTTTACAAGTCCCTCACATACATGATGTTAATGTAGATTTGATCCATTCTAACCACCTTGACAATAAAGACACCAGCAACATACTGCTGGAGCTCTTCAGATTGCTGGTTCGCTCTCTTGGTTTACAGTATAGCATACTATGTAATTAGTTGTATTTTATTGCATTGAAGGCAGAATGCAACTTCCCAAAATATTGGTTAGCTCCATGATGGAGCACGGGTATGTGCACAGTGAAAATACCCTTAATGAGTTGGACCAGCAAAGGGACATAGAGTTAGTCATGTGATTTTGATCTGGTGCAGCAAATCTGACTTTTTTGCAAGGACACCCCAGATATTTTACCTTTTTCTGAATTCTATTTTTGCTTTTTTGAACTCTTCACACTGGATCACTGCTATCCAGGCCGTACTGTATGTGCTCCGATCCCTAAAACATGGTAAAATTTGTTTGATCCATGACTGACATTTAACCTGCTTACAAGTCCCTAGTATAAGGTGTACAAAATGCCACCAGGTCCTGGACGCTAAATGTTACGTGTGGATTACAGCACCTACTGTGGCATCCACATGGTTGGCCGGTAAGACATGGCCTCTGCTGTCAAGTCTGTTGAAATAAGCCTTTTGACAGACAGGAAATACTGCTTCTAAATAGTAAAAGCCACCCCTGAATAACCCTTGTTGCACACAAGGTGAGGTGCCTGATATTTCAAAATAGAACAAGTGTGAAAGTAAATTTGGCATGTTGCTCCACTGACTAGCCCCCAAAATCTGTTTTCATTGGCAGGGCTGTAGCTAGATCCTGCAAAATGTCAGCGTACACATTATTAACTTTAATCTGTAACTTTTGACAGGAAACGGCTAAAACAGTCATTCAAAATTTCATATTTAAATATAAATCAAGTCCATTGGTGAAGTCTAATTTTTATTAAATGTGTGGAAAAGTAAATTTTAGAAAGTTATACCTTTTCTTCCTGAGCGCCAGTTAGGCTAATTAGCATTAATCTAGCACAGCTGTCTTGCCAGTGCCTTCCGCACAATGAAGTGTGAAAACTGCTCCCACAGCAGAGACAATAACCCGAGTGTGGGGTGTTGGCTTCTTCCCCTTGCAGGAAGGGCAATTGGGGGTGGCCCTTTGGACTTTATCACCCTTAAAGGGATTCTAGGTCAAGCAGACAAAAATTAAGGCCCGGAGGAAGGCAAGTCTTTATTCTCTATGCCCACACTAAACAGGCTGGCTCCAAATGCAGTTGGAGGGAACCTGCCCCAAAACCATGTTGAAGTGGACATTGGGAGGATACTGCTCATTTCCATGGTCACACATATGGGTATACCCATCTTTAATTTTAAGAGTGAAGTGCACTGTGGGATTATTTGCAGCAGAGCAAACAAGAACTGCTGGAAAACTGGGTAGGGTTACCCATGGGAATTTTTACCCCATTTGTTAGAGAGGAGGCAGGAGTCACCGCCATCCATTGGCTAGTGTAACCAATAAATGTGGCACCTCAAAGAAACCTCTTCAGAACACTTTCAGGACCGGTGGAAGGCGAGAAGAGGACTATATCCTTCTTGCTGCAATCTGAGAGAAGCTCTGAAGGCCTGGATCTACTGCCTCTTGGACATATGACAAAGAGGTGGACTGCAAGGCTTGGCGGGCTGACCTCTGGGGCTACAGGGACACAAAAAGCTGAAGAACCACTGCTTTCTAGATTCTCACAAACTGTATCTGCACTGGACCATGCTCAAGGCCTTTGTTTGATCAGGCCCTAAAGTCAGAAGAGACTCCCCTGAAGTCTGGGAGCCTTAGGTGAAGAGCTAAGGAAACAAGCATTACAATGCAATGGTCTCTGCATTATTAAAGGTAGAGCTATTGGCATTGCTCATGATATTTTTTTCTTTTTTTTTTAAATCATAAATAAATAGCATAGTCATTTACATTGCCAATAGCTTAATCGTTAAATAAATGGCATTGTCATTTACAATAGCTTAACGCTCGCATATGCATGACCTATTGCATTTACACCCACACAGAGCCACACACACACACACACACACAGAGCCACCCACACAGAGTCATTCACATAGAGCCACCCACACACAGAGCCACCTACACAGAGCCACCCTCACAGAGAGCCACCCACACATAGAGCCACCTACAAAAAAAGCTATCCACACAGAGCCACACACACACAGAGCCAAACACACACGCACACACACACACACACACACACACACACAGAGCCAGAGCCACACACATACACACAGAATCACATACACACACAGAGCCACATACACACACAGAGCCGTGCACACACAGAGCCACGCACACACAGAGCCGCGCACACACACACACAGACAGAGCAGCGCACACACACACAGACAGAGCCGCGCACACACACACACACAGACAGAGCCACCCACACAGAGTCATTCACATAGAGCCACACACAGAGCCACCTACACAGAGCCACCCTCACAGAGAGCCACCCACAAATAGAGACACCTACAAAAAAAGCTATCCACACAGAGCCACACACACACAGAGCCAAACACACACGCACACACAGAGCCACACACACACACAGAGCCAGAGCCACACACACACACAGAGCCACATACACCCACAGAGCCACATACACCCACAGAGCCGCGCACACACACAGAGCCACGCACACACAGAGCCGCGCACACACACACACACAGAGCCACGCACACAGACACACAGACAGAGCCGCGCACACACTAGCATCACCACTGCAGAGTTCTCCTAAGTTTTCTTCTCCCATTTCATCATCACAACATCTTCTTCCAAAACCTTTTCCATTCATTACCATTGCAGCTGCCCCCACCCCTCCCCCACGTAACACCACTGCATGGGTCCCCTACTACAACGGCCAACAATGCTCCTGCCATCAGCACACCTCCACAGTAGCAGTTCAGAAATATCCACCTGCATATATATTGACTGAATAATAGCTACAGAGGTAGCCATCCACACGGCAGTGAAAAAGAATGTGAAGTAAGTTTTAGGAACTTTGTTCTTATAATGAAATCCAGGGAGAAACTCGTGCATATTGGCCCCCTCCGGTGCGCACAGAGGGTGAAACTAGGGATGGTACCTGGCTAGGTTTGACCCACGATGTTTTGTTTGAGGTGATCTAGTCAAGTGAAGCGTAATAGATGACCTATTTTGGATTCTTGAGTGTTTCGGTTGGAGAAGGGTTAATTTGTAATTGCTCAATTGTAGCTAAATGTTGACGCATACATGCATCAACGTATGCACATACAACATACATAAATGAGGTGGACACACACAAAGAGCCACATCCCAGCACAGAGAAGCCACACAAAAACGTTTTAACACAAATTCAAAAGCCACCCATCCACATCAGCACAGAGAGGAGCCTGGCACACACATATTCATAATCCCCAGGGCAAAGCATGACACACACATACAGTCATGCATTAGACAGGCAAACTTGAAAGACACACAAGCACACTTCAACATCTGTTCATACACAAGACTAATACATATTCAAGAGCACACATATACACACTTAACAGAAAAAACACCAAAAGAAGAGTCATTCTCAAAAGTAAACTCAATAGCCAGACACACTAACGCAAACACACACATCCCAAAACCACAAATATCAACACAAACAATAGATACACACAACACAAGAACCACATACAAGAACCACCCACCCACCATGAATCATGCATGTATTACCACAAACACCAGAACACAATAGAGCTACACATACTAACAAACGTAGGTCCCACACAAAGTAAATTCTGTCAACGTGGGGTTTGGAAATTACCAGGTGAGTAAGTAATGCCGACAACTGCCTCCACCCTCAAAAGTAGGGATATAGATGTAGATTTTAGAGCTAACTGGTATTTACCAGGCATTGGTGGAAGCTTCATCTTTATGTAAAATGCTAATATATGGAACACGATTCAATTAAAAAAAAATCACCCAACCTTTTCACATAATTGCATGACACAAATTAACAAAAAAGTGTGGCTAATGGTGACTATGACTATTCTTGCACTCTGCAGCACCCTTTCATATGTGTAGGGTTGTTCACTGCGCCATATTTGAAGCACGTATGTGACCATCATACACCTCACCCACTGCCTCTTATGTAGGCTATACTGCATCCAACACACTGTCCAGTTGTGCTCTCCAGAAGGGCGCCAGGAACCCAATGCTAATCACAATGCTTTGTGACATCTTCAGGGTTTTGAAGCACTTTTTCAATTCTTTAATACAATACCAAGACTATTTAAATCAGCCTTGGCTAACCTTCGATGCTACTGTTCACTTTTGAAAGGTAGCACGAGCTGTCAGACCAACTAGGCCTCAACTTGAGTCTATGGAACACACCCCGACCTTCCAAACACAACATTTCCAGTAATATGGCAGGGTGGAGTGTTTTAAATCTAAGTCCTAACACCCCATAGTCTGTTTGTTTGAAGCTCTTTAGGTCGATATCAGCTGTTGGCTAACATGCCAGGCTCTGTCCTGGACAGACATGTTCTGAGTCAGACACATTTGGGGCACCTGACCAGCCAGTATGTGCTGCCACCCTGTGCCCACGCCCATTGTGGGCATGCGTCGGGGCAGTTACCTCTTTCCGCTGCAGTAACGTGCAGTGCTTTGAACCCTTGTTGTGGTGCACTGTCCTGATGCCAGGTTTCCACCCGGGACGCAGTGACTCTACCCAGAAGAAGACTCTACCGCCCTTGGCGTGTAGTCTGTCCCCGGACTTGGGTCACTGCAGCTCGGACTGGTGTCTGGCCAGAGTCCTGCCGCGGGGTCAGACGCACATCCTCGGAGGGGCACGGGTCTCCCACGCTGCTGCCATTCCGCGCTTTCCTTGCATCGACTGTGTCGGACAGCACCACTTTACAGCCCTGAGGGCACCCGCAGCTTTGTCAGGTTTTGGAGAGACACACAGGAACAGGTAGAACTAGCAGCGTTTTGCGGTTTCCAAAAACAGGTGTGTCCTTGGCTTTTGTGTCAGCGAGAGATGACTTCACCTCTGAAAACTGCGCAGAACTTTGCACTGGGTAGAGTCACCCAGGCCTCGAGTGCTACACTTTGGGGAGAGGGAGAGAGTGGAGAGGCCGGGAAAAGGAGAACGATAGCGGGATCGGGTTGGTAGAAGGAGAGAGAAAAGAGCGCCGAAAAAAGGAAACAACAACAAACACAGGAATGCAAATGACTTCAATAGGCGGTGATGTGGATTCTGGCAGTGCAGGGCTGCAGAAGGCAAGAAAAAATGCAACAATCAGGGGGCAGAAGAGAACTTACCTCGAATGGTAGCGAGGCTGTTCCTGGCAACAACAAAAAAAAAATGGCGGCCGCAAACGTCCGAAATTTTCGGAATCGGGCGTTATTTTTGCGTTGTGAGTGACGGATGACGTCACAGGGCGAAAGAACGCAAAAAACACGCCCCTGAATCCGAAAGAGATGGGGCTTCAACGGAGTGACGCCCCTCTCCTCCAATGGCTGGCCTCCGTTTAGGAAGCCAGCCAATGGAGGAGAGGGGCGGGCTCAAGCCCTCCTAACCTAAAAACATAATCTCTTCGGACTCCACCCATTGCTACGCGATGCGACGGTCCTCGACCTAAAAAGGGCTTACCCCTGCAAAATGCTGGGACTTGGAAGAATTCTGGCTTACAGCCACCAAAGGACTAGGTCCAACCACCAGAGCCAATCCAACAAAGGAGCAACTTTTTCCCAGGCTGAAAAACTGGTTTGTCCTGCTTAGAGTTTCTCCACGGCAGTAAATCCGTCCCAGCAAATTCTCGGAGAGAAGGTATCGGACCACGTGAAACCCTCATTGTATACAGCCTGCTGCCTTGGTTGGCTGGAAGAAAAGGGTCACCATTTCAGTGGCTAAGTCTCAACAAAAAAATCCTGAATGACCGAAGGCATGAAAAGTATGCAAGTGACTGCTGGCCCTCGGTGGGTGGGAAATTCAAATTTTTCCTGCACAGAAATTCACATTTCTCTTGCTCAGTGCTTTTCATTACTAAACCAACCACTTCAGTGACACTTTGCCAAAAAGGCTGTCAGACCTCAAATGTACTACGATGGATACTGGCTGGTAACTTGGCCCTCTGGAAGACTTCTTCCTCCAGCTGAAAGAAAGGATTCTTGACCAGGCTGTCTCGCTAAGTGTATCCAACCTCAAGATCCATCCAGTCAGCCTCAAAGTGCACCTGGGTCCTTGTCTACTGCGACAATAGACTATCATTGGCGCTCAGTGTATTTTGGTGTTATTTTTACTTAAAACTTTAAACTGTTTTGGAATTGCATAAATACTTTACACATTGCTCTAAGTTAGGTCTGTCTGCTCTGTCGTAGCAACCATGGGGTTGCGCTCTAGTCAGTTTCGTGACTTTTGGTGTTCACGCTTACACATCAGTATTAATATTTCTTGAGGTGGGTGACCCCACCGACCCCAAATAATAATCCAATTTCTTGCACCTAGCATAAGTCAATGATATAGTGTTCTATTTCAATGCCCGTAGATGTGAAATCCAGGTCAGGGTTAATGACAATAACACAACTCCACAATAATGTCCTAGTCATTTCGGCCTCAGACCGCCTTAAAAGATATCTTTCTTCTCCAGAGAATTGTGATTTTAGTTCTACACATATCTAAGATGAAGTAGTTCTTTGCACTGCATGAATGAAACATATTTAAGGAGAATATACTGCCATATCGGAGTTTCATCTAAACGTAGCGCATCATCCAAGTACATCATGGGTCATATTTAGCGACAGTCAAGAGTTGAAGGAACAGCCCTCCTAGATCAACTGTATAGAGAATAGAGACTAAACAACAGTGGAACTAAAGTGCAGTCTTCTTTTAGGCTCTCATCAGTGTTCATATGATAGGACAGACTATCACCTTTGCCAAGGTGACCAGATACTCAAGCTAAGTGTGCAGTGGCAGAACAAGATACAAGCAAGTTTCAAGTTTCAAGTTTCAAGTTTAACATTTGTATAGCGCACTACTCACCCAGAGGGTCTCAAGGCGCTTGAGGGGAGGAGGTATATTATTTGTCGAAGATCCAAATTTTTAGTTGTTTTCTGAAGGAGAGGTGGTTCTGTGTGAGGCGGAGATGGGTGGGGAGAGAATTCCAGGATTTGGCCGCTAAGTAGGAGAAGGATCTTCCCCCCATGGTGGATTTATGGATTCGTGGAATTGCGGCGATGGCTTGATTGGACGATCGTAGTTGGCGATTGGGGGTGTAAAAGGACAGGCGCGTGTTGAGGCATTCGGGTCCTAAGTCGTAGAGGGCTTTGTGTGCGTGGGTGAGGAGGCGGAACGTTATTCTCTTGTTGACGGGTAGCCAGTGGAGGTCTTTCAGGTGACCGGAGATGTGAGCTTGGCGGGGGATGTCTAGTATGAGTCTGGCTGAGGCGTTTTGGATGCGTTGGAGTTTTTTCTGTAGTTTGGCTGTGGTTCCGGCATAAAGGGTGTTTCCGTAGTCCAGTCGGCTTGTGACTAGCACGTGGGTGACCGTTTTTCTTGTTTCGATGGGGATCCAACGGAAGGTTTTTTTGAGCATACGTAGGATGTTGAAGCATGATGATGAGACGGCGTTGACTTGTCTGGTCATCGAGAGGGAGGAGTCCAGGATGAAGCCCAGGTTACGTGCGTGGTCCGTAGGTATGGGTGCGTTTCCCAGGGCCGGTGGCCACCATGAGTCGTCCCAGGCAGAGGGGGATGAACCTAAGATGAGGACTTCCGTTTTGTCCGAGTTCAGTTTTAAACGGCTGTTCTTCATCCACTCTGCGACGTCTTTCATCCCTTCGTGGAGGCTGGTTTTGGCGGTGTTTGGGTCTTTGGTGAGGGAGAGGATCAGCTGGGTGTCGTCTGCATAGGAGATGATGTTGAGGTTGTGTTGGTGCGCGATGGATGCGAGGGGACTCATGTAAACGTTGAAGAGGGTGGGACTGAGTGAAGATCCTTGTGGTACGCCGCAGATGACTTCGGTGGCCTCTGATCTAAAAGGGGGGAGGCGGACTCTTTGGGTTCTCCCGGCGAGGAACGAGATGATCCAGTCCAATGCTTTTCCTTGTATTCCGATGTTGCTGAGGCGTTGGATAAGGGTGTTGTGACAGACTGTATCAAAGGCTGCGGAGAGGTCGAGTAGGATGAGGGCAGCAGTTTCTCCGTTGTCCAGTAGTGTTCGAATGTCGTCTGTTGCTGCAATGAGGGCGGTCTCGGTGCTGTGTTTGGCTCTGTTGTATTTGCAGTAACCGCTCTAAGTGTACTGGGGATGCTCAGACGTGAGTCCCAGGCACTCCACACCACTGGAAGCAAGCTAGCCGGGCTGATGAGAGATGTTACCTCGAAACCGGGCCGGTCCTCGGATGCTTGTTTCCGTTCTGGGAAGGACATGGCTTTTGTAGTTCGGACTGGACTGTTCCCATGGGGCACAGGGTCAGCGCTGATTTGCATATCGCCATTGTCTAACCCAGGGTGGTGTGGAGTGGAAAAACGATGGATTTGGGCCCAGATCTTTTGACTGGGGTGAATGTGTGACATTGATCCACATTCTGTCCATCATTGTTGTTTTTGCAGTGTTTGGCTCTGAAGCCAGACTGTGAAGGGTCGAGAGAATTGTTAGATTCGAGGAAGGCGGCGAGTTGACTGTTGATGGCTTTCTCAATGACTTTGGCAGGGAATGGGAGGAGGGAGATAGGGCGGTAGTTCTTAAGTTCAGTGGGGTCTGCTGTGGGTTTCTTCAGAAGGGCGCTGAGTTCGGCATGTTTCCAGCTTTCCGGGAAGGTAGCGGAGTTGAGGGAGCAGTTGATGACGTCTCGGAGATGGGGTGCGATAATGGAGTCTGCTTTGTTGAAAATGTGGTGGGGACATGGGTCGGTTGGCGATCCTGAGTGGATGGAGTTCATCAGGCGGATGGTGTCTTCAGTGGTGATTGGGTTCCAGGCGCAAAGGTTGCTGGAGGGGGGATTTAGTTCAGAGGTGGGTGGGGTGAACTGGTCTCCGGGCTGGTTTTCAAAGCTGTTATGTATGTCAGCGATTTTGGTGTGGAAAAATGAGGCTAGGGAGCCGCAGAGGTCTTGGGATGGAGTGATGTAGTTGGTGCCGGCGGTGGGGTTGGTAAATTCTTTGACGATGTTGAATAGTTCCTTGCTGTTGTGGGCGTTGTTGTCGAGTCGATCCTTGAATGCTGATTTCTTGGTGGATCGGATCAGCTGGTGGTGTTTGCGGGTGGCGTTCTTGAAGGTGGCCAGGTTGTAAGTGGTTGGGTTTTTTCTCCAGGCTTTCTCGAGGGTGCGACAGAACTTCTTGGATTTCTTGAGGTCATCGTTGAACCAGGGGGCTTTTTTGCTACCTTGCTTGATTTGATGTTTTTCAAGGGTGCTAGTTCATCAGCGCTGTGGGTGATCCATTGTGTGAGGTTAGTGGCTGCAAGGTTTGGGTCAGATGTTTTTGCAGGAGGGTTTTGGTGAAGCGATGTGAAGAGTTGGTCGGTGGTAATTTTGTTCCAGTTTCTGCGTGGAATTGGTTGTGGGTGGTTGTGGGCCGTAGTCTTATTGTAGTTGAAGTGAACGCAGCTGTGGTCTGTCCAATGGAGTGCTATGGTGTGATTGAAGGAGATGTGTTTGCTGGAGGTGAAGATTGGGTCGAGCGTGTGTCCGGCGTAGTGGGTGGGGGTGTCAACAAGTTGTTTGAGTCCAAGATTGGCGAGGTTGTCAAGAAGGGTGGTGGTGTTGCAATCGTTGTTCTTTTCCAGGTGGAAGTGGAGGTCTCCCAGTAGAATGTATTCCTCGGAGGGGAGGGCGTGTGGACTGGTGAAGTCAGTGATGTCTTCGCTGAATTGTGTGCGGGATCCTGGTGGCCTGTAGATGAGGGTGCCTCTGAGTGTGGTCTTGGGGTCGATGTGGATCTGGAAGTCAAGGTGTTCGGCGGCTGTGAGGTTGTCGTCGGAACTGGTCGTGATGCGGATGGTGTTCTTATGGACGATGGCGATGCCTCCTCCTGTTTGGTTGATGCGGTCCTTTCGGATGATCTTGTAGCTGTCCGGGATGGCTATGGCGATGTCGGGTGCTGATGAGGCGTTCATCCAGGTTTCTGTAAGAAAGGCGACGTCCGGCGATGTGGTGTCGAGTAGGTTCCAGAGTTCAATGGCGTGTCTGTGGACCGAGCGGGTGTTGAGCAGGATGCATTTCAGGTGGTTAGTGTTGGAGCTCTGTTTGGGGGTTGTGGATTTGGTGTGGGTCTTGATGCAGTCGAACTTGCAGGAGTGGCAGGTGAAGGGTCCATGGGTGTGTCCTGGGGCGGCCTGGTGGCATTTTGGTGGTCGGCCGGGGTTAAGGGCTGAGAGGGTAGCGGTATCGTACGTTATGCGGGAGGAGTGGATTTGGCGGGGGCCAGGGGGTTTGGCACTGGGCGCGGTCCAGGCGCGGACGGGCGCAGACGGGCTTACCTTTGGCGCGCCTTCGGCGCGCATGGGGCACGCCCGCTGCGTGTGAACGCTGCGCGCAAATCCATCAGACATAAGTGGAGAGTGGAGGGGGGCGGAGCGAGGGAGGAGCAGCTGGGAGTCGGGAGCGGGGGGGAGAGGACGGGCTCCGAGGAGCAACAACAACAATATGGCAGCTAAAGTGAAACCGGAACAGGTTGGGGCAAAAATAGGAATTGCGCTGTGGGCAGAGGCACTGGCACAATCAGGCAGTAATAATTAAAATCAATTATGCAATGTGAGCGCTACGATATAAAACTGGCCCAGACACTCTTAAAGGCAAAGCTAGCAAATTATAGAATGGCAGATTAATCCAAAGAGGCAATGCGACTAATGCACAAATGAGCGGACGAGCGCTACGGAGCACAAGCAGGCACCAGTTCGATTACAGGCAGCAAAGCAATGCGAGCAGCACAACGATACCCAGGAGAGACCAGGGGCCGTGGGGAGCGACCGCTTCTGATGGAGTCAGGACGGTCACTTAATGCCCTATGTGGCCAGTGTTCACCAGAGAATATTTTAGTTAAACTTGTCATAGGTAGCCATGTGATCAATAAAATAAGTGCACAAAGTACCTTTAAGCTAGAAACATTTTTTCGTGCTATCAATATACAAATTATGCAGATGATCGATTATGTGACAAATGCGGCAAATTCATAATTATGAGACAAACTGCCTACCTGCAGAACCACCTAATTTTAGTTGCTCTGATCATGATACATTCGGTTACTCTCTATTTTTTCAGTTGAGGACAAATCTGCATACAGATACCAGGATACAATTCTATGGGACTGGTCACAGGACATCTTCCACACTTTACCTTCGTTCATCACGATTTCCAGATTGCTTTCCCAAGTCTGAAGTAAAAAAGCTGCTCTATCGATAACTCCCTCTAGAAATATCAGAACGGCTCTCGGGTCACTAGCAATTCTCTAAAAATTCCCCTCTTTACAATTCCCAGTGTGGCTCCCAGTTTTCTTGCGCCTTTCAAGAGATTCCCATGTTTTCTTCTGTTTTCCTTTCCTCCACCAGAATCCTTAGGCCCAACCTCACAAATTAGTTACAGTTCTATCGCTGAGATTTACAACATGGTAAATGTCAAGATGTCCTGATCTACCTCATGGTATGGACACCGATTCACCAAAATGATATCACAGAAAACTTTGTGTAATACATGTCAAATGTTATTAGTTTCAAGAGAAGGTTATAGTGCCACAAAATAAAGACCAACCACACTACAAAGTATCATGAGTTCAAGTACCATTTTTATTCGATCTAAAGAAATTAGACCATAATAGCGCACCAAAAAAGTACATACAAATATAGTAATAACATCCCACGTCATTTACAATACATATAAAAACAATTCATTTCATTTCACATATAAGGAGAGAAGAAGAGTGTAAGAATCTCAGGTCAGGGTCGCCCATGCATTCTTAGTCAAATCTATTATAGTTCATAATAACGGGTTAATTGTGTTTTTTTGTTAAAAGCCATATTTTATAATATATATCATATAAAATAATAACAGGTTAATAAAAGGCATATGTCATCTGATCGCTAATCCAGTATCATACAGAGCTACTCGCATCATGTATTGGGATGTTTTTTCTAGCATAAAAAACACGACAATCCACAACAAATACCAATGTTGGGTAATGTTTGTAGAAAGAAATAGGCCGGACAACATTGAGTGAACCGTAATGTCATTAAAATGCTTAAAATATAGCTTTTCCTCCAATTTTATAGAATTTGCATAAGAGTACGACGTGCATTATGCTCTGTATCATTTTATTGTCACAAGGCTAATTACCCAAATTGGAAGATTAGCCATTGCGTTCAGGAAAACTAACCATCCGGAGAAAGATGTCCATTCTAAAACATGTCAGAACAAATCTGTGCCTTGAGTAGGGTACAACTTTCAAGTATGGCTGCATATCATAAGTGGTTAAGATAAGCTGATTTCTCAGAACATTGGGCTTTAACAGTTCGGCAGACAGTCTAATGTTCTCTAAATGCGTAATGCATTCGGATTTTAGATCTTTCCTTCCAATTCCTACTAGAGATTAGGGTTATAAAAATAGTCTGGACACCCCAGGTCTTGAAAGAAACGCTGTATGTATGTCAGCTAGTATGCAGAGCTGATTTTAAAAACAGTCCTCTATGATAGCACGGTTTAAAGCAGTATGTTCTGATATCCACATTTTGTGCCACAGTAACATAGGTTGAGTCTTAATTAAGTCAGTAAGGAACGGGGCTCCCAATTCAGCATATCATACAAATGTAGAGGTGCTTTTGGGTGTGGCAAGCAGATACTTCAGGACCTCATTTTCCTGTAATTGTAACGCCGTACATTTTGTATGCCCCCATATACCTATATATATATATATTCACTGAAAAAACCATAGGTTATAGACCATATATAGTTAGGAATTAGCATTTACAAAACCTTATTTTACTCACACAAAACCATTGAAATTCCATATATAGTTAGTTGCACTAACTATATATCGCGCACCCGCAATCCACTGCTGATGATGTCACATATTACATCATTCATGACATGGTCAGTGACATCACTGATGACATCACTGATGACATCTCAAATGACATCACTGATGACATCATCTAGTGTCTGTGTGTTTTTGTAAAGTTTAAATACGTTTTACATATTGAAGAATGACTGGATGTATGGAAGACTGAGTGTGTGTGTGGCTGGCTGGGAGGTGTGTGACTGTGCATATCAATGTGTACTTGTATCAGTGATTGTATAAGAGAGTAAGTATGTGTTAGTATATGTGTGAAAAGTATGGTGTTCTGTGTTTAACTATAGATGAGGAAATCGAAGTGTGATTGATTCTTCACAGGACTGACTAGGTGTATGAGTGCATATGATAGTGTTCTAATAATAACTGACTGTATGTATGAGTAATTGTATGGGTGAATGAGTGAATGTGTGTGTAGACGTACGAATCAGTGAGTGCGTATGTAGTAACTGGTATTGGTGTGTCATGATGTCATCAGTGATGTCATTTGAGATGTCATCAGTGATGTCATTTCAGATGTCATTAGTGATGTCATCAGTGATGTCACTGAAGTATGGTGTTCTGTGTTTAACTGTATAGATGAAGAAATGGAAGTGTGATTGATTCTTTACAGGACTGACTTGGTGTGTGAGTAACTCCATGGATGAGTGGCAGTGTGTGACTGTCTGCATAGGTGTATGAGTGCATATGATAGTGTTGTAATAACAAGTGACTGTATGTATGAGTCATTGTATGGGTGAATGAGTGAATGTGTGTGTAGACGTAGGAATCAGTGAGTGCGTATGTAGTAACTGGTATTGGTGTGTCATGATGTCATCAGTGATGTCATTTGAGATGTCATCAGTGATGTCATCAGTGATGTCATTTGAGATGTCATCAGTGATGTCATCAGTGATGTCACTGACCATGTCATGAATGATGTAATATGTGACATCATCAGCAGTGGATTGCGGGTGCGCGATATATAGTTAGTGCAACTAACTATATATGGAATTTCAATGGTTTTGTGTGAGTAAAATAAGGTTTTGTAAATGCTAATTCCTAACTATATATGGTCTATAACCTATGGTTTTTTTCAGTGAATTTTCAAGGTTTGGTAAATGCTAATTCCTAACTATATATGGTCTATAACCTATGGTTTTTTCAGTGAATTTCATTGGTTTTTTAACAGCTAATATCTGTAGCTGTAAAATGTATTCTTCTTTAAATCCAAAAATATATTTTATATGTTTATGAATAATTTTTTTTTTAAATATTTTTTTTTCTTCGTTCCCGCTTCGCGAATCGGGAAGCTTCCCGTTAGCTGACCTTGATGCCGCGAAATAGACCGCGAGCCGGTAAACGTTTCTTTACCGCAAGTGCCGCGTTAGAAAACAACATCGTGACGCCTCCCGTCCGCATGACGTTTCACGTTGTCGCGGGATACGTCATATGACGTGCTACGTTAGCGAACTGGTACGCGAAGCGAGTCGCAAAGCGCAGGTTTCTGGAAGCAAACCGGGAGGCCCTGCAAAGCGCTTAACGTAAACACAGCAAGTCATGTGACTTGGTAATAACACTTTTCATTGGTTCATTTCACTTTTGGTTTCCTAATGATGTAAGACTAGGTCATATAATCTAAAATGAACACTTTTGATTGGTTGAGAACTCTTGTTTTTCCCAAATGATGAAAATCCCTCCTTCTTTCCTCACTCTGACTTTCATCATTGTGAGAGAAAGACCCTTTGTGATCACTGAGCAATGGCTTCTTTAGTAGCTTCAGCTGGTGCTTCCCCACCACCTCCACCACATCCAAGGAAGAGTGGACCACCTGCTCAAGTTATAATTCAGCAAGAAGAGGAAGAAGAGGAACAGGAGGAAGAGCACGAAGAGAGGCAGTTTTTGCCTGAGGAACCCAGGACGTCTCACCGGAAAGAAAACTTCATTTGGCAATTTTTTAAAATTCCCCAAAGGTCAGAAAAAAGTAAATGCAAGATACGTAACTTGCCTTATATGTCAAGATAGACTGTCCAGAGGAACCGAGAAAAAATACAGTTTCGGAAACTACACAATGCATCGCCATATGACTAGGTGGCATCCTAACAACTACAGTGCTGCACAGTTTCGGAACGACCTAGATAATCTCCCTATTATGGCCAGAAGATCTGTTGTACCGGAAGTAACGAGACCAGAGGGCAGGGAGATGGTGCCAAATATACAAATGAGATTTGGTGAAGTAAAACACATCTGCGTATTTTGCGATGGATTCATTTGCTACGGAGAAAGAAGCATCACTCTGATCAACAGAGCTATTGACTATCATATGCAAGTTTGTACGAAACGCCCAAAATAATAAATACTTTTTTTTTGTTTTGTTGCTCCTGTTGAGCCCTTTACAATGAATCATTTTCATTGCCCCCTCCAAGAAAAACCCCCAAAAATATAAAACTGTTCAGAAAAATTCAAAAAAAGTAAAAAAATGTTCTGAAAAATAATAAAAAAAATATAAAACAACAAAAACAATAAAAAAAAAGTTCTTTTCAGAACTACCTCCCCGTTATTAAAAAATTGGTACAATATTTGGAACTGTGCCAACCTCTATTTCTCTTAGTTCGCTTCCCAGTTCGCTCGCCGGTACGCGAACCGGAAGCGAACCAAAAACAGTAAGTATAAGGGAAGGAAACAGAGACTTATGTTAAAAGAAAGACAGCTATAGGGGAGTAAACTAGAGATACTATTACCCGTAATCCACTGCTGATGATGTCACATATTACATCATTCATGACATGCTCAGTGACATCATCAGCAGAGGATTGCGGGTTTTTTGACAACGTGCCTTATCCACGGTTTAATAACGCTGCCTTTTGCTTTATATAAGTTTTCAAATTGTATGAAATATATACCAATAGGTCGTTATGAACCTTTAGGTAGTGCTTTTCTTCATGAGGTCTGGTCGCTTCCATACACATACAGATGTTTCAAAGATGATCAAGAAGTTTATCTGAATGGAGAGGAATGCACTGAGACGCCAGATCATTCACTAATGTGTAGGCACATACAGTTACACGGTTCATGCAACAAACACCGACCAAATATGGCTTGCGTGTTGCAAGGCACGCCAGTTCCTGCTATCATCCCCACGTTCAAGTTGTTGGAAAATGGTAGTTATTTGATGCTCAATAATGAAGATTGTTCTGAGTTAATTAAAAGTATTCCTTTTATGGTAACAGTAAGTGAACGGGTTATTTGCTGCAGAAATGTTCTATTTCCTCCCACACATGAACATAGGGAGTTTTCAATCTGGCCACAAGTACCAACCTTGGGAGAGATTTCAACGGCATGGCAAGAATAAGAGCTCTTTTGTCTCAGAGAGAGGTGGCCTTGAGTTCGGCCCGTGAAACTTTCGTGCTTCACATAGCGAACACCCGTACAGAGGTGCAGACCCTTCTCAATTCAGATTTGCCTTTCAATTTTAGCAAGATGGTTCGGACTATCTTTAACGCATCCTCCACAAAGGCCCTGGCGCACTTTTTTAAAGTTGTTACCAGTGGTCTCGTGACTTCATTTGAGAAAATCTTTGGAGTCATCCCTGCTTTCTTTCATTCTATTTTCTCCACTCTGCTTCGTGGATTGGCATTTTTACTTGCATTACCAGCGGACGCTCTTGTGCTTTTTTACATTTTTAAATATGGATGTCCCTCCTATGCAACCTCCCACCCTGCAGCTGCTGACACTGTTCCGCAATCGCATGCTAGAATATTATGGCACAATGCCGTTGGCGATATTAAGCACGGCATATGGATTATCTTTTCGATTCTCCTACTTCACCTGTGTCCAGCCTGTATTTCACTGCCTGACCTGTGATTTCGATTGGGCCATTGATTTGTGTCTCTGCGGACCGGTTTCTCCTGACGTCGACTTTAATCAGCTGATGACTCCTATCATTACTCACGAGTTGGTTTGTCCTGGCGAAAGGATTATGGCTGTGGCATTGATGCATGGACTACTTGGTCCCTGGAATTTACTGGCGGCAGCACAGTCTTTCTTGGAACAGAGCTTTCTTGAAAACCCACCGAGCTGTCCTCTGATGGTGATAGAGGATCCGGTGCTGGGAGAGCACGTATGTTCTTTTCCGCTTTTAAATTGGATGGCTGAACTGTTTTCGGATGAAGACGGTGACTTCCTATTGGAGGCTGTTGCAGCTTATTTTGCATACACAGTTATGTCATAGACCTTTTTCATGTTTGATATGCTGAGTACTAGCATTTCATTGACAATTCATTGAATTATTTGTCAAGTTTTTATTATTTAGCTTGCCTATTGGCTTAAGACTCGATAAAGTACTTGGCTGTTTTATTTTTCTTTAGCATTAAATTTTCCTAGTTTTTAATGCTTTACCTTGCGGACCGTCCACATATAAACTTGCAATCTGCTCTCATGAGATGGCACTTCTATTATCTTATTCAGTTCGTTTCCGGATCATGGGGAGGTGTCATCTAGGTCCTGGATATCTTTACACCGTGTTAAGTTAGCATGGGCTCATTACCGGTTTAAACGCCATTTTTCCTTTTTTGCAACTTCTGCACACGACACTTAGTTGTTGCTTTAGCTTTCCACCTAGTAGTTCATCGTGGTTTACATGAGAATAATATGTTATTGCTCTACTATCTGCTTTGCTTGTTAAACTATATCTGTACAGCGAGTGCTAAAGTTTCAAGAACAACACGATACAGAATTGTTATGAGGTCTGATCTCCACGACTTCATACTCATAACATAAGTGCAACTTCTGCCAATTCTGGGCATGAGGCGGGTTTTATATTGCTTTGCCGAACACACATACACAACAGTTGATGCGGTTCACATGAAGAGAGAGCTGGTGTATGCTGATGTGATTCCTTCAAATCTAAGACACTAAAGTATGGGCACGCCCTAAACCAACACAAAGAGACCTTCTTAGCAAATAATATAATATGTGTATTAGGGAGGGTGAGATATAAGCAGCCGCGGGCCGTGGAGGGAGTTACGGTGAGGCAGGGAGGCGGGGAGGGGGAGAAGCAGGGTGGAGCCCTCTCTACCCTGCCCCTCCCCCTCCCCGCCTCCCTGCCCCACCGTAACTCCCTCCACGGCCCGCGGCTGCTTATAAGTGTTGCTAACTCTTATTCATTTACAGCATGTTAACATACTGTCACCATTCGCTTTTTATGTACTAGTAACTATGCTGGTAATTTTGCTACTGATAATATGTGTACTTGTATTCTCCACCCTGCTTCTCCCCCTCCCCGCCTCCCTGCCTCACCGTAACTCCCTCCACGGCCCGCGGCTGCTTATAAGTGTTGCTAACTCTTATTCATTTACAGCATGTTAACATACTATCACCATTCGCTTTTTATGTACTAGTAACTATGCTGGTAATTTTGCTACTGATAATATGTGTACTTGTATTATCTAAGATACTACGCCTGAGAAGACGGCATTAGTAAATAAACATTTCAAATACACATGTGTTCTTCTTAACTCCATGTTCTGGTTTCTAAGAAATATATAACGACCGACTGTTCATGAGTTCCACGTATCCTGAGGTACTATAAGTTCATATTCTGGATTGTCTAAACATTGAGAGTTTGTTATATCCAATGTGACACTGTACCTAGCTTGCTAAGGGGTTTTTGATTACTAACGTGAGTTTTGGGACACCCTAATTCGCCGAGGTTCCAATCCTCTGTCCACAGTTCTGTGTGAGAACAGAAACCCTGCGACAGGGGCACCCCCGACCCTTGCTGGAGCTTCATCACACTTGCGATACAACTCCAGCAATGCGCCACCTTTACGGCACAGATACATCACGCATCTGTGCTGTTTTTGCCCCATGATGCGCCGCATTGTAAATGCAGCACACCATAGATGACGGAACAGCGGCACAGAATGACTAACACATCCCTGGTGATGCGCCAGTCATCATAAATGTATCCCTATGCTTCTTATCTTGTTAGAGATGAACCGCCATATGTATCATCAAAGTTTTTTGCATTTCCTAAATAGCGAACTTTAAGGAATAAATAGCGATTCTTTACCATTCCTAGTTTGCGATTAGCTATTTGCTAATTACAAATTACCCATTCATTTCCTTCATTTCCATAGGGTGGTTGGACTCACTTTTAGCTCGAACGGCTGAATGGATTTCCACGAAACTTGGCAAAATTGTAGGGACTGGTAGCCCGATGTGCCTTTGCTATGTCTCAAGATATATGCTCCAGTGGTTTTCACGAAAATTAACTTTGAAAAATATATATTGGGCTACATTGGCCTATATATATGTTGGAGCCCAAATGTAGCCCAATGTAGCCCAATGAAGCCCAATGTAGCCCAATGTAGCCCAAAGATGGCCGCCAGACACACAAAAAAACAAATGTAGCCCAAATATCAGCCAGATGTAGCCCAACTATAGCCCAGTGACAGAATGACCAATCAGCTTCGCAAACCTCCGTTACGCGAAGCGGAGCGCTGTTACAGATATATATCTTTTTTTGAACGTTAATTTCTCAAAATCCACTGGAGCACATATATTGAGACCTAGCAAAGGCACATCGGGCTACCAGTCCCTAATATTTTGCCAAGTTTCGTGCAAATCCATTCAGCCGTTCAATTATTATTATTATTATTTTTTTTGCCCCGCGGGGCCCTTTTAAAACCTCCACATCAAACCTAGGGGGTCAGCGAGGATCTACTATGCCCCCTTATGGTCATTTCCCCCTTCGTTTTGGCCTCCTCTTGTCTCTCGATCCTACCGAGAGACAAGATGGCGGCCGCTACGGACTTTTTGGAATGTTGACAGACGCCAGAGAACCAATCAGCTTCGCTTCACAAAGCTCCGTTGCGCGCAAAGTACGCGTCCTGGGACGCTGCCCGGTCCGCTGTTACAGATATATATCTTTTTTTAAACGTTAATTTCTCAAAATCCACTGGAGCACATATATTGAGACCTACAAAAGGCACATCGGGCTACCAGTCCCTACAATTTTGCCAAGTTTCGTGCAAATCCATTCAGCCGTTCGGGCTAAAAGTGAGGCCAACCGCCCTATGGAAAACTCAATGTTAAAAACACGTTTTGGGACCCCCCTTTTTTCTCGGCCCCCCCTTGATGAACCTCCCCCAAATTTTCAAGGGCTGCTCAGAAACAAAATGTGCCATTTTCCTGAAAATTTCAGCCAATTCCGCCCACAAACGCCAAAGTTATTAGACATAGAATTTTCAAAAATCCCATAGATAAAAAATCCTAACTATATATACCTACTGGCGACCGCCAGTAGGTAATATATGATGATATGCTAAAGCATTTAGCCTTGTAGATCATTAGCATCTCTTTGGTGGGGGGTTTGTGCCCAACCTAGGGGCAAATATTTGTAGAGCCATAAAGCCACTTCTAAACCAAAGTGCCCTGGTCAAGATAGCACTATTCCGTCTACCTTCTTTGTTAAATAAAACTCCCAAGTATGCAAAATTGTTTGTACATTCTATGTTGGTACCAAGATTACAATATCCCGATAGATGTCAGTTTTCCTCCGGTACTTCATTATAAATGTTTTTGATTGATTCACTAGCAGATCAAGGTCCTGCATAAAGTCAACAAAATCATTAAGTACTGACTGTAGGCCGAGACGGGTACGGACCAGTAAAACAGCATCATCAGCGTAGAGAAGGACAGGTAGAGGGCGATGGCCCACCTGAGCTAGATCTTTGGAGTGTAAGGTCAGGGATGTGCTTATGTAATTTATGTAAAGTGAGAAGAGAAAAGGTGCTAAGACGCAGCCCTGTCTTACCCCTTGCTCCATGCTGAAAGGCTGAGTACATTCACCCGTAATCCCACATCTGACCCTGGCTTTCGTACCCGTGTACAGGCCTCTCAAAAAGGCAAAGATCGATGTCTTCGCTCCCAAATCTGACATAATTTTCCATAACTTGGATTAAGTTACGCAGTCAAAAGCAGACGACTGGTCTACAAATCCCAGGTATAAGTTCCCTCTCTTGATATTAATGTATTTTCCCAGTAGCATGCTCAAATTGGGTCCCTGTTCTACTGTCCCCACCCTGGTACGAAACCCATATTGGAGATCGGACAAAATATCCTTAGATTCAGCACACTCTTGAAGTCTGTTTAAAAGAATTCTACCTGCTATCTTCACTAGGGAGTCAAGCAATGAGATCGGCCTGTAGCAGGCAGGGTTATTTTGTCACCTTTTTTGAAAGATCGGTACGATTATTTAATCAGCCCATATGGGGAGAAAGCCTATGTTACAGCAGGCCCTCAAAACAACAGTTAATACGGGTCCCCACAGGGCACTGTTGACCTTGTACAGGTCCACAGGGATAGCATCAGAACCAGGTGCATTACCCCCTTTACTCACATTTATTGCTCTATTAACTTCCTCCAAGCTAAAGGTTGTAATAATGCAATCTGTCCAGAAGCTATACCTTCATTATATTTAGCTGCCTGTACAGAATCTAATGTAGGGGAAGGTAGAGAAAAGATTCCAGAGAAATGTTTTACCCAATCGTCATCAAGTATCGCAACCACGATACCAGGACGAGTATCCTCCCTCAATGGTGGTGCATAGTTAACTACCTTCCAGAATGCATTGTTGTCTTTGTTGATACTGGCTTCAAATAAGGCGTCCCATGCCTCCTCTCTTAGTAGTGCTTTCCTTTGTTTCATCGCCTGTTTATAGGCTAATCTGCAGCACTGGACCTCTACTATACTTCGTGGATTTTTGTGTAAGGCCTCCTTTATTCTCTTTTTAGTCATAGGTCATAATGAGTCGAACTAACCACTTCTCTCACTTTTAGTGTTCCTAGTGGTATGGAGACTCTCCTTCACAGGCTGTGAGATTGCCAAAAAGGCATTGGTAATATCCTTGGGCTGTAAAGTGCTGTTTAGACAAATCTCAAAGACTTTCAATTGTGCTGCAGATTAGTTGTTTTAATAGCTCCTCTGGGTCAATCTGTTGCCACTGTAGGGAATAGCCATTAAGAGTAGCTAGCTTGAGTTCTCCAGGATGGGCAAAGCTCTGACTGAGCAGTTTTCTAAATAGAGGTCCAGATGAAATTTGTAGAGACTGTGGAGAGTGATCGCTCAGTGGAATAGAGTGGGTATGAAAATTAAAAGCATGGGTAGCAAAATTGTTCAATAACAGAACATAATCAATAATACTGTAAGCGTTTCTCCCATTAAAAGTTCAACTAAATGGGGCATATGGGGATGACATTTTATTTGAGAATGATAGATCTAATTTATACATGAGTTCATTTAGTTTATCTCCATATCGATTGTGAAATAAATTAGTTTGGCCCAAGCCATCTAAATCAATCATGCTACAAATGTTTTTAGAGGGTAAACTACATAATTAAATGTTAAAGTCGCCACCCCCCCAACCCCCCATAAAATTGAGACCTTCTTCCGACAACTGTTGTCCATCCTTTCCAGGTCCTTATCCAGATTATATAAATGTGTTGTTATTTCACAGCTTGAAGTGTTATTATACAAGTTAATCACTGCTAGCCTAGCCGGACCTGAGCCTTCACAGACAATTAGTTGGTAGTAGGGATTAACCAATTCTTTAGTTATTCTTACAGATTGTAGGTTATTAGAAACAAAAATTGATAAACCACCTTTTGATCTTCCCTGTATAGTAAGAACAGCGTGTACGTGGTACGTTCTGAACCCATTCATGAATTAATGGTACCGTAGTGCGTAGCTCACTAAGAAATGTATTGACAAATCATAAGGAAAAGCGAAATAAGAGACTTAAAAAACAATAGTCGTTATGTCCTCTTGTATTCACTGATATGGACCATATATCAAAAATGTTATTGGATTAAATGATACCTTAATACCTTTTAATTGTTTCAGAAGTAAGGCAATATTACTCGTGTAGAGCACCCAGGTGAAAGTTTTATTCAAACACATATTTTATAGTAATCACAAAAATGAAACATGGTAACAGCGTACTTAAAAAACATTTTTTTTCAAGTTAATCAGAAGGGTGCACATTGCACTGCTGAATGTATTTATTTTACAGGACCTAAATGGTTATGTTCTGGTCGCAGTCTTTGTAAACTGTAGAAAACAAAGCGCTCAGCAAGATATATTTTAGCTTCTGTTCTTGGCATTGATTTTGATATCTCTTACAGCCAGTGATTGCAAAGGCAGTACCAGGGGTTGCAAAGGGCAGGCCAAGGGTAGCAGCTGCTACACCTGCAAACCCCTAAATGAGGTCCATGGCCTACCTCAGGAACTTTGACAGACTATATGGACTCCAGGTCAGATCTGCATTGCCAAACTTATGTCATGAAGATGTGGATTGGTATTTTTTTACAATTTCGGCTGATATCACATAAATAACTACCTTGCTAACTTTATGATGTCTCTTGTGATATCCTACAGAATGCTTAACGCCAAATGTTTCAACTCTCTTAGAAGATAATAAACTGGATAGTAAAGCAACAGAAGATCTATTATTAGAATGGTGAGTTCTAAAGAGTATGCCCTTCATTATGCCGCGTTAGTCTGGTTTAAAATGTTACTTTATGATGTGCGGTAATAACACACTATCCCTTAAAGCAGAGTGAGAAGACTCACAATATTTCTGTGATTAAAAGCTTTCAAAAGTTTATTTGTAGTCAAGAGTTTTATAGAAAATGTTATCCTTCAAAAGTCAATTTCCCCATATCGAAAACAATAACTATGCCAGCAATTAATACTTTGACTTACAAAGTTACCCATACATGTGCTGTGTTCGATGATTACAGGAATTTAGATTTAGGGTTGATAATCTGAGTAGGTTCTCCTCCTCTTAGATTTTGATATCTCTTCACAAACTTTTATCATCAACTGTTCCCACCTGTTGAGTAAAACGGGTTATGAGATTGATCAAGACACCCACTAAAGTCCTTGTTTTGAGTGGAACAGGACAAACTAGTAAAAAAAAAGCATGGTTAAAAACGCTGCTACGCTAAGGCCAAGATATCATCTAGGCAGTTTGTGGTCAGTAATGACGTCATGTATGTATAAGAAATCAGCTGCTTTAATGGAGCATCCACACACAGGTAAAACAAATCATAACTGACATGGAATGCATACTGGAACTTGGAATGCTAAGAAAGAATATAACACAAAGGACCATTGATAAAGAGGTAAGTACCAAGCAAGATAGGAGAGCTATAGAATACATAGTGAGTGAAAGCAAACCTTAACACTGACTAATGACTATTAACTTACAACATGTGTTACTCCCGAGCCCATGCTTTTCAGATCAGATCATAATGAGAAACAACGTGCAATTTTGGTCACACTCAGAAGCAACAAAAAAAATACTGTACTCTGCATTCTAATTTGTCAGTGCAAATTCATACAAGCAACACCTTTAGGTACCTGCATCGGGCAAAATTCTACTTCAAATGAGAAATCTAGTACAAAAAACAATTTTGCCTTATTTCACAATTACCAAAGGACTTGTAATGATCCTGCACCTGTTTCAAAGTACATTCAACTAAGAGAACCAGGGCCACTAAAGTTCTTTTAGGGCAACCCATGCTCTGATCAGAAAATTTGTCGCAACATTCTTTTAAAACTTTTTATTGGAAGCTGGTGATGCATCCCTTTATGTCATATGTCACAGGGATATGAAATTCCTACAGCTGACACCGAGGACACATTGTTTGGGGCAAGGGCCACAAGTGTTCATGTGTTTTTTGTCCTTGAGACAAGTAAGCCCAACCCCCTGCAGCACAAACCCTTTGGCTGTCAGTTTTCAGTTCCACCTTATGGGTCAGGGAAGGACACTGTCAGCAGTTAAGGTAACCTTTTTGTCCATATGTTAATGCTGTTCAAATTTGATTTGTGTTTCATTAATTGAAAGCCTTTATTATTAGGGTGCGCGCTCTAAGTAAATGTTGTGATCTCTGACTGAACTACTGACAGTGGCTCCAGTATAAAAATGTGTACACACGTTTTCAAAGTTTAGCAATATGAGGCTATGTATAATGCTCCCAGAATGCTCTCTGATTTGATGCAAATATTTGATAAAGTGTGAAAGCAAGATTGATGATTCTTTGCTTTCAAAATAAAATGTTCATTAGAAAATGAAAGAAGGAAAAAAACATTTAGCTAAACTACTGGAACATATCAGGTACCATTTCTTTGCAGCATCATTTAGTAACATGTGTTGATGTATGCTAGTATTTCCCAAAAATATTCATAATGGAAAAAGCATTGTAACCAGTTTCAATAAGATTATGAGAAACAAAAATAAACAAGCACTGGCAAAGCCAATAGGTCTGAAATTGGTGGCCAGCTTTTTAGTTTTGTCAATGTGTGAATTGTTTTGGCAAGGTTTTTGTAAAACCTTATTGATGTGGGAGCTGCCGGGACCTCACTATCATAACAAACACTGGCAAAAGCAAAAATTGTTTTTTGGCCTCAAAAAGCACACACTGCCACAGTAGGTAATGGCACTGAACAAAACTACTCTGTATGCCGATATGTTCCTTGAGAAAGAGAAGAATGCTTTCACACACAGTGAAGCCAGCCGAAACAGAGAGAGAGATTGAAATTTAATAAACGTAAAAGGTCATGGTCAACGCCAGACCACATTTGGGGCCCAATTATTAAAAAAAATCTCAAAAGTGCACCCATGGTATATGCCCTTGCAAGTGCAGCTATACAGCTTTCGTGAATTCCCAACAATTTACATAAGTAGGACAAGAAATAGTACTGCTAGAAAATATTTGCCAACTGCATTTAAGCATGAGCAAATATATATGTGTAGATTTGCTCATAAGAAAATCTGAGTGTTTGCATGCTTCCTTTCCGTCCAACCACTTTTTTCTCAACTCTGGAAGAAGGCTTACGGCTGCCATTGGCATGAGTATACATTTCCAACATTTCTCAGTATGGGAAAAGATTAGAGAAGTGCTGTTGAAAACCCATAAAACATGCAAGTTAGTAGGTTTGCACAGACTAAAAAGGGCATTCTAACCCTGCCACTATTGCTTACGACTACTTTCAGCTGCAGTATGTAGATCTGTGGAAACGTGGCAACATAAGGGGATTTCAAGTATTCAAACATTACTATCATATGAGCCCTGGCATAATCAGAGAGGCTATATCAGAGCCTTTATTTAATGAGATTGCTGCCATAATTTGTCGCTGAACTACATGGCACCAAAGGGACAAGTGGATTTTCTAACAGGACAAGTATATTTATGAAGCAACCTGCCCCAAGGAAAAGTAGATATTTTATTCAATTCCACACCCCTGATGTCAATATGCTTCAAACAAGTATAACAAGAGCTTCCGCTCTTGCACTAAAACACACATTTTACAATAAAATTAGTACAGGAAGTCCAGACTCTATAGTGGAAAGACAACTAGCCTACTTCCACCTCTTTATTAAAAAAACACTGCAAATCTGACCCTTGTGCAAACCCTTATTTTCATTGGGGTCGGAATCACGAGTTCTTCACTTTAGGACCCCTGTTAATTACTAGGTGCGATAAAATACATGGACCACTTTAAATGTGACCAGGTCAAAGCTTCTGGAATTAAACACTAAAACAAGGCATCGTATCTACTGGATCTTGTAGATTACGGTGCAGTAAGTACCAAAATCCATTTCATGTCCTATCTGTACTGCAAAACTTGCACCAGGTGTTATAAACACATCTGATAAATTACAAACCCCACACTGTGTTGCTGAGAAAAATTCTGAATACCCCTGGGGTGCTTTTAAATTGGGTCTCAGTGTCTTTACATTAGATTTAGAGATCACAGTTGATCTAAGTCTAGATGTCACGAAAGTAGTTTGCTGAGCAGCAGCTTTGTTTTTGACGGCAGTGGGTATTCAAATGTTCCTCTATCATCTTGTAGAAATTGTAACCTACTTACATCAGCAAAATAGGAGCTGTAGGCTTCTGTTGGGACATGAGGAATGCCCCCCCCTCCATGTTAAAGGACATGTACCGAAACCCTAAGTGCTAAACTGCTAGTCAATCTGGTATCCTGACTTTACTTTTGACTTAAGAATACATTAAATTCTATACGTATGATGCAGGCCTAGGTGCAAAATTGACAGAGAGGCTCAGAGCCTGGCTGTGAGCTCACGGAAGGGTGTCAATAGATTACCCTTGGCTGGGCACGAGACTACCATTGGTGTCTCTTTCCCATATACAGTGAGTGCTAGTGGCAGCGCACCATGCTTTTTACCTGTTAATAAAAATGGCTGTGATGCCTACAGACCTGCTTGAGGAAAGTTTCAGTCATATATCCCTGTGTGATAGTCGTGTGAGTGTACCTGTAAAGTGCATAGTAGCAAGACTCCATCCTGTTTGCAAGTGTGTTATGTATGCTGTTACTGATGGGATTGATTTTGGATTCCTTCTGGTCTGACATCACACAAGACGGGAGGTTGAAAAACAGTCCCCAGAAAGTAAAAATGTATTGCCTGCATGCCTGAGGAACAAGTTGCAAGTCTGGACAGAGAAGTGTGGAGAGATGGAGACAGAACTACCTGTAGAAATTCTATGTGATCTTTCTAGCAAAGTATTGCTGATGAATCCTTCCAGAGCATTGCATTTTGTTAATGGTGGCTATATGGCATGAGTAAGCAGAAGCAGTTGCTGGTGAAAGAGATCTATCTGGGCAGAGGCTGGACCTTCCCATTCCTTTGAGTGGCCTGTCTCGTAAGGCTGATGAGAGCTTGGTGAAAAGCTTCACATTTACTGTGTTTACATTACATTGTGGGTTATCCTTCTTGGAGCCATCATTACTACTAAGACAACCTGCTGTGAGGAGCGACCTTGCGCAAAGAGTATTTCTGTGCTGCTGCGGAAAAACGATCCATAAAAAGAAACCAGGCCAAACCAGTTTCTAAACCAGACAGCGAACCCACATCCCCTGTCTGAAAATACTGTAAAAAGAGGGTCCCAAACTTTCCTTCTTTGTTCCAGTTCAAGCTGCTTCACTGCCTGAGGAGTAGAGCTGCTTTGTTGTTGGACTGATACTGCTGATAGCCAATATGCTGAAAGTGAGGGGACATTGCCTGGCGTCTGCAAGCCTTGCTGGTAAAAGCTGTGGGTCTGCCAGTAACACCAGGAGATTCCTGCCCGCTGAGAAGGGAGAAGAGTCTTTGCTCGCAGGAGTCTGCCTGCTGTGGAGGAAACCCTAATTGCCAAACCTGGTCTTTGTAATGGCTGGAGAGAGCAGGGGAAATGTGGTAGAGCGCCGGGAAGACCTAGGAAATGCTCGAGTCTCCCTGACCAGCTGCTGAGTTAAGTATGATTGAGGAGAGGCCGTCACTGACTTGAAAGTGCCAACCACAAAGTAGAAATTAAAAAATCTAAATAAAGTCATCAAAAAAAGTAATCATAAACCGCCAGAGAGGAAGAGACAGATATCCTGCAGTTACTCTCTCTACCCTTGTCCCACTTCAGCGTTTCACCAGCAGCTTAGACCGAAGGAAGAAGATCCTTCCACAGCAACTGCCAGTGCAGACTTCTTTGTTGGGTCTTCGTTGAGCTATAGACGCACTAGTTGGCAGACCATGGAGAGGAGACAGAGTCGCCCAATATAGCAATGGAGTTTTCAACAGCTCTACACCTTCCCAACCAGCACATCCATGCTCCACAATCTGAAGTACACACCACATCAAGTAATTCCATACTCCTGAGAAACACTGACTGAGCTTTTGGCTTAGTGGGTCAATTTATCAAACACTGCTATCGCAGCACAAGAAGTGAACAGACCTTCAGACAAACTGTTTTAAACTGTTAGTAGTTTTTTATAAACTGGACCAGTTTACAAAACACTTGGATGTTTCTATCCTACAACATAGGCTGCACCTGAGCTTTAATTGTGAAACTACCATATTTTCCTTCAGAACAGAAATAACATTGTAGACCTGCTTGTGCATCACTCTAGAGTTGCTGATACTTTTCTTTTTTTCTGAAAAAAAATAATCTTTCGGCTAGACATTACATTAATGCATCTATTGTGTATCTATTTTTAGTTCGGAGTCTCTACCCTGATCTTCACTACATCCTGGAGACAGCTCATAATATCAGTGGCAAACAACTTCAACCACCACCACTGGGCCACAGTAGTCCTCGTGTGCCCTGTGGCACGACGAATGGAACGTGACAGCTCCAAAGGCTTTTGGGGGATGTAATTTATGTCCTTTGAATTTAGAGCTCTTTAAAACGTATTTTTTTCATATAAAAAGATGGATTTTTTTGTTTACTCGCAGAAGAAAGGCATTTTTTAACTACGGAGCTGTGCGTATGATTTTCGTAGTCCTCACGGGGGTTATTGTTTCAAAAGAAGTGCTTGGAGCCCGTCTTAATTTTCAGCGCACTATCTACTGTCCATCATTCTCTTTAGTCTGATGCACACTACACTGCCATTTTTTCTACATCTATATCTGTGTACTTTTAATAACACACTTGCCCGGGCGAGCGCTTCCTCCTACTGCCACCACATACCCTCCTTCCTGCCCTCACCAGGCCGCTCCTCTCCAATCCCCAGCTGTCCCTGCACCCCCTCCAGTGTCAGCCAGCCAGCCCTGCGCCATCTGCCGACCCCCTCCATACTCCTCCAGGACCAGACTTCGTTCCCTTCCCCCGCCAGGACGAAGCCATCGCGGCAGACCCTTTCAGCCCCTGACGCCCCCTCCATACAGCTACTCGCTCCCCGCGTTCCTTACCGTTACGCCATACTTCAGCGCGATGCCCTGCAGCGTGTCCCCGGAGCTGACGGGGTGCTCGGCGTACCTCTCGACCCAGGCGGCCGCCGTCACGCTGGCCGTGCTGCCGTAGGAGCGTGTTTTGGTGCGTGCCAGGCTCAAGGACAGTTCGGCCTCGGATTCAGACTCGGAGCCGGAGCGCGGGTAGACGGGTAGGCCCACCCGGCCCCCCGCCGCCCTCAGAGCCTGTGGAGACTCCGCCATGTTCCGAAGGGAAGGCGCCGTGTCTCAGGCTGACACAGAGGGCCGCAACGCCGGGCTTGGCGGAGAAGAGCCTCCCGAGCACACTGGCCGCGGCAGGGAGAGCAGGCGGCAGCGCGTCATGTGCATCCCAGCAGCCGCCGAAGGAACACGGTAACGGTGAGAACCCCAGGCTGTGTACGGAGCCGGAGCAGCAATGTGACACCAGGGCTCTAATGGAGAATGCCAGGGGGCAAAGGGGGGCCGCGGCATCAGGGATCGAGACGGCAGTCTACACCCTGTAACCCACGGGAGAGGCACACCACAGCCTGGGAAGGATACTGCAGCCTTAAGGGCGATAAATAAACCGCCTGCTACAAGTGCTTCAGCTTCGCGAGAGACACTAACAGCCTTCTGAAGGACACGCACTGTTTGCTGCTCCAAGTTTGCAGTATCAATAAAACTATAAGTAAAATTGTACAGTAATGCACCATAAGAAATATTGTGGCAGAAACAGCACAACAGAAACTACACCTACTGTGAAAATGCAGTGCACACATTTAGCACAAATGAAATACCCCATGTATAATGAATGAATGTTTTATTGCATAATTACCTGAAATCATTGCAAATTGCGACACAGTATCTAAAAGTATTAATTAAAACAGGTCTCACACCTTTTGTAAACAGGAATTTTGCCCTAAAATACGTGGTTTAAAATTTGTATGTATAAAAACAAAGAGAAGGCATGAGTTTCCGCTCTGAGAGCCAAGATATCTGAAATTGATACAGCGGTTATCATTAATAAAATATTAGAAATAAACCACACAACAACAAGAGCAATAACACTATGAATACACCTGTAAAGTAAGAAATCCAGTAAACTTATAAAATTAAGGAGTTTAATGGACTAAAGGCACAGCGCAACCGACAGGTTGGCAGAAAAGATAAAACTGTCAAGTCCAGAATCTGGAACATAGAACCAGGAAAGTACACGCAGGTACATGGTTCTAGTTCCAAGAAATAAATAATAAAATGCAATACACAATGTAACACATCTCATTCCTACAGGGAAAAAAAACAATAAAAGAAGGAGGGAAGGATAAAGGGGAAAGAAAAGAAGAAGGGAAAAAAAAATAAGATTATGACAAAAATCTAGAGGGTAATACAACAGGTCTGGAATTACTCTTAACTCTGTAAGCAATGGATTGAGAAGAGTGTGAACTTTGTTGAAGATTTTCATTAAGATCATTGTGCGATTTCATAAATTTACACTTGGCAACTTTTCTTATGTTCCAAACCCTTCCATCTTGAGTGATAATTGAATTTTTACACACCTTTACAATTTTAATAGGATTACCAAACTTGGAAGAGCCTTTGGATGGAAAACCAGTTTTTTTTATTCTCACCACTTCAAAACTAGGAATTTTCACTTTCATATTATAATCAAATAATGCTTTAATTTTGTTTAATTTAGTTTCCACGCGTTTAGCAACTTGACTAATGTCCACTTGATCAACATCTTTGTTGATTTTTTTAACCCACCAAGGACATGTCTGTAATGGGTTCTCTGCCTTTGAGAAGCTGAAAGGTACTTACTTCAGTGACAGAATGTGGAGGAACTCGGTACATCCATAATCTTTTCCTCACTACATCTCTCCAAGAGTCGCCAGACCTAAAATCAACTTCAACTGCATCTTTAAGAACGTGGTTAAATCGTTCAACTTGACCATTTTCTTTTGGTTCATAGAGAGAAGTAGTAAGATGTTTAATACCACATGAACAAAGGAAATTCTTAATTTTTTGTGAAATGAGTTGAACTCCATTGTCCGTAACTAAAGTTTCTGGTGAACCTTCTCGTGCAAAAATCTCTTTAAGGAAAGAAATAATTACTAGGGTGGTAACATTCACAACAAACTTGACTTCCGGCCATTTAGAATGGTAATCTATCAGCACTAGAGCAAAACGGGCATTGTAAGGAAGATGATGGAATGGACCAGAAATGTCGAAAGCTACCTTTTGCCACGGATGTTCTGGCCAGGAAACTGGATTGAGGGGAGCAGAAAAACTCTAAGCATCTTATCACTGCTTATACATTCAGAACACTCTCTAACCGTTCTGTCTACCATTCTGTCAAGTCCAGGCCACCAAAAATTTCCCCTAATGAGGCGTTTCATAGAGGACATACCTAATTGTGCTTGGTGAGCAAGAGTAAGAATTTTCCCTTGTAACGAGACAGAAGGAATTATCTTTCCCCCCTTAAAAAGTAACCTACCAATTGCTTCCATTTTTGTTGATACTTGACAAAAAGGGGCAAAATCTGCTATGGTGGATTTATCCTTGGGCCAACCATTCTCCAAACAATCAAAAATAAATTGAGACACACAATCTTTCTCCATCTCTGACATCCATTCAGATTCAGACAAACCATTAAACTCATTAGAAACAAAATCTTTGACAGTAGATACAATTTCCTTCTCTTGTTCATTCGAGTTCAAATCCTGATTGGAACAAGGCAACCTGGAAAGGAAATCGGCAATGACATTACTTTTACCCGGAACATACAATACTTCAATATCATATTCTTGTAGTTTGGAAGATAGCCGGGCTATACGAGCAGTAGAATTCCATCCACCACCAGGGGATAAGATTCCAACCAAAGGCTTGTGATCTGTTTTGAGAATGAATCTGTTCCCCCATATATAATTCCGAAAATGTTCTACAGCCCAAATACAAGCTAGTAATTCTCTCTCTATAACCGCAAACTTCCTTTCAGTAGCAGATAATGTCCTAGACGCGAAAGCAACACACCATTCCTCCTTCCCTGAGGTTTGCCTCAAACAGCTCCTAGCCCATAACAGCTGGCATCAGCCGTAATAATGCACTTTTATTAAGGGAAAATTACTTCAAAGTGAGAGCATTTACAATTTCATCTTGCCTGTCAGACCATAAAAATTCAGAAGATTTCCTAGTTAATTCTCTGAGAGGTTCCATTTTGGTAGAACAATTCTGGATAAACTTGCTATAATATTCGCATAAACCAGCGAAATAAAGAAGTTTCTCTCTGTTGTCTGGTGATGGTACATTCACAATAGCCTCAACTAAAGACTTTTTAGGTATCACACCTTCAACAGAAAGAGTATGGCCTAAATACTCCACAGACTTACAGAAGAACTTGCGCTTCTTAGACTTAAGTGTTAGTCCACTGTCACTCAACCTGTTACAAACTTCTTTGAGATGAATAAAGTGATCATTCTCATTTTTGGAAAAAATAAGAATATCGTCTTGAGAACATTTGACGAACATACTGACATCTTTGAAAATATGGTACATTGCTCTCTGAAAGACAGAGGCAGCTGATGCCAGACCAAAAGGCATCCTCTTGAACTGGAAGAGGCCATGCGGAGTAATAAATGCGGTGAGATGCTTTGAGTCTTCAGCTAATTCAACTTGGTGGTACGCGGAGCGGTTATCAAGAGTTGAAAATATGCCCGCACCATCTAACATACACACCATTTCGTTGATATTCGGTAGAGGATGGCAATCAGTGATTAGATTGGCATTTAATGCTCTCATGTCAACACATAGCCTAATACTTTTATCAGATTTTTGCGCCAAAACTATCGGCGAAACCCACTCTGAAGATTCAATTTCTTCTATAATACCACCTTGAACCATTTAATCAAGTAATGATTTAAGTTCAGCTCTAACGCTAATTGGAACTCCTCGAAGTTTCTGTTTGAGCGGGATTGAATTTTCTTTGACTGTAATTTTGTGTGTGAAACCCTTAAGTCTACCAAGTTTTTCAATAAACACTTGAGGAAACATTAAGGTAAATTCCTTTTCCTGGTCATCAGTAGTGGACACATTATTAGTTTCCACTTCAGTGCACTGAGCTTCCTGAATATCGTTGGAAAAGGAAACATTCTCTTTGACACACATGTTTTTATCAATTGTAACAGCAATGACAGAAACAGGGTATTTATCTCTGGGATTTAACTGAATGCCAAGTTTGGCTTGGTCTCTCCAACCCAGTACATTCACACCCTTGAAGGCCACATATAATTTTATCCACGCATCATTCCCTTTGAATTCAATTAAAACTTCTTTAAAGCCAAAAAAGTCATCATCATCATCATCACAAAACTTTATTTCGATCCAGAAAAAACAGAATCATAAAAGTATACATTTTAAAACAAAATATCATATACAATCATACAATTGATACAGTTCATCTAGAAAAAAGTGCAAGTGTGCTTCAACTTTAGAAAACAATTGGTCTACCACAATTATTACAGTTTCCATTGATGCTAATCAATATCGTCTTCTAATAGTGAGCGCCAACCTAATAAAGCTAAGCACGCCACTACATATCGCTGGGTTAGACAATAACAATAAATACTCGTATCCCTCCTTGTAATTACAGGGTCCAGCATTGAGTAAAACAGGCTTAATAATCGCTTTCTACGATCTTTATACAAAGTACAAAAAGAAAGAGGTGGAGTGTATTTTGTGAAACCTTATTATTACAGGGACAAGGGGGTAGTCTCTCACACCACCCTCCTTGTTTTGGAAAGGCAAAAAGGAAATGCAAAGTATTTAAACGAAATCTTGTTAAATAAAAACGCCATTGGGTATGCATCGTAAAGGACAAATAAAACTTGCTGTAATTTGCCCCCGTTATATAATGTACAATTAGTATTTCTTAACATACCCAAGGTGGTACAATGAGCTTTTTTAATTGTTACTTTAACATCCTTCACAATACACTCAGGGTTTTCATATATGTGACCCAAGCCAATCTTATGCATTTGAATTTGAATTTAAAGGAATTTGTAAAGCGCGCGTCTACCAAGCGGTTTCTTGGCGCTGGAGGGATGCTGAAAAACCAGGGGCGGGGGCGCATAGGACTAGGATGGGAAGGCTTGTAGGAAAAGGAACGTTTTAAGGGCCCTTCGAAACTCCATGTAAGAAGGAGCAGATCTAATAGCAGGGGGGAGTGCGTTCCAGAAAGTGGGGGCAAGGACAGAAAATTTCAAGCCTCCCGACCTGCTTTTCTTAAAGCGGGGTACATAAAGAAGAAGCTTGGTAGAGGAGCGTACTAATAGCCTTAATAGCGGAAGAGATGAAAGCGGGGGCAGACCCCGCCCGAGCCTGAAAAGTCATACAGCCCAGCTTAAAGAGAGCCCGTTCTTTAATGGGTAGCCAGTGTAGTGATTTGAGTATGGGAGTAGTGTGGTAGGATTTGGGTAGCCCATGAATCAGGCGGGAAGCCTGATTTTGCACTAGCTGGAGGCGTCGAAGGGCATAGGCGTGAACGCCGTTGTACACAATATTCCCGTAGTCCAATTGCGATAAAACCATCGCCATTAGGATCAATTTTAGAGCAGGAAAAGAAAAAAATCGGGAGATTTTCCGAATAGTGTGGAGGGTAAAAAGCAGGAGGAAACTTCAGAACTGATCTGGGAGTGGAGTGTGAGGTGTTGGTCTAAAGTGATCCCAAGTGTTTTGACAGAGGACGACGGTGAAGGGGGGGACCCAGGGAGGGAGGCCAGAAAGTGGGGGACCAGGGACTGCGACTGCCACCGGTAAGGACTAACTCTGTCTTATCCGGGTTTAATTTCAGATGGTTGTAGTTCATCCAGTCCCTGATGAACAACATATCAGATTGAAAATTATGAAAAGTTGCTGAGGAGTGAGAAAGATCGAAAATGAGCTGGAGGTCATCGGCATAGTTGTACACCGTGACCTCCATCTCCTGAAGTTCAGAAATAAGGGGGAAGATGTACAGATTAAACAATAAGGGGGAAAGGGACGATCCTTGAGGAACACCGCACTGCACCTTGCATGGAGAAGCAGAAAAATCAGCAAGGTGGACGGCCTGGGTGCGATCACTCAAGAAGGAGCTGAGCCAGGCCAACACAGGGCCCCCTATGCCTGCCGCCTTGACACGGGAGAGAAGAATAGAATGATCAACCGTGTCAAAGGCGGCGGACAGGTCTAAAAGAATGAGGGCCTGAGGGGTGTTGGAGTCCAGCCCCTCTCTGAGTTCGTCTATGACAGAAACGACCACCTTCTCGGTGGAGTGCCGAGGGCGGAAGCCCGCCTGGCACGGTGCGAGGTAGCCGCTGTCTTCCACGAAGGAGCTAAGCACCTTGGTGACGTAGGACTCAAGGACCTTACCCAAGAAGGGAAGGAGGGAGATAGGGCGATAGTTTGAAAAGGAAGAGGGATCGGCACCAGGCTTTTTTAGGGAGGGAATAATGGTGGCCGCTTTATAGGGGGTGGGGACAGTGCCCAGTCTAAGTGAGTCGTTAAGAAGGGTAAGGGGGGCAGGTAGCAATCTGAAGATCTTGCGTAAAACGTGGGCCAGGCAGGGGTCGGCAGGGGATCCTGACTTGACACGGGCTAACAGGGGGAGGAGGGTTTCTTTGGTCAACGGTGGTATGTAGGTCAGGCCAGACTTGTTAGGTGACGGCTGGGAGTCACAAAAGGTAGGGGAAGGGATGTTGGCCTTGATAAGGGCGACTTTCTCAATGAAAAAATCATTGAGAGAGTTGCAGACAAGCTGGGAGGGGGGGGGTTGGAAGATGTCCTGTCAGAGGAAGCCAGCTCATGAACTGTAGCAAAAATTTCTTTTGGCTGGCTCTCGGCTGCGAGAATCCTCCCCGAGAAGTGTTCGGTCTTGGCGAGGAGGATGTCTCTTTTATATTCGTTAATGGTGGAAGTATAACTAAGTTTGCGGATGGGACAGTAGACAAGCCTCCAAGCTTGTTCTGCTTGGCGCACTTCAAGTTTTTTTGCTTTGAGGTCAGGGGTAAACCACTTGTTAGCATGGTGGGCCCTTCTAATTGTGACACGCTTCATGGGGGCCACTTGGTCTCAGGCCCTCGAGAGCCAGCTGTCCAGGGTGGCTGTTTGAGATGGTAAAGTGAGACCTGCTAAATCAGGACAGGTGGCGGACAAGGAGGCGCAGAGGGAAGGGATATCTGCTCTGCTCCAGTTCCTGGCCCAGGTGTTTTTGGGGAAGAAAGGTTTTTTTGCAAGGCTGAGGTCTAGGAAAAAAGAAATCAGGAAATGGTCGGACCACGCACAGGGTGCAACAGTAGGGATGGTGACTGGGATATTGAGGATCCAAATTTGGTCCAGAGTGTGGCCTCGGGAGTGAGTAGGGATGTGAACCTGAGAAGCAAAATTAAGACTAAGAAGGAGCTGGGTAAAATCTCTAGACATGGCGTCTTCCGCCGGGTCATTGGGCGATTTCATAAATTTACACTTGGCAACTTTTCTTATGTTCCAAACCCTTCCATCTTGAGTGATAATTGAATTTTTACACACCTTTACAATTTTAATAGGATTACCAAACTTGGAAGAGCCTTTGGATGGAAAACCAGTTTTTTTTATTCTCACCCACTTCAAAACTAGGAATTTTCACTTTCATATTATAATCAAATAATGCTTTAATTTTGTTTAATTTAGTTTCCATGCGTTTAGCAACTTGACTAATGTCCACTTGATCAACATCTTTGTTGATTTTTTTAACCCACCAAGGACATGTCTGTAATGGGTTCTCTGCCTTTGAGAAGCTGAAAGGTACTTACTTCAGTGACAGAATGTGGAGGAACTCGGTACATCCATAATCTTTTCCTCACTACATCTCTCCAAGAGTCGCCAGACCTAAAATCAACTTCAACTGCATCTTTAAGAACGCGGTTAAATCGTTCAACTTGGGCAAAAAGGAAATGCAAAGTATTTAAACGAAATCTTGTTAAATAAAAACGCCATTGGGTATGCATCGTAAAGGACAAATAAAACTTGCTGTAATTTGCCCCCGTTATATAATGTACAATTAGTATTTCTTAACATACCCAAGGTGGTACAATGAGCTTTTTTAATTGTTACTTTAACATCCTTCACAATACACTCAGGGTTTTCATATATGTGACCCAAGCCAATCTTATGCATTTGAATTTGAATTTAAAGGAATTTGTAAAGCGCGCGTCTACCAAGCGGTTTCTTGGCGCTGGAGGGATGCTGAAAAACCAGGGGCGGGGGCGCATAGGACTAGGATGGGAAGGCTTGTAGGAAAAGGAACGTTTTAAGGGCCCTTCGAAACTCCATGTAAGAAGGAGCAGATCTAATAGCAGGGGGGAGTGCGTTCCAGAAAGTGGGGGCAAGGACAGAAAATTTCAAGCCTCCCGACCTGCTTTTCTTAAAGCGGGGTACATAAAGAAGAAGCTTGGTAGAGGAGCGTACTAATAGCCTTAATAGCGGAAGAGATGAAAGCGGGGGCAGACCCCGCCCGAGCCTGAAAAGTCGTACAGCCCAGCTTAAAGAGAGCCCGTTCTTTAATGGGTAGCCAGTGTAGTGATTTGAGTATGGGAGTAGTGTGGTAGGATTTGGGTAGCCCATGAATCAGGCGGGAAGCCTGATTTTGCACTAGCTGGAGGCGTCGAAGGGCATAGGCGGGAACGCCGTTGTACACAATATTCCCGTAGTCCAATTGCGATAAAACCATCGCCATTAGGATCAATTTTAGAGCAGGAAAAGAAAAAAATCGGGAGATTTTCCGAATAGTGTGGAGGGTAAAAAAACAGGAGGAAACTTCAGAACTGATCTGGGAGTGGAGTGTGAGGTGTTGGTCTAAAGTGATCCCGAATGTTTTGACAGAGGACGACGGTGAAGGGGGGGACCCAGGGAGGGAGGCCAGAAAGTGGGGGACCAGGGACTGCGACTGCCACCGGTAAGGACTAACTCTGTCTTATCCGGGTTTAATTTCAGATGGTTGTAGTTCATCCAGTCCCTGATGAACAACATATCAGATTGAAAATTATGAAAAGTTGCTGAGGAGTGAGAAAGATCGAAAATGAGCTGGAGGTCATCGGCATAGTTGTACACCGTGACCTCCATCTCCTGAAGTTCAGAAATAAGGGGGAAGATGTACAGATTAAACAATAAGGGGGAAAGGGACGATCCTTGAGGAACACCGCACTGCACCTTGCATGGAGAAGCAGAAAAATCAGCAAGGTGGACGGCCTGGGTGCGATCACTCAAGAAGGAGCTGAGCCAGGCCAACACAGGGCCCCCTATGCCTGCCGCCTTGACACGGGAGAGAAGAATAGAATGATCAACCGTGTCAAAGGCGGCGGACAGGTCTAAAAGAATGAGGGCCTGAGGGGTGTTGGAGTCCAGCCCCTCTCTGAGTTCGTCTATGACAGAAACGACCACCTTCTCGGTGGAGTGCCGAGGGCGGAAGCCCGCCTGGCACGGTGCGAGGTAGCCGCTGTCTTCCACGAAGGAGCTAAGCACCTTGGTGACGTAGGACTCAAGGACCTTACCCAAGAAGGGAAGGAGGGAGATAGGGCGATAGTTTGAAAAGGAAGAGGGATCGGCACCAGGCTTTTTTAGGGAGGGAATAATGGTGGCCCCTTTATAGGGGGTGGGGACAGTGCCCAGTCTAAGGGAGTCGTTAAGAAGGGTAAGGGGGGGCAGGTAGCAATCTGAAGATCTTGCGTAAAACGTGGGCCAGGCAGGGGTCGGCAGGGGATCCTGACTTGACACGGGCTAACAGGGGGAGGAGGGTTTCTTTGGTCAACGGTGGTATGTAGGTCAGGCCAGACTTGTTAGGTGACGGCTGGGAGTCACAAAAGGTAGGGGAAGGGATGTTGGCCTTGATAAGGGCGACTTTCTCAATGAAAAAATCATTGAGAGAGTTGCAGACAAGCTGGGAGGGGGGGGGTTTGGAAGATGTCCTGTCAGAGGAAGCCAGCTCATGAACTGTAGCAAAAATTTCTTTTGGCTGGCTCTCGGCTGCGAGAATCCTCCCCGAGAAGTGTTCGGTCTTGGCGAGGAGGATGTCTCTTTTATATTCGTTAATGGTGGAAGTATAACTAAGTTTGCGGATGGGACAGTAGACAAGCCTCCAGGCTTGTTCTGCTTGGCGCACTTCAAGTTTTTTTGCTTTGAGGTCAGGGGTAAACCACTTGTTAGCATGGTGGGCCCTTCTAATTGTGACACGCTTCATGGGGGCCACTTGGTCTCAGGCCCTCGAGAGCCAGCTGTCCAGGGTGGCTGTTTGAGATGGTAAAGTGAGACCTGCTAAATCAGGACAGGTGGCGGACAAGGAGGCGCAGAGGGAAGGGATATCTGCTCTGCTCCAGTTCCTGGCCCAGGTGTTTTTGGGGAAGAAAGGTTTTTTTGCAAGGCTGAGGTCTAGGAAAAAAGAAATCAGGAAATGGTCGGACCACGCACAGGGTGCAACAGTAGGGATGGTGACTGGGATATTGAGGATCCAAATGTGGTCCAGAGTGTGGCCTCGGGAGTGAGTAGGGATGTGAACCTGAGAAGCAAAATTAAGACTAAGAAGGAGCTGGGTAAAATCTCTAGACATTGCGTCTTCCGCCGGGTCATTGGGCCAAAAGTTAAAGTCCCCTAGAACCAGGACAGATGCATTGTTTTTTTTTTTTGAAAACCTTTATTGACATCAAAAGGAGAGACAAGTCGAGGCCTACAACCAAGCCGGCCGGCCGCAATGTGCAAAATAATCAGGAGTCACCAAGCAAATATTACATAATCAATCAATACAAAGCAGAGGCCGTAGAATCGCAGAAGGGGAGAAGAGATACAGTAACCAAAGGGCTAAAACACAGGAGTAAATAAGGCTTAATTTTATAATATGGGGAGAGGACATATGACAGGCTCACTTTCAATACGGAGGCATCCGATATCCCAAACCAACCTCAACATTAATAAGGGGGCATGGGGGCAAAATATCGGGGGGATAATACAACGCATTCAAGAAAATCAGGATACGTGAGACACAATCAGCCCCTGAGCATTATCCTCGTAACATGCCCGCCACCCAAGACACTACCAAGCCAGAACAGAGGGATCGGAAAAACAATGCATCAAAACCAGCCCGTCATAGTAACCTCTGGGACACAGGAAGGAAAAAAAGGAAAAAAAGGGGGGGGGGACGAAGTGGGGAAGGGGAAGAGGAAGGGAAAGGAAAATGGAGGGAAGACAAAATAAAACAATAAAAAGAAAATATGAAAAACGAAAGGAAGAAGACACGCCGACACAGGCCCCCCGTGGCGGGAAGACAGGAGACAAAAGGAGTAGCGGCCCAAGTGGGGGTATGGCGATCGGGGAGAAAGACAGCCGAAACATAGCAGGAGGATTAACGACGCCACACCCCCCACCCGAAAACACACCATAGGAGGTCGGGACAGACGCGGCCTCACGAAAAAGAGATACAAAAGGGCCATAGAACCAGAAGACAAACAAAAAATAGAACCCAACCCACCCGTCCCACCCTGCACCCCTGTAGAAGGCTATGGCCCACCCTTCAAACAGCGTGCCTGTCGCCCTAAACCAGAACCCGAAATATAGCGAGAAGTAAGAAAGAAGAAAGAGACAAAAAGGGCAACAAAAGCGGAGAAAAGAAGACAGGAGGGAGGAGCAGAATACCCATAATCCGAACGGGCGGCCGCAGCCCTCCGCCCAACCAGACAAGCACAGTCAAAAACAGACCAGGACGACACCCCATCACGCGCCACAAAACATTAGGAGAAGGGGACCTCCCACCTTTCTACGATTAAAAACAATTATGCTACTAAATCGTATACCGGGAATCAAACGGAAGTCGTACATTTCACCCCCAACCCTTTCGAGCGACAAACCCCACCCACCACATGGCAATGTAAAACCACATACTAAATACGAAATCAGCTTATAATCGAGTGGAATGGTGACTAGCATAGTTACGTGGGGGGTAGATAGATCCACAATGGAGCAATAGTCCAAACAGAAAATATCGATGCATCAAATATCGCAGCACGAGCAATGAAAACCAGGAGTCCAGTTGCGCCACTGGAGCGGGCGAGGTGGCCCCAATTATAGACACAGGCAAAGTCATCGAAGCAGGCACAGGAGGCAGTCCACCAATAGTTTCAGGCAACAATGTCGAACAGGGTCGCAGTACAGCATCCAAGTCCCCGGGGTCCGAACCTTGAAAAGCAGGGCGCCCCAAAGTCACCGACACACTACACGATCTCCGATCAGTGGCGGCGACACTCAAGTCAATCGAGGGGGGCGAGGCAATGAAGTCTTCGAAACAAGAGGGCGACAAGAAGAAATGGCCGCCCAAAATGGCGGCAGATCGTGGCGTACCCACCGAGACACCCAGGGCCAGGGAAGCGTGCAGGGATCTCAGGGCTTCCAGGATATCTCTGACCGTCGGCTCACGTCCACCAGATCCGCTCCCCACACCAATAGGCAACACGGGCCCGCCGCCACAGGGTGATTCTCGTTTCAGAGGGTCGGCCGCCATTTCGTGAATCAGCCCAATCGCCGCTTACCACGACCCCCGGAAAGAACAGTTCTCAAATGTAGGACTTTACAAGCTCCGGGGGTCCCAGCAAGGGCGGCCTCGATGCCAAAAGGATGTCCGCCCAAGACGGGTCCCCGCCAGCACCAGCACCGGTGCCCCAATCAAGCGGAGTCCGGGCCCTGAGGACCAGGGCCGCCGGACAAAGCAGCGGCGGGGAGAGACCCCTTCACAGACTCAGGTCCCCGGGCCTCTCACCCACGTCGGCCGCGCGGCCACCAGGGCAGGCCCGGGTCAGGATCGCCGGGATCTTCGCACATCGGCTCCCAACACTGGTTCTCGCTCTCGGCCGGGGCCGAGAGCCGTCGGATCCCACCGGCCAGGTCCCGGTCCAAGTCTCGCAGAGGCCCCGATCTCTCAGAGGCCACAACTCCGGAGCCACTGCACACCGAGACCCCGGGGTCGGATGGTAAGTACAAACAAGCCGTTATGTTTCCAATGCCCCAAAAATGTGTCGTCCCCGGACAGGATAGAAGACAGGATAGGCAATCAGGACGGAGGGCTGCGGGAGCCGAGCTAAAGGGCGACCATTACGGCCGCGAGCTAGGCTGCTTCCGACAGATGCATTGTTAACTACCAATGAGGCAAGTAGGTCTTGGATGGCTGGGATAAAACATGGGGTGGGCTGGGGTGGGCGATAGATTAACACACACGTGATGGGGTCTGAAAGGAAGCGTAACGCACAACAATGCAGAGTTCCCCTCACATATGACAGCCACGGGATCTGCATAGCATGATCAAGTTTAATACAGTCTCTTAAAATTTCTTTTGTAAGTTGCAAATCTTCAGATTGCCAAATTTTGCCCCATAGGAGCAAAGGAGAAACATGTACAATATAACTTACAAATTCTAATCCCATCTCAGTATGACAAGGAGAACCGGATGGGACTGATAAAAGGCGCTTTATAAACTTATTTTCCATGACTTGGATCTTGACACAATTTTCTGTCCCCCACAACCCTGCCCCATATGTTGCAACAGATAAACATTTCGCTTTGTACAAAGTTTTTAATTCTGCAATCGGTTTTTGGCCCAGTTTACTAGAGAAACGAAAGAGGGCCTCTATAGACTGGGTAGCCTTTTGGACACGAGATAATATTAAAGGTTCCCAGCTCGAATTTTTATTGAATAAGTTTCCCAGGTAATTGAAATTATCAACTTTTTCAATGGTAGAATTATTTACCACGTACCTATGCGTTTTTGCCCCTTTAGGGCCACAGACCATTGCAAAATACTTTGTGAAATTTACCCTAAGATCTAACCCTTGCATAAAATCATTAAAAGCATTCGAACAGGTTTGCTTGCTATTAGCAGTAAGGGTCATTAACACTGTGTCATCTGCATAGGATAGCATAGGCACTTGCTTACCATTTATTTTTGGGAAATCCGAGCAATTTTCCAATAGAAAACTTTCCAAACCATTTGTGTAGACCAAAAACAAAAAGGGCGCCAGGATACAACCCTGGCGAACACCTTCAGTGGATAGAATAGGTTTTATCTTCTCACCTCCTAGGCCATATCTAATCCTCACTGTAGTAGCAGCATGTAATCTGCGAAGCAGGGTAACAAGCGCTTCCTCAAACCCCATAACCTCCATCATCCGCCATAATTTATCTCTACATACAGTGTCAAAGGCACTGGATAAGTCCATGAAGGCCAGGTGCATACAACTACCCCTGGCCTGCATGTACTTACCCATAATTAGTGCAAGATTCAGGCACTGCTCTGTAGTCCCCTTGCCTCACCTAAACCCATACTGCGAATCCACGATGGTACCAGCTGATTCAGCCCAAGTTTCCAAACGGGCCAATATCACCCTTCCCATCAGCTTACAAGAAGCATCTATCAACGATATTGGCCTATAACAGCACGGGTCACTATTATCTCCTTTTTTTTAAATCGGTACCACTACCGCCTCTTGCCATGAAATAGGAATGCGCCCAACTACAACCGCTCTAAATACATTTAATAACAGTGGTGCCCACACCTCAACATTACATTTAAAAAGATCAAAAGGGACTGCATCTGGCCCTGGAGCTTTTAATGAAATGCCCTTTCTTAAAACTACCTCAACCTCTGAAAGGGAGAGTGAGAGGCTTAATGTTAAAGCTGACTCTAAGTTACAATCACCACTTTTCTCCTCGCCCGTTTGCACGAGAACCCCTTTCGGATTAAAATGTTTTGAATAATGCGCTTCCCAGGTATCATCCGGTATATGGATTACTATATTACCCTTTTCTTCACTATTTAGGAATGGATGATTTATTACCTCCCAAAATTGCTTACAATCCTTCAGAGCCGAAGCTTTTTCCAGATCATCCCAAGCCTTCCTCTTTAGGTCTAATTTACGCCTGCTGATAGCATCCTTGTATGATACAAAACCAAAAACACAGAGCAGTAGACCAAGGTTCAGCACATCAACTTATTCTGTTTCTCAAATTTGTCCGGTGCAACCACTCTCATCATCCACTGCCAGGGATGTCCGTCATAAACAAGGGGTTTATAAGAAATTTGAAAGGTGCACCCTATGAAGTCCGAAATACCAAAAAGTTCAAAGATTTTCAAAAAATCCTCTGTTTTTTCTTAAATAGATTCTTTATTTTCTCTTTTGAGATATGCAGGCACAGCCAACGCGTTTCGTTCCCTATTATTGCCTTGGGAACTTCATCAGGGCTGCAAAAAGATTTTAAAATACATAAGTATTCTTTTGCCTTATATAAAGTTAATTGTAGAAACATTTTGCATGACATACAAAAAAAATGTAAAAAATTACAGAAGGATACATCAATAGACAAAAATATAAAAAAATATAGAAACAATCTTAGTTTGTTCAAAGCAGCACTTTTGTTCACTTATTCTGAAAAGCAAATACACCCTCACAAGTATCTTGCTTTCACAACAATAGGAGCATGTCACATTTAGAAACGACTTGAATGTTACAATAATACAAAAGGTAATTCTGCCAACATGTGCCAGATGGAGTGAAGGGCACCCGAATTTAGAAGATTTTGTTTAATCATATAGGATATAGTATTAGCCCATAACCAAGGTTAGACCGAAAAAAGCGTAGAATACCCGAAGAGTAAGATATACAAATTTCATGTGCTATGTTACCAGTAGATGGGAAGCCCCAGGAACCAGTTGCGCAAGTTTCATGTTTTGGTATGCCAGATGGATTATTATTAGGATCGATCAGTGCATCTAGATGTTAATTGTGCCACAAATAACTATTGGATGGCTTGTGAGAATTTAGTATTATCCTAGTTATTGCCCAGGAATACCAGCATATAAGTTTTAATAGTATGCTCACCATTGAAACTGAACATCCAAATCTGATAGTCCAGAGTGTAGTTGCACCTTCAATGTCAGTGCTCAAAAGGTATTTTTGTCAATAATATTGGACCTCTTTTTCCTAAAAATAAAATGCAGCGATATAATCTCTTTTCGATATGTGCATAAGAATTATAGCATCATCTGCCATGTGTAGGCAGTCCGTAATATAAATAGATTTCAGTATACAACATATAACTATTTTATATCAGCAGCATCTTCCTCAATCATATGAAACGAGTGCAATAATTTGAAACGGTTTCAAGGTGAAAAGCAGATATTCGATATGGACACCAGTTGCCAAGTAACATTCCAATGTAATCACCATGATCTCTATATGTATGGCAATTCGAATATGCCAGGGTAACAAAGCACGTTATGATTTAATTTACGCCTTATATCTTTTAAGTTTTAGAAGTGCTAAGTCTGCAAGTAAGCACATTTCAACCAAACAATGTGAGAATAAATAGTGTAACACAATTTACCGTTATTAAATGGTCCGTGTTGCAATTTAAGATTATGATATGCAAATTAAGTGGCCTCTGTCGGTAATGTCTGTCCTCCTTTCCAAAGTGAGACCATCTTAAAATACGATACCTAACATGGAAATAAGGTCTAATATTGTAATGGAGACATAGCATTAATCAAGGGATCTCTTGTTTTGACAGATATAATATACGAGAAGAAGTACTTGTAATGAAGATTACCATTAATGAACGGTCCGGTTTGTAAACCCAATGCAGTATAGAGAGAAGGATGGTCTGAGTCAGTTGTCAGTCAACATCCATCAACGTTGCCGTAATGTGCTCGAGATACGGAGCCTAAAACAGATAAAAGGCCCAGAGTTTGTGATGATGTTATAGCATCACAAGGAGCGGCGTTAAAACTCCCTCCCAGGGTCATAACGTACCTGTGATAAGGTCTCCCCTGTCTTTTGCTCCTCCACGCGGATTGATTGAAGCAAGGTTCGCCGGTCGTCCGCCATTTTTAAAACACGGCAGAACGGCTCTATGCTGGGTCACATGTCCCTCCTCAGTCAACAGGGTGAGCCATTGGTGTTCCTTTGTCTAGAGTGTCGGCCATATTGGAACGATAAAATTGTATAAGGCGCCTAATAAGAACGGTGGTTTGTAATTACCGATAAAAGCTAAGAATCGAAGCATTTTTTTGTATATTTATTATTTACTACTGTCATATATAGGGAAAGTATCTTATTGATTAAAACGCTTGTAAACGAAAAATTGTATCGCTATTTGGTTATTCCAGTTCAACTGATGTATGTTACAGTACAAACCTTCGTATTGATTGAAATGCAAGAACTGACCAATTTGTTTATTGGAGTTATTTCTAAAGAACTATATAGGAGTTATAATATTATTAAATTAAAATTAGGGCTGGCCAGTAACTGTCTTAATGACAGGATTACCGCGGCCATTGTACAAAGGGCGCCAGCGTAGAGGAAGTGTCTCATCCCTTTAATAAGAAGTAAATATATCGTCTCTCCTGGGTCCTCATCTAATCGATAATTGTAATAGTTATAGTAATAGTTATACGACAAGGAACCAATATTATGTTAGACCAAAGTGATAGAAAGTATAGACAGAAATAGTTTTTGAAGAGTATATACATGTGCAAATAAAATAAGATTGGAAACATACAATCAGAGTGAAACGAAACATAACGAATACAATTCTAAAAAATGCATACAAGTATCATTGGAATGAGAATGAAGGTAATCATTATTATCAACTATTCATACATTCGAGCATAATATGAGCAAATACATATTGAATGTAGAAATACATGGTATTCATTTGAAAGGAGGGCGGTGTATGTTGACCGTCAGCCCTAATTCCTTCTCATTAGCTGTTCCTAAATTACAGGTATGCTAGGGGTCAAAGATATAATCAGATGGGTGGCATTTGAATCTCATTCAAGGAAGTAGTGGAGTTCTTTGTCAGTGTTATGCCCCCTCTGTGTTGCCCGTAAGCGGCAAATCCACTTTGCTTCTCTCTGTCTGAGGGCTAGTTCTCGATCCCCCCCTCTCTTGTCCTGTGGTACATGGTCTATTCCATGAAACCAAAAAGTGGTGTCCCCTGGGTGTTTTTCATTGTAATGTGAACTCATTGGGTAGCGTGTGTCTTTACCAATGATGGCCCTTCGATGTGCCTGGATTCCTCATCCTTGTATGCTCTCCTTGCCTTAATAACCAGCGCCCTATTCCGGGGTACCTTGTGTAATGCCTTTGTTAAGGTTGTTTGTGCTGCCGAACATTCAGCATCAAACCATTTGCACCCTCTTAATTTCTTTATCCCAACTGTTTATAAGAGGTGCGATGCCACGTTACCACATAGCGCCTCATAGTTTTTAATTATTGTTTCGGGCTCAGAGGTAGGTGTTAGGCAAGCAACAATCCTTGTGCTATTCACTTTAAAAATTTCTGCCTCTAGTTTTCTTGCATCAACCTTATCCCACTTCAAGGTTACCCCCTGATTTTGACCATATTTTATCGGCTGATCAGGGACCTGAGACTTCTCAAGCCTGTGACTCAGACTTAACCTCATCGATGCGGCGCATATTTCCGCTGTACGCTAACCGCAAACGGAAACCTATGCGTTCATGACGAGCTCAGCTCGTCATGAGCGTAGGAGAGGTGTACCTCATGACGAGCTGAGCTCGTCATCAGTGTCGAAGGTGTTAAGACTAAAGGATTATGGTCGCTAGCAGGATTCACTTCAATTTGAAAATCATTTTAAGATGAATATACCTATTGGAAACCAAAACAAAATCAATTGCACTCATTTGGCTCCCTGTTCCTTGATAGGTGGGTATCGCCAATGATTTAGAGAACATTTTCATATCCAAAACACAAAGGTCATTTATAACAATAATATTATTCAAGGCATCCCCTTGCTTTGTATGTTTAAATGTGCCAATGGTTGATCATTTAGGTCTAACACCCCACAAACCCTAGACCCACTAAATTTACACAATACACAGTTAAAATCCCCTACCCACATTATAATGAGTGGAGAGAAGATGTTAGTCACTTTCACAATTTCCTCCTGTAATTTATTAATAACAGATGTGGCATGGTGATCAAAAATATTATAATACCAATTCACCAAGAGTAAGGACACTGTAAATACATTTTGGCTCATAAGCAGTTGATACCAAGGAGATTCCATCAATGCAAATATTTTCACAGTGCTATACTTAACAGAGATAGCAGTCATTAGGCCACCCTTAGCCCTTCCAGCCTGTGAAGGCTCAGCGTGCACATAAAAAAATTGATACCCATCTAAACTGTTGTCCCTTCTGCTCAAAGTTTACTGAAGACAGATTATATCAAAAGTTTCAATGTATTTTAACCACGCCTCATCCTTTAGCTTACGCTCAAGGCCAGCTATATTCCATGAAATTAGACGAAAGTGAAACCTCTCTGCTTGGCTACTTAATTGAATTGGATATGTGCTATCCGGACCTAGTAAGTTCCTTACTACAAACTCAGTCTCATCAGTCTCACCCAGATCTTTTAGTAAATGAGCCATCGGCTGGTTGACACATATGTTTATATTACTAACTACCTCTAACCCGGATCCACCTGCCTCATCTGTAAGGTGGCCTCTCACTAAACTTATCCGCGTAGGACTATCAGCCATATCCACTCCTCCCTCATATCCCACACTATTACAGATAGGGGCTAGGCGGAGTCAATCCACCCCCTCTAGACCCATGAGCGGCTCAAATCTATTTCTCAATGGAAAATAATGTGCCGCCCCATCAAATTCGTTCTCTCCAACTGACCAACCTCTAGCATTGGTATATAAAGGACGGGGCAATCCAGAATTCACATATGGGTAGAAGTAATCTAAGCCTAGTGATTGAATATCACCTAATCTTGCAAACCTAGCTTCCCGTCGAATATAATCTACAACCCACGGATCTCTAAAATTAATGATGATGCAATCACCCTCGAGATCCTTAGAACTACGGCCCAACCAAGCCACTCTTCTTACATTCAAAATCTCTGTGTTTGAACCAAGGGGTAACCTCCTATTCTTGTTAAGCCAGAATATTACTTTATCCTTAAGTTCTCTATCTGATTCTAGAGATTCTGGCCTAATACCTCGTACTCCCGTTAATATAATGGTATAAGGGGCAGATTCTCGGGGCAGATTAACACATGGAAGCCTCCTTCCAAGGACCTCTTTACCCTGGGATGCATTTTTTTTTCCTGTCGCTCAACCACTTGTTTTAAATTAGATATCTGTGGTGGGTCAATCAGCGTCCCTCCCTTCTTAGTTTGGGCCCTACTATCTGCTACAATATTTTGCCCTGTTGCTGTTTGAGGAATCTGAGCTACAGGGGTTACATTTGTCACTGATTGGACAGTTTTAGCAGACTTTGTAGTTCCTGATGCTATATCTGCTGATGTTATAACATTTTTACCCTTTATATTTTTCACAAGTGCATCACGTTTTGAGGTATTCCCTGCCATCAGTAGCTCTAGCTGATCTAATTTTGTGCTAATTACCCTCTTACGTTCTACCAAAGGCAATATTAATGATTTTAGCAGCATTTCCATCTTAGCAAGGAAAATATCACTCGAAATTTGTGAGTTCAATGGTTGAACAACGTCATTGGTTGCACCACTCAAAACAGAGGGGGGTGCTTCAACCTGTGGTACTTGACACGAGTTTTGGGTTTTTAACAATTTTGCACGACCACCCTTCCTATGCCCGCCACCTCTTTTCCTTTTACATAATCTGGGCGTCACAATCGGATTCTTATCAGCCCCCATCACCTGTTTTTCTTCTATCTGAGGAGTCGGGGGTAATATCTGTGGTGAGTTAAGAATTCCTCGGCTAGAACGGCCAGAACGATCAGAAATTATACTGGATGCGGTAGAGCTCATAATAGGGCAAGTCACGGAATCATTTTGACCCTCAAGGGGAGAGCAATGAATTGGGCTAATAACAACCAGAGGCACAAGACTGCCACATTGGTCCGGCGTTTTTGCTAACCTAATGGTGCCCAAAGAAGAGCGCTTACCCGTTAAAAGATCAACTGATAACCGTTTTTCAGTAAGAGCAATTTCTTTTTCCAGGATTACGGTAGCTTGTGTAATAAATTGGTCCAATGTCCCCGAAACTACCCCACTGTTAGTGTTCAAAGTAATCTTCCTGCCTCTCCCTGAGCGTAAGGCCATGTCAATACACTAAGTAATAATATTGTAATAGCCAAACGATATGTATGACACAATATAACAATGTAAGAAACCAGAAAGGGAGAGTACCAGACAAAAGGGGGGTAGCCCGGCCCGGCCTCGATCGACCTCGGACGGCCTCAGACGGCCCGCCCTTTGCCCAGGCTTAGCCCGGCTGTCCCCGCACGCGTCCCACTAACGCGGAAATGGCTGTCAAATATATACAGGAAGGAGATGGGCGGGAAGAGTCCCCAGCTGCAGCGGTGATGGAATGCGCTGTGCAGGCTGGTCCTCACGGATGTATGACATTACAACGCATGCTTTTACCACGGATGCTTTTACATCGCAGTTTTTACAACGCATACCATTACAACGCATAGCGCTTTGGGGTGCTGGATAGTGAATAGTTTAATTTACTATTCCAACTCCAGTCCCCGTAGATAGTAGGGAATGTGTTGGATAGTAAATTAAATCTATTCCGTATCCTAGAGCGCCCCCCAGCGCAATGCGTTGTAATGGTTTGCGTTGTAAAAGTTGCGATGTAAAAGCACTGCGTGGGAAAAGTTGCGTTGTAAAGGATGTTTCCCGTCCTCACAGTCCCACCCGCGATGTTTCCTTGTCCTCAGAGTCCAGAGAATCAGGAGTCAGTTAAAATTGTGGGCACAGGAATTAAAAACGGCAAGATGTCCAAACGGCAAGATGTCCACACCAAGCGGCTACAAGCGGCGCCCACGTAGCGGGGGCCGCGAGCCGTTAAATGGCTGCTGGAAGGAGGTGGGCGGGAAGAGTCCCCAGCTGCAGCGGTGATGGAATGCGCTGTGCAGGCTGGTCCTCGCAGTCCCACCCGCGATGTTTCCTCGTCCTCAGAGTCCAGAGAATCAGGAGTCAGTTAAAATTGTGGGCATAGGAATTAAAAACGGCAAGATGTCCAAACGGCAAGATGTCCACACCAAGCGGCTACGAGCGGCGGCCGCGAGCCGTTAAATGGCTGCTGGAAGGAGGTGGGCGGGAAGATTCCCCAGCTGCAGCGGTGATGGAATGCGCTGTGCAGGCTGGTTCTCGCAGTCCGACCCGCGAAGTTTCCTCGTCCTCAGAGTCCAGAGAATCAGGAGTCAGTTAAAATTGTGGGCACAGGAATTAAAAACGGCAAGATGTCCACACCAAGCGGCTACAAGCGGCGCCCGCGAAGCGGGGGCCGCGAGCCGTTAAATGGCTGCTGGAAGGAGGTGGGCGGGAAGATTCCCCAGCTGCAGCGGTGATGGAATGCGCTGTGCAGGCTGGTCCTCGCAGTCCGACCCGCGAAGTTTCCTCGTCCTCAGAGTCCAGAGAATCAGGAGTCAGTTAAAATTGTGGGCACAGGAATTAAAAACGGCAAGATGTCCAAACGGCAAGATGTCCACACCAAGCGGCTACGAGTGGCGCCCCTGAATATCGTTGGAAAAGGAAACATTCTCTTTGACACACATGTTTTTATCAATTGTAACAGCAATGACAGAAACAGGGTATTTATCTCTGGGATTTAACTGAATGCCAAGTTTGGCTTGGTCTCTCCAACCCAGTACATTCACACCCTTGAAGGCCACATATAATTTTATCCACGCATCATTCCCTTTGAATTCAATTAAAACTTCTTTAAAGCCAACAAAGTCAATATAAGACCCATCAAAGTTCTGTGCAATAATGTCCGGTTCACATAAGTTCTTGTGATCAATTAAATTCCCAAAGATTTCAGCACAATTTTGTTTTGTAATAATGGTCCACGGTGATCCTAAGTCCGCCATTAGTTCAAGATTTTTTCCTAAAATGCACACAATACAATTTGGTGGACCTAAATTGTCAGCTGGTTTAGTATCAAAAGAGTTGTGAATGGATACCACAATACCTGACTCAATTTTAGATTGTATCATGAGAAGATGCATTGTGAGAGATAGTGGAAACTTTACCTTTTGAGTAACCAAATGACGAACCAGGAGAGAAATTTCTTTTAGTATTAGTATCCTTACACATCTTAGAAAAATTACCTACACGTCAACACTTGGTGCATTCTTTCCCAATGGCAGGACATCGTGGAAAAGAAGCAATGTGACCTGGGTTGCCACACCTATAGCAATAATAACCTTTAGAATGGGACTGACTCTTTACATTGGGGTTGAACTTCGAAGTGGAAGATGGATTATTGGGAGTAATATTGTTTACAGTACCCAGATCTATTGCACTTGGAGTCACATTACTAACAGAATTAAAAACAGAACCAGAACTGGAAGTTTTGTTTTCAAAGGTTTTCATCCATTTCTCAGATTGTTCCAAGGCTTTAGCAGTACTAATAGCTGTTTCTAAATTGGGATCACCTAAAATCCACAGTTGTTCTTGGACTTTTTTATTTCTAACATGAACAATGATTTGATCTCTAATCATCTCGCCAGTAATTAAACCAAAATTACAGTGTAAGGATAAGGCACGAAGGGCCGTAAGAAAGTCATCAAAACTCTCACCTTCTTCTTGGGCTCTAGTATAAAATGTATACCTATTTAAAGCAACACTGGTATTAGGTTTAAATCTGTTCTCAATGCGCAATAAAAGCTTCATCGTATACCTTATGATCTCCTCCAGATCTCATGGGAGGGAGGGTTCTCATACATTCTGTCCTTCAGAACTTAAACAATGAAGAAATATATTCTTCCTCTCCGCGGACATTCTTTCACCATCAATAGCTTTTAAATAAGTGATAAACTCCTCTTTCCATCTTGCCCATGGAATGGGAGGTTCACCCTTGCTTTGTAAAAATTTGTTTGGAGGATCAAACTTAATTTCTTAATGTAGAAAAAAAATAAGTATGTGAAAATAAAAACCTAGGCCATTAACAGTGTGCTTGTAAAGTATAATAGGAGAGAGGCAGTAAAGACATAAAAATTATAATTGCTTTTTTATTAGTTCCGTGGAATTGACAAACAGAAATTTGGACATTAAAAAAGATTATACATTGTTAAAATAATAACCTATTCGTAAAATAAGTTGCAATAAACATTAAAATTCACAAGTTTATACAGTTATACCAAATACGAAAATTAATATAAAAAAACAACAAGTGGCACAGTATTGTCTCGACGCGCGTTTCGGCGACCAGCGCCTTCTTCAAGAGTAGCCACGTTCAATCTGTAAATGTAACAAAAATCATTTAAAAACTTATTATGACCATCAATTTAATCAAAAAAGAAGGAGAGACCATACCTAAATAATACAGCAAATTATGTTTGACAAAAAGCATTATATTGAATGTCTAACCTGAACCTCTCATTATACAAGCAAGAAAAAAAAGGACAACATGATATACCTCATTGCGAAACATTTCATTGCTCAAAGTATCATCGATCCAGATAAAAGGGGAATGGAGCCGACCGCGAGGGACTCCATATTTGTACGAGGGATGTAAATTCAAATAATTTAAAGATCGATTGGGCATAAGTATCCTATAGAGGTGCGTATAGTTAATAACAGTATTTAATATATAGGGAAGCACTTACTAGGTCGCAGGATAAAAAAAGTTTAATTAGCTTTTTTCTTTCTCCAAGGGAGGATTGGCGTTTTCTAAAAAAATATATATAATAAATCAAGTTTCGTATTTGTAAGTTCAAATGCATATTTATTTGTGAACGAATTTCTTTTCTCATTTTCAACATATTTACCGTATTCCTTCGATGGATTTCCAAATCGCTGATATTAGCTGGAGTAGTTCTTTTTAGCTTGCGCAGATACTATTCATGTCTTCACAAATCTAAGACTGAATTTACAAATATCAAAAAAGATATCGTTACTATTGTACCTATGTGCCTGGTTCTTATTCTTTTGGTAAGGGAGCATATTAATCGTCATTACCTTATTGTTTTAGTGAATACTAACAGTCGGATCCTGACGTTACATTCTACATACGGCTCTCATCATGATGTTGTGAGTACCGGTCCAGTTAACTAAAAATAAAAAAACGTGAAGAATACCTGTTATAAAGTGATAGGGTAGATTTAAGAGGGATCAATCTTTCATGGTAATTATTACTCTAAGATATACCTGAGCCAGGAAGTAGGACGAGAGAAGATGCTCCTAATAAAAAATAAGTATACACACAAACTGCAAAAGTACTTCAACACAAAATAATAACAGGTAATAAAGTAGAAAATACCAACAAATGCTAAAATCGCCAATAATGAAAGTTAAGTTTGTGCATTAGAGAAGTATACTATAGTACTTACACAAAGAAAATAATACTCAATAGTGAAAATGTATGTATGTTCAAATGTTGCAACCAAAACATGCATTTCAAAAATACAAGATACTTCTTGTTGTGCAAGTCTGTGAAATGTCGATAATATGTGCACTGGTCTATGAAATTCTGATAGTATGGGCACTGGAAAGTATATTGAAATGAGCATCGGATAGTATTTATGACTCAGTCATTGTTGTGCACATCGACGAAGTGCACGTAATCCAAAGAAACCAAAAGCAATCCGAAAATAAATGTTCGCTTTTTTTTTTAAATAAACAGAAACAAAATCCTCTAATGTAAATAAAGGAAAGACAAAGTACCTTGAATGTCATGTAAAATTATCTCAACTGGAGGTCGCGAAACAGCCGGACATAGAAATAAAGATGGCGTCTATAGTGATGACGTAAGACTCTACGCTGCGTTGGGCACGTATGGAAAACAAGCTCAACTTCCACACGGGATCTCAATGGGGTGTCAGACCTACGTAATTGGCTTGTGTGAAATGTCACCAGGAAACTGGATACAGTGAAACGTCACCAGGGAACTGGATACCGTTTTGAGAAAGCCGTTACCCCCGTAGTTTGGCAAAAGAGACCAAAAATCCACAAGTCTCTCGCAGAACAAGCTGGAGAAATCCGAGTAGGACGGTTCTGCATAGGAAAGAGTAAGGAGGAGGCTCACAGCGTCTTAGAAGAAGAAAACGGGTCCGGAATCAGATGAGGAACTCCTTTGCACCTGTGCCAGAGGTAATACTGCAGAAGGAGTGTTCCAAAAATCGTCGCCAATTTGTAAAGTAAGAAATCCAGTAAACATGTAAAATTAAAGAGTTTAATGGAGAAAGGGCACAGCGCGACCGACAGGTTGGTAGAAAAGATAAAACGGTCAAGTCCAGAATCTGGAACATAGAACCAAGAAAGTACACGTAGGTACATGGTTCTAGTTCCAAGAAATAAATAATAAAATGCAATACACAATGTAACAACACCATGAAGCATTAACAAATAGGGCCACTGGAATTATGCGACAGGGAAGGCCTACATTTTGCAGCAATGTTGAATAAATTATGTGGCGTGAAAACAAATGATGAGGCTTAATGAGCCACATTATGTGATAGTATCAATTTTTTATTTTAAACGTTAGTTCTGTCACGGCAAAGGTTTCACTTTATTAGTACCAGTTCCACATCCAAATCCAGCTTTATATATCTGAAAGGTGACCAGTCAACCTTTGTGAAGGGTCTTCTATTGTGCAGCAGCACATGTTGCAGATTTTTTAGTAACTTTTGATCTGTCTGAGCTAGAAACAAAATTCGTTTTTTGTTAAAATATGTCGATTATACAGCAGATGATGGATTATGTGGCAAATACAGCAAATTCATACCGATGCAGAACACGCGGCAGCTGCAAAATCACCTAATTCAAGTGGCTTTGCATAAAGCAAGTGCTTAAATAAATACAGTAGGATGTCAATTTGTTTCTTTTTAAGTTTAATAAGAAAGGTTATTAGCATTTAATAGTTGTTGTTGTATAGCTTTATTTCGAAATATTTCATTTCATAAAAGCATTGCAATAAAAACAAGTACAGAATAAAAACAGTTATACAATTTAAAGATCAAGAGAAGAAATCATTAAAAGAATAAAATATACAACAATGCTAAAAAACGTCCATCTTGGGACAATCATACGGACACATACTTAATCAACCTTGGGGGATGGAATGGGACACAACAATAGGTAAGTGGGCCGATGGATTATAAATTGGAGCCATTACTGGAGGATCATCATCCTCGCGGATCTTATCCTCCAAGCCCACCCCAGGTATTTCGCCAAGCCACAAGCGAACAAGGGTTGAGGGTCTGATCTTAACAGATATAGGGCCTCCGCATATGACCGTGTGCCCAGCCTCAGACAAAGCGGTTTCAACCATCTACGGCGAGGACTGGTATATGCGGGACATACAAACATTAGATGGAAAATAGATTCAACACTGTTCGTACAGAAAGGGCAAGTTGATACAGTTTGCCAGGGGGGTTTCCAGTTTGCTGTCCATGATCCCAGGGGCAGAACACCAACCCTGAATTTAAAATACAGCGCCCTATCTGTTGGGTTGGAAATCACATCCAAATAATGTTCTCTATAGGGGCGGCCTTTAATCGACAAAAACTCCACCGCAGATCTACATAAGTTGGTTTGTTTAGCTCTCTCATTATCCACCCAAACCCAGAATAATTTCTTTAGTAATTGTTTGGGTGGCGAAGATCTGTTGGCCCAGGCGTCATCCAGACCGAGTTCACAAAGCAGACGCTTTACTTCCGAGAGCCAACCGATCTTACACCAACCCGAGGTGGAGAGGAGCTCACGGAGAGCATCTGCATAACTCGAAAGTTCAGGAACATTCCATATACGGGCCCACAAGAGAAGGGGGCGTAACTTCGCCTGCTCAGCTATGGAACGTGTACCTGTGTCGAATAGGAGAGGGAGAGTTGGGGAGCTATGAGGAAGCCTCATTAAATCTTTGTGGAATTTGTTCTCAAGATGGGATAGAGTGTCAAATTTCTGAGTACCCCACAACTCCGCCCCATACAGTGCCGCACTCACAGCTTTTGCCCTATAAATATCTAATATCACCCCGATAGGCTTAAGGGAAGAGGCACGGTGTTCTTTTAATAGGGCGCCCGTGACCCTCCTATGAGCCAGAATGATCTTTTGATGGTGCGCCTTCCAGCTCATAGAGTCACAGAGGCGAATTCCTAAATAATCGAATTCCCTTACCCTTTCTAAGGGAACTGAGTCCAAAGATGGAGGGTGGACTGTCTTCCTGGGGGGATTCAACACCAGGAACTTGGTTTTGCTAATGTTGATAACCAAGCCCCTGGTGGCACAGAAGCCCTGGAACCTAGTTAGCAGGGTTTGGAGGCCCACCGGGGATTTCGAGATCAGCAGGGTATCATCTGCAAACAGGAGTGTTGGTATCTTCCTGCCCGCCAGGGAAGGGGCGTCTGCTGGTAGCTGGAGCAGATGCTCCACCACTCCGTTTAGATATAGTGAAAACAGAGTGGGGGCTAGCACACACCCCTGGCGGACACCCCTGTCTACAGGGATACGAGGTGTTTTTTCGCCCTGCGCACCCCATCTGATTCGGGCAAAAATTTTCTCGTGAAATTTAATAATTAGTGCCAGCAAGTAAACGGGCATACCCAGACCCTCAAGAACAGCCCACAATTGGTTGCGTGGGACTAGGTCAAAGGCAGTCCGCAGATCTATAAAGGCAAGATACAGACTGCCCTTGCCCAGTTTGACCACTTTCCAATACAGCATAAGGAAGCGGAATGTCTGCTCGATTGTGCCGGTACCGGATCTGAAGCCGGCCTGAAAGTCAGATAAAACCTGCGCTTCCTCAGCCCATTGGAGAATCCTCCCTAAAACCACCTTCCCTGCTACCTTCTGAGTGGAATCAAGCAGACTTATGGGTCGGTAGTTGGCAGGATCGTCCCTACACCCTTTTTTGAAAATAGGGACAACTTCCGCGCCCCTCCAGGAATCCGGAAATCCACCGCCCTCCAAGGCCTCATTTAGGAGTTTAGCAATGAGTAGGCTCCACTCCTCTATATTAATCCGTAGCAGGTCGCCAGGGACTCCATCTGGGCCCGCTGCCTTATTGGGCACGATACACCTAATTGCTACTTCTACCTCCTTGGGTGAAAAGGTAGAGTCAAAGTGTAAGCTGTTATCCGGTATTATGTAGCTATCGCCCCTACACTGACCCCTAGCCCCCAGAGAATTGGAATAGAGTTTTGAAAAATGGGCCAGCCAAGCGTCCCCTGTGATGTTGCAAGTCAACAGTGAGTCGACTGGCCTATCCCTGCCTCTAAACAAGGCCCAGAAGGCCCTTGAATCCTTTCTGGACCCAGCATCCATTAATTCACTCCAGAAATTAGTTTCGTGGGTAGCCCTTGCCACCTCTTGGGCTTTTCTGTATTCCTTCCTAGCAGAGGAAATCAAACCAGGGTCTTTCAGGCCTACTGCTCGGATAAGGTTGCTTTTGGCCAGACGACAGGCAGGTGAGTACCATTGATCTCTGCCCCTTAGTGCAGTTCTCCACTTAGCCCCACCCCTTCCCTGGGGAACTAAGAACAGGTTGCCAAGTGATGCGATGGTCTCCGTGAAAGTCGTGAGAACGGCTTCATCGGAGTCCAACGTACCCAAAGTGCCCTTGGCTTCCAACATTATGGTTCTTGCTTGGGCCATTCTTGATTCATCTAAAGCCACTTTGGCCCATTTCAAACGTCTCCCACAGTTGGATGGAACAACTTCGTTAGATGATTTCCAGGTGGACCGGGGCGATGCTAAATCCCCTGCCTCCCATGGGAGAGCAAGTGATAAAACCAAGGGATTGTGATCACTATCCGATGTTTGTTGGACATCCATATCGAGAAAATGCTCCCACAAATTGTGGTTCAGCAATATATAATCTATTCTAGAGGTGTGGCCCACCCTATTATAGGTGTGCGCACCCCTTGTGTCTGATTTGGAACGGCCGTTTGTGGCTCTTAGGGCATATTCCAAACAGAGAGAATTGATGTCGATAGCATTCTGTGACCATTTTTTGATGGGGTCGAGAGCGAGCAAGGGGATACCTCTCTTGGCATCGTCCTCCCAGGTATCCAGAATGTCTTCACAGGCCAGCGGTTCGAAGCAACAATTAAAATCACCAGCCAAAACAATAAAGGAATCAATATCGCAACCACCAAGCTCTTCTTCAACTCCATTTAATAGATACAATCATTAAAGTACATCAAATGAAATAAAGAGAAACCAAACAAGAAATGTTACAACATGTTATAATAGAGAACAATAAGGTAATCTTATAAGGTAACTTTTGGACCAGTGATAAAAACAGTGAAACAGGACCTCGCGAGTAATGGCGAGCGAGGTGAGACTTTCACCCAGTTCCTGAATATCTCCCTGAGTGAAGTAAGGCAAGAACTCGTCCGATGCAAATCTGGTTCACCCGACGACCCTTGCCCTGCAAAATTATGGAGCTCTATAGCCGATTTCGTAGCCCCTGTACTCCAACATATCTGGAACTCCTCCACTGCTTCGGGCATATTTCCGGATGTATGGAAACATGCTACCCTACTGCCCTTAAAGAAAAAGCCTAATGGGGATCCAGAAGATCTCACTAATCTCCGCCCTATATCCCTTTTAGCTGCCCCGGGAAAAATGTTGGAGAAAGTCATACAGCGCCAACTGAGCAAATTTGTAGAAGTAAATAAAATCCTACATGAAACACAGTCTGGCTTCCGCCCCGGCTTTAGCACGGAAACAGCGCTTATTGAGGTAGCCGAGTCAGTAAGGTGGTCGATGGATGCAGGGAACTCAGCAAGGCTGGTACTCCTGGATCTATCGGCCGCCTTCGATACGGTGGACCACGCCAGACTTCTCAGCCGGCTGGCCGAGATAGGGATTCAGGATAAGGCGCTGGGTTGGATACATTCTTATCTATCCCAGAGAACTCAGAAGGTGGCACTTGGGACGATCTCTTCGGCACCCAAGACCCTTGGCTGTGGAGTTCCGCAAGGGTCGGCCCTAAGTCCCCTTTTGTTCAACGTCTACCTTGCTCCTCTCTATACGCTAATTGCCAACTGGGGTGTCAAGGCAATTTCGTATGCCGACGACACCCAGTTGGTATTTCCGTATTCCGAGATCACGCAAGAGTCCTTTTCAAACTTCAAAGGCTGTCTCCAAGATGTAGCGCATTGGATGAATGCAAACAAATTAAGACTCAATGCCAATAAAACCGAAGTTATCTTTTTTGGCAAGGGTCCCCTTCCCGCGTCAGAACTTTGGTGGCCGATGGAGATGGGCCCTGCCCCCTCACCTAGTCACACGGCAAAAAATCTCGGAGTGAGATGGGATGATAGCATGTCCTTTACCTCCCATATCCAACAAGTTGCCGGCTGTTGCATGAGTAAACTGAGAAATCTCCGAAAAATCCTCAGACTCCTTCCAGAGAGCTGCCGAAAAACGGTTATCCACGCTACTGTTACCTCAAGGCTGGATTATGCCAACGGACTCTACCTAGGCTCACCAAAATACCTGACACAAAAGCTTCAGGTAGTTCAAAATGCGGCTGCGAGACTGTTACTGCGCACCCCACTCAAGCAGTCAATCTCTCCGCATCTTCGATCCCTGCACTGGCTGCCAGTTGCCAGCAGAATAAAGTTTAAAGCATTGACATTGGCGTTTAGATCTCTGCATGGCTCCTGTCCAGAATACATGAAAAACCGCCTCCCCAGATACTCCCAAACCCGTGCATTGCGGTCCAATTGCCGTGTTCAATTGGCAGTCCCACGCACGAAAAAGGCTCGACTAGGCGGTCGGACCTTCTCGGCTAACGTCGCCGCTCTGTGGAATACCCTGCCACAAGAAATTCAACGGGCTCCTTCTGAACCCTGTTTTAAGACATTGCTGAAAACTTGGCTCTTTATCCAACCCCGTTAGCTTTTCCTTCATTTGCCCCGGGTCTCCTGTGTTCTACTAGCGCCGGGACACCTCCTCGCGAGGTAGCTGTTGCGCTTTACAAAATCCAGTATTATTATTAATATCCTATTATTAAAAATCTAAATAGAATATCATTGCTAAAACATAACAGAGAAAAATACAACAACAGCACCATGAAAAGTAATTAATAGTATTGTTAGTGAAGAAATCATGGTGGCTTAGGTACTTCTTCAATTTGAGGAATCCAAAAAATTTGTCACTGGAAGTCAACGTATGTCTCTTCTAATGGCAAGTGCTACGGGATTAACATATGCTCTATCCAGTCTATGGTTATAGCAAATACTATACCACCTTGCCTGAAAAAGATAAAGTGGAAAAACCTTTCCAAGATTTAGTTATTTGTTGGAATGCTATACTGCAAGAAGTAAATCTAATATGAGAATGATGATTCTTATAGGTTTACTGAATGAAGAATCAAGATTTTATTAAAGACTAGGAGACTTGCATCATGCATAATCTTCATTTAACTCCCTCTGAGCAGCTAACAAACATAAAAAGCTCCCAGAATGGAACTTAAAATATCACAATCAAAAAGAAGGTTCAGTGCACATATAGTCTGTCCTCCATCTTCTTCCTCTTTTGTTTAACTTCTTTCTGAACATCTTAGTAAACAGTCTTCCTATTCACTGTATCCTTTCCTAATTATCTGTAGAACGAAATAAAAAAAACAGACAAATGAACCCAATCCTTAGGATTTCACTAAAAACAGAATAACCCCAAAATGCAACTCTATTTCATTCATTTTCTTCCGCTTTTTTTTTTTTTTTAAATAATAAACTCTTTACCACTCCCCACTCAAATGGGGAAGGGTTGGTGATATAATACTAGCCTCCTTGTCTTTAATAAAATCTCAATTCTTTATTTAGTAAAGAATTGTCATTTTATGTCAATCCAGGAGGCTAGCATTATGCACGTTCAAAGCTTTTCAAAACACATTTTGAAGCATGAGCTACAGTCCTAAAGTAACATTTTCTTAACGTCTCAGCCGAAGACCAATCAGCTGCCTTCAGAATGCCCTCAATTCGACCTCCCATCATACATACCTTACTAGCCATTGCACCTCTGGCTGCATGCACAGTATATTTAGACTTATCCACACTAGCTTCCTTCATAATCTTACAATTGTTGCATTACTTACCGCTTTAAAATGTCTCACATATGAAATTAACAGTTGAACAATCCCATCAATTCTCTTATCCACCATTCGTGTCTCCTACTCTTTTATACAATGAACCACACAACGTTTTGGTGAGGTATAAAATCTTGGATAGAATATGGATCCAACATAGATCCAACATAGTGTTTGTTTGTTTGCAAACTTAAGCAAGCATTGGCATAGCCAATAGGTCTCGCTTTTGGGACCTTATAAGCTGTTTACCCATGCAACAGTTGATGTTGTTGCACCAAGGATATTATGCTGCATAACTAAATACTTATAAGGTCCCAAAAGCGAGGTGCTTGTTGATGGCTTTTTCCATGACTTTAGCTGGGTAGAGAAGAAGGGATATCAGTCGGTAATTAGTGAGTTTAGTCAGGTCAGCTGAAGGTTTTTTTCAATGGCGGCTCCTCCGCTATGGTGGAGGAGCATCACCCCCCCCCGTCTCGGTTGTTGAGAGCCAGGCAGCTGAGGGAAACAGGAAAAATAAAATGATAAAACTATTTCATTATCATTTTATTTTTCTTTCCACTAAAGACAGCCAAGTCTTTGTGGGGAGGGGCCATGACGAGAGCAGGAGGAAGAGTAGTGCACACTAAGGGGTAGATTAGGATCGCGGTTTTCCCGCATCCTCCGGGCCAGCGGAAGCCACCGCTGGCCCGGAGGATGCGGGAAAACCGCTGTGGAACCTCAAAATACCGACCGCCATATTAGGATGGCGGTGGGTCTTGAAATCTGTCCGCAGCTTTTCCACCGCGGTCGCCTTCCGACCGTGGCGGAAATACTTTAACATGGCTGGCGGTGTCTATCAGACACCGCCAGCCATATTAGGATGGTGTAATATGTATGCTTTTCCGCGGCGGCTTTTCCGCCGTGGAAAAGCATACGGACCTTCACTTTGGGGGCCCGTTGCGGGCCCCCTGGGTGAGGGGGGTTGGGGGGTGCACATGGGGGGTACCTATGGTACCCCCCTGCATTTGCGTGCACAAAGCAGCAGACACCGCGCGGTGCCTGCCGCTTTGTGCACGCAAATGCGGTGCATGCATTTTTAACATTGCGGCGGGTGCAGCTTGAAGCTGCACCTGCCGCAATGTTAAAGATAGAGGATGGGACCGCCACCCTGGCGGTCACATCCTAATCTGCACGGAGGGAACGCCGCAGCCCATGCGGACGTTCCCTCCTACTCTGGGGTCGCAGACGGACTCAAGTCCGTCCGCGATCCTAATGACCCCCTAAGTGCGCATAACGGTTTGGCCGGCTGTCTAAGGCAGGCTAAACCGTCATGTGCACTTTGATCTCTCTCCACTCAAGCTGTCTTGTACAGCCGGGTGAATTACAGGCACAGGCTACTAGAAGCTGAGCGAGCATTAAACAAGCCTGCTCAGGCCAAGCAGGACGGTGCTCTCATGCTGTATTATCAGTATGAGAGCAGCGTCTTGGACTGGTATCTAGGAGCCTGTGCAGTGCGCAGGGACTGGAGCAGAAGAATCCTGAGATGGCAGCGGTAGATAAGTGCTTTTTAAAAAATTATTTACCCCCTCCCACCCAAACACTTGTTATGAAAGGGAACCACTTCTGTTTTTTAAGGAGTGTTTTGAAGGCTGCATGTTTTCATGGTTCCAGAAGGGTGACTGTAGTGATAGAGGTGTTGAGGATAGGGCTGAGGGCCTGGCTGATAGGGATTGCTCCTTTGTCGAAGGCGTGACAGGACAGATATCCACCGAGGCCCTGGAGTGAATGGTCTTCATGACTGTTATGGTTTCCTCTGTACTAACGGTGCCCCATGTGGTGATTGTGTTGACTTGCTTCGTCACTGGGAGACTTCTGGAGAGGGCCGTGGGTCTGGTTGCTTCAGGAAGTTGCTGTATGTAGTTGAGATTTTGCTGCCGAAGATGTTCCAGAGGGTGTTGCACAGATCATGTGATGGGCTGGTGTTTCATGTGACAGTTGTGGTGAAGTATTTGGCGATTGCAAGAATTTCTTTCCTGCTGTGGAGTGGGCATTTATTCATTTAACTAGACCTTTCCTTTTAGTTTCTTTGATGCCCAGGGCAGCTTTGAAGGCATCTTTTTCCACTACCCTTTTGCAGGTTCTCCATTTCTTTTTCAGATGTGTGCAGTGTCTCTTGGTCCTTTTGAGGTCTTCTGCGTACCAGCTGGCTTGTTTTCTGGATTTTCCTACAATGCTTTGTTTCATGAGGGCCAGAGTTTCGCCACAATTTGTGATCCACTCATTGGAGTTCTTGATGTTGCGTGCCAGGATGCCTGTAAATTCTGGTTTGCTCTCGAGTGGAGAGGTCATCCAGTCAGCCTCTGTTAGGTTCTTCTAGTGTTGGCACGCTGGGCCCACTGTGTGGGCTCTTCTTGGATGATGAATGTCAATTTTAATTCTGACTATGGCATGGTCTATCCAGGTGATGGGTCTTGGGGTGTTGATTGTAATGTTGTCAAAGGATGTGAGTTCGGGGTCTTGGATGTGTCCATTTGCATGGGTGGGATCCTTAATGTGTTGGGATTGTCCCAGGTTCCAGAGGTTGTCAAGAAGTGCAGTTGAGTCGGGGTTAGTCCCATCTTCAAGATGGAAATTGAGGCCTCCTAGGAGGAGGAAAGTGCTGGTGTCGAAGCCTAGAGGGACAATGAAGTCTGTTGTTTGCGAAGTTGGATCGGTGGCCTGAGGGGGCAGTAAACAGGGCTCCCACCCAGGGTGAAATTTCCTGTGATTTGTAATTTGAACTTAAGGTGCTCCATGTAATGTGTGTGGAGGTGAGTGAAGCAGATATGTTTTTGGTGTGTTGCGGGTGCGGTGGTGCAGGTGAAGAGACAGAGAGAGTAGGTTAAGTCTCCTTCCTTGTAATGTGGTGTGGCGTGCAATGAAATAGTGGTGCGGGTGCTTCCGGAGTACAAGCACGAAGGAGAGTGGTGGGGCGGTGGTGTGGGAGGGACCTGGGTTTCTGGCGATGGGTGCTGTCCAAGCTCGGACAGGCACAAGCAGCCTTGTATTTGGCACACCTTTGGTGCACCTGCTCCTGCGTCTGCTGGGCGTCTGCAGCCACTATTAGGTCCTGGGAAGGGGGAGGAGTGCAGGGGGCAGTGGGCAGGGCAGAGAAGGACTGCAATGGTGGTGCAAAGGAGCAGGGGAAGAGTGAGGTGGCTAGAGAGAGTTCGATGAAAAAGATGCAAAGAAGCTGGAAAGATTGCAAAAGCCAGAAAAAGAGGCAAAGAAATGGCACAAATAGGCAGAAGGGGCAAGATAAACAGCATAAAAAAGTTACTCACAGTGTGAGAGAAATTATCAAATATAACAATGGAAGCAACCAAGCAAAAGTTGAAAGGGAACAGAGTGCATGCAGAAACGAAGGACTGATGTCTGCAAGGAGACAAAGAAGACTACCTATCCCAACACAGAACTAGGAGGTACCATGGTAATGCAGTGGCAACAACCCCCCAAAAACCTGCACGCTGTTTTATCTCTGATGCGCCATAATTGTATGGTAAAGTGAGGCAGAAGGAAAGGAAAACAGAGAAGAAGCGATGTGAGTGATGGTAGTGTGGTAAGGGAGTCATCTGATAAGTTAGCATAAGCAGAATGAATGGCCAGTATTAAAGCAGGGATGCGGATTCCTTTAGCCCGACGCCCAGAAAATATTATTTGGGGTCAAGGGCAACAAGTTTTCGTGTGAATTTTGTTACGGTAATACTCTTGTCCATATGTCAATGCAGTTCAAAATTGTATTCATGGTTCATTAATTGAAAGCCTTTACTATTAGGGTGAGGGCTCTAAGTAAATGTTATAACACAGTTTCAAATTTGAGCAAAATTAGGCTATGTATTATGCTCCTAGAATGATCCGAATATTTGCATAAGCTTCAAAGCAAGAATGATGATTCTTTGCTTTCAAAATAAGATATTAATAAAAAAAGGAAAGCAGGAACTAAAACATTTTGCTAAACAGCTGTAAAATTTCTGGTACCATTTCTTTGCAGCATCATTTAATAACATGTGTTAATTCGTGCTAGTATTTCCCAAAAATATTCATAATGGAAAATCAGTGTAATCAGTTTCAATAAGATTATGGGAAACATACATAAACAAGCATTGGCAAAGCCAGTAGGTCTGAAATTGGTGGTCAGCTTTTAAGTTTTGTCAATGTGTGACTTGTTTTGGCATGGATTTTGTAAAACCTTATTGGTGTGGGAGCTGCCAGGCCCTCATCATTACAATAAACATTGGCAAAAGCAAATATTGTTTTTGGTCTCAAAAAGCACACACAGCCACAGTAGTTACTGGCGCTGAACAAAACTACTTTGTGTGCTGATATGCTCCTTGTGAAAGAGTACAATGTGGTCACTCACAGTGAAGCCAGCCGATACAGAGAGAGATTGACAGTATTTGAATAAATGCAAAAGGTCATGGTCAACACCAGACCAAATTTGCAGCCCAATTATTAATGAAAGTCTCAAAAGTGCACCCATGGTATATGTCCTTTCATTAAGTGCAGCTACATGGCTTTTGTTTATTCCCAAGCATTTACAGAAGTAGGACAAGAAATAGTACTCCTAGAAAATATTTGTGAACTGCATTTTAGCATGAGCAAATATGTATGTGTGAATTTGCTCATACACAAATCTGAGTCTTTGCAAGTTCACTTTTCCTCCAACCACTTTTTTCCCAACACTTTACGAAGGTTTACGTCTGCTATTGTCAGGAGTAAGTTTCCAACATTTCTCAGTATGGGAAAAGATTAGAGAAGAGTTGTTGAAAACCCTTAAAACATGCAAGTTAGTAGGTTTGCACAGACTCAAAAGGGCATTCTAACCCTGGAACTATTACTTGCCACTACCTTCAGCCTCAGTATGTAGATTTGTGGAAACATGGCAACATAAGGGGATTGCAAGTCTTCAAACACTACTATGGTATAAGCCCTGGAATAATTAGAGAGGCTATATCAGAGCTCTTATATAATGAGATTGCTGCCATAATTTTTCGCTGCACTGCATAGCACCAAAGGGACAAGTGGATTTTGTTACAGGACAAGTAGATTTATGAAGGAACCTGCCCCATGTACAAGTAAATATTTTATTAAATTCCACACCCCTGATTAAAGAATTGTATTTGGTTTAAAACAAAGAGGGGAGAGAAAAACTATGTTGAGCTATAGTAAATGAGAGACAAGAGTCATTTTCAAAAAGTTGATATATCCACTTCAAACCTTTCACATGCCAAATTCAAGAATGTAGGAATTGAGTTTTAGTAACATTATGAGAAACACAAATTGGGCATAGGAACTTATCAGTGTTCTTTAAAATAGGTAGAGACATAGCAATAGGTTTTTGAGAAAAAGAGAGGGATTCCTGAAAAGAAAAGGGATAAATGAAAAAACGCTCAATATTAACCCAGAGAGGAGGCTGAGTAATAATGTCCTCATTTAATAAAAACACAGTGTGCTTGAGGAAGAACGCAGTATGATAAGATCAAAAATCTTGAAAATGAAGTCCCCAATGTTTGGGATTTTCAAGTCTCTGAACGGACATACAAAATCTCTTATTATTCCACAGGAAGCTAGAAAATAAATACAATTTAAAAAAAAGGAATATTGATAGGAATATTAGCTAAAGTAAAAGGTATTATCGGAACTAACATCATCTTTAAGGAATCTAACCTACCCCACCAGGTTAAAAATTGAGGATTCCATTTAAATGTAAGAGAAGTGATAGAAGAAAGGACCTGTTTCAAGTTGTTAGAGATTGTGTATTTAATATTAGGATGAAACCAAAGATCTAACTATTTAGTTTTGTCTTAATTTCAGCAAAAATTAGAATCAATGAAATCAGCGTGATAACATTTATGTAAAGGAAGAATTTCACATTTATCCGAATTTAGCTTATATCCACAAATAGAGGCAAAACAAGTGTTGTCTGTTAAAAAAGCCTGGTAAAGAGCTTTGAGGATGTGACATAAACAGAAGAATATCATCTGCATATGCGGAAAGTTTTAGTTGCAGATCACCATATTGAAAACCATGAATATCTGGATTTAGATGAAGTTTGGTTAGAAAAGGCTCTAGAACGAGAATAAATAAAAGTGGGGACTAAGGGCATCCTTGTTGAACACCTCTATATAGTGAGAATTACAAAGGAATAAGTCCATTAACCATGATAGACGCCTTGGAGGAGGAGTATAACAGAGAAACAAAATTTGTACATTAAGAACTAAAGCCAAACAAAGAGAGGGAAGATAAAGGGCCAAGCAAAGTGATCAAAAGCTTTTTCTGCGTCTAAGGCAATGGCTGCTAAAGGTTGTTTATACAGTCTGGACTTACTTAAGACATTGAACAATAATCTAGTGTTATCTGAAAGATGTCTACCTTTAATAAAACCATCTTGTTCCCTACCTATTAACTGGGGAAGTAAGGGGTCAAGACGAAGGGCAAGAATTCTAGCAAATAATCTTTTTTTTAGGAAATTGGCCTATAGTTTTGACAGACACAGGATTTATGTTCTTTGGGGATAAGACAAATTAGGGCATCTTGAAGCGAGCCTCCAGCTGATTTGGATGATATAAAATAAGTTCATAAGTTGATGTAGTTTGGGAGTTACAAATTTGGAAAGGTGCAAATGAAATTCTATGGTAAAACCATCTAGACCTGGAGCTTTCCCTTTTTTTTTTGGTGACCGTATAGCAAAAACAGTCTCGTCTATGCAAATGTCTTTATTTAGGAAGGAGACATCAATATTTGTAGAATGTGATGGTGCAATGGAACTTAAATTATGTAAAATTTCTTCTTGAGAAGCTTGGGATTCGGGAGTGTATAAAGTATTGTAATAATTAGTAACTTGAGTTAAAATATCTTCTTTGTTGTGAAAAAGGTTATTAGTCAAATACAAAATAGAATCAATTTTAATACGTTCCTTTTTAATTTTAAGATAGTTAGTAAGTCATTTTCCTGACTTATTTTTTGCCTACATAATATTTAGCACTGCATTTGAGGAGATATGAGTTAGCAATTTCTGTTGAATTTTTATTAAAAGTGAATTTGGCTTGAATTCATTCATCTAAACACTCCTTTGATTTAGATATATAAGATTTGTGTTCAAATTGTTTGATATGATTCATAATTCAAATCCGTTTTTATAAGACAATCTCCTCTTCTGGGTCACAAAAGAAATAATGGCGTCTCTAGACGCAACCTTGAAAGAATCCTAAATAGTTTGAAAAGGAATATCAAGAGTTTCATTATCATTAAAAAATGATTTGCAAATACTTAAAAAGCTTGAGTGAAATTAGTGTCAAGAAGAAAGAAGTCATTGAACAGCCATCTCCTACTCCGAAGGGTATGTGAAATAAGGTCCAAATCTAATGTAACCGGGGCATGATCGGAAATCACTATAGAGCCAGTTTCAGATTGTATAATGTGCTGAACTAAAGGTGGTGGAACAAGCAAATAATCCATTCTAGATTGAGAGGAGTGAACCAGAGAGAAAAACGAATATTCCTGTAGGGTCAGATTGCACACTCTCCAAGTATCCGTTAAAGCTCTTTGTATTATGGTAGAAGTGAATTGTGAGTGCATGCATGATGGTGTACATTTAGAATTGGAATGGCTATCAATAAAGGGGTCAAGAACCATATTAAAATTGCCATAAAAAATAAAATCATTAGTTTGGAGAGAATGTCAGGCCAAAATAATCTATCTTGTTGTATGGGAGCATATATATTGAAAATTGTAATGGAAATGTTATTAATAGTAATGGAAACAAGAATCCATCTGCCATTAGGATCTGATTCTTGGGAAAAAACTTGAATATCCAAAGACTTATTTCATAATATTGCCAATCCATTACATTTGCCAGTGCCTGGAGAAGAGAATACATGACAAACCCACTGTTTTTTAAGCATAACAATTTCTGACTCAATTAGCTGAGTTTCCTGCAATAAAACAATGTCACTTTTTAATTTAGAAAGATGGGTTAATATTCTTTGCCTTTTTATTGGAGAAGCCAACCCCTTAATATTCCAAGAAACAACTCTTAAAACCATTCATATTCTAATAAACATTTTAAAACATGTTGATCACCATCACAGCAATTAACAATTGATAAACTTTTAATTTGCATTAAGGATTTGAAAAGAAGAGCAATAATGAAAAAAGAATATGAACGGATATTAGGAAGTAAAGTATTAAAAAGATAAGTGAGAAGAAGAAATAGAAACAAAGAGAAAAAAGAAAAGAAGAAGCGTGGAGAAAAACAAATATAATACACAGAAAACATAAAATTACCAGAATACCAACGCATACCATAACAACACATATTTTATAATGCAGCTACCATTACAACTCATTTTTTACAACGCATACAATTACAATTAATCTCCAAAGAAGTACAATTAAAGTGCCATTACAACACTGGCCATTACCATGTATAGTATTACAACGCATGTGATTACAACGCATATTGCTTAACCTATCAAATATGGTTTGTAATACCCCCCCAAAAAAAAAAAATGTATATACAGAACCTAAACATTAAAATTGAAAAACATTTCCCAATGTAAAGTACTCCTAAAATGCAGTAAAATTTCATACGTTAAAATACTGTACTGGCAATAGGAAAAGCAGGGTGTGCATTCCAAATAGAACAAAACTGGTGCCCTCTCTCTATTTTCACTCTACCGGTATAACCAAGCTGTGCACAAAAGGGCTGTTGATCTAAAAAGGAATAAAAGAGCCCTGCTTTTTCAGAATACATAATAAATATACATTCTGTCAGACTCTGAATCACGCAAAAAAATACATTCCAGAACATATTTTCTTTTACATTGTCGTAAACCCCCAAAAATGTATAAATTCAGTTGACCACCATTATTGTGCTCAGTGGTACACTGACTTCCCTGGTGACCACACGCTGCTTAGGTGCGAGGAGAAACACAACAGTTTCCTGCACAGACACTGCCACCTATTGACTCAAGTAAATGGAACGTTAACATTAAACATTCTTAATAACAACACCAATAATTTCCATACCTAATATAATTTTGTATTTTGTAAAAAAAAAATCACAGATTTTGCTCATAAATCAACAGCCTTAAAATTGAAGTACATTACCTGGAGGAAAAGCACTCTAAGTTTGAAGTGCATTTTTTGGGGGCTCTAAAACTTTTTTTATACAAAAAGGCATCTTTTACTTCAGGGAAGGTGCTGGTCAGTGTTGGGGGGTGCAAAAGTACTATTCCTACTCCACCAGGTATTTGCCTCAGGGAAGGTGCTTGTCAGTGGTGGGGGCAAAATTACTATTCTAATTCCCCCGGGTGCTTGCATCAGGAAAGGTGCTGGTCAGTGGTCGGGCAAAATTAGTATTCCTAGTCCACCGGGTGCTTGTCTCAGGAAAGGTGCTGGTCAGTGGTGGGGGGCAAAATTAGTATTCCTACTCCACAGGGTGCTTGCCTCAGAGAAGATGCTGGTGAGTGGTGGGGAGCAAAATTACTATTCCTACTCCGCCTGGTGCCTGCCTCGGGGAAGGTGCTGGTCAGTGCAGAGGACCAAAATTACTATTTATAACAGAGAAACAAACAATAATAAATACACAGACATTAACTATTTTAAAAATGTGTCTTTCTTTTCACAGGCATCAACTACAAAGCACAGTAAAAATCACAGTTGGCAAAATCAGAGTCCAGCAAAAGAAAAATGAACATGGTCTTAGAAAAGTTAATTGGCAGTCAAGAAATAATAACCACAATTTCTTTACAGGTTATAAGTAATAAACATTTCTATTTGTAAAAACTCCAACACAAAATTACTTTTTATCCCCTGTTTTACAGACAAATACAATATGGCAACAGGAAGAGAGGCAACCCTCATCAAATCTAAAGGAGCCAATCGACTTCTAAAGTACGGTGGCTACCTTTATTGTAAGGAGAGATTATCTGAGCCCAGGATTTACTGGAGGTGTGTGCAGTATTATGCATCCCATTGATTGCACAGGCGGGCACTTACTCTTGGTGACTCTGTTTAAAAAGTGCAGCGCATAACCACTCTGCCTCTGCAATGGAGATTGATCTTAGAGAGAGCATCTAGCAGATCAAAACTTTGGCATCTACCTCCAATGAACCCTGTGGCTTATTTCTGTGGGAGGTATCTCAAAACATTCCTGTGCGTATAGCAAGTTCTAAGCCCACAATTCCTAACCTTCATAGAATTATTAAAAGAAAAAAAGAGGCAAGTAATCTGCAACGTTTAACACCCCAGACCGACTCAGACATTAACATTCCCCCTGGACTTACTGTAACCTTTAATAATAAACCTTTTCCTTTGCATGACAAAAAAAACCCTCGGAAAAGGATACTAATCTTTAGCACACCCCATAACCTTGTAACTTTGGAGAATAGTGATATTTGGATGATGGATAGGACCTTTAAATCCACACCCCATTCATTCACCCAAATATGACCTAGTCACACCAATATCAATAACACTACAGTTTCTGTAGTGTAAAGTTTACTCCCTGATAAGCAAACCTCAACATACATTGAATTTATGACAGTGGTAAAATCTAAAACACTCATTAAAAATCCTAGAAAAGTGCTAATTGATTTTGAATTGCCCATAATTAACACACTTACTAAATGATGTCCCGACACCAAAATCCAAGGATGTTTTTTTCACTTTTCACAGGCCTATTGGAGAAATTTCAAAAATCATCCATAGTTGAGTATTACACCTCAGACAGTAAACTGTCGTATGAATTAAAGAAACTACCTGCTTTATGCTTGGTACCTCCTGACAGTGTGGATAAATTCTACACATCAATTACTGAATCAAAGCAAGCAACACAAGAGGAAGGAACAGGCCACATACAAGGAATCATTAAAATCTTCTAGGCACATGGAACAGACCTAAAAGAAAAAGAGAAACATGTTGTCAACATATAACCAACATGTAAAGTAATTACAGGTTGTTTGAACCAATAACATATTTGATAAGACTGAAAAACTAAAGTCATATTAGAACTGGAAGTCTCAATTGAAGTCCCTCTGCATCCATTGATAAACTTTTGGAGAAGAGAAGGATCTTCATAAGTAATAGTATTGCAGGGCGCATATCTAAAAATGTCTTCCTCCGATATGCTATGGCTTTAGCAAAGTCTTTCACAAAAATAAAATGAGATCCAGACCATATAATGAGCCCTCTGACTTTACCAGCGTTGATCACCTCAAGTAGATCTAGATATTCCAGGAAATAAGTGATTACACCTCTAGGTTTTTGGGAAGACCATTCTGAGTGAGAAGAATGCCCAAATCTGGCAGCCCGCTGTATGGTTAAGGGAGGAGAAGCAGGAAGAACAAGGACTTTTGGAAGAAATAACTGGAAAATAGAAATGGGATGTGAATCTTCCAATCCCTCAACCAAACCCATAAATGATCTTCTCTAAATCTTTGACATGTCTTTGTAAATCTTTCACAGTAGATGTTAGTGAGTCAACAGATTGCACAGCATCTTCAAGGGTCTCTACCCTTCGTTCAACTTGAGAAATTCTGTTCTCTACATGAGACCATTTATCATCCAACAATTGGAGCTGTTTATTAGTGTCCTCCATGTAGGGCTTAAGGGCCCTAATTTCTTCGAAAAGCAGGTTCATTGAAATTGTGTCAGTAGTTTTTGTGGGATAAGGAGGATCTTTTTTGGCTCTATTAATTGCAGAAGTATTAGATGATTAAGGGATTTTGGAGGATACTTTCATACCAGAAGAGTGAGAAACCTCACAACCGGAAGAAGACTTAGAGAAAGGATGACTGGTCCCTATATTTTCCTCCATATTGCCAAGTGCTGTGAAAGAGTTTAAAGTGAGAATTCTAGTAAAGGATTTGACGGGTGGCGTGGAAAGAACATGCTATTTATCATTCCAGTTCCTTCCCCTTAGAGAGAACAATGCATAGCAGAATTGAAATAGGTTTCGGAAGCACTTTTTTGGCCAGAATCCAGAAATATATGAGGCTCAACAATTTAATGGTTTAGTCACAAGGCGCTGCACAATTCAACAAACTGACAAAATGAGGAAGTAGAAAATGGCAGCACCATATTGTTAGCTGTTCCTGTCCAAAAGTGCCTCTTGCACCTATAAAACACATCAGTTGGAATAAATGTTGCTTTTCAAGAAGTGCATCATGGTAGAAAAACTAATTGAGGCAGCAAGGGTCATCAAGGTATATGAGCGCATCCTTATGAAAAGGTTTTAAGATAAAGAACAAAAACAAAATGGCAGCTGTGATGCTCCTTCAGCACGGCCGCCGCTATTTGGCACAAAAATACATTCAAACCAAAAGACATCATCATTAAAAACTAACCGTCAGAGGCAGCAAATAGTCTCCGACAAGAAACAGTCCTATTAAAGGTGAAACACGGCCATATCTACTCCTCGCTCCGCCATTTCCCCCGAGCCACGGGAACCCTTTACGGCGCCAAGCCACGCCTCTTATGTCAATTTGTTTCTAATTCACAAAAATGTAAATACCTGTAAATGAACTGTACAAATATTTCAACATATACTAAAACTCATAAAATCACACATAAAGAACATTTTGTTTTGTAATTCTGAAGTCTGATGGAAAATAAAAGATTTTAATAAGATCAAAACAAATCTTGGCGATGCACAAATGATAAATATTGTATAGTATTACATTGCTTAGTATTGCACATTTGTATAGCACTATGTTTGGCACTGTAGTGCTTATCTGTATGGACGTCAACCTACACTATATATGGTGGTGTGTGGTTGGAAGGGTGTTGACTTTATTTTGTGATCCTATGTGTGAAGTGTTTCCATGTAATGCTTGATGACCACCGATGTGCGTCTATTGTGTTACAATATGCAGCACATAGCAGTTTGGTGGGTGATGACCTTTGGAAGACATTAATGAGCAGAGTATGGTTTTTCAGTGCACCAGCAGCTTTAAACAGCTCTGCAGGTGCCTTTATAGTTTATTTTTATGATATAGTCTGCTTCGCTGGTTACTGCACTGGGTTGTCCAGTAAAATATTTTATGTAAAGCTCTGGGGCAGAGATGGCATTGCTGGAGGGAGAGAGAAGTGGAGCGATCTGCTGGGATGTGCATTGCTACTATCTTCTTATATCTGAAAGTCATTGTGAGATGTAAAGCTGCCATGGTGTATAAATATTTGGGACCTGCAGGCATGGACTGGGTTAAAGCCCTCTGATTCGTGGACAGAGCTATAAGGTTATTCCATGCCTGTTCCTTTGGTGGAGGAGAACCCCGCAATAGGGGGTTTGAAACGCGTCGATCTCTTTTGGTCCATTGTCAACAATAAAAATTAGAAGGACTTGGTTAGGACATAATAAGATATATTCCAACTGATTTTGTTGTTTGAACACACAAGTCATATGAAAAAACGTAGGCTACATTAATTTGTTTAATGAAGTACTTCTGTTGACATTGGCCTATACCTCAGAGGTATATGTTGTATGTTTTTTTAATGTGGGTTGAATGTATGGAGTGAGTAAGGTTTGTTGTGGATGTGTTGTATAGTTGCAAAGAAATTGTTTGTCATTGTAAAATTTGTATTAGTCTGTACATATTTTGTATATATTTTGTACATGCACAAGAAATGTCTTTGAAAAAATAAAAAACATTTTGACTAGTGAAAAAATGACTAAAATAAACTAGTGACGTAAGTTATAACAGACTGATATGTTTTATTCATAACAGATCTTTGGAAATTAGGAATTAAGTGAAGCCCAGTACTGGCAGTTGTGTTGTTGTTTCAGTTGATTTGGCTTAGCCTTGCTGGTTAAGAGTCAAGACCCAGTTTCGTTCTCATCATGTTCCTTTGGTGATGGCTGGTTTATTGGCTGCACAGTACTGGTGATGGACAACCTTCATAGCATATATGTCTTGTGTGAATGTAAGAGGTGTAAACAGTTGGCATCTGACAGCTGAGTGTTATGGTATTACTATTAGTGTGGGTCAGAAATGTTATGTATGAACTTACATAACTACGTACTCCCCAGTGAAGTATAAGTCAGCCCTTCTTAACATAACAGCTCATCGAAAGTAGTTTGCTGGTTGGATTGTTTTCAGTCTGTGGATGGTAAGCTGAAGACTTAGCTTGAGGGTGCAACTGTATTTTCTAGTTCTGTTGCCAGGATGTGTGGTGACTTAGTTTTCTTGGAAATAGCTATATTTTCAACTGTCTTCTCAAGTTTATATGCTCCTGTATGCTTTGAATGCTGGCTGGTAAGGAGTTCTAGAGCTTGGTGGCTTGTACTGAGAAATGAGTGTCTCCTATGGATTTCTTATGGTAACGTGGTTTAATGATAAGTGATGAAGCCTGGAGCGCAGAGTCCTTCTGCTTGGAGAATCTGTAAAAAATTAAAGTGCCATTAAACGTTGTTCTTCTAGCTACAGGTAGCCTGTGGAGTGCTTGCAAGACGTGTTCTCTGCGGTGAAGGCAGAGAAGAAATCTTGCAGCAGCAGTTTGGATGAGTTGTATTTGCATATGATAAATGTGGATATGCCAAGCTATAGGCTGTTTGAATACTGAAACTTAGAGATTATCCAAGGTATGGGAGGATGCAGCGTAGTGTTTTCATTGTGTAGAAGCATTCTGTTTTACTTTGTTAACATGAGGTGTCAGATATAGGTTTAAATCCATTGTTACCCCAAGCTTTCTGACTTCTCTTAATATGTTGGCGGTAGGCTGGTATTTTTGCCATTTTCCGCAGGTCACAAGCTCTGTATTTGCGATATTTAGCTTTACATGGTTATTCATCATCAATATGTTTATGGCCCAAAAATTCTTCAATTGTAGAGGTTTCCCAGACCATCTATTTAAAAAAATGGTTTGGGTGTCACCTGCATAGTTGTAATTGGTGGGGGTGAATCATGTAACCCTCAGGTTTGGTAAGGGGGTTAGGTAGGTGTCGCGTAATAGTGGGTATATGATGGACCCCTGTGGGAAGCCACAATATTGCGTGTGAGAAGCTGATATGAATGATGATTCCAACACTAGTGCACTGTTGCTGCTTAAAGGCCCAGAATTCAGTTGGCATTAGCTGAACTCCCTGCATGCCTTTTGTTGGAAATTGAGTTACTGGTTGAGGGGGTGAGACCCTACTTAAGCAGCAAATCTCAAATTAACCTGGGCTTAAAACTCTGGTAGCTTGACACAAGGCAGTCAGGTTTCATTTAGAGGCAATATTTAAAGTGTTTATGCAGTACTTCAAACAGTAATAACGTTAAAACACAACACATGGAAAATCCAACACCAATATAGGACAATAGAGTACAATTTGATCCATTATTTGACACCAAAAATCCAATCAGTAGTTCCGGAGTTATGCAGTTTGTGGCTATCTGGTCATGCTTAACCGGGACAAAGTCACACGTTCAGGTCAACTGCGATAGACTGCGGTCCAGATACGGGTACCCAGTTAGGCTCGCTGAACAGAGTACCATAAATCCTGGTTTGCGGAGCATTGCGAGATCTAGTGCCAAGGGTGTGTTGTGCAGAGGAGGTTCTGAGGGAGCTGCTGAGCTGCAAAGTGGAGTCCTGGATGCTGTTGATGAAGCGCTTGCAATTCGAAGGCCTGCATCGAGGACAGCGGTCATACCCAGGATTGGAGTCCGGAGTTGGGCATGCATCATGCTGCGATTATGCCGACACGGCTGCGAGGAGATGCGTCGCACTGCATTAGTTCTGCTTGCAGGACCACAGCTGGGCTGGCAGAGCACCTTCAGGCCCACGTCCAATGGTCCTGGACTTGAGTGGCACCTCTTGGGTGGCAAGACTCACAAGTAGAGTCTAGGGGCTGGGTTAAAGACAGTTGGAGTTTTTTCTGTCCCTGAGGCACTGATCAAGAGGCCAGCCAACTAGCCCTTGGAGTCACTCTGTAGGTCTTCAGATCAAGATGCTGGTTTAGTCCTTCTTTTCAGACATTAGGCAACAGGGCAGCAGAGTGGCAGTCCTTCTTTCAGAGCAGTACAGAAGTCCTTCTGAGTCTTCCACAGGTCCAGAGGTCGCCTGAAGAGTTGGGCCTGAGGTTCCATTATAAATACCTGATGCCAGCTGTGAAGAATGAGAAGGTTCTGGAAGTTTTTACCCTGAGGTGTTTGGAATTTTCTGCCTTCCTGCCCAGAACCCAGCTTGTCTAGGGTAAAGAAATTAGCGTCTAACCCTTTGTAAGTGTGCCCAGGCAAAGCTTTTGTGATGTGCAAGTGTGGTAGGTGACAGCTCCCCTCCCTCATCAAGTCAGAGGTGACCCATCCTGCCACATCGATATGGCAGTTTAAACTGCACACACAGGCTGAAATGGCTAACCTGAAACATATTTAGAAGGATACTTAAGTGGGTGGTACAGTCAATGCTGCAGGCCCACTAGTAGCATATAATTTACAAGCCCTAGGTACATATTGTCCTACTTTACTAAGGACTTACAAATAAATTAAATGTGTCAACTTGGTGTAAACAAATTTCACCAAGCACTTTAGCACTGGTTAGCAGTGGTAAAGTGCACACAGTCCTACAAGCCAACAAAACAGGTTCAGAAGACAGGAGGGTGAAGGCAAACAATTTGGGGATGGCCCTGCAGAAAGGGTCAAGTTTAACACCTCTCCTATATGGAATGTCAAACAGGTATTTGTTGTGTGAAAAGATAGCACAACTGTCATTATCTTTCCTACTCAAGATACATGCGTGGTTGTCACTATCTATACTTACCAGCCATTCAGAAGCAATGTCTAATATGAAACCTTAGATTCAACTATGGCATAGTGCTTTGATTAGACTGTTATGCTGGGGAAGAGTCATCACAAGTCACATACACCTTACATTTGAGTGACATTGCTACAGCCTACACTGACCTGCTGTGAAATATAGCCTGGTGAGATAACTGCTGCTCTAGAGATCTATATTATGTTTGCAGGAACCAGATATTTTGTTAGGTTCAGCTGCTTGATACAGAGGGTTGTAAATACCCCATCCAGCAGTACTGTAAATCTGAAATGATCCAATATAGACTGCTTTGTCACAGAGGGCTGCGATAAAAGAATATTTGTAATTCAAAAATGGTTAAATATCTAGATTACCCTGCCATGGTCAACATGCTCAGGATCCATGCCCTTGGACCAAATATTGTGGAAACCCTAATCAGGGCATCTAGTTCTCACCATTGCTGTAGCTGTAACATGTTCAAACAAGCATTTGCAATGTAATAGGTCTCGAATTATGAAAGTTGGAGCTATTGGTCTTGTAAATGACAATTTTTTTATTTATGTGTTGGTTTTGAAAATAGCTAAATTAATAGCTTTGTCATTTACAATGCCAATAGTTATAACTTTCGCAAATGTGACACCTATATCATTTGTAATGCAACATGTTTTGTATTTACGTGACTTAGATGTATTGATATTACAAATAACAATGGCTTTTAATTTTTTTAAATAATTAATACTTAAATAAAAGTGATTGTAATTTATAATGGCAATAGCTTAAACTTTTGTAAATAACTTTTGTGAAGATTATGTTCAGTGTATTTTATTGTGATGAAAATCCAAGAACAGAAGTGAAATATTAACATCTTTTTGTGACATTTGTAATAAAGCTTGAAACATTGAGAGAACATATTTGAACCAGTTGTTGTTGAATGGTTGCACAGATTGATGCTGTGATGGCGCTGAGTGATGTTGTGGTGGCGCTGAGTGATGCTGTGGTGGTGCTGAGTGATGCTGGGGTTGCGCTGAGTGATGCTGTGGTGGTTCTGAGTGGTGCTGTGGTGGTGCTGAGTGATGCTGTGGTGGTGCTGAGTGGTGCTGTGGTGGTGCTGAGTGGTGCTGAGTGATGCTGTGGTGGTTCTGAGTGATGCTGCGGTTGTGCTGAGTGATGCTGTGGTGGTGCTGAGTGATAATGTGGCGGTGCTGAGTGATAATGTGGTGGTGCTGAGTGGTGCTCTGGTGGTGCTGAGTGATGCTGTGGTGGTGCTGAGTGGTGCTGTGCTGGTGCTGAGTAGTGCTGTGGTGGTGCTGAGTGATAATGTGGTGGTGCTGATTGATAATGTGGTGGTGCTGAGTGAAGCTGGGGTAGCACTGAGTGATGATGTGGTGATGCTGAGTGGTGCTGGGGTGGCGCTGATTGATGCTATGGTGGTGCTGAGTGATGCTGTGGTGGTGCTGAGTGGTGCTGTGGTGGCGCTGAGTGATGCTGTGGTGGCGCTGAGTGATGCTGTGGTGGCGCTGAGTGATGCTGTGGTGACACTGAGTGATGCTGTAGTGGCGCTGAGTGATGCTGGGGTGGCGCTGAGTGGTGCTGTGGTGGTGCTGAGTGATAATGTGGTGTTGCCGAGTGATAATGTGGTAGTGCTGAGTGGTGCTGTGGTGGTGCTGAGTGATGCTGTGTTGGTGCTGAGTGATGCTGTGGTGGTGCTGAGTGGTGCTGTGGTGGTGCTGAGTGGTGCTGTGGTGGTGCTGAGTGATGCTTTGGTGGTGCTGAGTGGTGCTGTGGTGGTGCTGAGTGATAATGTGGTGGTGTTGAGTGATAATGTGGTGGTGCTGAGTGATAATGTGGTGGTGCTGAGTGGTGCTGTGGTGGTGCTGAGTGGTGCTGTGGTTGTGCTGAGTGATGCTGTGGTGGTGCTGAGTGGTGCTGTGGTGGTGCTGAGTGATGCTGTGGTGGTGCTGAGTGGTGCATTGGTGGTGCTGAGTGATGCTGTGATGGTGCTGAGTGATAATGTGGTGGTGCTGAGTGATAATGTAGTGGTGCTGAGTGGTGCTGTGGTGGTGCTGGGTGATGCTGTGGCAGTGCTGAGTGATGCTGGGGTGGCGCTGAGTGGTGCTGTGGTGGTGCTGAGTGGTGCTGTGGTGATGCTGAGTGATGCTGTGGTGGTGCTGAGTGATGCTGTGGTGGTGCTGAGTGGTGCTGTGGTGGTGCTGAGTGGTGCTGTGGTGGTGCTGAGTGATGCTGTGGTGGTGCTGAATGATAATGTGGAGGTGCTGAGTGATAATGTGGTGGTGCTGAGTGATAATGTGGTGGTGCTGAGTGATGCTGGGGTGGCGCTGAGTGGTGCTGTGGTGGTGCTGAGGTGGCGCTGAGTGATGCAGTGGTGGTGCTGAGTGATGCTGTGGTGGTGCTGAGTGGTGCTGTGGTGGTGCTGAGTGATAATGTGGTGGTGCTGAGTGATGCTGTGGTGGTGCTGAGTGATGCTGGGGTGGCACTGAGTGATGCTGTGGTGACGCTGAGTGGTGCTGTGGTGGTGCTGAGTACAAAAAATACACATTTACAATCAGAGGGAAAGGAAAACAGGGTAGTTTTCAGAGAATCAGGTTTTTTTTTCTAAATAGAAAAAAAGGGATTAGACCCCATGTTATGGGGTTTGGGGGCAGGACTTAACCAGTTGAGCACTTTTCTCGGTCTCCTGATCATGTTTCACAACTAAATATATGTATCTGATGGCTTTCTTTATGTAAATTTGCTAAAAGGCACTTTTTAAAATCTCCCAAAAAGTTGAAAGTGGTATGACTACGAAGCCTTCTGGCAAACCCACAAGCAAAGCCACTAGGATGAAGGGGCGAGTTACACTGACTTCTCGGTCGTTCAAAATTGTCATTCTTGAAAGAAAATGCAGTGTGGTAACTGTCTTACTAACACAGCACACATTCTGAAGGAAATGTGTTTATTTGTGCCGGTCTTTATCCACCAAGAAGATTGCTTAGAAGAAATGTTTGCAGGCACCGACTCAAGTCTCCTACTGAAATGAGCACGTGCAGAAAGCAAGCGCCCACCACCAGAGAACTTCACAAGGCCGCGTATGTTAGCCATACAGACTATTAACCTTAACCGAGATTTATTTCTCTAAAATGTGGCACCGCACAGATCGTCTTACAGGCCTATGAGTGCCCTCCCGAGGGCATTTTACTAAGCAGGTCAAAAATGCAAAGGAAATGATTACTTTACAATTTTGTTCGCATCCTCACAGGATTCACAGTGTACCCTGGCCATCCCAAAAAACCAAAAAAAACGGAGCCTGCTCCTTTAACTCTGCGCGCGGGATAATGTTTTTTACCATGCGATGACTGACAACGTTTCATCTAGATTCAAAGAAAACAGCTGCTGCTTTGATTGCCTAGCAACTAAAAGTTGATGGATGACCCTAAAGACGGATAACTACCATAAATCACCTCATTTAGACTCTCGGGTAGAGAAGGGAAAAAAACAAGCATTGGCTGCGCGGCCGGGCCGCAAAGAACAACAAACAAGTCGGATGGGGGTGGGGGGTGGGGGAGGGGGAGCAGAAGCCTTTGATGGTGGTGTGCGAGGCAAGGCGCGCGCCTGGGGAAGCTTCATGCTCGAATGCACCACATGCATTGCAGGAAATCCGCTGGTTCAAGAGACTTTGGTTCAGATATAATAGGCTTAGAGTAATTAAAATTACTTGACCTAAAAATACAGTTTGCCATTAATTTCCCAAAATGTTCTTGATTAATATTCTCCAAGCTCTCCAAAGGTACTGTAAATTAGCAGTGAGTTAAATTATAACTTCACTTACAAAGTTGGTTCACATTAGAAAACTCTGCACTTTACGAAACAGATGAAGTTTCCTAAATTTGCAGGAGGTAAGGTTTATCTTTCCGGGCCTTCCAGGTGTGATGGTTTTCTGATGCAGAATACCCCAGGTAAGACATCCTCCAGCACATCAATTTTGAGTGCGGAGGCTGGATATCCACTACCTGAGGTAAGACGAGTAGGAGGGATGGGTCTGAGCTTTGGCCAGCCTATTTTATTTTTCAATAACTTGATAAGTTTTGCATTGCACAAAGCTTGAATAGTTTAGAAAGTACACAAAGTTATAAGTCATGCTTTAGACCCTTCTACTTTAAATCCCTACTTTTTATTAGGATTTAAAGATGGATTGTGTAAAGTTGATTGAGTGTGCTTTTATATGTTCTTTAAAAAAAATCCATGTATTCCTTGAGACGGTATCACACAGTGTGCACCAGAATACCAAAACCAGAATTACGATCTGACAGAATATTGAGACTAGAATATCGTATCCCAGACATTGACAGGAAAGTAAGTATAGATCTTCTATACCTTACTCAACATATCTGTCCCTACATATATTTAAATATATATATATATATTTAAATGTGTGTATGTATATATATATATATATATATATATGTTGTTTATGTATATATATATATATATATATATATATATATATATATATATATATACCACCAAGAGATTATACTTGCACTCGTTCAGGAAATTATTTCAGCAGGTTTTTATTTATTCATTGTGCCATTACAGCACCCATCATCACAACCTACGCATTTCGATCACTCGATCTTGGTCACGGTTACAAACATTTGTCCTACTTCAGTTTCAGACTTTTATACCAGTGAAGACGGATTCTGCAGCCTGATATCGAGTGAAGCTCCCGGTCTGAAAGAGAGTTGTCGACCAAAGAAATTGTTTAAAAGGTCTTCACGACGGCGAAGGCACATACAACAGCCCATACCTGAAAAACGAGGTGAGAGCGCGAATGCGGAAAGGCGTCGAATAGTGCCAAATGTTTGAAGATACTTTTAATAAAGTCGCAGCGAGTAAAGGCAATTAAAGCGTCAGTGTGAACATTAAACTGAGCGAACTTGCCTATGTTATATTGAACTGTCCAGGGAAAGCAGGAGAATCTGTGGAATTGTAACCACAGATCTTGACAGCATCCAATTCACAAAGTTACTGATCTCTTTGGTGAAAATAAAGAGGAACGTGGCATCATAATAGCGCTACAAATATTTAAATATGGAGGAGAGAGCTCTCAAACGTGCACAGAGAGCGGAAGCTATGTTTCAGAAAGCGGCTTCAAATGACACTGGAAGGAGCAACATTGAAACACCCAACGCCACAGGAGAGAATACAATAAAACAGTTATTCTTCCAAATGGAGAGACTTTTAAAAAAAGAAATTACCAAAAGTTGGGAGATTATAACATTGGAGAAGTACATAGAACGCAAAATGGTACCAAGAGGGTTAGGAATATTCACCCTTCCGAACCATCATGATACTAGATCGGAAATGCTAATTGATTGGGGAAATAACAATATGCAGTGTTCCTTTAACATGATGATGATCATCGTGAAGTATGCAAAAGTAGACATTGATGAGATTCGAAAAAAGGTGGAAGAGATTGTAGCTAAAATACAAGAAATAAAAAAGGATGATGAAGTGAAGAAATTACGAAAGACAATGGAAACCAACTTGGACAAACATGAGAAAGAGGTGGAAGAGAGAAAAGAAAGAAAATATAGAAGAGATTAGCATGATTATGCTACAGGGACAATCCTCACTTTTGCCAAACGCTTCATAACATTAAGACAACAACTGAAAGCAAACAAGCAACCACTAAATCCATCAATGAACACAACCCCAAGTGAGTCAGACACTGACTTCAGTGAAAATGAAGAGTCTGGGCCTCAAGGTCAAAAACCTTCTTTTTTTAGAAGAAATGAAATTGGTATATTTCGACCAGCAATTACCAAAAGGCAGAGGCAAGAGCAGAGGAAGGGGGTTCTCGAGAGGACATGGAAGAGGGAGAGGCTCCCAATCATCAGGAGAACCAAGCGTAAAACCAGAAGAAGCAAAAAGGAAGAAACAAGGGATACAATCTGAGGAACAGAGTAACGAATGCTTAAGTCACCCTGATGAAAAAGAGCCATATTTGATCATAAACTTATCGAAACACGTATTAACCAGAGCAGAAGAGACTCTTTTAAACAAAGGACTGACATTTTGTCCAGAAAAACATTGGGATCTAGTAGAAACAAAAATAGATCTGTATAAATACGTGAGAAAAATAAAGTTGGCAAAATTCTTCAAAAAACAGGGAAGACAAACTGTGGAATCAAATACTGACAGTAATAGTATGAACATCAATGAAGATCAAGGCTTAAGCATCCGAGATATACCAGCATTAAGAACTGCTCATGGTCTGATCAATGAAATAGATGAGGAAAACATCTCAGATACCCAAATTTTAACTGAAATGGAACAAGTAACAAGTGGTCACCCAAAAACAAGCTTCAGAAAACAATCAAAGTTTTGTCCCATATTGCATCCAGGGAACAAAATTGATACCTTTTACGACTTGGTGAATGAGGAATTAGATCAATTAAGCAACACCAAGACACGAAAAAAAGAAAACTTGACAATAGATGAACATAAAGCCCTGGAGACACTAATGGCAAATGAAAATCTGGAAATAAAACCCGCCGACAAAGGCGGCAACATAGTGATCCAGGATAAAAAGAACTACATAATGGAAGCTATGCGTCAGTTAAGTGACACTAACAACTATAAAAAATTGAGCATGGATCCAATGAATGAAATGACATTGGACTTGGAAAAACGTCTAAAAAATTGGCAAGAATTAAATCTGCTAAATGAGAATGAAGTGCAATTCCTCAACAACCAAAATCCCATTACTCCGACGATATACTTTCTTCCGAAAGTGCACAAGACACTAAACAAACCTCCGGGAAGACCCATTATTTCTAGTTGTGGGTCCCTGTATGAGAATGTTGCTAACTATGTGGATTACTTCCTAGCCCCAATGGTGCCTACCTTACCCTCGTACATAAAGGATACCGGGGACTTCCTTAGACATTTGATGAACATTGGATGGATGGATGGTTACCGGCTGGTAACCATTGATGTTATATCTCTCTACACCTCGATCAGCCATGAGCTGGGCCTGACAGCTATACAGTATTTTCTTAAACAGAAACCGATCGAACAATTGAAGCATTGCAGGATGCTGACTGAAATGATAGAAATGTGCCTCAGAAATAATGTCTTTCTCTTCAATAAGGCCGATTACTCTCAAATCTGTGGGACAGCAATGGGAGTTTCCTTCTCTCCAAGCTACGCCAACCTAGAAATGGGTTGGTGGGAGAAAATGGTAGCTTGGAGAGAAGGAAATGACCAACACGTGGCCATAGTGATTCTCTGGCTGCGTTTCATAGACGATCTATTCATAATATGGAATGGATCCAATAATGAGTTTCTTGAGTATATGGAAATCCTCAATAACAATGAGGTGAGAATGAAATTCACATATTGTATAAGCACCAGTGAAATAGTATTTTTGGCACGAAAGTCTATGTGCATAATGGTCAGCTGGAAACAACAGTCCACAGAAAAGCAACAGCAACGAATAGCATCCTACATGGACAGAGTTTCCATCCTGAAGCGTTGAAAAAGAATATACCCTATGGGGAATTTATCAGGATGAAAAGGAACTGCTCAAATCAAAATGAAATGAATATCAAATTTAAAGAAACTGCAGCCAGATTCAGCAAAAGAGGCTATAAACAAAGTGACATTGAACGGGGTGAAAAGAGAGCAAGAGAAAAAAGTCGAAATGAAACATTAATTCCGAAAAAAGATCTGCAGAAAGAAACAATCATGAGGGAACCAATCAGAATGATACTTACATACACGAAAGAAAGCCACAAGATAAGAAAGACATTGGAAAAGTATTGGCATATTGTGCAAAAAGACCCTGACATTGGCAAGGATCTTGGTCAACATCCACAAATGACCTTTAGAAAAGCGCCATCCCTGTCGGACAAATTGGTAAAAAGTCACATTGAGAATCAGAAGAAATCGAAGGACTGGCTACAAAGGAGACAAAATGGATTTACTAAATGCAGCCTATGTAAGGCGTGCCAAGTGGGACAAAATGTATCCAAACTGAAGGATCCAACGGGAAAGATCTTCAATGTGAAGAGCACAATCACTTGTAAAACAACACATGTTGTATATCTATTGCAATGTTTCTGTGGTAAAAGATACATCAGAAGCACTATCTGCTCATTGAACAAAAGAATATTAGAACACATTCGAGAGATAGAAAATTGTGATCTTAAATATGCAATGGCCAAACACATGTTAACCCATGACAAGAAGACATGGAAAAATATAACTTACAGTGGGTTGGCAACAGTGCCAATAAAAGAGAGGGGTGGAAATAGATTAATGACATTACGTCGTCTAGAATCTAGATTAATCATTCGATTCCACATGGACTGAACGGGGACGAAGAACTTTATGTGCACCTTTGAGTTGATTTAACTTCTTAAAAGCTGGTTGATATTGATAAATACAGAATCTATTGAAAAATGTATAATTGTCAGAAATGTAAGGCACTAAGTCCTAAAACAATCCCATATACATGCGCACAAATTGATAGTTCGGTTGAAGGAAGACAATGTGACATTTAACATTTACATGCAATGATATAACGGATGTTAGTAAGCATGTAAAACTATGATCATGGACTCACTATGAGTCATAGGTGCATGTCAGATAAAGGGCACTAAGTCCCGAAATAATTTGCGTCATCATAAAAATGCTGATATGATTTAACTGGTATAAAAGTCTGAAACTGAAGTAGGACAAATGTTTGTAACCGTGACCAAGATCTCGTGATCGAAACGCGTAGGTTGTGATGCTGGGTGCTGTAATGGCACAATGAATAAATAAAAACCTGCTGAAATAATTTCCTGGACGAGTGCGAGTATAATCTCTTGGTGGTGAATTAATTTTAGGGAAAGCCCGTCCCTGTAAACTCGCACCAGCTGTGCAACAGTGTGCCCTCGGTAACGGGATTGCTTTGGTGTTCAAAATATATATATATATATACATATATATATATATTCTAACCAAATTGCCCTGGAGCTTCACAGAACGCACTCAGCAGCTGATCCACCATACGGCTTTCCAAAGACAACTCGTCTTTCATTCAGGTACAGATGAATGCCTGACGCGTTTCGGGGCTATTACGCCCCTTAATCATAGGCTGCTTACAAGTGGATTACGAAGTACTCCTTCCTTTTATTTTGTATTTTTGCATGTCAGTGATTGGTTCTTTAGCCTTCAGTGGACTGTGCTTAATGTCACAGTGACACAGTGTTGCATTTTGGGACTTGATGTCCAAAGGAAGAGAGCACGAAATTGTTCTCCTCAGTGGGCCCATATCCACTTGTTCTGTTAAAGCAAAGTTCTCTCTCCTTAGTAGAATCCTGAATATCCTGGTGAGTTCATTACGTCTGATCCGCTACGCTGTCCTGGCTTGAAATTGTTTCCAGCCACAGCCTCTACAAAGATGGTGCAGTCCTGTTGCAACGGGGCCGCCGTGCACATTTATTTTAACCAAATTGCCTTGGAGCTTCAAAGGACACACTCAGCAGCGGATCCACCATAGGGCTTTCCAAAGACAACTCGCCTTTAATTCAGGTACAGATGAATGCCTGACGTTTTTCAGGGCTATCACGCCCCTTAATCATAGGCTGCTTACAAGTGGTTTACGAAGTACTCCTTCCTTTTACTTTGTATTTTTGCATGCCAGTGATTGGTTCTTTACCCTTCAGTGGGCAGTGCTTAATGTCACAGTGACACAGTGTAGCATTTTGGGACTTATATGTATATGTAGTTGTGGAGTTAGGAATAGTAGATTTATTCTTAATTAATATACTATAATTTGGGAACAAAATGCACCTGTAGCCCACCACTTTAATGCGTGATCATAGCCGAGGGCTATGCCCCTCTAAAAATATACTTCTGGCTACTGGCTTGAAAGTACCACAATTTAAGACAGGAGATAGTTTTAACCTTAATATGTGGGTTATTACATCATTGTGAAGGTCATTAGAATCATGTTGCATTTCATTTGTCCTCACCACGTACATGAAGGTTTCATCCTGTACTTCATGTTCCTTTAGTAAAACCTGTAAGCCCTCTCACCAACTTCCAATAAGAACAGGTTCCTGTTTCTAGTCCCAGATTTATAAAGTATTTGCGTTGTCCTTGTGTCACGCAAGGCAATACAAGGATACTTCAAAGGCTTCAGTAGTAGTAGAAGAATTATTTTAGTATGCTTGATTAATAAAAAACATTTGTATATACAATACGCTGCAACGGAATTAATAAGACACGTTATAAAACAATGTTAAAATACTATTAACAACAGTAACAGCACTATTGGTTTTTCCCTGGGCTGGACCTTGGGAGGTTGACCATTAAAAGATAAGATCAGAAACAGACTTGAATAAAAAGCACAGTTTTGTAATTTAAAGTGCCATGTGAGGGAGCAGTATGCAGGGGGGCACTTATGGGGTTCCTAAACTAGCTCAATAAGCTGTTGCATGCTCAATCCAGAGACCTTTCCGTGTGTATGTACTAAACCAATTAGAGTACATGGTTTTGTTCGTTAAAGTACTGAAAACAGAGGGATGATAAGGGAAGGAGGTGCAAAGAACATATTAAGGTGCGTGATTATGACCCATGGGGTAACTAAATCTGAACGCTAATGAGTCATCCTGAACCTAGGAGGACATTAATGCGCTTGACCCAAGCATTATTCTCTTGGCAGGTACTGTAATTGGAGCTAAGATGCTCACTAGCATTTTAAGTGCCATATTGTGTGCTTTGTGATCATTTATACAAATATTCGTTTGTGTAATTTCCATTTCAATTTCATTAATAAAACTTATTCACAGTGAATGACTGTCACCAGCTGCCTAGAGTGGAATTTGCAGCTCGATCATGTTCGAGGTAAAGTTTGGGAAGTTGGTTTTGATGGAGCAAGTATTCGCACGTAATGCGACTTGCTTGTAATCAGTCCTCTCGACATAACGTTAATACATTAATCAACATGTTTGTCTTATTAATATTGCCTTTCACAAAAACATTGGGTCTCATGAAGAAGCTTGCATATGTGCTTTTACTAATGTTAATCCGCTTGCAAATAAAATGGCCGCTGCTACGCGGGATTTCCTACTACGCATGCTTCTGTCATACTCATGTGACATAACGTCTTTCTCGGCTTGGAGAGAAACTTTTGCTTCTGCACACTAGAACTAAAATGGCTGCTCTGTGTTACCGAATGCATGAAGCTTACTCAGCTGCTTTTGCTAAGCTGCTTGCTCTGCCTAATATCTAATGCAATAGTTCAAATAAAGTAATGGGAATAGAATAGAGATAAGTGGTATACAGTCCATTCATTTATTCCGTGTTCTCAAACTGTTTCTTTTCTATTCTTACATGTAAATCATTTTGGGCTTGACGCCTATCGCTGAACTCCATATTGAAAGAAACTGCGTCTGCGTAGAAGAAACGCAAACCCTGAAGCACTGGCATTGAAACCTGGCCAAGTCATGACTTGCTAGAAGATGTTCCTGGGGAAGTCAACTTCTGACCCCTGTGAAGGAAGCTAAACTAAAATATGGACTACATTGTAATCATTATTGATACATTCACTGCTGGGTAGAATAAAAGTGCATGAGAAAATACATTGATGGGCGGGTACGCAAACATTAATATTCATCTCGAAAAAGTTTCATTTTGGTATGGTGTGATGACCTCTCCTCATCACTTGTCCAATCAAATTTGGGGATCCTTACACTTGCAACATTGATGGGTGGTACACTGCCCTGGAAAATAGTATAACTAGGGTAGGCTTAGCTAGTTAATTTGTCCGACTTGTCCGAATAGCTGACCTGTCACTGACCCAACGCACTCAATAGGTGACCAAAAGTAGAGGGCTGCGGAGCACTCTGTCAGAAGATTCGATAACCCAATCGGGGTTCTGGAAGCTGAAGTGCTGGTGAAGCACTTTGTCGGGAAAATCGATAACCCAATCGGGGTTTTGACTGTTAGCTGCAGAGAGGGAGTAACGCAGGCATTGCAACTTTAGCTGCGGGTGCCGGTCGTAGCCTGTGGTGGTCCTGTCCTGATCCAATTTGGCTTACCTGTCCTGATTCTGATCTGCACCTGCCTTCCTTTATGGTGCCTGCACTTTCGGGGTTCTGTCCTTTAAACTTACCCGTGGCCAGGGTTAGTTCTACACACCATTCTAGGTAAATATAAAATGTGGGTATTGTCATTGTTCTGATTCCTTCTCTCTTCCCACCCTAATGTTAAATGATAAAGTTTTGCATATTGTCGTATATCATTGTTCTGATTCCTTCTCTCTTCCCACCCTTTTGTCAAATGCGTAACGACTGCTTTATAAGAACTCTGCATATTTTCATTTTAATCATTATTTTCCTAATTGAGAATTTTCTAATATTCAATGCTTGGATCATGACATTTTAAAGATTTTAGATAAAGAGTTTTAAGCCTTTCCCGAGTTGTGGTTATTTTATGAGTGTAAATGTTCTTATTCTACCTATTATTCTAACACCTTTGATCGCATCTTATGAGCTTCTTTGAACCACTCTTTCTTGAAAAGGTCTATTAGGGATCTGTGGCTGTCCGGTGTTAGGGTCATTCTGACCATGTTCCTTCTTTAGTTCCACTTCGAACCCCTGGAGGAATTTCACAGTCCAGGATTGACTGAGTTGAGGCAAGTCAGTACTGCTTGTCTGCAAAAGCATACCCTGAGCTGGTTTCAGAGTGGGCAGAGCCAGTGGTGGCGGAGGTTGAAGGTTATTTTGCAAAGATACATGACATGAATTAAGTGTTCCTTTAGATGGCCAGACAACCTGCCGTCTCCTTTGACATCCTGTCTTTGCCCTGGAGTGGCATGAGTTTTTGATTGTAGAATGCCCATTTGATATTTCAGATATTGTCTCTTTAGCCTGCTGTTGAAAGCTTCTCCTAAGTATTGCTGAAGTCTTACTGACTTGTAGCTATTTAGGACCATCCAGGCATGTGATCATTTTGCTAAGGTTGCTTTGTCCTCCAAGTATGATAGGATTTTAGATGTTTTGTTTAACAACTCTTTTGAAGATTTCATAACTTGCTGATTCAGACCATACTTCTGCTAGGCCGAACTTGTCTATAGTTGTGAGTAAGTATTCCCTTGCATGTGAATGATATCTGTTTGTTATCTCCAGCCATATTTTGCAGTTGATGAGGTTATTTTCTTAAAATGTAAAATCTATAGCAGGAATTGGCAGAGGCTGTGGTCCTAGCGCGTTGAAGCTGAAGTGGGAGTGTCTCCCCTTTCAGTAATAAATCATAGTCACATCCGTTTCGATGTGACATTCACTTTTTATTTAAAGTTTAGTAAATTAGATGTGTGATGTACGGTTCGAAAACATGGCCTAGCAAGTGTCTTCTTGACGAGATCGAACTCCAGCCATATCTGTGCAGGTGATGATAGCTGGGGAGTTGCATAATTTTCCTACATATCTGCATTGTAGCTGTGTCCAGGGTGTTTGAGCCTCTGCAACCTAGTGCTACACTGCCATTTGCTAGCATGGGTGCTACCTTTTCCCTTACAAATTCTAGCATAGGAGTATATGATGGTCCTTTTAGATTTCTAAATCAGTTCCTCAACCCCATTGCCAAAGCAATCCCTTTTCTTTTAATTTTCTACTTGTGTCATTGAAATGTGTTGTTACTGTCAAATACTAGGCCAAGATATTTATATTCACTTATTTTATTGATCTTAGCTGAATCGAGAAACCAATTGTCATTTCCTCTTTCTCTTCTAAAGGTCATGATTTCGGTCTTTTTCATATTTATTGTCAGGCCGTTCCTTTGAGTATTCTTTGGTGGCATTTAGTAGACGCGGCAGACTTATCTTTTCTGAGTGATCAATATCAGATAACCAGTGCACAGGAGGTTGGATAGCTGTACTGAGCCACATTTTGGCGCATTGGATTGACACGAGTCAGGGCCAGAGGTAGGTCTGCTAGGAACAGGTTGAAAGGTGTTGATGCCAAAATACACTACTATTTGAGACCCTGATTTGTGGGTATTGCCCTTGATAAGTTTGCTCTTTTCCTCAATTTGATTCTTACCCATGTATTTGTGTGCAATCTTTATTTTGGTTTATTAAATTTCTTTATTTCTGCAGGTACAATATACATTTTGAAACAATTAGGTTACATTGCAATTAATGTATATAAGCAGCATCAAAGTAAAAGTGCAAAGTAGCAGACAGAGACTGCACACCTATGAGTCGTCTTCTTTCAATAAGGTATACAAGTTCTCAACAAGTCGAGACCTCAGCTGCGGGATTGTCCTAATTTGTTTAGTTTACTTACTGCATATTTCCTCTTCGTAGCAACATGTTTTGTCAGGTTGTAAATCACTCAAACTGCATTCTTTGCCATATGTTTAATGACCAGCAACAGGCCTTCCTCCGTCTGAGACAGAAATAAAACTGCTGCAGCAACTTCTGAAGGACAAAAATGTGCCATATCATAGTCTATCAACACTGACTCCATCAGGTAAATTGCCAGCATGTTTTATATAGCATCAGCTCTGCCAGCTTTGGAAGCTCTTCGCAAGAAGTGGATTGGCAGTGGTCGCCCCAGACTAAAGTTTAGCTCTCGTAGTATAAGCATCTCCATATCCAGGATCTGAGCATTGGAATATGTGTTGTCCGTTACGTACACTAAGTCCCTAACCTCGGGAGCAGAGATTCCTTCGTACTTTGCTGCCAAGAGTAGGGGAGACACTCTCACCAGCTAAAGCTTGTTTCTGGAAACTGGCTAAATTTGCAAAAAAGGATCTAATAGTGTGTCCTGAAGAAGCTGAAACTTGGAATTAGCTTGAACATGCCAGTCAGTCAGGATAGCACTCAAGCGCCCCGGCAGTTCAACCCTTAGAAATCTACCTCTGGATCAAATCAGCAATGATTTGATGCACGCTATTGTCTTCCTGCTCAGCATGTTCATAGATGATGTTTAAGTTGTCATAGCCCTTAGGTAGGACATGCCTGTTGCTGTCCATGCTAGCTCTATGCTTGTGTGCATTAAAATGGGCATACAAGAAATTGGCCCAGGATTCCTCAGAGGTTTGAGTCCAAGCGGTGCTTTAATGGATTTTCATTCACCGTTTTCCAGGAAGAGGTGGAGTTGTAGTGCTTAATGTCCCAAAATAATTTGACCCAAAAGACTTCTGCAGTTTGTTTCCTTTCTTTCCATATCACCAGGCTTAGATCTTTTTTTGAGCTCCTTAGATCCGATATTAAGGTAGCTTTGTTTGGGGATTTCCTCACTGCCTGCAGAGCCTTGTTGACTTTGTATTTTAGTTCATTTATTGCCCCTCTTGTATAACAATTGTGGCTGATCCCTTGATAAGCCCATGAGGGTGCCCTAGTTGGTTATACTCTTGAAGTATATTGTTTTGCGAGAGTCTGTAAATGCTTCCCAGTTGTCCTTAGCGTAGTTGCTTCTTATCATTCTGATTTGTAAATGATATTCTGCATTTTGAGCCAATGATTCTAGTGTTCTTGGGGTCCATTTTACACTCTTTAGATCCTTCATGTATGATGAACAGTCAGCTTCTAAGGTATGTGTATTCTCTCTCAGCATGATGGCCAGTTCTAACTCCTGAGGCAGGTGATCGCTGTCAGATCTTGCGCCAATTTTAAATGAGTGAATGTGTTTTAGCAGGGGGAAAGAAGCCAATGTGTAGTCAATTAAGGAGTTTCCATTGGTGGAGTGGAAGGATAGTGCAGGTGTAGTATTGTCTGGAAATCAGCCATTGAGGACCTGTAGGCCCTGGCGCTCTAAATTGCAGAGTACGTTGAGTCCCCATTTGTCCTTCTTCCCAAGGTCTATTGTTGCCCGTGTTCCTGTGAATCTAGATTTTTTTTTTCATTGGCCTGACCAGCAATTTCATATTTAAATCTTCTGTCCCAATTAATATGAAGCTGGAGCAAGCTACACTGTGCAACCAAGGGCTGCGACCCCTTCACTATGAAGGGGGAGCTCACAGATGTTTTAAAAGAGTATGATCTCCTAAGATCACTGAAGCATGAATGAATTAGTATGAGATAAAGTGTTTGCAGTGCCAACAAAAAATAATTGTTATAGTGATAGTAAAATTGACTACCACGCGGAAAAAATGTTTAATGGTTATCACTTGGTGTCAAACAATAAAAGCAGTGCAAACGCGATTTGAAAATATTAACGATCGAATAGGTCTAGAAAGAGGGTCTACATGTTTCGGCCATAACAATCGTATCTTGGCCTTCCTCAGGACCAGAATGGAAATGCTACTGTAAAAATGTGAAAATTATAAAAATGACAGTTATAAAACGTAAATGGAACGGTACAACCTACATTCACCTGTGGTCTTCATTGTGAAGGATCTACGGGGTTTTGTCTTGTCACCTAGAAAAGAATGAACACAGTGATGTTCTATTCATTGTTCATACCTAAATCACATTAGTATTTGTTAGGATCACATTTGTATCCCTAGAGGAACATATACAGCTTATTAACATTAATAAAAATGTTGTTTGTCAAGATACATTTATCAAAGTTTCAATTTCTTACCCGTTCGTGTACGCGCGAACTCCGCACCACTCCTGGTAACAGCTCAGGGTGTGAGGCACCACTCTGTAGGGAGTAAAAATAAATTCTAGATTCACGGAATTAAATCAATACACCAAAACTCTATGTGACTCCCTATTAAATCAACTCACTAACAATCTGAATAAGAAAAGAAAAAAAAAGTATTCGAAATATAGTGCCTTCTTCTTTTGCATTTTACTGGTTCTGTCAACACCGTGGTATGTATTGCAATATGAGGCCACTCACAGTGCTGCTATCGAAATAATCCAATTGATATGACATGATGTAGAGCTAATAATACAAAAGGTTCACAAACTTGTGCTTAACAGTGTTGCAACACAGTATGTTGCCCTCTTCTGTCACAACTCAATGGTTAGTAAACTGCCCCACTATATTTATTTAAAGTCAAAGCACAAATGTAATAGTGCTATCAAAATGCCCATGTTTATCAAGCCAAATGCCTCAGTGGTTAGTGAACTACCCTACTGTGTTTGTTTAAAGTCAAGGCACAAATGTAATAGTGCTGTCAAAAATGCCCGTGTTTGTCAAGCCTAATGCCTCAAGAGTACCGGATAGAATTTGCTGGTCAAAAGTATGCCAAAGAATCTATTGCTCAACATTAAATTTAGTAAAATTAAATTAAATCCCTGACTCACCTCTCCGTCGGTACCCTGGATGGTCTTCTGGCTGTCCCAAGCGGTACTGACGTGAGGGAGCATGCGTTATTTATACTCACTTAATTGTTGTAAGTGAGCACAGCTGGCTATGCTGGTCTCGTCGCGTACTCAATGTGTCCTACAACAATGGTCAATGCAGTTCTTTGCAAGTTGTGACTACAATCTTTCAGCCAATCATTGAAGCAGCAATGCATTCCCTCTTCGAACGCGATGCGAGTCCCATTTCGTCACTAACAGAGTGTTAATGGGAAATGTAGTCTGCTGCCGAAAAATTTAAATTACTCGCTCCCTTAACCAATTGCGCAACATTTGAGGCACGTTGTCACGTTACAGGCTATGACTACAATCCTTTAGCCAATCGTGGAAGGAGCCATACTTTTCTTGTTCGAACGCACTCATGTCCTATTCCATCACTATTTGAGTGTTGATGGGAAATTTAGTCGGCCATATTAAAAATAAAGATAAAAATAAATAATGTTGCTCGCTACTTTCACCAATCACACAAGATTCAAGGCGCGTTGTCACTTTATGAATATGTGTAACTCACTTTATTTCACATATTGAGCTATATCTGTTGCGCATTGTCCTGCCCTGAGTAATAGTGGAAAATATTTAGTTTCATATATTTCACGACTGCGCTTTCATAACTACGCATGGGCAATGCAGTGTGTTATTTACATTCATTATTAACAGCACTATATGTTGGGTGTACACGTAGTATGGGAATAAAAGGTTGTTCTAACACTGTCCACATAAGATCGTCTGCTTTATGCTGTTTCTCTAGGAAGTGGCTCGTTAATCTGGTTGATTGATTCTTGCACCAATTCATGCTTTTGTGTTCTAATATGCATTGTTTCACCTTGCGGGTTGTCATACCGACATATTTCAAATGGCATGGACAGCTTATAAGGTAAATTACATTTTTGCTGTTGCAGTTGGTATGTTTTTTGCCACTAAGTTCTAACAGTCCCTATGTCCACTTCTGTGGTATACTCCATTTGTGGACATACAGACCAGGTCCCACATGGGTGATGTCCTTGTACAGGCGGCAGACCCCATAAAGTTTCTTGTTGTTTCCGATTTTTTACTCAGGGTCTGGTATGGACTAGACACTCACGTAAATTGGAACTCCTTTTGAAGGAGAACAAAGGCAATTCGACTGTTGTTTGCCTAACATTCAAAATACATTAGTGTTTGCATATACATTTCTGAATTGTTGTTGATAGAGTGCTGTAAGTGTTGACACAGGTTAATCTGGTCATAGGTGGTTTTAATACAGGGGGCTCTAACAAAGCTACACGATTGTTACTGGTAGCTCGTTTCTTGGGTAGTGTCTCTCCTGTAGCTTCCGAGACAGATTATTTGCATGATGTTCATAACTTTCCTTTGAAGAACAATTCCTATGAATCCTGAGGAATTGTCCAAATGGTAAATTCATGCGTAAATATTTAGGGTGGAAACTCTCGAATGTCAATAAGGAGGTACTTGACATTGGTTTGGTGTAAAGTTCACTACCTAGACCCATTGAGGATGAAAAAATCCGCAGATCCAAGAAAGCCAATTGGTCTTTGCTGTATTCAGCAGTGAATTTCAAGAACTCGTTTCTTGTGTTCAGTCGGGTATGGAACGCATCAATAGAACTGACATCACCCCTCCAGATAGCGAAAATATCATCAATATATCGTTTCCATGTTACAAACCATTCATAGTAGGGATTGTCAACCGTTAATACGTGTTGTTGTTCAAAAAGGTGAACACACAGGTTAGCTAGTCTGGGGCGAAAACGCTCCCCATTGATGTACCCGACGTTTGAAGAAAGATTTTATCTTCAAATTTGAAGCAGTTCTAAATCGTAGCTAACCTGGCGCACTCCATGATGAAATGGACCCTTGTAATAGTCTACATTTGTTTGTTGTCCAGCAGTGACCTAATGGCATCTAGGCTCTCAAGTTGAGGAATGCATGTGTACAACGATTCAATGTCAAAGGAGACAAGGAAATCAGTTGACACATCAAATTCAATGTCGGGAAACAATCTTAACCACTTGAACGCTATGGGGATTTTTCCCCTGTGCTGGAAATCCAGGAACATCATTATTCATGACAAGCTGGGCTCGTCATCAGTGTAGCAGGAGGCTACTGCATGACGAGCCCAGCTCGTCATGAGCGTGGAAGGGGTTAAGATGTTCTTTGTATCTTGGAGATACGTAGGCATTTCTTTAACTAGTGGTCGCAAAAAATGATCCACAAAAGTGGATAATGGTTCCAGCAAAGAATGTGTTCCCCAGATAATAGGCCTTCCGGGTTGTGGCCTTTGTACTTTATGGATCTTCGGTAAAGCGTAAAATGAAGGCATCACCGTGTTTGGAGTAGCAAGAAAAGAGGCCTCTTGTGCTGTCACCCAACCTTCATTCTTGGCTTCTTCCACAAGTTCCCCAGTTTCTTTGCTTAATCTTTCTGTGGGGTCAGTTGTTAACTGTTGGTAAAATCGGGTATCAGTAAGTTGCCTGAGGCACTCGCGGCGGTTGTCAACGGTGTTCTTTATGACTATTGCACCGCCCTTGTCAGTCGGTTTTATAATGATCGATGGATTCTTTGAAAGTGATTCAAGAGCTTTCTTTTCTCTTCATGGAAGGTTCTGGAATTGATGATTAGATGTTGTATCAATCATTGAAATGTCATGTTTGACTGCTTTTTCGAAAGTCAAAACTTGGTCAGGAACCGAGTGACTAGGTGGACTAAAGGTAGACTTCAATTTAAGGCCACTGTTGATGTCTTCAGTATCACGAGTGGTGTTGTCTCCATCTTTGTTTTAAAAAAAGAAATGTAGACGTATCTTCCTAAAAAATTGAGCTAACTCACACTGAATGAGGAAAGGGTCCCCATTATTGGTAGGGACGAAACCTAGTCCTCAGTTAAGTACCATTTTTTCATCACTTGTCAGCGTATGGTCACTCAGATTCACCACTAATTTATCATCTCTGTGCTGGTCCCTGGTTGTTGCTGGACACCTTTCCTTGCCCTGTGCATGATCTGGGGCGATGGAGGTGGACTCCAATGTACCTGCGCCTGCTGCCCTCTCCTCTGTCCGTGGGATCGCCCTCGGCCTTGGCCTAAAAAAGGCTGATTTGGGTAGAATTGAGGCCAGGGATTGTACGGTGCTTGATGGCTACCTTCAGATCCTCAAAAAGTGCACCCAAAGTAGCAGGAATTATAATGAGTTTCTCCAAGATGGGTGAGCATGTGCAGGTAGGTGTTATCTCCATGGTGTCCTCTTGATTCCTTATGATGAGCTTGTTCAGGTCGGTGATTTTCCCATCGATGTCGGGTATGTGCAATGTCAGCATGTTCAATAGTGCAACCTGTATATCCATTTTAGCTGAGTGGTAGTTCATTGTGTCTACCATTGGTTGAAGAGATCTCAGCATAGGGGACCACACCTAGTTGTTTTGAGCTCTCTCTTGTTCAGCTTTCTGGGGTTGTGCCCTAGATGGTGTTGAAGCTTCTCGTTCTTTGGTCTACTACAGAGTGATCCTGATATCTATTCTATCAGGATGATTCAGGCCATCCTCTTCCCAGTCTGCAGTCATACTAGGGGGATCATCTTCTGGCTTTGGTGTCCCACTTGCTGGGCTGACCCTGTCAGTATCATCTGACATTTTCTGATGGTAATCTAAGGAATAGGGGGTCAAGTTTAATGATAAGTGCTGACTTTGAGAGCTTGCAAGTTTATGGACTACTATGGGACTTAAAGGCACAGGCAACCCTGCAATGTTTTTGATGCTTGAGAAGATGGCAGCGCTTGCTTATTTCAGCAGCTGGAACCTTGCTGTGATTTTTGGTTGACTACTGGAGTGTGCCTCCGTTCAGTTATCCTGATGTGTTGTGGTATGTTTATTCCAGAGGAATGGAGACCCTCTGACCTTTCCCAACCATCATATTGATCGGTATGGTGCAGGGGGCAAGATGTTTTATGGTGTTTCATCCTTGCTTGCAGTAGCACCGGTACTCTGCCCAACCTTTGCACATCCTGCCCTTTTGTACCATCCTTTAACACCACTGCCCCACCACGTTCACCGCCGGCCACCTTGGCTTGATGGACCACTGCTCCAGGCCGAATCAGGTTGGACCTGGCAAGCCTGAGACGCAGCTGGGGGGATTCATAAACAGACTGGAAGGAAGGTCTCCAAGTGCCTCACCTCTACCTCTGGAGGTTCAACCTCCAATTCCCTACTGCAGCGTAGCATGCCTCGCCTTCAGCCCTTGCCCTCAGTACTGGCTGTCTGTCTAGAAAGCTGCAATGGTACCGTGGACTTCTGTGAGGCCTCTGGGGGTCGCAATCTCTGAGAGCAGATGAGCGGCGGGCTCCTCTTAGCGCAGGACGTACCCGCAGGACTAGGTGAGCCTCTTCTTCCCTCAAGTACCACCAGTGATGATGACTTTGCCTGATGCTCACTGCCCACCTCCACTATCTTTCTGTCCTGGGCTACCTCTGCCTACCTCTGCCTTAGCCCCTTTACTGCCCAACAAGCTTCCGGCTTCATCCATGTCTCCTCACTGTCTCGCGTCACAGCCTACACTCAGCTGCTCAGCTGGTCAGCTTCTCTTGGCTGTTTGTTCGTGCTTCCATCCACCGACCACAACAGACCTCAAAATGACCATCCAGTAATGTGTTCTTTGGACCAGCGCATGGGTTGCGAAGGCTTCTGTAATATTTACAAAGCCATGCAGGTGTTGATTTGCGCCGCCTTGTCTGGCTTTGTAAAGAAATGTAACACAACGCAGCTGCTTGTGCTGCGTTACACATTTCTAGCATTTCTAGCTGGGGGGCATTCCAGTGGGCAAGCAGGAGTGTTGCCATGCATTCACCCATGGATATTGGTGATTTCCTATATCTACTAATGCTAGTAAACCTGGCAATGCGACACAATACTAGACTTACCTCAGTGAGGCATAGCAAGTTATTTCTTCCTTCCACGTGTGCCACACTCTGTCGCACATTTAGAAAGAGGAATATGCCTCTAAAAAAAAATTCTGTGCAGAAGTGTACCACTTCTTTCACAAAAACAATCCTGCTCGTAACTCAGGCATCTTTGCACCATGGTGCAAGGGTGCCTGTATTGGCTCTAAGCAGCATACAGTGCGTTTGCACAGGGAGAGAGCAAAAATACTCCATATCTTTGTAAGCAAATAGAATTTACCTCTTTTATTCACGCAATGCAATGCAGCAACTTTGCTTGCTGCCCTGCATTGCTTGAAAGATTAGTAAATATGCCCTTAAGGAGCAGGTCTATGAAATCCTTCAAATTGTAAATTTGTGTCGTTATCATGGCATCTGTTTTATTTAATTGTGTAGAAAGGCTATGGCCCTGAGGTCCCTGGTTGTGTATGACACTTCCATATAACTCTTCTAAGCAATGGAAAACCTTCATTTGGGGGTAGTGGGTCTAAATTCCAGTTTGCCTTCTTAAATGTAGGACATTGAATAGGCCTTGTTGGTCTTTGGCAGCAAAGTGGTGATTTGGGTACATGGCCTAATCACAGCCAAATATGTTGGTGCAGCATTTGTAATTATGGGACAGTATTCTGCAGGCTGTGTGTTTTGGTCACTTGTTATCTTATGCATTCTCCCAACAGTCTTAATGTTCCCTGCTGCTTCATCAGTGAGTGAGGTCATTGTATGTTTGAAATGTTGAGAGTGTTTGTGCTTGGATGAGTGAACAGTTGGGGTGGAAGGGCTGAGCATCAGTATGCTGCTCCTAGTGGGGCTTTATCTGTAACCTACAACTAAGCTAATAAACCTACTTCTTTTATAACCTACGTGTATCCACCTTTGTTTTTTTGTAACACTGGTGACGAGCAGAAAAGAAACGACCCGTGAGGAACAAAAGACTAAGAAAAAACTAGTGGAAAGGCTGAAGAAATGACAAAGATTTAAATGAAAAAGAAATTGAATCCTGCGAGGAAGAAAAAGCCCTGGAAGCCCCACCAGTGTCTATTACATGTGAGAGCCTACAGACAGCCCTTGTATGAAAGGCGTTTTGGAAGATTGTGTAACTAGCCCTGACAAGGTTGTAGTTTAGAGTTGGCAGCAAGTGAACTAGCAGTGTTTAATTAAAGGAACTGGCAGCAATACATTTGAAATTAATTTGAAGTGAGCTGCCAGAAATGGCGGTGAGGGGGATCAGTCACTTTGATGGCTGAATTTCAGTTTATTAGTTTACACTGCAAGTGACACTAATGACCAGTTTCATTTGGCAAGTGAACGTTTTATCCTGACTCGTAGGTGCGCAGTGAGTGAATTGTAGCCCTTACCCTGAAATTGGATACTGTTGGTAGAGCAAGCGTTGGTGCTGCCTTTAAAAAGAGGATGTGGCTGCTGTGTACTTATCCCTAGGTGTGTGTAAAGTGCAGTGGGAGTCAGAGGAGCCGCGAGGCGCTGTGAAGCCATGAGCGTAGAAGCCAAAGGTGGTGGGAGCAGTCACATCAGCATTCTTTCGCATTTGCTGAAGACGTGCATGATGGAGCATTTTGCAGCTGAATGCGACTTTGTGACATTGCTGGCAAAGGGAAAAAAGACTAGACCGTGAATGGCATCAGGAGATGGGCGTGTAAAGCTCACGTAGTCCTGAGGCTGCATTGCGTGGCTGGGCGTTTTGGAATTGTGTGACAGCATGTATCATTGGAGACGCACAGCTGTGGAGAGCGTATCTCTGTGATCGTCTCAGTAGAAGTAACCCTGTGGACATTATTTTCTGTGTTTGCGATACCCGGATTTAAGTAAAGTTCGGCTCATGGAGCTAGGAAGAGTGAATTTCAAGTTTTAAGGAAGAATACAAAATTTTCCAGCTATCGCGACAAGAATTTTAGATTATATTAAGGACACGGAGGCGAGAATTATACTTTCTCAATTTCTTTACTGACTCAACAGCAGCCAATTAAAAGTAAATTACACAAAGTAAAAACATCATTTCCCATGAGGCTTTGAACCACGCCTCCCCAAACAGCCAATGGCAACATGTCAAAGTGTACAAAATAGAGAGACACCATCTTGGCTTCCTCTTTCTTTGAGAAACCAGTCCATAATGTCTGAATGGAAAAAATCCAGTTCCAACTCTCAACGGAGAGACTAACAGTTTAATTCCATTCTCAACAGAGAATGTAGTCCAAAAGTCCTGTGATCAACATCCAACTTCCCACCCAGAGGTGATCCTTCTTCAGCCGGAGCAGCACATCAGTTCTTATCAGAATTGTTTCCTGAAAATAAAAACAAGTTTGAAAATAGGGAACCCACAATATTTGAGTCATTTAGGGTGGGCATGTAACAATTTTATGATTATAACCATCAAACAACATAACAGTTGACATAAACTGTCCCAAAGGGTGGGATAATCCTCGCCTCCTTGTCCTTAATAGAATCTAAAATTCTTTTTGCGATAGCTGGAAAATGTTGTATTCTATGTCAGGACCGGAGGCTTCTGATTATGCTGGTTCAAAGCCCATCAATAACAACAGAAGAAACATGAGAGATAGGCTTGTAATAAAACACTTTAAACATTGAATCAGTAGACCAGTCAGCTGCCTTCAGGATATCCTCTAATTGAGACCAACATGTAAGCCTTAGAGGCCATAGCTCCTCTAGCAGAGTGAGCCCAATAAACCGTGATATCAATGCCAGCTTCTGACATCACCCATCTGACCCACCTAGCTAAGGTGGCTTCTGAGACCCGTCTGAAAGGTTTCTGAATTGCTAATAGCAACTGAATTGCTAATAGGAACTGACCCAACGGATCAGACCTGTGTGCAAGAGTGCGTTCTTCATAACATTTCAAACATTTCAAAACACATAATTTATTATTATGAGGGAAAGCAGGATACTCGACCAAACGTGACATTGTTTTTGTCATTCTCGTGATGATGAAAGAGACATCCTGTGGAGAAAACATTCTGCCTGCTAAATCTAGAGCACACACATCCGACACTCTGCGACAGGAGATTAAACATAACAGCATGGGGAGCTTGGCAGATAACTGTTTCAAGGAAAAGTATTTATTATTTGGCCAAGACTCCAGTAGTGAGAGAACCTTAGAAACATCCTATGATGTGGGACGAGGGGGGTTAGCCACCCTGATACCTTTAAGTAACTTACATACCAGGGGATGCATCCCCACCAATTTACCATCAATAGAATCATGACCTGCTGAAATCGCAGGCCTGAAGTTGTTAACCGACCTGTAGGAAAGGCCTGATTCTGCACACTCAGACAGAAAGTTCAAAATCTCTGTTACATCTAATCCGACAGGATTCACCTGCCATTGTAGGCACCAACCCACCCATCGCAAAGGCCTTCAATGCTCTCATGTCTCCTGAGAACCTCCACACCATGAGAGGTAGTTGGTTCTGCAGGGCCAGCGGATGACAAGCTCCCACTGGGTCCTGGAGAAGCGTCGGGGATATTGGAAGCTGAAAAGGAAGATCCACAGACAACACCAATAGTGTGGGAAACCAGGACAGAGTCTTCAACACTATTGAGGCCGCCTGACGACGGACCAGGGCCGCCACTCTCGGGATCCAGGCAAAAGGAGGAAACGCATAATTCCTCTGTCACCAATGTTGAAGAAACGTATCCGTTCCCATCGCCATCTGGTCCGGTCTCCAGCTGAAGAAAAACGGGAGATGAGCATTGAGGCGAGAGGCAAAGAGGTCTACCTTGCAGGGGCCTTGCATATTCATGATCTCCGCAAACAGCGTGGGGTGAAGCCTCCAGTCGCTGTAGTCCCTGAGGAACCTGGAGGTCCATTCCGCCACTTGGTTGAGTTTGCCCGATATGACAGTGATCTTGTGATCTAGGAAGAAGTGCCAGAACTCCTTCAATATGTTGACCAACATACAAGACTTCGTTCCCCCCAGACGGTTGTTATATTTAACCGCCGACACATTGTTCATCTGGAGGAGGATGCAACAATCGCTCTTCAGAGGGGAGATTGACCTTATCGCAAATGATCCTGCTAGTAACTCGAGACAGTTGTTGTGCAACTTTAACTCGTCGGCAGACCAGTGTCCACCTGTGGCAAAGTCTCCACATCAAGCGCCCCAGCGGCTGGCGTCGGACTCGACAATGACGTCTGGGGAAGTGCCAAAAATCGCCCTTCCATTCCAGGCCGCCATGTGCTCCAGCCACCAAAGAAGCTCTTCTCGAGCGTCTGGAGACCAAGGAATGAGATGATCGTAATGAAAATTCTTCTGTATGTAATAAATCTTGAGGCACTGAAGGGCCCGATAGTGTAGACTGCCTGGGAAGATGGCTTGGATGGAGGAGGCCAGGAGGCCCACTATTCTGGCCAAAACCCTCAATGAAATAATTTGCTTGGCCAGAGTGGATTTGATTTGCCTTTTAATAGATCTGATCTTGGTCAGTGGGAGGAGCAGTTGCACAGAGACTGAATTTATCTGGAAACCCAGGAAGTCTATCTGTTGGCTTGGAATTATCATAGACTTTTTGAAATTTATGACGAAGCCGAGGTCCTGTAATAGGGACATCGTCCACTTCAAGTGAGTGCGAAGAAGATTCTGATCTTGAGCCAGAAGTAGAATATCATCTAGGTAGACAATCATGCACAGTCCCATTTCTCGAAGTCGGGAAACTACTGCTTTTAAGAGTTTGGTGAAATCCACGGGGCTGACGACATTCCGAAGGGGGGAGTGCGGTAGCGATACCATTGCTCCTTTCATTGGTACTGCGGACATTTTTGATGAGAGCGGCAAATAGGGACCGTGAGGTAGGCATCCTTCAGGTCTAGGTGGACCATCCAGTCCTGCTCAGAAGATCTCTCAGAAGATGAATGCCTTCCATCTTGAAGTGCCTGTAGATCACAAAGGGATTGAAATCTACGAGATTTTTAGTACCAGCCTCTGACCTCCTCCTTTCTTTTGCACCAGGAAGACGTTGCTGCAAAATCCTCAAGGAATGAAGGATCCTATGGCAATAGCCCTCTTGGACAAAAGCTCTTGAAGTTCGGGGTCTATAAAAATCTGTTCTTGAAGGGAAATAATGAGAGAACGGGAAGGAGACATCTGACACAAGGAACCCAGAAGTTCTATCTGATAACCCTGAATAGCTTGAAGAATCCACACATCGGTGGTCAGGTGAGTCCAATTTACAACAAAATGCAACAATCTACCCATTAGGGGAATTTTTGGGCACATAGGACTAACCAGAAGACTGGGAATCAAATTTTTTGTATCCTCGGTTAACACCTCTGTTGAAGCGGCCCCTGTAGCCTCGAGACCTGGAGGGATAGAAGCCGGCCTGCTCCGGGTCTTGGGTGTAACCCCTGCATCTAGGAGCGAAACCTCTCTGACGACTGGGATTGGTGTAGCGGCCGGTCGAGCATCCTCTGCCACGCCCCTACTAGAGACCTGATGAAAAACTCTCTTCAACGAGGACTGTGATTTATCCAGTGAGGCCAAAAAGTTGTCCTTCCGCTAGCGGGACCGGTTCAGACAAGGCCAACTCCACCAATTGCGGATCAATTCTAAGCAAGACAGATTTGCGCCGTTCTGAGGCCAAGGTGCAGTTAGCGTTACCCAGTATACAGATTGCTCTTTGAGCCCATTCTGCCAAGACTTCCAGGTGAATAGCGGCCCCAGTTTCTTTGCGCTTCCAGGGCTATCTCCAGAATTTTGGCCAGAGGGCCGGCAAGGTCTAGCACTTTATCTAGACATGCCCGAAGGGCGCGGTCGATCCCTTTCTTTGGATCTTTTTTGAACTTCTTGAAGAAGGTGGTCATGGATGTGTCTATGTCCGGGCTAACCGCCACCTTATGAGCTAAATCTGGGCGGGGACATTGGGATTTAAGGAGAGTCCTCACACCTTTATCAAAACTTTTACGTAAGTGTGTCTGCATGTATTCTGCAACAGCAGGGGGTGGGAGCCAATCAGAGGAACGGGGTGTACAATATCGGAGGGATTGAACATGAAGGGGGAGGGCTGGACAGGGAAAGAGGAGTGCTTGCGCTTCTTGGCACATTTGCGAGGCCTAGACTCCTGAGATGAGTCTGTGTTGGTGCCTGTATCGGTAGTGGTATCCGGGATATGGATGGGGAGGAAGCTGGAGGAGGGAGGATCGGGGCGCCATCCTGAGCCTGCTCTTTGGACTTGTAGAGCTTAGAGTAAGTGTGCACATGGGGCCAGGGAAGACCAGGGGGCTCTGGTGGGGGAAGGGGTGCTGGGACAGATGAAGGCCCCGAGGGGGCAGGGTTGGGGGGAACAAGAAGATCCGATTTCTGGGTTAAATGTAGCAAGGCGGAGGAGAGCGCCTTGTCCAGTTTAGCATCCAGCTTTTTGTCAATAATGTCCTCCATAGATTCATCATAATAATATTCATCATCCCCCTGGTCATCACACACAGCAACCTCCTCTTGGTAGAACTCGCAGTCTGCCATGCTTTAGGTGAATATGAGTAATATTCAATCAAAATTCCCCAGTGGGAAGCACAATAATCAGCCCGAACTTTAGCAAGATAGTGCGTCAGATGGGAGCAGTGCCAGGGCAAAGGAGCCAATGAAACAAATCACACAAAAAATAATGCAAAGCACAGGACTAATGGTGGGAGTGAAACCCCCCACCTGCCAGCACAGAGCAGGGGTGCCACAAATTAATTTCCTGTGCACCTGGAAGCTGAAGGGTTAATGATCCTTAAACTGTGAGCATAAGCGCTGCATTATCTGAGAAAAAGGGCCCTTTAAATGCTCCAGAGCCTGCTGCGTATGTCCCCGATTCAGCCACTGGAGTCAAGCTATCCTGGCTGATGACGGCTGATAGCCAGAAACCGGTCCTAGGATGCTTGATTCCGGTCCAGGGAAGACATGGCTTGGCAGTTCGGGCTGGACTGCTCCCATGAGGCACAGGATCAAGGCTGATTTGCATATGGCCATGTCTGAACTAGGGTGTTGTGGTGAGCAAAAAAACGATGGATTTAGGCCCAGATCTCTGTACTGGGGTGAATGTATAACATTGTTCTGCATTCTGTCCATCAACTGTTGTTTTTGCATTTGTCACCCCGAGTTGGACAGGTATGCTCAGACGTGAGTCCGGTGCTCTCCACGCCACTGGAGTCAAGCTACCCTGGCTGAAGACGGCTGATAGCCAGAAACCGGTCCTAGGATGCTTGATTCTGGTCCAGGGAAGACATAGCTTGGCAGGACGGGCTGGACTGTTCCCATGAGGCACAGGGTCAAGGCTGATTTGCATATGGCCATGTCTGAACTCGGGTGGTGTGGTGAGCAAGGAGGAGCCAGCAGCGCTGGTGGCAGCGGTAGGGGCACAAAGGGGGCTGAAACCTAAAGCTCAACACCCGCTCTTGAAAGCGGGACGAAATTACTGTGGAAAGTGTGCGCCTGAAGCGGAGCGTTAAAACGCCCGACAGAGAGCTAATATTGCGCTGCACAACGTGAAACGGCCAGTAAGCATCAAACAATAGCAAACACAGCATGTATAAGCCCAAATAGCATCAATTAGAGATAGCAATATTAAAACAGCAATCAATGCACAGTGGCAACGTAGGCAGAATAGAGATACAATTATCTTGACTGCGGAGCAGCAAAGAAAGAGGAAGCCAATACGGTGTCTCTCTATTTTGTACACTTTGACATGTTGCCATTGGCTGTTTGAGGAGACGTGGTTCAAAGCCTCATGGGAAATTATGTTTTTACTTTGTGCAGTTTACTTTTAATTGGCTGCTGTTGAGTCAGTAAAGAAATTGAGAAAGCATAATCAGAAGCCTCCGGTCCTGATATAGAACCATTATCGCGCCACAACTACCTCATACTGGGCCAGTCGAGGCACAGGCATTTCAATATGTGGGTGGAGGTTGGTGCGTGGGTCGGTATGCAACGTTTACCACGCAATTTTTACAACGCACTACCATTACAACGAAACTTTTACAACGCAAAAACATTTACAACGCATACCTCTACAACGCATGTTTTTACAACGCAGATACCTTTACAACGCATACCATTACAACGTAAGTATTGGTAAATATATAATTATTTTTAAAATGTTATATGTTTGGGTTTTTGGGTAAAGGGGTATTTTTAGGGTTCAGGGTCAGTTTTCAGTTTTTGGGTAAAGGGGTATTTTTAGGGTTCAGGGTCAGTTTTCAGTTTTTGGGTAAAGGGGTATTTTTAGGGTTCAGGGTCAGTTTTTAGTTTTTGGGTAAAGGGGTATTTTTAGGGTTCAGGGTCAGTTTTTGGGTTTTTGGGTAAAGGGGTATTTTTAGGGTTCAGGGTTAGCTTTTAGTTTTTGGGTAAAGGGGTATTTTTAGGGTTCAGGGTCACTTTTTAGTTTTTAGGTAAAGGGGTATTTTTAGGGTTCAGGGTCAGTTTTGGGTTTTTGGGTAAAGGGGTATTTTTTATAAATAAAATACAATTACATTTAAATTAAATTAATTAAATAAAATTAAATTAAATTAAATTATATTACAATATTTTTAATTAATTTAAATTAAAAAAATTATTATATACTTACCAATACTTACGTTGTAATGGTATGCGTTGTAAAGGTATATGCGTTGTAAAATCTTGCGTTGTAAAGGTATGCGTTGTAAAAGTTTTTGCGTTGTAAAAGTTTCGTTGTAATGGTATGCGTTGTAAAAGTATGCGTTGTAACGTCATACATCCGCGTGGGTCACATAGCCGCACTATTCCTGCTGGCAAGTTCTGCATGACTTGACTTGAAATATAAAGCGCGGTTGACTATTGCAATAGCTGCATGCCTGTAAAGTTTTTGCTAATCATGCATTGGTGCAACAGTGAAACTTTGTGGATTATGTACAGCTAAAGAAACTGTAGGATTTCCCTGTGAGTTTCATGCCAGTTGAATGTGAAGTGTGAACATGCGCGAGAGCAGCTCATTCTGGAGCTCTTATGAAGGCGCTAAACTGCTGATCCTCTAGTGGCAATTGTGGAGGGACTGTACTGTTCTGGGTGGTCTTATTGTTAGTATTCTGGGTTAGGTGTCAGGTGAGAGTTCGCTCACCGGTCATGTTGTGCAGAGTGTAAGTTGAGTGTCATGTTGGTCCTGAAGTGTAACCGTGTTTGGTTGAGTGATATGTTGGTCCTGAAGTGTGACCATGTTTTTGACTAAGGGGTTAAGGATGAAGGGGCAGTTTCTTAAGCCCGGAGTTATGGAGTTGACCATCCTTCCTAAGGGGTTTAAGGTGTAGGGGCAATGTGTTAAGGCCAGAGGGTAGAGTTGACCTTCCTTCCTAAGGACTTTAGGATGAAGGGGCAACATGTTTAGCCCAATCTTTTAGCTGGTGTGTTTAATACCCCAGTGATATATGTCAATCCTTCCTAAGTGGTTAAGGATGTGGGGGCAGTGTGTACTTAGCCCAATGTTTAAGGAGTGTGTTTTAGACCCCTGTATTATGTGTTAATCATTCCCACTGGGGTTAAGGATGAGGGGGCAGTGTGTTAAGCCCATTGTTAAGGGGGTACGTTGTTACATCCCAATGCAGTTGACGGTAGGTGAAACCCTGGTCCTTTTTAAGTGTATGGTGATGAGGGTACGTGGTTACACCCCAGTAGAGTGTGGATGAAGCCCTATTCCTGTTTGAGTGTTGTATTATGGAGGTTAACAGGCTGGTCCTGTTATAGTGTGTGTGATGTGGAGGGGAACGGGTAGCTGGTGTTCCCTGTTGAATGAGCAGAGAAGTTCTGGGTTATCAGTAGACTTGTGTTGTAAATTTGTGGGATGTATTGATTGCCTGTGTTTTTACCGTTTTGGAGCATTGAAGTTATGCAGAGAGTGTTTGTTTAGCCTTCTCTTGTTTATTTAGCTGGGGTGGAATTTATAGTTTTGTAGGACGTTTGCTGGGGGATGTTTTGCCGTCTTTGGCCCTGCTGAATTTTCTATTGTTTTCATAAGAGGGAAGATGTGTTGTGGCCTCTTGCTATATTATGCATTCTCCCCACAGCCTTAATGTTCCCTGCTGCTCAGCCAGTGCTGAAAGTGTTTGTGCTTGGATGAGTGGACAGTTGGAGTGGTAGGGCTGAGCAGCAGGATGCTGCTCCTGTTGGGGCTTTATCTTTAACTACAATTACGCTAATAAACCGACTTCTTTTATAACCTACGAGTATCCATCTTTCATTCTAACACTGTGCTTTCTTGGAATGGGTTGTGCCTTGGTAGCATTTGGAACCACAGTTCCCAGTAACTGAGTTTTCCACCATTGTGCCGCAAAATTTAGGATGAAGAAACTACAGTGAAAAGGTATACATATCATTCTGAAAAAGCAGTAGCAGAAGTTTAAAAAAAGGAGCAATACTGCTCATTATGACTCTGTGGAGTTTCTGCCACATTCCGAAAAATTCATTTTCTTCACCTGAGTGAAGGATTTCAATTTGCTGCTGAGAAAGTCATTGACATCCGAAGGAGTTCCTTCTTACTTTTTAAAATGTTCTCTTAATTTAACAACTGGACAACACAGCCTTCTGCAGTTCATCTTAGGCCATAGTCATATTACACTCAGAGGCACATTTCGATACTTTTTTGTTTAATACTCCTGAACATAATTTGAGCGATGTGGTCCATCTTTTCGTATACAGAGTTCTCTATTTTGCTGCTGAAGATTATCCTGACGCAGACAGTGTTCCATTTTGCCCTCTCAGGGCTTCATCCGTCTCTCCCTATTTTAGTAGTAGTAGTATAGTCAACCTATTTAGAATTGATGATCTGTGCTGCAAGAGACAAGGCCACTATACATTTCTGGTAGGATCTGACACCTGAGAAAGGGAAATTGCATGCAAATTATGCTCACTTTCAACCATCACCTGGTGCGCAAACTGACTTTTTGCTGCTCGAAATTGTGGAAGAAACGTTCGCCGTCTGGCACAATTTGTTTATGTTTATGTTTATGTGTTTATGTGGGGATACTTATATAGCGCACTGTCGCTCCAAGGAGCATCCTGGCGCTCCGGCTCCATTACTGATAAGATGGTATACTTTTACTAATTGTCGATGTTTTATACACAGAAAGATCAGACAAGTGATTTGCAAACTGATTCGGCTAGCCCGTAGATCCATGTTTTAAGGGATTTTTTAAATGTCTGTTCAGAAGTAATTGTGCGAAGGTGAGAGGGCAGTTTATTCAATGCTTTGGCTCCTATGACTGCCAGAGATTTTCCTCCCTTTGTGGCCAGTCTAAACTTGGGGACAGTCATCAAGTTGGCAGTAGCTGACCTAAGTTCTCTTGTAGGATGGTATCTGTTGAACTTGTTATACAGATATTGTGGGCCACGCTTGTGAAAAGCCCTAAAGGTCATCACAAGGACTTTGAACAGAATGCGCTTCTGAATAGGGAGCCAGTGCAGCATGTCCAAAGCGGACGATGCTGATGATTTTCTGGGCCACCTTAGAACCAGCCGCGCCACCGAATTCTGTACCATCTGCAGTCTGTGCAGGGTAGATTTTGCCACCCCTGCATACAGACTGTTACAGTAATCTATTCTTGATGTGATCAATGCAATTGCTACAGTACGGCGGGCTGATAGAGGCAGAAAATCAAAAAAAATTCTGAGGCCTTTTATGATATTAAAACATAGGCCGGCAACTTCTCTAGTTTGTTGTTTAAATGAGAGCATCTCATCGAATTTTATTCCCAAATTTCGTGTTGCACTAATGGTGTTTGGCATCAGATGGCCAACAGGTGTGCGGGGAGAAAAGGTTGTTTTTTCCAAATGGTAAAATCTCTGTTTTAGCAGAGTTGCATTTGAGATGAGTGTTATGCATCCATTTGAAAGTCGCAGTCAGACACTCTTTCAGAACCTGTTCGGCTTTTTCTGAGTTTTCATCCAGAACAAGGATTAATTGAGTGTCGTCTGCGTAAGCTATGGTACTGATGTCATAGGAAGCAATAAGGTTGATCAGGGGAGCCATATATAGATTAAACAAGGTAGGGCTCAAATTTGAGCCCTGGGGCACCCCTGAACCAATCTTCTTCTCTTCCGAGTGGAATTGTCCAAGCGTGGTTATCTGTCTTCTGTGCAACAGAAAGTTTTTAAACCATTTTAACACGGTGCCCCCTATGCCTGCCTTGATTAGGCGATGTAATAAGATGGCATGGGACACCGTGTCAAATGCTGCAGATAGATCTAGGAGGATTAAAACTGCCCTCTTACCTAGATCCAGTGCAGCTCTTATGGTTTCCGTAGTTGACAGAAGTGCCGATTCTGTGGAATGGCTTGCTCTAAACCCTGCCTGGTTTGGATGAAGGATGTTATTTTCTTCCAGGAATGCTGAAAGCTGCTTATTTTGTCCACCCTAAGCGTGGAAGGGTATACTCAGATGTGAGTCCCTTGCTCATTGCACCATCAGGATTCAAGCAAGCCGGGCCGATGACGCCTGAAATGGCAGAAACCGGTCCCCGGAAGCTTGTTTCCTTCCCAGTGTAAGAATTGGCTTGGTAGTTTGGTTTGCCCTGTTCCCATCATGCACTGGGACAGGAACAGACTAATTTGCATATAGCCAGGTTCTGAACTTTTAGCAGTGAGCTAAAAAACGGTGTTGGATCTAGCCCTGATCTTTAGACTGGGTGAGAGTATTCTGCTTAATTCAGAAACTCTGTCCATCACCACCCCTTGTTGTTAAATATTTTGTCCACCCTAAGCGTGGAAGGGTATACTCAGATGTGAGTCCCTTGCTCATTGCACCATCAGGATTCAAGCAAGCCGGGCCGATGACGCCTGATATGGCAGAAACCGGTCCCTGGAAGCTTGTTTCCTTCCCAGTGTAAGAATTGGCTTGGTAGTTTGGTTTGCCCTGTTCCCATCATGACTGGGACAGGAACAGACTAATTTGCATATAGCCAGGTTCTGAACTGGGATGGTGCAGTGAGCTAAAAAACGGTGTTGGATCTAGCCCTGATCTTTAGACTGGGTGAGAGTATTCTGCTTAATTCAGAAACTCTGTCCATCACCACCCCTTGTTGTTAAATAGAAAGCTGCTTATTTATTTATTTATTTATTTATGGTTTTTGTAAAGCGCGACACTCGTCCCAAGGGACATCACGGCGCTGTAAATCAAAGGAAACTGCTGAGGACTGAATTGGGGAGTTAGTTTTTGGGGAAAAGGTGAGTTTTAAGTTTTAGGCGGAATTGAAGGTAGTTTGTGGTGAGTCTGAGGTCTGCAGGTAGCTCATTCCATCTTTTGGCAGCCAGGTATGAGAAGGCGCGACCGCCAGTTCGCGCATTGTAGATGCGTTTGGATTTAGCCAGCGCCAGGTGGTTTGATCTTAGGTTCCTGCTGGGAATGTAAAACTCAATTTTCTCTTGAAGAATGAGGGGGCCCGTTTTATGAAGAGCTCTGTGTGCATGACAGAGTAGTTTGAAGGTGGCCCTCTGACGCATTGGTAGCCAATGGAGTCTTTTGAGACATGCGGATGCCGAGTCTCGCCTGCCTTTGTTACATACCAGTTTGGCCGCCTGGTTTTGGAGGATCTGTAGGCGGGAGAACAGGTGTTCGTTCATCCCTTCGAACAGGGCATTTCCGTAGTCCAGGCGGCTAACTAGAAGGGCTTGAGTGACAGTGCGTCGACAGTCCAGGGGTATCCAGGAAAAGATTTTTGCCAGGAGTTTAAGTATTGCGAATCCCTTGCCCCATAATGAACGGATGTGGTCCTTCATGGACACGACATCGTCCATAATGATGCCGAGATTCCTGGCATGCTGTTTTGGAGTAGGAGCCGATCCCAGTGAGGATGGCCACCATGTGGCATTCCATGTGAGTTTAGCTCCTCCAAACAGAAGTATCTCTGATTTGCCGGCATTTAGCTTTAAGCAATGGGTGCGCATCCAGCTAGCCATTTCAGAGAGACAGCCGTGTAGCTTTTCTTTTGCTGTCTCTGGTCCCTCATCCATTTTCACCATCAGCTGTGTGTCGTCGGCATATGAACATATGCCGATGCCCCACTTTCTTGCAATGTCTGCCAGAGATGATACGTAGACATTAAAGAGAGTGGGGCTCAGTGAGGCCCCTTGTGGGACTCCACAGCTGATGTGGTAGGGTTTTGAGTGGAATTGGCCCATATGGACTGATTGGCTGCGATTGCTGAGAAACGATTTAATCCAGCCCAAAGCTGTGGCTTGCACTCCTTTGCTTAGGAGGATGTTTAAAAGGCGGTTGTGTGACACCGTGTCAAACGCCGCTGACAGGTCGAGCAGTATCAGAGCCACAGATCCCCCTTGATCTGTGATGCATCTCACACTGTCCGACACTGCCAGCAGCGTTGCCTCGGTACTGTTGTTGGCTCTAAAGCCGGTCTGGGTGGGGTCCAGGAGTGAATTCTCCTCCAGATATCTGGACAATTGGGTATTAACCAGTTTTTCCAAAGCCTTGGAGAGGTAGGGGAGCTGGGAGATGGGCCTGTAGTTTTCAGGATTAGTGATGTCGGATCCGGCTTTTTTCAGAAGGGGGATCACGGATGCGTGCTTCCAAGTTTCAGGAAAGGATGCGGAGGTGAGTGACTGGTTAAAAAGTTTGGTAATAAGTGGGCAGAGCGTTGGTGCGATTGCGGAGAACACAAAGTGGGGGCATGGGTCTGCAGGAGAGCCAGATTTGATTGTTTGTAGTACAGATAGTACCTCGGTTTCAGAGACTGGTTGAAAACTTGTTAGGCTTGTTAGATTGCCTGTGTCTTGTTGGGAGTTGCTGTTGTCTGATGCTGGTGAGTTCTTGTCAGGGTTGTTGTGCGAATGAAGGGAGTGTGGGGGGGTGAAGGTGGAATATATTTTGTTAATTTTGTCCATGAAAAAGGTGCTAATGCGGTCGCAGGCCTCAGTTGACGGAGTGAGGGTTTGTGAGGTACTAGAGGGATTGCTGAGTTCCTTTACAATTTTAAACAGTTCTTTTGTGGAGTTTTGGTTATCAAGGATTCGTTGACTAAGGTATGCTTTTTTTGCGGCTCGGATGGCTGAGATGTATTGTTTCCGTTTGGTGACATAGTTAACTCTGGTTTCCGAATCCTTTATTTGTCTCCATCGATGTTCGGTTTTTTGACATTCCCTTTTGAGACTTTTGAGGAGGGGAGTGTACCATTTTTCCCTGGTGGCAGTTTTTTCCCTTATCGCTCGTAGGGGCGCCAATGTGTCTAGTGTTTGGCGAATTCCCGTTTCTAGGAGAGTGACGTTGGTACCGATGGAGGCGTCATCCTTGAGGATGATGTTTGTGTCAGGGAAATGTTTGTGAAAGTTGGAGTCGTTAATGAGTCTCCAGGCTCTGTTGGTGGTGGGTGGAATAAGTTTGGGATTCATGGGTTTACCGGGAAGTTTGAATGAGAAGGATATCATGGAGTGATCAGACCAGGACAGGGGGAGGATATCATTCATAATGGTGGACTCAATATTCGTGAAGAGGAGGTCCAGGGTGTGCCCTGCTGAATGCGTAGGACCCTCGACCCACTGTTTAAGCTGTAGGAGTTCCATGTCGTATTTCAGCTGAGCGGATCCGGGGGCGATCATGCTTTCATAATGGACGTTGAAATCTCCTATGACCATGTAGTTGTTACGTTTTAGGCAGGATGGTAGTAGTTGGTTTAATAATTTGGCACTAACACAGGTTGGTTGTCCTGGGGGGTTATAGACAACAGCACCCGCTAGTATAATAAGGCCCTCTAGAGAAATATTGAATGGTAATGTTTCAAGTTCGGGGTATGTGGTTATTGTTTCCGTGAGACAAGTTAGGTGATCTCTGAAAATCACGGCAACTCCGCCTCCCTTTTTTTTCCCTGGTCTGTTTTGTGTGATTATTTTGTATTTGGAGGGGAGGGCATTAGCTAGATCTGGGGTGCTGGAATCGGTTAGCCAGGTTTCCGTAATAAAAACTAGGTCGGGGGTCATGGATATCAGCATGTCCCAGATGTCCAGTGCATGTTTAGGTAAAGACCTGGCATTAAAATATAAACATTTTAATTCCAGCAGATTGCTAGTGGGGGAAGAGTGATGTAAAATAGCAAGCTGTTCCATGCCGGACCATCGACATGAGCGGCACGAGATAGGGCCATAGGCATGACCAGGGCCCGTTTGGACACATGGGAGAGATCTGGCACCCATGGTGGCGTTGTGAAGAGCTAATAGATCGCTACGTGTGTAGCGAGTAGGTTTGGCCCTGGAAGGGCTTGGTCCTGTAGGGGGTATGGCCCCTGGTCCCGGTCGGTCGCGGACGGGCGCAGACGGGCTTGCCTTAGGCGCGCCTTCGGCGCGCATCCGTCGCGCCCGCTGCGCTCGCCCGCTGCGCGACCGAGCATTACACATATTTTATGGTGTTATGGGTTGTGGACCAGGGGGCGTGGCCTAATAAGGGGCGTGGCCTCCGCTCGTGGCGGGAGGGCGCGAGGGGGTGAACGCGTGTGACGTCAGCGCTGGCTCCGCTGACTACACGGCAGGTCTAACCGGTGAGTAGCTTTAGCAGCACAAGTATTCTGTGACAGTGTAGATTTAAAAGCACAAGTATTCTGTGACAATTTAGTTAAAAATACAAGTTATTTAGTGACACAAGTTATTTACAGTTTAGTAGCCTTACTCCCGGCTTTCCGCCTCAGGAGTCGATCCTTGATCTTTGCTGGGAGCCCTAACGCGGCGCTTTTTATGCGCGAGTGTTTGTTGGGGGCGTGGCCTAATAAGGGGCGTGGCCTCCGCTCGTGGCGGGAGGGCGCGAGGGGGTGAACGCGTGTGACGTCAGCGCTGGCTCCGCTGACTACACGGCAGGTCTAACCGGTGAGTAGCTTTAGCAGCACAAGTATTCTGTGACAGTGTAGATTTAAAAGCACAAGTATTCTGTGACAATTTAGTTAAAAATACAAGTTATTTAGTGACACAAGTTATTTACAGTTTAGTAGCCTTACTCCCGGCTTTCCGCCTCAGGAGTCGATCCTTGATCTTTGCTGGGAGCCCTAACGCGGCGCTTTTTATGCGCGAGTGTTTGTTGGGGGCGTGGCCTAATAAGGGGCGTGGCCTCCGCTCGTGGCGGGAGGGCGCGAGGGGGTGAACGCGTGTGACGTCAGCGCTGGCTCCGCTGACTACACGGCAGGTCTAACCGGTGAGTAGCTTTAGCAGCACAAGTATTCTGTGACAGTGTAGATTTAAAAGCACAAGTATTCTGTGACAATTTAGTTAAAAATACAAGTTATTTAGTGACACAAGTTATTTACAGTTTAGTAGCCTTACTCCCGGCTTTCCGCCTCAGGAGTCGATCCTTGATCTTTGCTGGGAGCCCTAACGCGGCGCTTTTTATGCGCGAGTGTTTGTTGGGGGCGTGGCCTAATAAGGGGCGTGGCCTCCGCTCGTGGCGGGAGGGCGCGAGGGGGTGAACGCGTGTGACGTCAGCGCTGGCTCCGCTGACTACACGGCAGGTCTAACCGGTGAGTAGCTTTAGCAGCACAAGTATTCTGTGACAGTGTAGATTTAAAAGCACAAGTATTCTGTGACAATTTAGTTAAAAATACAAGTTATTTAGTGACACAAGTTATTTACAGTTTAGTAGCCTTACTCCCGGCTTTCCGCCTCAGGAGTCGATCCTTGATCTTTGCTGGGAGCCCTAACGCGGCGCTTTTTATGCGCGAGTGTTTGTTGGGGGCGTGGCCTAATAAGGGGCGTGGCCTCCGCTCGTGGCGGGAGGGCGCGAGGGGGTGAACGCGTGTGACGTCAGCGCTGGCTCCGCTGACTACACGGCAGGTCTAACCGGTGAGTAGCTTTAGCAGCACAAGTATTCTGTGACAGTGTAGATTTAAAAGCACAAGTATTCTGTGACAATTTAGTTAAAAATACAAGTTATTTAGTGACACAAGTTATTTACAGTTTAGTAGCCTTACTCCCGGCTTTCCGCCTCAGGAGTCGATCCTTGATCTTTGCTGGGAGCCCTAACGCGGCGCTTTTTATGCGCGAGTGTTTGTTGGGGGCGTGGCCTAATAAGGGGCGTGGCCTCCGCTCGTGGCGGGAGGGCGCGAGGGGGTGAACGCGTGTGACGTCAGCGCTGGCTCCGCTGACTACACGGCAGGTCTAACCGGTGAGTAGCTTTAGCAGCACAAGTATTCTGTGACAGTGTAGATTTAAAAGCACAAGTATTCTGTGACAATTTAGTTAAAAATACAAGTTATTTAGTGACACAAGTTATTTACAGTTTAGTAGCCTTACTCCCGGCTTTCCTCCTCAGGAGTCGATCCTTGATCTTTGCTGGGAGCCCTAACGCGGCGCTTTTTATGCGCGAGTGTTTGTTGGGGGCGTGGCCTAATAAGGGGCGTGGCCTCCGCTCGTGGCGGGAGGGCGCGAGGGGGTGAACGCGTGTGACGTCAGCGCTGGCTCCGCTGACTACACGGCAGGTCTAACCGGTGAGTAGCTTTAGCAGCACAAGTATTCTGTGACAGTGTAGATTTAAAAGCACAAGTATTCTGTGACTTATTGTGACTTATTAACAAGGGTTTCAGCACATTTACATATGGCAGGGAGTTGAGAAATGGGCCTCAAGTTAGATAAAACTGATGGATCATGCAGGATCTTTTTTTGCAGTGGTTTGACTACTGCGGTTTTCCATGAGGTAGGAACCTCTCCAGTTTGGAGTGATGTATTGAGAATAGCATTAATCACGGGGTTTACTAACTCTTTAATTGCATGAAGCAATGAGGGGGGACAGGGATCAAGTGGCAAGCCAGATTTGTGGCCAGGTTGTAATCCTATTTTATAGCAAATATGTATTTGCATCCAAAACAGGATTCACATGGCCATCCTAATCAGGCCCTTTATGCCTCGTTTGAGATTGGTCAATGAAATGTGTTTATACTTAGTACATATGAATAGGTAATTCAACGTGTGTGTGTTGTTACATACAGATCAATATTGTTATTTACAGACATCAGCCATCCCAAGGTGGGTATGTGGGCATCCCAAAACAGAAATCTGAAAATCACCATTCATACATCCAACTACCCAAAGCTGAACAAACTCATTCATCCTGAGCTTTGAAATCTTTGCTTTCGCTCTGGTGGAACAGGAAATTCACTTTCAAGATTCTGTTTATGACCAAAGCCAGAGTTGCTAATGATCCGCATCCTTGGTTGCATCCTTCGTGTTTATTATGATCCAGCAGCTTTAGAGCAATCTGCAAGCCTCAGTTCAGGCAGACTACTCAGGCGTGCAAACCCATCAAGGATTATGGCAGCAGCTCCTGGAACACAATGAAAGCTGAGCTGAGAGCTTTTCCCCACAGATGTTAAAAAATAGTCATTTTTAATGGGGATCATTTTCACTCACCCAACTCCACCATGAAGGCCAGCACGCTACCAGTTTGCAAATGAGGAAACTCCATTAGGATTTCACTGCATACTTCAGAGGTACTCTGCCACCTCTCAGTTGTGACCGTGGACACGCCAGAGCAATACACAGATCACGGCACATGGCACATGGCATCAAGGCACATGCTGGCACTGTTCAGCACCAACAATAAAACAATAAATGAAGCAAACGATGAGTGTACGAATATTTGACTTTTGAATCTACTAGCATAATTGTGCAAATGTTTTGAATGTTGGGTCCATGTATTGTTCTTTTATGACTGGACTGGTTAATAAATGGCCTGCCACTCATGTTGGAGAAGTAGGCTTTCAGTTTCTCATGTAAGCATTCGGTGACACAATGTAATTCTAGAGGATCTGAAAGCGAAACCGATGCACCTGGAGGAGACCCGAATAGATCTCATCTGCATAATGTGTAGAGGTTTTAAGCCTGCAATTAGGCAAACTCCCCGTGGTTATAATTGTATTGAAAATGTTCAAAGTTTCTGATTTGAAGAATAGAACATTTCGACACATAAAACACCTTGCAGCTGTAAATAGCACCTACAGATGACTGCCACATTTTCTTTAAAGACACCTACCACAATGGAACCTGAGACACTAATACATGATCAAAGGAGTCAGTCGAATATCAGGAAGATTTACACATTCTTTGCATGCAAAATCAAAATAGGAAATTACACTTCATAGAATAAGGCTATAGTTCAGGTCTCATAAATTCTAATCCCATAGTTTACCTTAACACTGAGATTTTTCCATGGTGCACAGACCTTATAAAGTGTGCTGGCATCCCGTTGTAGGCAGATTTCTAATCACAGTTTCGGAATATAATTATGTATTAAATTAACCGACTCACAGAATTGTATGGGGCAGATGCATCATGCATTTTGCTCCTCGCAAATGGATTGAGTCACAGAATACACCCGTTTGCGGTTGCAAAAAATGCATTTCTGATGCAGCAAACCCAATTTTGCGATTCGGTAGGGTTTGCGATTCGCCATTTAGAAGGGGCGTGTTTAGGGCATCCCATCCAAATAGCGAATCCTAACGGTATGCGTGAATGTTTTGTAACCGTGAATGCGGTTGCAAAACATTCTCATATTACCAGCTACTTCAAGTAGGTGGTAACCTATTCGCAAATGGGAAGGGGACCCCTTCCCCTTTGTGTATGTTAGTAAAATCATTTTTAAGAGCAGGCAGTGGTCCCATGGACCACTGCCTGCGCTTAAAAAAAGTGAAGAAAACTTTTTTTTTTTTTTAACACACCTTGTTATCCTTTAAGGAAAACGGGCGGCATTTAAGAAAAAAAGGATTGCTTTATTTAAAAACAATCACATACATGGTGGTCTACTGAGCCCAACAGGCCACCATCCCAGTGATTTTTGCGATTCCTAGGGTGTCGTAGATTGCGACCTACCTCCTTAATATTCATAAGGTAAGTCATTTACGATCCCCTGGGAATTGCTTAAAGTATTAAACACACTTTCATGCATCCACCTTCTCCATTTATTGATAGATTTAGATTGTGATGCTGGAAGAGTCTGTAGGTCAGGGCTCTTAGATAATATTATGAAATAGTTATTCAGATTACACTCTAATTAGCATAAAATGGTCACAGTAGAGTTAAAATCATATGTAAAGAACAGTGTAAATCAATAATGAATACAGTGCCTAATGAGCTATTATCAGACCCTAGAAACAGAATATAACAAATTGGTCAGCAAAATTAAACTCAGAAAGTGCAAATATTAAAATTAGCATAGTCACAAATAAATCTATATGCTCGCTGGTGGAGAGTGTACAAAAGCCGAGCGCTGCAATAAAAAGAGCAGCTCTAATTCAAACTGAAATGGTTTAGCTGCGAACAACCATGTGAAAGCTGTTCTGTGGATTGGTGTGGGTAACTTAACAAAGAGCCAGAGCGTTGGAATCAGAAAATCCTCAATTCTAATGAAGAAGATAAATATTAGAAAGAGCTGAAACATTCTCAACACCATCTTCCGAGCCAAGATTTTTTTTATCTTCTCCAAAGCACTGGAGACATTATGATGTGTGTTACTCATATTAGGCCTGGGAGATGGTGCAGCGCCCCAGCAGGTGAATCAGAGTGTATATCTAAAGATTAATAAAATAGTGGCTTCATCCATGTTTGTGGAACTTCAAAGAAAAAGGTTTTATGTGCCCAAATGACATAGGTATTTATTTGCAGTATTTCCCATTTTAGGAGTGGAACATTTTTTTCTGACTCCTAAAATGTGATTCCAAATGGCTACTGATTTGGTATCCGTAGTGGTTGTGTTGTAAGCGTCCTTTTGAAATACCACATCGGTACTCAATGTATCAATGTTTTGCAACTGAAGTCCGGGGGCAAAACACTTATAGATTTATGAAAGGAGGTGGTAGCCGATTCACAACAGGGATGAGGACCCCTTTGCATCCCTTCCTCTTCGTGAATGTAAATAAAATTATTGTGTAAGAGCAAGCAGTGGCCCAGGAGACCACTGCCACCGGATAACATTTTTTTTTTAAGTAAACTTTTCTTTTTTAAGCCAGTCCGTTTTCCTTTAAGGAAATCGAACTGCATTTAAAAATAAAGTTGCTTCAATAAAAAGCAATTACAGGCATAGTGGTCTGCTGACCCCAGCAGGCCACCATCCCTGTGATGGCCTCCAAATGTAGTGAGTCGGAAATTGCGACCTACCTCATTATTATACATGAGTTAGGTCGGATTCCAACTCACTATGATTCTGAATTTTAAGAACTGACCTATAAGCGCATAGATCAGTACTTGAAATTCTTTAGCCGTCACAAAACTACTGCCTGCAAATTGCAATAAGTATCTTGTGACTGTTGAATCGTACATTTGGCCCCTTGTGCCCTCTTCAGTGTATTTTACATAACTTGAGCTTGGTGTTGGCTGATAATTCTTGGTCTCATGTAAGGCAATACTGATAGGTGAACTCATTTTGTTATGTCAAAATCAACTTCTGGCTAAAACTGGGATTGTGCTGACATCCTGTTTGATGAGTAGTTAGTGGTGAGAAGTGTTGAGGGTACTTCGTGGTTGATAAATGGGGCAGTACAGTAGGGGTTTTAAACAGTTGGAGTTTATCCCTGTAGCATTACTGGGTTGATTCATCTTGGTTCTCAATTTGGATGCAAAGACCGTTTTTTTTTTATTAATGAAGTGTCCAAAACATTTCCCAAGAGGTAGTTTCTCCAGCCCTGCCAAACATGTGGTTCCTCATCTGAATTATAGGTAGGGGATCTACGGCATTTCTGATAGCAGAAACCCAACTGGCTTCTCCATCAAACCTCTCACCAGGGGGCCATGGCTGTCAGTTCACACAGAGGATTACCCCGCTTTATTCATAAAAGGGACCCCATCACTAGATTCCTCCACCCGAGGCTGTTATAGTACAGGGAAATTAAACAATGACCCCCAAAGTTCAGGGCAAATGTCCCTGCACATCAGGGACATTTTTATTATTTTCAAGAAACAAATTCCCAAATTAGGAGATGGATTCTTAAATACAAAAAAAGCCTTTACTAAGTGGACACAACAATCATGGTGCATGCTCATCAATGTTCAGTACCTTCACTGGTGCCACTGCACTGGTGGCTCTGCTGAAGGCATAGACATTTTGTCCTGCCTGGCAGGGATCTCTAAATCTAGCTGGGGATCCTCCACCTAGGAAGGACCTCTTTCAGATCTTAATATCCAACAGAAAAAAACAACAGAACGTACGCCTTGTCTCCATGCTTCTGTGAAAGAACAGCTTCCACACCATAAGTTCTGTCAAAATTCTTTGAAAAACTGCAGCTAAAGTTCCTATCGAAAAGTTATACATTAGTAATTAAATTCCTCTTTTGCTGTAGCAAATGCTTTTAAATGCTTTAGATTTATCCTCCAAAGAAATCTGGTGATCTAATGTGACAAATACCATTGCTTATGTTAAGAATGACTCTACCTAATGCAGATTAATTGAAGAATGATTGTCCTCCTAAACTCTGGTGTTACTACTACGACAATTAATGCCTCGTTTCCAATAACCAGGCTCCTTGAGTGAAAACACAGCAGGTCCCTACTAATTAGGTGGCTCAGTAGGCACAATAATGTCCTATTTACATAAATTGCCCGTCATTTCTTTAAGTTCATTTCCATAAGTTAACAGAATATTCATAACCTTAAGATGGCTCAGACGTGGTGCTTCTTTTAAAAGAATGATATGTCTAAAACCATCCTACTTGCCCTCTATCCCAGAAAGCTCTTCCTTGTATTTATAGTCCCAAGTTCCTCATCAGAACCACTATTTTTCTTTTTTCAACATTTACCTTTTTTTATTCCGTAGTGTACACTGATGGGTATACAGTTGGTCCACTATTACAGCCAATTCAACTAAATATGGCTAGCAAAAAATGCTTCTTTAACAGCGAGATACCCTTTTTCTCCTCTTTTCCTCCCTCTCGGCTGACATTATTCCATAACTATCCTACTTAGTCAAGCCTATGATCTGTGTTACCTCCTGCCTTACATTTGCAGAAAGCAGTCTACAATGGCTCCAGAACTTTTCATGCAACTCCTCTATAAAACTACATTCACATCCTCACCTACACCATTAATTTAAATTTCACAATGGAGAACTCTCAGTTATAACTATCAGAGTCTACCCCATTAGACAAACCCTCTTAGGTCTTGATTGATATACAGTCATGCAATTGAAATTGTTCTTAACAGGGTCATGAAAAGCTCTCCCGAAAATACTTTTTGCGCAGCGTTTGTTGCAAGCTTTATACCAAGAAGGACAACATCTGTAGTTGGCAAGACGTCATATGCTTTGACATTTTAAACAATCATATATATTTTTCCTACCTTTACCATCCATCTATTTTCTGACTCAACCATCAATTCCTCTATCCTAATACATTTTCTGTATGCATTGTCTTGGCAACCACACTCACGTCAGGATTCACTTTGTTGCTAATGCAGGTGTGTCTCAGATTACTATCCCATTGTTACAATATTAACTTTAGCTTGTCATGTAATGTCATATCTGGCCTTTGATATATGTTGGACATCTTTGAAAGCATTTGACCTTGCAATTACATCCATATTCTATCAGTGGTTGCCCTGGAGTTTGTAGAAATGGAAAAGACGGTTATACATTGAACATAGTGAGCAATGTTGTAAGGTGGTCACCTCTGTCTTATAGATCTGCTGCTGTCACAAATTTCCAAGCGGAATAAAATAATTTGAAATCAATGAATTAGCCAATGCTTCCTAAAGGGCTAACAACAACCAAGAATAGTAAATACCAAACTAAAATAGATAAAGTCCCTTGTCCTTAAACACTAATAAACTAATAACATTAAAGCAGTTACCTTTATTTATTTTAGTCGACAACACAGCAAAAGGTGGCAGAAGATGGACACACTAAAACCTTGAGGTGGTTCTCCACTTATGCGACACTGAGATGCTGTCAATAAGAAGAAAAGTGCACATGCTGACACCCACAGGCACACTGTAGTTATATAGAAATGACTACTCTCAAGGCTAAGCTGCCCCCATATTCGTTAATGGCCCATACTGATATCCAGCCCAAAATGTGGCATCGACAGTAAAGTGACATTCCAACCAACAGCATACATGCATCTTGCAGGCATAGGGGAATGCCACATGTGCCTTGACTGGAGTACAAGCATTAGTCATCACCGACTGTTGGGTGAAAGTAAAGATGAATAACCTCTCTAGCTTCTATGTTATTTCGCTCCCAAGTCTGCCCGTACTCCCGCACTCCCTAGAGGGTGTACAGTCACGCAAGGGCAGTCTTGCGTTTAACGTTAAGGTCAAAAGAAATGTACCTGCACTCACGTGGCGGGTTTAAATCCTCATTTGGATTTATTTGCACTTATCACAAATGAGTTTTAGCGGTTCACCTTCCTCAGTGTTGGCGGCCGCTGTGTTCATGCCTCATTTGTTCACAATACATCCTCTCTTTTCATTACAGGTCAGGCAGTTATGGTCACGCCATCTAGGCGTGGTGAGACCTTCTGGCAAATTGCATCAATACTGCGGCTTCCATATTATTTAGAGAGTTACACAATTCGCTCTCTAAGAACATAACATTCATTATTAGTATAAATTATCATTTTTTTGCCATTGCTGCAGTTCACAGCTTATTGTAATAGCATTGCCGCAATAGCTCTCATATTGCTTGCAGTGCGGTGAAACTAGAATTAAACTAACTACACACATCAAAATTAATTCCTCGAGGGGTGCACTGTGTACAATAATCAATTCCCAAAATTAAGCTCTGGATTGGCAATGACAATCTGAACTGATTGATCTCTCACTCATTATTTATTCAGCCCCTTTTGGGCTCATACGATCCACCTTTTTGCCTGTGTTCTCTCTACTTATAAGTGCACCCCTAGTTCCTCCCCAATATTCAGTCCTAATGGTGACTTAGTTACCATATCTAAAATATATCATGATTCCAATATTTGCAACTTTTTTCCCTCTATTGTCTCCTCTTAAGTCTCGTGCTACATGATAAATGCAGAAATATTTAAGTAAATTTCTGTTACTCTGGTGATGAATCTGAAAATGTCTTGCTATAGGGTAGCTCATGTCCCTATTTTAAATCGTCTTATGATGCTCTAGAATGCGTGCTTTCGCTGGATAAATCGGGCTGCCTACATACTTTAAGCCGCACTGGCAGGTTAGACAATAGACCACAAAGGTTGTATTACAGTTCATGAACTTCATCATACGAACCGGGTCTTTTAGATCTTGAATTTTGTACACGTGACCTTCTCGCTATTTGCGCATTGCTTACATCTACCACAGGAATAGAAGCCTGGTATTCTATGTAGGCCTTTCTTCACTCTCACTGGTGGTAGAAAGCTCTCTACCAGCTGATCTTTTATGTAGCGTGTCTTCCTGAATGTCATTGAAGGTAAATCCTGTCCTATCACTAAATCTGATTTCAGTATGCGCCAGTTAGTCTGCATTATTTTCCTTACTCTACTGACCACACTCGAAGTTTGTGATCAGCCTGAAGTTATCCTTCATATTGTTTTTTTTTATTTTGGAACCCTCTCAATAAATCTGTCCTATTCTTCTCTCAGACTCTCTTCATTGCTTTCTTTAAAACTCCACTTTGGTACCCCTCACTTAAAATCTTCATATGCTCTCCTGTGCATCTTTCTGAAAATCTTCATTCCTTGAGCTGTTCCTTTTTATCCACAGTAATTCATCATACAGGATACTGTTCTTCAAGTTAATGGGATGCCTATTCTCAGCATGCAGCACTAAATTCCCTGCCGTGGATTTTCTGAAAAAAGCTGTATGGATCTTGTTATTCTTGACAAATACCCTCACATCCAAAAAGTTGACCTCTGTCGGACTAATCTCACTAGTGAACTTCAACTTCAAATCCTTGCAGTTGAGGTATTGAATATACTCTCTGGCTGACTCCTCCATTCCTCACCAAATCAGAAAGAGATCGTCAATATAGCGTCTCCAACTGACTGTTCTCTTAACCCTTCTGTCACATGTGCCTGACCATACCACCTGCTTATCCCACCAGCCCACGAACAAGTTTGCATAGCTGGGAGTGAAGCAGGTTCCCATGGCCGTTCCCATGACCTGTTTGTACACTTGGTCCTGAAAGATTAACATGTTATTATACAAGCAGAAGTCCACAAATTCAAGCAGCATTTCACTGTGCTCCGTATGTTTCAGGATACAATTTAAAAAAAAGTATCTGATGGCCTTCAGTCCATTCTCGTGTGCTACACTCATATACATACTGGATACATCTAATATCATCATAAGAAAATCTAGTTCCCATACAATTCTTTCAATTTTCTTTAAAAGTCTTTTGTATCCCTCATATATGATAATAGTTCTTCTGATACAAATGGAAATAAGAAGTAGTCCACATATCTGGACATGCTCTCCTTCAAACTGCCAATGGATGAAATTATTGGTCGTCCCGGTAAGTTCGATCAGTTTTTATGTACCTTCGGCAGGTGATAAGGTGTTAGTATTCACAGATGAAGGGATAGATAGGAATTTAGATTCCTCTGTTGATAGCATCCCCCTGTCATAACATTTTGAGAACAGATTTTCATACCTTTTTATATTGTTTGTATATTCCATGATCATGGCTGGTAAATAGTTCTCTCAGTTGTTAAGTTGTTGGTACGTCTCCTTACAATAATTCTCTTTAGTCTGCAGCACTACATTTCAGCCCTTATCTGAGGGATTGATCGCAATTTAATTCATCTGCTCCAAGATTCTTCAGTGCCTGTCTTTGTGCCTAACTGATATTTAACGTGTTCTTCAAATTGTCCTTCTCCTCCCGTAGCTTGAGAAGATCTTGGTTTACTCTGTCTGCGAAGATGTCAATCGCATCAGTTGATGTTTGCGGATAGAATTTCGAAATTGGTCTGAATGAGCTAAATGGGTTTATTTGTGTAATGCCCAAGTGGATAGATCCATGTCATCCAATCGGGTGTTGTTCTGTTGTGACCCACCACTGCCAAGTTCCTCCAGGACAGCTAGCATATCCAGGGCATTCCCAGTCATGATGTCTAGTCCTGTTGGAGCTTCTTCTGTTGACCTCTGTTTGTGGTCCAAACTTTTCAATTTGAAGTATTTGAACAACTTGATCTTCCTTATGAATTATTATATATCAATCCTTGTTTGCACAAATTCAAAGTTTCTGGTTGGGCAAAATGTGAGTCCTAATTCAAGGATTGATTCCTCCACCAATGGTAACTCTTTAGGTGTCAAATTAATAATGGTTAGATTCTCTCTTTGGGCTACTTCATTCATTATCTGAATTTCGTGTTCCGTTTGGTGAGGGTGTTCCTGCTTGCATTTCTGTTTCCTCGGTTTCCACCCTCCCCTTCTTGTTGTTCTGTGGCTTGTGGTTCTGGTGGTCTTCCTTTGCCTCCCCGCAACCGCGTTTGGCGGATGAGGCTGAATTCCTCGTGAAAAGGGTGCAGTGCTGTTCCACTCACTCCAGCACCTCCTCCTTACTCTTCAGGTTATTCCACATCCGTCACTTCAGACTCTGATGTGTCTCTTTGTTCTACCACCATACGATTCCTTTTGTTTCTCAGGTATCATCTTGGTGCGTCGTATTTCCTGGCGAATGTCAGAATCCTGCCTTGTTCATAGTCTCTCGCGTCACGATCGAATTTCTGTTGTTTTCTCTGTTTTATCTTCTATTTGTATGTCCCAAGGCGTTTCTCCATTGATTCCCTCAATTCATCATGTCTCGCTTTATCCCCTTTGCTGGTTATGTTCTTTTAAAGCTCCTCAATTTCTTTCCGCACCCGTTCCCGGTCACTCCAGGCAAATTTGACTAGTATTGCAAGCATTCCTTTCGAGGAGTCCGCTGTATATTGCGCCCATTCCTCCAGTAGCTTGGTGTCTGTGTTTTATATGCCGGTACTGTGTATATTCTTAGTCCTCTTGGTACTCTATTCACATCAATGTAATGTTGCAGTGAAGTGGCCTCCCACCACTTCCTGGTTTCCCTCTCATACAACCTCTCAAGTTGCTGGTATTTGTTTTGTAAGTCCTGTTGGGGCTGGCTTGGGGCACCACTTTCTCCCGTAGAGTGCGCGCCCTCTCACACTCTAAAAATATCTGAGTCCGCTTTGCAGCGCGCCGCTTTGCTGAACATCTGTTTTGGTTCTACAATAGTCTCTAAGAATGCAATCCCCCCTCGCTATGCCTTGCAGCTTCAATATTTCAAGTTATTGTTCTTTTCCTTACTGCCAGTCTTTCTCCCTCCACAGGCAATTATCAGCAGTCAGACCTCCTTTCTGATTCCTACCGGCAGCACTCCATCACTAGCACGGCGGTGCTGGAACTTTTTATGCTCCAAAGTCTGCCCATCCTCCCGCACTCCCTAGCAGGTGCACAGTTACGTGAGGTCAGTCTTGCATTTAACGTTAAGGTCAAAAGAATTTGACCCACATTCACGGGGTGGTTAAAACCTCATCCGGATTTATTTACACTTATCACAAACACGTTTCAGCGGTTCGCCTTCCTCAGTGTTGGCGGCCGCCGCGTTCATGCCTCATTTATTCACAATATGTAATCTCTTTTCATTACATGTCAGGCAGTTATGGTCACGCCATCTTGGAGTGGTGAGACCTTCCGCCAAAATGCATCATTACTGCGGCGTCCGTATTATTTAAAGAGTTACACAATTCACTCTCTAAGAACATAACATTCATGATTAGTATAAATTATACATTTTTTGCCATTGATGCAATTCACAACTTATTGTATTAGCTTTGCCCTAATAGCTCTCATATTGCTTGCAGCGCGGTGAAACTAGATTTAAGCCCTGGATGGGCTAATTACACACATCAAAAATGTATCCCTCAATGGGTACTCTGTATACATCAATCACCCGCTGAAATAATCAAGTGTACTCAAATTAGACATATTTATGTCTTTTAAACATGCTTCATTAGATTACATTAGCATATTTTGCACCACATAGATAGCCCTATTATCATTATTTATCTTTCTCCTTTTGAGGTTTGTCCTTCAGAACTTTCCGTAATATCTAAGGTGAGGCTTCACTAAGGGCCCGATGTAGGTGGCCATTACCGGTCAGTAACGGCCAAATTCGGCCGTTACCGACCGGTAAATGGGTCACTTAGATGTAGGGGACCTTTTTTACAGAATTGGTAAATTTACCGAATCGGTAAATTTACCGATTCTGTAAAATACCAAATCGGTAATTTTACCGATTCTGTAAATCTCACATGTAGGTGGCACTGCAAACAGTGCCACAGGCCTTTAGGAGTCTGTATTTTACCACCCAATCCAATTGGGTGGTCAAATACCGAATCCAGGTGTGCATGCACATCTGTGCATGCACACCTGTGCCATGTGGCACACAGACATGCCCTTAGGGCATGTCTGTGTGCCACATGGCACACATGCCTGTAATTGGGGTGCCAGAGGGTGTCAAAGTGACACCCCCTGCACCCTTGCAAAATTCGGTATTTACCGATTTGGTAAATACCGATTCGGTAATGCCCATTGATTCCTATGGGCTTCAATGCCCATAGGAATCAATGGGCATTACCGATTCTGTATTTACCGAATCGGTAAATACCGATTCCTTCCGATTCGGTAATTATTAAAATAAAATTACCTACATCTGCCCTCCTCTTTTTTACCACTTCTTAAATACCGATTCGGTATGAATCGGTATTTAAGAAGTGGTAAAAAAGATTTACCTACATCGGGCCCTTACTGTTTTAATAGTGATAATGAAATTACATTTTTACCAATTTTCTCATTTAACTGTTCATCCCATTAGTCCGCCTGTTCTTCATTTTCCCTTTGCATCGTTTAGAAATGCTCTGCACACAAAGTCTTGCAGCATGAGAATGTACTGTAGTGGTTGTGCCCTGGTCAGCCATGTTCTCTTTATCTTTTCGTGTCTGACCAAATATACACAACCCAAACCTTCAGGGGCCAATACCTAGATAGTCAACTTGCAATAGCATTCTTCAGCATCACTAACTGCAGCCATATCCTTGATCCCTCCATTTGTGGTAGGGAGCCCACTTTTGATCCATCTTAATATTTGTCGTTTAGCCTGTAGACTAGCCAGCAGCACCATTTTTACAGAGCATTTGTTATTGTATTATGAATGCATCTGTAGCCAGTAGCTATACTAAATGTTATCACATGTCCTCCATTACTCTGCAGCCATTCCAAACATTCAATTGGCATTTCCCTCCCAGATGTCTAAAATGTGCATTGCCACTAGAACAGTTAAACAATTTAGGTATGTATTATGGACTGACCATGTGTTTTACATGAGCTGTGATATTGCTGTCTGTTAAATACTAATAATGTGTAGCTTAGATTCGAGATTTCAGGGAAACTATTTGAGTATATTGACAGGCCATTAGCCATTGGTGATCCCATATCTCCCCTGTTTGTTCCTAGGGGACTCACCATATTTTTCATGCCGAAACAAGCAAAAGGCAGTAAGCAACTTGCAGCACTCCCCCCTACCATTTGCTAGCACTGATGTGCCACACAATGTTGAGAGTATACCGTACCACATTTGTTCTTGCGTACAAATGGGAAATATCAGGCACATGCATCAGTGTAGGCTTTTGCGATTCCTTAATTACGATTATTAAGGAATCGCAATTAAGGAATTGCTAAAGCCTATGCGTGTAGGAATCGCTATAAAATTAGCGATTCCTAAACATTCCTTTATTGCGACTCGCAAATTCCAATACGCAATTAAGGAATACCTTCCCATTCATTCCTTAGGGCCTACAGGCTCATAGGAATGAATGGGAGATTGCATGAGCAATTTGCGAGTACCAATAGATACTCGCAAATTGCGTATGCAATTTCAAGGGTGAAAGGGTGTCAAAAGGACACCCTGTTGCACCCCTGAAATTGATCGGTGCATGCATGTTGCGCACACACATGCCCCAAGGACATGCGTGTCCTGAACCTACAACTTTGAAAAATGCACTTTAGTGCATTTTTCAAAGTTTTTGCAAATTACCATCAAGTACAAATTGATGATAATTTGCGCCCCCTATTAGCAAAATCGCAGTTTGTGATTCCATCATGCATTGCATCATGCATTGCATTTAAGAAATAGAAATTTGCTATTCCTTAAATGCATTCGCAATTTAAGAAATCTCAATAATTTGCGACTTCTTAAATTGCGAGAGGCTGACAGGTTGATGCATCACAGAAGCCCCTTTTACGGGTGCAAACTGAAGATTTTTGCGAATCGCATTGTTTGCATGGTTGATGCATGTGCCTGTATATTAGTAACACCATCATGTAATTATAAATTCTACCCACAACAGTGTTAAGGAGATTAAATTACTGTTAAGGAACAGATTCTATAAACTATTAAACCTGCTTCGATCCATGGTGCATAGTGTCTAGTATTTATATATTATAGTTCAAAACTGAATATCTGATTATGTGTGCACTACACAGGTTTCATCTTTGGCTCCCTGGTCATGCTTCTCCTCACAGCTGATGTTTATACCACTGTGATATCTTGCTTAGCCTTCCATTAGTCATGAGATTCAGGCAGCTTGAACTTTTTTCTATTGCCACATGTGCATCTACTACTTCTTCAACATCCATTGTACAGTGGGCTGTAGTTGTGGTGCTTTCAAATATGTAAACAATTCTATCGTATTCAGATCTCCAGATTGTGTACCTCTAACTCAAGTGTCATTACACAGTTTCCATGCATCCTTCCCCATAGTAGTACTCTCAACAGAGTTTACATTTCTTTAAGATTTTGGCTGAGACAATGATTTGGATATTAGCGAGGTGGAAGATAATTTGTATTGTAGCTACTGCCACCAGAAACATGTCTGCTTACCTAGCATAGTGAATGCCTTGCTGGTAAGCTCTTAAATGTATTTGTTTGTTAATGAATTGATTTGAAGTGTTTTTATAGCGCGGAGCTTGCCACAAGAGTGGCAAAGCACTTTACACAAAACTGTACAACAAACGTGGTGAAATGTTTATAGTCACAAACAACATTATGAAAATATGTTTGCATCAGTATAGCCTTAGTAGGGACCTGGGAAGGCAAGTTGGAATATCAGCTTTTTTAAAGTATCAGGGGCTGAGTTCTTCAAAGTTAGATATAGGCAAGTGGAGGCATAATTTGAGGTTGTACGCCTTCTAGTGTTATCTATTTCCATGATTAGTTCATTTCTGTATCTGGTAGGACGTTTCCCAACAGTGAATTTAATTGTGTTTTACGTGTAAAATGGTAGGCTAGTAAGTATTGTTGTGTGCGTTGTGCAAGCTGCCCTAAACTCATTTGTAGCTTCTAAAGGAAGCCAGCAGAGATGTTTTAAGATAGGAGTGATGTGATCTGTTTTTTTGTCTCTTGTAACCAGACAGGCAGTGCTGTGGAGGATCGAACTGACCTGTACTATAGAAGATTTAGGTGGCAATGCCAAATTTACATTTCCTTCATCAAGATGTGTGAGTACAAATCTTTGTTGTGGTGTTGTGAAGTCTATGTCAGTGGGGATGGTGGGAGCTTTCTGAGGTGGAATTTGTAGGATTCTGGTATGGTCATTTTGTTAATTTGGGCATTAAGAGTGAGGTTTTGGTTGATTTATGACTCCATAGGCATAGTTTCAAATCTTTGCAACAATCCCAGTATGATATCACTGCAGTTTACTGTGATTTCCTGATGTTCTACCGTTGTTGTCTAAACTTTAAGATATGAAGTTAGACACAATGAAAAGTGTTTCTGTTCATTTCCAGAACCTATTATGATGCTCACCATGCCTTACTGTTCAGTACTACTCCTGTAATAAAGTCACGTTGTTTTCATATCAATCAAGTTGAATCCATACTGTATCTGTGTATCTAAATTCCCATTCAAGAGGATTTTTTTAGCAATATTGAGAGTCTTCCTGACTTCTCATTATTCGAGTCAGTGTGTCAACTCTGTCTTTGCAGGCCTATCTTCTGATATGTACTGCTGGGCAGCACCGTCCTTAGGTGTAGTATACCTCATTCAGCTGTATGCTCCATAGCTGTACTACATCATTTCACCCCTACCTCCCGCATGCTATGGTCATTTCCTATAGGTGTTCAACTTTTTAATATTATTTATATGGGTATACTTTTAGGAAATACATTAAAATGGAAAACAATCATGCTACATAAAGAACTCTGCTCATCTTCCGACTCACAATATCATTACAGCACAATAACTTGTATTGTAAATCAAGACATGAGTAAATTATTGCTGCAAAATGAACACTAGTGAAACAGATGATCTCAGTAATTCATTTCAATTTCCTAGAAGGGAGTTGGTAAAACTAGAATAATACACTTTAGTATTATTAGATTCGGAAATTAACATTATTGAGGTGCTGAACAAATAAGTTGTCATTGCAGGTCTAAGTTTGTCTGCAATCCTAGTTGCAAAATAGTATCTCTCACACAAGATTTAAAGGTTTGATTCCTTGTCTGGGACTTTCTATTTTCTCAAAACAATGTTCTTGCTAATCAGTATCGACCTTCAGACTACAAAACCAAAGAACCTCTGTCCGCTGTGAGCTTGAGAATATAGAAGATTATGTTTTCTACATTGAGGTTTACAGAGAAGCCAGTCATCAAGAAGATATTTTCTTGTTTCAACTAAATCTGTGATTGTAGGTCTCAGTGTCAGAATCACATTTCCAGCATTTATCTGTCTGTTATATTCAATTTAAAAGACTTGGGGAGATCCACTACAACCTATTGACATTTTTGCACTGTTTAACATGCACCTGGGTTTAAGAGTTCGGGCATTCATCACTGTTTGAAACATTTATTATGGTCACTTACACACACGCATTCTTTAGCCTTACACTGATTTTTTATTTTTATAGCACATACTGTAAGTTTTTGTCAGTTATAGATGGATCCCTCTGAACTGTTTGGTTGGACCAGAATCCTTAGAAATGAAGGGGCATATTACCAACAATTAGCGATAATTATCGCCAAATAGGCTTAGCGACGATTTTTTTTATCGCTGCCTATCGCTGGATATGTTAGCGGAGAAAACATGCTATTAGCAACGTTTTTCTCCATTGTGCTAAAATATCCAGCGATAGCGGCGAAATGCGTGAATATCGCTGAGAATACAGCGATATTCACGCATTAGCGACGAAAAGCTCTTAGTCATGTTATCCACCTCCCATTGGATAACATGGCTTAGAACTGGTCTGGGCAGGTGTTAGTATTTGGAGATATTCGCGCTTAGCGTGAATATTTCCATCGCTACGCCTTTCTTGCTAATAGGCGATAGCAATGTTAGCGACTGCTTTCAGTCGCTAACTGGTTGGGTATGCCCATTTTGCATGTCATTAGCGATAAACATCGCTGACATGCAAAGTGGGCCCCAAGTCGCTCGCTACCGCCTAAAAGCTGTCACTAACATCAGTTATCGACAGCTTGCTAATAGTGCGATAGAATTATCGCTGCTTAGTGGCCGAAAACGGCCGCTAACGCGGCGGTATTCGCCTATCGCCCTCCTTGATAATATGCCCCAAAGTTCGGTCAGTATCACTCTGGTCTGCAGCTGGTTATCCCCTATTCCCACATTCAGTAATTAGATACGCCATTTACCACAATCTAACTTACAGAATCTGTATTAAATCTCAAAGCCCAGCTTTCACAGACCGGATCACTTAAATTGCAATTAATTGAAAACTCTTTCAATAGATGAGTCTCAGTCAGGGTAGTCCTGAAGTTTTTCTTTCCGAAACAAAATGGTCCAAATATGTCACCATCATCTCTCGTACTGGCAAATAAAAATGTAATACTAGGTAGTTGTTACCCTTGAACACAGCTTGACAGATGAATTTAACAACAATACAATATAACTTATTTCATGATTTTACTTCTAGCATGTGAGAATTGCTTCATTAGTCAGACAGTCATTGTACTGTTACTGCGCCCATGAATACAAGACATCTGGAGAAAGGTGAGGACCCTATCATTTCCCACCATAGGCAAATGTCTACAGCTTGTAAGTCAGTCCTTGGTTTCATTCAGCCACTTCTGGACCTTAACATCTGAAATCCTGTGATGGTGATGCAAGAATTTGTCAAAATATTGAATGGTGGTCGAGTAGCGCACTTGAGAAGGAAGGCATATATTCCTTTCATTACAAGTTTATGATATGGCTGAGTGAAGACTTTATCTGGAAATAACAAAGGTCTGTCAAAGGCAGGTCGCCATGGATACATTCAACTTTATACATAGTGTTCTTTTTTGTGAATCATATTTTCCTTCCGTATCATAAATAAAATAACAGAATAAATGCGGAATGCTTTTTATATTCCAAGATAATGATAAAGTAACTTTTAGGGATGTGGGATACAATTAAGCCGCAGGAAACAACAAAAGCACTGTATAATTGGACCACATACGATCCTGCCAGTGAATGATTGGCCTTGCTTAGTTAATTAATATCTAAATAGGCACCTTCACGTAACAATCTCCATGGTTACCACATTACTGAAACTTACAAACCAAAGAAAGCAGGTCTAAAAACAGAACTACCGTCAAAGAGCCTATGTTGGCAGCGATGACCATTATAAAATAGTATACTCTGCACTTTCTAATGATCCTAAACTGTACCTGACTTTCTATCAGTGAGCGAGAAAGAAAGAAATCTTACAACGGAAAGTAACAAACTATGCAGGATACATTAGAATATGTCGATGCAGTTGGATGGACTCCTGTAGAAAACATTCATCTGATGCCAGAGGTTGTGGGGCATACATATTGTAAACAGTGTATGGAGGGATTCACGATTTTTTCAAAAGTGTGGTGTAAACATCTAAATCAATAGCACCCAGAAAAATGGACTTGCGACCAAAATGTAGAAATAAGCACGACAATAAAACAGGTGGCCATGCATAGTAGAGAACAGATAAAGAAACACGAGAACGAACAAGGATATAGCAGTAAAGCACTAAGGGGCATATTCACAAGGAGCTATCGCTGAATTAACTGAACTTTATCGTAGCCAAAGTTGTGATAAATTTACCCCACCATTCACAAACAGGTGCTAACAGCCCACAGCATCAGTTTTCCCGCGATAGCATCCGTAAAAAACATCGCCACAGAGGACCCCCGCAACTATTGCTAATGAGATGCAGATTAGGCGTTACCGTGCACAAAACCGCAACAACACCACACCTCAACATTCACAATGACCAGACAGATCGGCAATAAGAACACAAAACACGCGATAAGGCGCGTTAGCAACAAGAAATTTCCACCTGCTCTGACCTTGTGTAAAGTCAGACGGCAACCTTCACCACAATAGGGAGTCCAGTCCAGGGCATCATTGGAAGGGCAACAGATGCCATGGAGCAACTGAACATGCAGTCCGGACACCCAAGAGGGCGACAACACCCACCCGGGACCTCCCCCCCGGACCAGCACAGAGGCAACGTAGACAAATACAGCGGCCTCCCAGGAAACGCACCTGCTTCACAGGTACAACATATGACAATGTCACTGTCCACTAAAGGCTGAGAGGGACAACCATCCTACGCATCCTGACCATCATCGCCCAACAGACCAACTGCACCTACACTGCGGACAACCAATATCCCACCCCACACCAAACTGCTGGCTGTGCTGCACCTGTTGGCCCCTGGCACACCCCAACCAACACCCACCAGAGTCGGCGGAGTCTCAGAGTCAGCCACATCCATGTCCCCCACACCTGTCCTGGACATCACCATCACCCTGGCTCCCCAGGCCCTGTACGGCCAACACAATGCGCAGGAACCGCTGGAGACCAAACAAAGACCATACACGGATGCACGCACGTGTTGGGGGCAATCCACTGCCACCATGTCCCTCCTGTGCCCCCTGGTGACACAGCACATAATCAACGCAAAAGGAAGCACACGTCACACAACAATGTGCAGGCAACCTCAGAACACAGCAGGACTTACACCAATATCGCCTCCAAATACCCAGCCAGTGTGCATGATCCCTTGACCCTCCGACAGTCCATCAGCAACCAGCCTTCCCAGGATGGTAGCAAGGGAAATGCACTGTCCCTTGGCAAGGTCCCAATTAACACCCCACTCACATCACCTCCACAACCATGCAATCCACAACTCTGGCAATGCACAAGTGACAAGTTCACAACCAACATGCACACCAACATGCCCACCCACCAGACACAATAGAACAACTTACAATGGTAACCTGGGCAAGCCGTGAACATGACCACTCAACGGCATGGCACCTCAGCCACACAATAGATGAATGTGAGGAGAGGAGGCAACCAGGCATGTGGGAAGGATGCAGTAGAACCATCATTGGGAAAGTACACAATGCCAAGAGTGTCGGCGAAGTGCTGGACAGACCACAGTATGCAGAACTCACCCATATCCACAACAAAATACACCTCTGGTGTATGGAGTGTAGTGGACAATGGACACAACCATGTCTCCCCAGCCAGTAAGGGTCCTCATGAAAATGTTGCCTGATACTCCCCCCGTAAGCATGAGCAGAGTGGGTTGGCCTGGCGTACGCCATGCCAGCATAAAGGTGTGAATAAAAAGCACGTAGCCCTGAGTGTGTTCCTCTTCCAGAAAACCCAACGTTTCTACCAGGGCGGTGCCTCCCACCCCGCCACGAGGCTGACGCCGTCTTTGTTAGCGTAGTTGCCTGAGATCCTGTGCGCCTGCTATAACACGGCCTGCTGGACCACGAACCTGTCAGGCCTGACCCTACGCAGCCAGGCCACAGTGATCAGCATCTGACACTGGCGTGTGTCAAGGAGCTCCAAGCCTGAGACCTGCGACCCGGCCAAGCTTTCAGATCAACGCTGTCTCCCCAACGCTGGCCCACATTACTCCTTCATTGTTGACATATTCTACCGGCGTCCTCTGCGGCCCAGTGAGTCCCATATGTGAACCTGTGTCCTGACTCCTGAATGACAGTGAACCCAAATCCGGGCCAGTGGCCACAGCACCAGACCCCCTTCGATCCGTGAGGCATGGTTCCATATGCGCATCTTGCGACACGTACAAACCCTGTTCAACACCAGCCAGCGACACGTGCTGCCACAAACCCTGTTCAATGCCAGCTGGCGACACGTGCTGCCACAAACCCTGTTCAACACCAGCTGGTGACACGTGGATGAGGGCCCTGGACTACCCTGTGGACCAGTAGGTCTCACATCCAGCACCTAGTCGCGATTCACGAATGGCAGAGTCCACACTAGTGGTCGCACAGAGAGGTGTAAGAGGAAAATGGGCTCAGTCTGGATGAAAGCCGGGTCACAGTCACAGAGGTGACCGAACACTTGGTGCCACTGAACCTGAACTACGCAGACCGGTGGGACCACCAACCTATGCCGGCGACACTCAGAGAATGGCCCGTGCTGACTGCTGTCTGTGGCCTACACTGCTCACGGCCTAGGCTGCGCTCGAGTAGGTCACAGATTCGGAACTGAACATCGAGTATGCAAAGGCAGATTACATATCATTGCACGCAAGGAGAGGCGTAAGAGGTTGACGCCTTGCATCTTGGCAGAGAGAAAAGGATCATCGTTACGGAGGTGTTCGTACCATAATGACAACTGCCCTGGTGTCATTTGCGGTGTGCATTGCGAGGCAATGACACATGGCTGTGGGCCACTGCTGACCGCTGCCTCCAGCCTACACTGCGGTCCAGTAGGTCACAGACTCATGATTCAGCTATGCCGGAGTTCATATCAGTGTACCGGCATCATCGCAGACTGCATCCCCACTCAGCCCTGGTGCCACTAAGTCTGTTCCCCGACATTCATGGACACTCTCTGGTCGTACTGTGGTGGCGTTTTAGCCTATGGACTAGGTGGCAGTTTTCATCCTCATGTAGCTGATACCGAATTGGTGGTGGCAACGTGGCTGTTGCCTTCCACTCCTCCATTTGCTGCTTCCGGATAAAATCAAACCTTGCGGCATCTTGAACTGGAGAACACCTTCCACTGTCCCCCGAAATACTCTAAAACATACTCCTCGGACATTGATGGTGACCCGCTCAGGTCGCAAGGCCCATCTGACTGCACCGCAAGTTACGGTCCCGTGGCTTGATGCCTATGATGGCCGCAGTGCATACGGGGCCCACTAACTCTGTGCTGGTCCTGTCCGGGACCCCTTCTCCTGAGTCATTGGCTGGGCCCTGAGGCGTAGGCCTTGGGGTCATCAATGACATTACTCTGTGGCCTTGCGCTGTATGTAGCCTCTGGCCCTAAATGCGTCCCACCAGGGCTTACACACCAAAGCGAGTCCATACCGGCCCGGACAACGCATCACCGCAGGAGACACACGCCACCACCGCAAGGAACACCTCCAAACGCCATCTGCCAGAGTCGAAGCAGTGGTCCTGACAGACTTACGGAGTTGTTCAGGCCTGACGTGGATGCCATCATCAGCCTAATACCCTGCTCAGCACTCCAGGTGCCAGTGACTCAGTGCACCGCAGACCATTGTACTTTGCTGATTGTCTTTTGTGCTGTGGAGCGGTTGCGAAGGTATGTCACCTCAAACAGTGTGGGGGCCCTGAGACATTGATGGGGAAGATGATGCAGGTCTAACACACCCCACTGCATCTGCATCAGGAATATATCGAAGGAACACAATCCAAGACTTTTTCTTCACATGAGCGTGCTCATCTCTAGTGTCCAAAGCCCAGTGCACTGCAACTTACGAACACTTCTGTTTGCATGTTGTTTGTCCTCTGGGCTTTCTCTGGCTCAGTCCATGTTGCTCAGCAGTTGACTCTGTATTGCATGTGTTTTCGGTTTCAGTTGCACTGGTTTCCAATGTTCAAGTGGTTGCCAGCACTAGACATTCTGTGCAGAATGGCTTACACTCACCCCACACACATCCAGCACAGGCGTCACTGTGCATGTGGCCTTGACAATAAAGGGGCAGGGCGCATGTGCCCCTAGCCAGTTCAACATGATATCTGTGTGTGTCCCTGTGGTCTTGTAGTATGCAGGTGGGCCCTAGGTTCTACGATAATTACATTGTGCTGTGTACATCGGATGCAGACATGTCACCGCAGGCAGCAGGTTGGAGCTCGGACATGTAACTTTGTCGTCACCCACTCAATTTGTAAGAGGAGTGGCCAGGGCCATTGTACACACAGCCAACATGGGTGTGTGACTGCTATTTGAGCACCCCTGGGCGTGGTTCCGTGCTGTGAATGTGCATCTGCATGTGTCTCTATGGCAGTGTGGGTCTCCTTAGTGGGGTGTGGGGGGGCCCTGAAGGGTGATAGACCCCTACGTATGTGTCCTGGGTCGCATTCCATGGGTTCGGCCCCCACCCACACCTGTTGGGCCACCTCCTTTTGGCGTGCTGACACATGGAATTGGGGTGCCATTTGTGGGTGGGTGAAGTGTTGTGAGCCAGCTGTCCTTGTGGGTGCTTCCTGCTGTGTGGTTTGTTGCAGGCTCTGTGTTCCCCCCTGAGTTGCTTGGCTGGCCGGGTCCTGGTGGGGGTTGCGTGGGATATCCATGGACTTTTGTAGGGCATCGGTGTCGATGGTGTGCTGGTCTTTTCTGGCATCACTGATGTGTTGTGTTCTGTGCTCTGCTAAAGGTATTGTGTGCCCCTCTGTGATGTGAAGGGGAGGTGCGTGTGGACTTTGTGTTGACATATGTGTTGGCGCATTGTGCTGCTTTGCATGTAGACTGGATGGCAATGTACATTGTGACTGTTGGGGGGGCTTCATTCTTCTGCGGGACAGTGTACATTTAGACTACATGACGGATGTGAGGTCGTACGCATACATTTCCATTTCACTGTTTCCGGCACTGTCAGATTAGTGGGCATGTTTCTGTGCATGTGCGGAGCCAGTGTGACCTCTGTTCTGCAGTGTCTGTGCATTGTTTCACGTTGACCTCAATGTGGGTGCGCTGTTCGTGCTATATGTGTGTGCTGCAGTGTGCCAAGGGGATCTGGGACATGATCCTGGGTGTTTGTGGGTGTGCAGTGTGCTACGCCATGTTGTGCATGTATGACATTGTGCCCATCTCCCCCTGTGCCCCCAGTCACTGTTTGTTGCACTATCAGTTGGTGTTGTGTCAGGTCCTTTCTTGAGCTGTGTCCGTACTCCCTACTCCTTGCTTTGTCTCCACACTGATGACTGTGGCCTGGGTTTCCTCCAACTCCTCCGGGGGCGCTGGACTGCCACCTCCTGTCACCGTTGCTGCCTTCCTGTTGATACCAGGTTGGTGCCTGGTTTAGATCCTCGGCACTCCGGCTGCAATCCAGGTTGTCCAACAGGAGGCAGACATGCCCGAAAGGCACCAACATGCCCCTCCGGCATCAATTCATAGGAACAGAGAATTAATTAACAGCAGACCAATGGCTGGGAAAGAGCAGTGCTGTACGATCTACTCATGGAATGTTAAAGGACTAAATGCGAAGCTGGAGGAAGAAGACTTTATAGAGTTCATTACTCAATTTAAAATATTATTGTTCCAGGAAACATGGCAGACCAAAAACACGTCTCTCGTGGGATACAAAGAATTCTTCATACCAGCACACAAGGAAGCACGTTCCGGCAGGGCAAAAGGAGGTCTTTCCATTTATACATCGACAGACTTCCTTTGGTCACATAGTTGTATTGACCTAGATTCTACATGGATGCAATGCATCAAAATCGAAATTTCCCCTAACATTGGCCTCCTGATTGTGAACCTCTATATGCACCCTGGCGGAAAACAAAAAGAAAAAGGATAAAACAACTAGTAACCGTAATCAACAAGCTCAAGTCCACCTACCCAAGTGAAAACATGCTTATAACCGGAGATTTCAATATGAATCTAATTCAACGCCAGGAGGGAACTCTTCCCACCCACATTGATCCACGGCAGGGCAACCAAGGTAGACAAAGTGCAACGGGAAGGAAATGCGCTATAGAATGGGAAGCGCTCCACTTGTACACCTTAAATGGAAGGGGCCACCTAGATACACCGCCCGCCCTAACGAGGGTCTCCAAAAACTCAGGTTCAACTATAGATTATACTCTGGCCGACCCCGACCTATTCCCTCATATTAGAGACTTCCACATTCAGGAACGTGGAGAAAGTGATCATTTCCCACAGACCTTCACCCTGACTATTCTACCAAAAAAGTCTGAGCAAGCTCCGCCCCTATCCCTGAACACCCAAATCTTTAACCTACAACAGCTAAACTGGAATGAAGAAAACCTCTCCAACCTAATGGCGTCATGCCATGCACTGCTTTTACCATCTGACACATCGGACATAATAAAGATCTGGGAGTCCTTTGTAGTGGACATAAATAAGAAATTTCAACCTAACCACAGAGGACAGAAAACTATAAGAAACAGAGGAGGGAAATGGTTCACCCCAAAACTGCGACAACTAAAAAGGCAACTGAATGCATTTCTTAGGGCTGAACGCAAAAAGGATCTTCATTTTTCACAACAAACTTTGAAAACAAATGAAGCCTTAAAAAAAGAACTAAAAAGAGACCAATCAGGCAAAGCGAACACATAAGGAATAACTAGCGTGCATCATACTTCATGCAAGTAAGTTGCAGAACTCAAAAGATTTTTGGGCAAAAATAAACTTTTTGCTCAATGGCAAACATCGGCAATTTAATTAAGACATGACTGATCAGCTTTGGTGCATCCACATCGATTCATTATATAACTCCACGCACGATACACTCATAGACAACAAAGTCGAGTCTCTCCCAGAGACTTCCCCGTCAAGCCTGAGAACAACAGCAGACTTAAAGCCCTTTGATCCTAAAGTTACCAGTGAACCACTAATAATAAAGTACACAGGAGAAACCAACTTGTTTACACCTACGCAGATTTCTAACATCATAAAATCAATGAGAGCAGACGGAGCGCCTGGCCCAAATGGTCTTCCCAATGTCTTATTTAGGAAAGACCCTATGTTTTGGGCCAGCCAATTATTTCCCTTATTTTGCCATAGTCTAAGGACCGGGAACATTCCCGAATCGTGGAGGGGCAGCATTCTACACCCAATACACAAATCTGGGTCCCGCTCAGACCCTAACAACTATAGGCTAATAGCCTTAATAGATGTGGAGGCTAAGATCTACGCGTCAAATCTATTGGTAGAATTGGAAGCATGGGTCAGCAGTATAGGACTAATCCCCTTGACACAAACAGGCTTCCGTCCAGGAATGGGCACTCTTACTAATTTATCCGCGATAACCCTCCTAGCTAAAAAGGCAATTGATAACTCGAACTCGCTGTACACTTGTTTTCTGGACCTAAAAGCGGCCTTTGACAAAGTCCCTAGATCTAAACTCTAAAAATGAAAGCCAGGGGCGCGCCGCCAAAGCTAATGGGAGCAATTATAGAGCTTTACTCACATACATGGGTCCAAGTGAAAAAAGGAGACGGCCGATACCTGACAAAGAAATTTCGTACACTTAACGGCTTAAAGCAAGGCTGCGTATTGGCCCCCTCCATCTTTAACATTTACACTGCGGACCTAAAAAGTGACTTACGCTCTACCCAGGGAGATCCACCAAAACTGGGTAATCTACCCATAATGAGTCTACAATACTCAGATGACATTCTGCTCCTGTCACAAACTCCTCTCGGCCTACAACGCATGATTTCCAAACTTGCGTCGTATCTCTCGAACGCACAACTAAGAATAAATCTTTTTTTTTAAAACATCCTATGCTTCTCCGGCTCTCGCAAGAAAAGACAAAAATTTGTCTGGAAGATAAACTCCACCACACTAACTCAGGTAGACCAATACAAATACTTGGGCATTTTACTGGACCATAAGCTAAAGTACAAACAGCACTTGGAACAGGGGAAATCAAAAGTCAAACAACTCCAATTTGCCTTTAAACCGTTCAAAAACATTTATGCGGAAATTCCACTGGTCACATTTTAAAGATTGTAGCTGCTAAATTTCTGCCATCGCTTACATATACGGCTCTGAGATGTTGGCAACCCGGGACTTCATAGTCCTAAATCTCGCCCAATCCAGCCTGTTTAAAAACCTTTTTTCAATCCCGCGTTATATTTCCCAAGCCCAAATACGCTTGGAATATGGTCTCACAAATCAGCTTCTGGCAAGACAAGGAGCCCTTGCCAAATACTACTGGCGAATGGGGGACGCAGAAGATCACTCCCTGGCTCATCTGTGCTGGCTAGAAGTTGAAAAACAGGCAGGGCTCCCCAATGCTACATAGAAGTTCCTTAGGCAAGCGCTTCAAGCGTTAGCATTGGAAGAATTCTGGCATTTACCCATGACTTACACTGCTTTCAAACAGTTAACCAACAAAGCAATTAAACAAGCATCACTATTAATGGACAAAGCCGCAGTGGCTGGTAAAAGCCACGCATGGATCGTTCTGCCATCATATATCCATTTGAAACCCCATCCATATTTGCAGGACTGCTACAGGGACTATTATAAAAGGAAATGAAGCCTGCTAAGGCTGGGTTGCTTTTTGAGCAAAGATCTCACCCCCAAATGGCTACGGTCGTGGCCAACATCCGACTGTCGCCTTTGTGGCAATGGCGCAGAGTCACTACTGCACTTAATATGTATATGTCCAGCACTCCAGGAACTATGGAAAATACTCCTGCTACCACTCTTAAGAGACGCCCAGGTGAGAACTTGCAGGGCGGATGTTATTAAATGCCTTAGTGGGTCTTGGATACAATTATCTTGTAATACCATAAAATTTCTGGAGCATGCCGCTCAAGAGCTGGAAAACAAGGTACAAACTAAAGAGGACTCAGGATAACAGGCCTGGCCATAGCCGGCCATGGACCCTCTTTCATTTTGCTCAATGGACACTATTTTCTCCACTCACTAGTATAGTATAAGTATTTTAATTCGAGTTCAAAAAGTGCATTGTGATCCAATTTACACCATTTTTCTAAGTCCTACTACCCCCTTAGATCATTTTCTGTAAAGCTTGTGTAATTTTATGTTATATTTTTTTCTTTTTAATTCGATGTGTTGTTTTAAAGATGTAAATGTTGATCGTATGGTGGTAAGTTCCACCCTTTTATGATTTTTTTTTACAAATCAAATAAAAGTATTACTTACAATCCAGGTTGTCTGCTAGTGGGTCAGTTGCTGGTAGTGTTCTGTCACCTCCGTGCCGCTGGTCTTGTTTTCTTGCGGTCTGCACCCCGTCCTCCTCTCCCTCTTCTCCTTGCTGGTAGTTTGTGGGGGTTGTGGGGTGCGAGTTGGCCTCTGCGCTGGGTCAGGGTGCATCCATGTTGCTAGGTGCTTTGGCTTGTTTCTGGTGTATATTTTCTGTGTTTTTTATGGTCCATTGTGCATTGTCCCGCCAGACACGTGGTATTTGCAGGCCTATGGCTGATTTTTGCTACTTTTTGTACCGCGTTTGGCCTCATCGCATGTTTTTTAGCATTCGCGTATTGCATTTTAGCGGCGTGGTGTTGATTTGTACGCGGACATTTGCCTAGTTATCTGGTATCTATCACCTTCATACCCCAGTAAGTCTTGTATGTTTCAACCTCCTAGATTCTGCTTTTGAAGAATCTACAAGACAATTTAGAAAAGTTAATATGATATTTTTCTTGGGTAGTTAAAACTCAAAAAATGTGTAGAGAAATAGTACATATGACAAAGGAAGAGTAGCTTCTCCTGCTTTAAAACATATTGCTGTGTGACAAAATTAAAGTGATTACATTGAAAACCAAACAAATAATACACCTGTCAAAATGCTAGTTTGTGTAGTTGAATTGTGTTGTAAAGCAAACCAAGTCCAAATGTAGTCATAGAGTAGGTTACATAAGTAGTTTTATTAAGTCTTAGTTACAGGATATTCAGATGATAAATTGTAGCTAAGAGGTTTAGCCCCACCAGGAGCAGCCTCCTTGCTGCTCAGTCCACACACTCCAACTGACACTCTCAACCACACAAGGCACTCCAGCATTCCACAACATCACATCCATACTGGCTGATCAGCAGGGAAGAGGTAATTAAGGTAAAGGATGCATAATAAATGTTTAAGCTTCAACAGATGGCATTATCACTATGCCATAATTCGCTCTCCCAGTGGGGAAGTATCCTGCAGAATACTTGGGTTTGGAGAGAAGTCTGTGCATTGATTGATCAGTAAAGATATCCGGGATAGTAATTCCAACAATCAATGAACTTCTTTAAAGCATTGTGTGCTTTATTTGTTAGTATTATTCGTATTTTTCATACTACAGCCAACACGTGTTTCGCCCAGCGGCCAGCAGGCCAAGGCTTTTTCAAGGCAAGAATCTTGTTTGTGGTCATGTGATAATTAAGCTCTGTTCTCAGTAGTCGTCTCTGCAGTCCCAAACGGCATCATCCAGCAAAATCATTGAGAATACTGTAAGGCCAGTTAGATCAATTGTTATTCATTTGAAGATTATAAATCTTTCAAAATATAATTATTCTAGAGTTAATTAAAAGATTTAACTTAATTCTAGATACATTTCAAGTTAGCTTCCGATACTGATGCCACACAACAATACTCTTTTTGACCTGATTCGACAGAAGTTGCTATTTTCCTCGGTGTAAAATGTACTATGAATTCAGATACACTGTTAACATTCACATTGATTATCCATGATATGACATTGTCTGTGTTACCAGATGTCTGATGGAAGCATAAGGACTGATGGTCGCTTTTATCAGTGCTCTGTTCTACAAGGCTGTAATTCCTGTATGATATAAATACTACAGTGACAATTTGTTCTCTCAAGTTTTTTTCACCAAAGTTCCTGTAAATGTTTTTAAATGCCCTGTTCTGAAGGTGGGGTGCTGAGATACCTACATTGAACCAAGATATATGGTCACCATGTCAATCACTTTTTCGGTGGTGATCATGGCCCCTTTCCCCATATTACTCTTCATCCTTTCTTGTATGGGGTCTGAAATTTCGATCCCCGATGTCTGTCTTTCAGAATCAATGTGTTCCCTTTCACAAGTGCCTTGTGTTTTTCTCACCTCTGGATGGTAGCCTTTACGTTGTTCTGAGTACTCCATTGGTGGCTTGCTATTACAACAAGTTTTTTTAGGACTCCATCGTGGATCTCCTGGGACACATTCTGCGCCCTTCTCCCAAAGAGTATTGAGGCAGAGGTGCATTGAGTTTCACTGTGCGGGTTTTTCAGCAGGTTCTCAGGAAGTCATGAAGAATTCACTCAGGATGTTCTCCTTGGTCTAGTCCTCACAGCTTTTGTGTGCAATCTCATGAACCTCTCCATGTCACCATTTGCTTGTGGCAACCTGGGGGTGATACTGGATGGTGATGTTAAGGCTCTCTAGGTGACTCTAAAACTCGTGTCCCCGAAGAAGACGAAAGTCATAAAAAATTCTCCCAGTTTCGGTTTGACATGCTTGAAAGCCACAGTTTCTATGAGTTCAATAATTAGAGTTTTGAGTTGGCATCCATGAAGACGAGTGTGTGCTGCCCGTCAGGGAAACTCCCAATGTCCACACACATGTGTGTCCAGGGTTGTGCAAGTGAGGCGGTCAGTGATAGCAGGTACTTGTCACTCTGCCTAGCTATTTAACTGCAGACCTGGTACTGCAGAATCAGTTCTTCTACTCAAGTATTCATCCCTGGGAACCAGAGTTTTTCCCTGAATGGAACTTTGATTTTCACAATTAATTGATGTTCTTTGTGCACCAGTGCCACCATTTGATCCTGCATGCCCCCTGGACCACAATTCTCTTGCTTTGTAACACTACACCCTGGCTTGTCATGCTGAGTTCTGCCCTGACCCACCACAGTTGTTGCACGAGCTCCCTCGACCTCATACTCGCTCCCATGACCACATACTCGCTCCCTCAACCTCATATAGCCAGCCAGAAAGGTCACTCATTTGTTCTGGCTGAAGGCTTCAGCTGTTCTTCTTAGGAACGTATCCTGGCTGGTCACTTAGATGAAGTCTTGGAGGGTTAGGGCTTGAGGACATGCTGCCCTTGTGACAAACTGCGTGACTTGCTCTGTGGCTGCTGACTGCCATGCTACCACTTCTGGGATGTATGTTGTGTGTCTGCCCTTGACTGATACACAACCTCTGGGGGGTACTGTTGCAATTGCATTACCCATTTTTCTGTCCTCAGCGGAGGATTTGGGGAAGCTCCAAGGTACAAGCTCACTAACGACTTATGGTCAGGTCACCACTTCATAAATCTGCGCAAACAAGAATAGGTGAAAGTGGTGACTTCCCAACTTTATAATCCACGCCTCCTGTACAATCTGAATCTAGCTGGTCTCCTCTTCTGTCAACGTCCAGCTGGCAAAAGCCACAGAGTTCCAATGCCCTCTACTGGACAAAGACAGCTCCAAGACTCACTTGGCGGCATCGATGATCAGCTCAGTTTGATTCTGTGGGTAAAGGTATACGATGGTAATAACTTGGAGCAGGGCATTCTTGAATTGTGTGAAGACTGTCTGTCGTTGTTCGCCTCACTCTCAGTGGGCTTGTGCCCTTATGAGGTTCCTCAGCTGCTCTATCAGACGGGTGATGTTTGGAATGAGTAAAAACACACAGTAGTTCTCCTTTCTGAGGAAACTCAGCACTTCTGTGACCAAGGTTGGTGCCAGGGCATTGCGCATGCCATATGCTTTTCGAGGGTCCATGGTGATGTCTTTCAATGAGATGATATACCCAAAGAATTAAACTCATTCGAAGAACATGCATTTTTCATTATTTATTGTGAAGCCATCCTCAGACATTCTTTGTCACGTTGCTCTGGAGTGTTGATAGTGTTCTCCATGTGCTCTTCAGTATATCAGCGCATAAGTGCTGACGTTAATGACCCCTTGAAGGCTAGACAGATGCTTACTTTATTGATTTTTGAAACACCTTGGCTGCAGAGGATATCCCAATATTTAGTGTGTATCTCCTTAATCCGAGTCAGTTGAAAATGTTGTGCTATACCGACTCATGAGGTCGAGAAGCAGCTGGTGATAACCAGAATTAAGGTCAATCTTTGAGAACCATTGAATGATTGAGATGTCCGTGATGATGTCATTCATCATCGGGGTGATATACTTTTCCTGCCTGATTGGTATACTAGAGAGCAGCATATCGATGCACAGCTGCACTGCTCCCAACTGCTTGGGTTTATGTGCAATCACCATGGGGTGGGATCTGATACCTTTTCAATGACACCCAACCTCTCGAATCTCTCTAGCTCCATTCCAACTGTGCTAGGAGATGGAACAGAACACGTAGTGTGGTATGGGCTTCAACGCCTAATCGATGTGTAGCTTGATGCTATAATTCTTAATGTTTCTGCATAACAAGGGAACCCGAGACTCCCCAGGGACCTTTGGTAAAAACTGTAATACAAATCAATGGCCCCTAGACATATAAATGCAAAAATGCTACCATCCAATTAGTTATTTATTCCAATAATCAAGGAAATGTTTCTTTCTAAATGCATCATATAACGGATTTCAGGAGTCAACTTGCTGGTCTGCAGAAGTCAGGTGTGTGTCTCACTGGGCTGACCGTCCGCTCAGTATGCAGACCAGGGTGGGCTGCGTCCTGTATAGGATCACCATGTGGAGCAGTTATCAGCAGTGATTTGCCAATTGCCAACTATCACGTCACCGGACTTGGTAGGGGTGAGGCCGACTCAGTGGGTGACTTTGCATCACCCCACTGAGCGGAGCCACCATGGGCACTGCGTTGCTGAAAGACGTCTGGAGAAAAGGCCTGTGTTTCCACACCATGCCTGCCTATGCTCAGGGGTGCACAGGCAAGTTACTGCCGATAGGCCGTGGAGGCAGCGGGGGCCATGAGGTCACAGTCAGCAGGCAGGAGATCCTGCCTGGTAATGCATAGGAAATACCTCCTTATTTACCAATGTGGATGTTGCATCGAGATGGACGCCTGGGATGCGCCTTGCCTGCCTGTGCATAGTAATTAAAGATCACACACCAGGAATCACTCTCTGGACTCCTCCCCAAGTGGCAAGACGTCAGTTTATTATTAATAGCTGAGCCCAGCCTCCGCATGCATGCGGACATCATGTGCGGCCATAGCTACAGGGTAGAATACTTACTACATGATGAATCCATCCTGCCGCATAATCCACTATGACAAGAAAAACTATGCACCACTTAAACAGGGACGTCCAATTGGCAATACCAGCTGCATTAGATGACTACAATACCTGGTCACACACCCAGAGGAAATAGTGAAAGTATTCACACATTTCAACTAACAATTACTCAGTTCGATTCATAACAACACATTGATAGCACACTTTGTATCTGGATTAAACATGCTCCCACCATCAGTTGAAAGTAGACTTTTACTATAAGGGGAAATGACAAAAGAGGATAGATGATTTCAGATTATTATAAGGCCCCTTTAAATGATGGCCTATAAGGAAAATTATAAATAATAACTAAAAACAAGAAAGTAACATTATATTTTACCATGCCTTTAAAGAAACTCGGAGACTGTGCTGAATATAATAGAGCAATCATTATGTTGCTCACTAACCCAGGCAGAGACCAGCCACTCTGTTCTAGCTAATATCCCATTTTATTAATTAAAGCTGATACAAATATTTTTTGCAAAAGTCCTGGCCAGATGCTTTAGAAAAGTCCTATCCTACCCTCTCTGATATACAATACACAAGTGGGCTTTGGGTTAGGTAGAACATCCAGGAGTCACCTGCACTTATTATCTAATATCTTGTGGCAGATCAAAGATAACCCAGATAAAACATTATCCCTTCTCTGGAAACAGAAAGCGTTTGGTAGAGTCAAAATGTGGACCATGTTTAGAACTTTTAAATGAACAGGAAAAGGACCAGATTTTTTTGACTGAAGGAAAATTGGTATATATGGAACCAAAAGCCCAGAGAGACTGTGGAGACTTCCTGTCTGACTCATCCAGCATCAGAAGGAGCACGAGAAAAGGCTGCCTGCTTTTTCCTTTATTTCTCCTTGCATTAGAGCCACTGGCAGCTGTGCTAAAACTAAATTATTATATTACAGGAAAATACCAAAATGCAGGACAATTATGCTTTATGCAGACGAAATACTGCCTACTCTTAAAAAACCAAACACCTCTATATCAGTACTGATATTAATTGAAACAAGGTTTACTTTTTAAGGGTACAAAATAAGCTTAACAAAAGTGAAGTGCTACCCTTATCCAATAGTACTAAAAAGAGAACATTACAGACCCAGATTTAAAATTGCCAACAAATAGAATTACATATCTGGGTGTTCTGCTAAACACAGGTCTTAAAAGAAGGTGCATTATTATTTACAACATCATATACTTAAGGGAGAAACAACTTTGTGCAGTGGTTATCACCTAAACTGTCCTTAAGAGGAGATTGCTACGTTATCCAGATTTGTAGAGTGCACTATAAACTGGAAGAGTATTCTCACACTGAGAAGGTGTGAGTCTAGCTACATTTAGGGCCTAGTGGGACTACTAAAAAAGCCAGGTCTTCAGTTTCTTTTTTTTTTTTTCTTTTTTATTTGGCAACACATAATCGCGATACAAATAGAGATATAAATATTCACCTTCAGTAATACTTATCACACACCATACCAGAGAAAATACAACATTTCATTTGGATTTACCGAGATAAACAATATTGATATGTGACAGGGGTAATTTCAAACTTACTATACTTAATTCGTTAAGAACCTCTATTATTATTACTCCAGTTTTCAATCGGTTCCCAAATATTTATACCTTGAGCTCTAGCCTTCTTCCCCTTACAGGCAAAGATCGCCTTCTCCTGATTATACATGCCTAAAAACCGAGCCAACCAGACCTGAAAGTTAGGAGGATCTGCATCCTTCCAGCGAGCTGTTAAAATTATCCGATAAACCGCCGTCCCCAGAAAGAGTCATGTTTCCTCCCCCTTAGTATGCATCAGCGTACTATCATACCCCAGAATATAGAGAGTGGGACATTCAGCTACAGAGTGTCCAAACACTTTCTGCCAAAAACATGCTATCATATCTCTCAAAGATGTTAATTTGTCACATTCATAAAGCATGTGGAGTAAATGTGCAGAGAGTTTTCCACACCTCGGGCATTCTGAAGTGGATCTTTTCCCCCAGGAGTACAATTTTGCAGGTGTAAAATAGAGATTATATATGGTCTTGTACAACTGAGCCTTCAAATTAGAGGTAACAAATAGTTTGACTAAGAGGTTTAGCGACATATCGATATCGACATTAGGATTATTCAATTTACTTGACCAGCCCACTTCGATATCCTCCATATCATCCCGTTGGTTTTCGATTAACATGTCATATATAGTACCAATCCTTGTTGTAGTTTTGCCCATACAATCAAATAGGGGAATACTAACTAATGAGACATCAGCACTTCTAATATTGAGAATCACATTAATTTGGATAAATTTAAAGCTGTTAGTATTAGGGACTGAAAATTTGCGTTGAAAGTGCTGGAATCTGTTACCATAACTAGGCAATAAAAAGTCTCCAATGGTTAACACCCCCAAGTATTCCCATCTTCTAGAAATATCATCATATGCTTGTGCTGGTATCAGTGAGGAGTGCCATAACAATGTATACTTATTATATTTGGGAATATTGAGATATCTTGTAGTTTTCCTCCAGATTCTCCAGGCGCTCAGTATAATCTTAAACTAAATTTTCTTAAAATATGAGGGCTCAAGTTGCTTTACCAGGAGGCCCCTAGCCTTATCTCCAATTACCAGTTCATAAATTGAAGGTATATAATTATCCTCTAGCGATCGTTCCAGTGTTTTGATCAGAAGTAATGGCGTCATCTGCTGGAGCAGGGCAGCCCAGAGGTAGAATCCTATGTTCGGGATTGCTAGGGCACCTCTTGTAAATGGTAGAGACAGGTAGCGCATAGATCTCCTTATCTTCCCGTACCCCCATACAAATTTGCTCATTTGGGATTCAAGTGCCTTTATAAATTTTGTCCTCCACAATTAACGGGATAGCACGGAACAGATATAGCACCTTGGGTAAGATGTTCATTTTAAGGAAATTGCCTCTTCCGATGATTGACAGGTGTAGACCATCAATCCTTTTTAAATCTTTCTTAATATTTTGGAGGAGAGGGTCATAATTTATCTTCATAATATCCTCTATTTTGGGAGATATACGAACTCCTAGGTACACTGCACTCTCCACCTTTCTAGGATCCTCGGAATACCCTGAGAACTGGCCAAAAACGTGGGTAATCTGTTCAATTTCGATTATTGCCTCTGTGGGGTTAGGTGTTACAAACGCCACGTCATCAGCATATGCTAATATCTTTGTATCAAAATGGCCCACAGTGATTGGTTTAATTGCCGCAGCATCTAATAATTTCATGATCAAGGGGTTTATGTATAAAGCAAAGAGGATCGGGGAACATGGGCACCCCTGCCTTGTGCCTCGAAGTATATCAAACAGCTTGGACTCATGGCCCATCACCAATACCCTAGCCTTAGGTAAGTGGTACATTGCCTTAACAGATTTCATAAAGCAAGGTCCCATGTTGTTTTGATCTAAGACCGCCCACAAAAATTCCCAAGAAACCCTGTCAAAGGCCTTCTCGGCATCCAGGAGGACCATCGACATCCACCCCCCCACGACACTCATGGCATCAAACAGCGCAATAGCCTGACGGGTGTGATCCGTGGTGCCCTTACCCGGGATGAAGCCATGTTGCCACGGGGAGACCAGGTGTTCGATGAGCCCCCTGAGCCGGTTGGCCAAAATCTTAGAATATAATTTTGAATCAGAGTTTATAAGAGAAATTGGGCGGTATGATGAGGGTAGGCTAGGGGGCTTATCTTTTTTTGGGAAGATCACAATATTAGTTTCCCTCCACGAGCCAGGGGGAATACCACTTACTTGGATCCCTATGAATAAGTCCAGCAGCAGAGGCATTATAATATTACCCAGAATTTTATAAAGCTCAAGTGGTAATTTATCAGGGCCTGCGGCTTTACCCGAGGCTAATTCTGCAAGAGCCATTTGTACTTCCATCTGGGTTATATCCCTTTCCAGATCTTCCCTAGAAGTCATATCCATACCTAGGTTGCCTTCCGACTCAGTTAACCAACTAGGCAATGCTTCTTTATTTGCTACTGGGTCTAATATATCTTCATTTTGATACAACTTCTGGTAGTAGTTTCTAAAGACTTCTAGAATAGTCTCAGGTGTTGTATATTCCTAGCCATCAGACTCGATGTTAGAGATTAAGTTAAGAGATTGTTTTTGACGAGTACGGAGTGCTAGTTGCTTACCAACCTTCTCCCCCGCTTCGTAGATCTTATTACGATTAGATTGATACATCTCAGCCGCCTTCTGAGAAAACCTACTATTCATCTCAGTTTTAAGAATCATCATTTCTCTTAAAGTTGGTCCAGCATCACCACCCGGCATTATAAGAGTAGTGTGTTTTTCCTCTATTCTAGCTAGTTCTTGAAGCTGTAAATTATTCAACCTAGCGACCTCCTTCCTCTGTCTGGCTACATAACTTATTGTCTCCCCACGGATTGACGCTTTAAAACAATCACAGACTGTGTCCCTAGAAGCGCTATACCGATTACAGTCGAAAAACCCTTTTGTCCATGCCTTAATGTAATCTATGTAATTCTTATTGACAAGCAATTTCCTATCAAAGGTCCAGCCTGATCGAGGTCTAATCATGTTATCAATACCCAATGTGAGTACCAGGGGATTGTGGTCAGAAATAATTTTTTGGCAATTTGTTAATTTGTGCCCTATCAGCAAGATTGCTTGCTATCCAAATGTAATCGATGCGAACATATTTATTGTGCGGGTGTGAGAAATGCATATACCCTGGGTCATGATGTTGTTTCAGATCCCATATGTCAGCCAAGCCTAGGCTCTCCTTGAGTTGTGAAATGGCTCTATATACCCTCGGTTTACGACCAACATATTTGTATTGCTGTGATTATGTGCTAAGCCATTTTGGGTCAAAGAAATATTAAAGTCCCTACAGAATATCAACACCAGAGGCCAGGAAGCAAGCTCCATTTCGAGATCAAGAAAAATAGAGGGATCATCCTGATTGGAAGCATAAATAGAGCATATTGTAATACCAATTTTAAGCTCCACAATCACCCACCTTCCCAAAGGGTCACGGGATGTGGGTCTCTTGGAGACATATTATGTCAAATGTATTTTGGCTAATTATCCCACACATTTGTTCCCTTTTCGCCCTATCATTGAGCCCCGCCACATTCCAGGAACATAACTTTAACCTAGCCATATTGCGTAACATTCATTTTCCATTCCAATTTCATTATGTGACAAAGCTTCACATTAAACTTACAGTCTCTATTTCTACCATTACGGTTGCCATTTTTGTGTGCTTTCACCCCCCTTTCCCTTCCCCTTACCCCCTCCACCCTTAACGCCCCGAGCCCTCCCCCCACCCTCCCACAATTAAGGCAATTAGACTCCATAAGAGTCTATAGTGATGGAAGTGCATTATCCATCCAGTGCTCCCAACTTAAACCAGGTAACATGTGAGAAGAACAAAAAATTTTCCACTTTATTTCCAATTTTCCGTATTACAATTCCCCCCCCCTTTTTTTTTTTACCTTTTAAGCATAACACACAGAGGAAAAAATTAAGCATACCAAACCCTAAAAAGAAACAAAGAGAAAAACAACTTTACGTATTATCAAGTAGAATCCTCTTCTTTTAGAAAAAGGCAAAATTTATCATTTAAGACTATCCAGATATTCTTTGGCCTTAATTTCGGAGTTTTTTTTAATCTGGTCTCCATTATTGATCTTCAACCGAGCTGGATTGTTTAAAAATGCCTGGAGTTTCTTGTCTTGAAATGGTTTGATGAGTTGGCGCAAGCGCCACCTCCTCTCAACCGCTGCATGACAAAAGTCAGGGCGTACAAAATATGTTACATGTCCACTAGTGTTTTTAGCCTCTGGCCTTGCTTTTTCCCAGATTGCCTGCCTTAGTAAGAAGTTGCCAAAATATACTAAAAGGGCACTCGGATACGCCCCAGGTTTTGGTGTATGTCTCATAGTAAGGGGGACACGGTGTGCTCGCTGCACCTCTAGTTCCCAATTCCAGGTTGAAAGTTCAGGGAGGGAATCTTGGAATAACTTGACCACGAAGGAACGAGCGTCCCCCCCTTTCAATCCTTCAGGAACTCCCAGAACTCGCAGGATACTTCGGCGTAAGCGATTCTCCATGTCCTCAAGTTTCCACCTCACGTCCGAGAGTTCTGCCTCGTGGGCATCAATCTGTTCACGATTTGAGGCTGTCTCTGACTCATTCACCACCACAGTGGAGAAGTGTGGCTCAATAGTTAGAGCGGCAGACCCTGATGCAGAGGTCTAGCCCGGGACCAGGGTTCAATTCCCCGCCTCGGCGGGTCTTGGGCTCAAAAATTCCACGGACCTGATAATTCTCGCCTCGGTGCCTATTCCAATCATGGAGTCCCACTCTGCAACTCTGGGCAATAGCTTGCTTAATCTCCACAACGGCCCCCACAGCGTTAAGGATGCCTGGCCTCCACCTTGGGGGTGCCCAGGAGTGGACACCTCACAGGGAAAGCCAGGATGGGTTCCACAGCGTTATTCGTACAAGCGCCTTGAGACCCTTGCGGGTGAGTAGTGCGCTATACAAGTATCAATTTACATTACTCTAGACTCGAACTCAGTCATTCGATCACTAAAGGACCCCATTTTCCTTGAAAGTTTGCGCACCACACCTTGAACTTTTCGTAGCTCTGCTTGGGCCTTACGACCATCTTGGGACGTCTCCTCCCTATGTGCGGCTATCGCTAACAACACAGTTTCAATAGTAGGTGCCAATGTGTTTTGAGAGGTACTGGGGTCCAGATGTTGAGCTAGCTTAGAAATTAGGCCCTGTGTGCGTGTTGGGGTAGCTGATGCCAGAAGATTACTAGTAGGTGTATAGTCCCAAGCCAACTCGCCTGAGTCACGGCAATTCTTTCTGTGTTTTAGCACCGTTTTCTGAGCCGTTCTACCCTCTTTAGCGCTTGTTTCGTCATCGCTGGAATCACTCAAGGGGGACCCTGTATCATTTGACCAGCCTAACTCGTCTGAAAAGGAATGAAAGTCGCTAGGGTCTTTATCCTTGTCCTTGTCTTTGTCAGGATCGTCTTCACTGATAGTCTCAGATCCAATTTGTGTAGATTGAGAACCATTGAATACGCCATCTAAAGCGGCTGCCTCGATTTGCCCTGCTTGCGCAGCTTGCGAGACTCCAGGGCTATCTACTTGTGTCCCAGAGGATCCAGGGATGCGTGAGCACGAATGCAGTTGATTACCAATAGGGGTAATGCCCCCAGGGGTTATAGTGGGTGTATTTTTATTTTTACCGATCCTCTCGGTTTGATCTTTCGACCCCACCTCGCCCTTAGCGTCATTCCTTAGACCCCTTGAATTAAACCCACTGTCTTGGAGGGTGCTCACCACGCTCGCCATATGCACTTCAGTCCCCGTACCTTCAGCCAGCCTGCCTCTATCCGCGTCGGTGTCCACGTCAGCGTCCATGCTTGCCCGCACAGACTCACCCCCTGGAATCGAAGCCGGCGTATGCTGACCTGCCGGCTGACTCTTCCCGCTTTGACCCGGAGGGAGCCTCGCCGGAGTCTTGCGGACCAGCTCCACAACCGAGGATACACTCTGGCCGCCCTTCCGAGCAGCACCACCGTGATTGGGAGCCTTGCCGGGGGTCTTCTCAACGGGTCCCGCTGCTATTGCCACATCCCGAATGGCCAGCCTTGCCGCTCTTGCCTCCCTTACCTTCGCGGCGGCAGTCGCAGCCACCGCAGCGTTCTTCGGAGCCATATCGTCTCCGGTATCCGGAACACAACTCTGCTCCTGGGTATGAGCACCAACCAGGTAGGTCTGACAACAACTCCTGTATTTGCGACCGATGTAGCAAAAGTATCGGATCACGGAGAGTCCAATTACTGTGCCAAACGCCGCTACTTGACTTTTTGACGACAGTCTGTTTTTCTCCGAAGTTTCCCCCTCCAGCATTTTACTCAATTGCTCAGTTCGATATCCTTTTTTATCCAGACTCAGTGCGCAGCTCCCCTTAATTCCACATCTTCCACGTTACATGGTCCACATATTCAGTATTCCTTTGCCATGAGCACTGGACAGTCCGCACCGCGGTCTCAAGCGGCCGCCATCTTGCCCCCCAGGTCTTCAGTTTCTTATGAAATTCAAGAAGTGAGTAGGAGGCCCTTATGTGTAATGGCAAGTCGTTCCACGCTTTAGGAGCAATGTAGGTGAAGGCTCGACCTCTGGATCTGGTTTTCCATATGTGTGGAATGTGCCAGTATGAGTGTGGTGGAGGTGTCTGGAAGATTTGTGAAAGCAGATGAGATTGTTGAGGTATGTTGAGTCACCATTATGTAGTGGCTTAAAGGTGTGAGTGAGGAGTTTGAATTGTGCTTGTTTGTGAATGGGGAACCAGTAGAACTCCTTCGTGTGTTATGTGATGTGAGCGAGGCATGGGAGGTTGAGGGGGGTCTGTTCTGAATGCTCTGCACCTTCTGGTAAGTTGTTTGTTGATCCTAGTATAGATAGTGTTCCCATAGTCCAGTTTTCTTGTGACAAGGGTGTGCTTGACTGTTTACTGGGTGCTGATTGACAGCCATTTGAAAATCTTCCTCAGCATCTTCAGGGTATGGAAGCATGAGGAGGTGACGGCATTGACTTAGCCAGTCCTGTCGAGTTTGCTGTCGGTGATGATCCCAAGTCATGCTCAAAGAGGATCCCACAGAACTCAGATGAGGCTGTGGGAATCTGATGTGTAAGGCACCAGACTCACTGACTGGGCCCATTCTGTCAGGAAGGAGAAGATCCATCGGAGTGCATGTCCTTGGATTCCAATGTTGTGTAAGCGTTAAAAGAGGATGGGGTGGGAAACAGTGCCAAATGCTGAGGAGTGGGCCAGGAGAATGAGGGCCGCTGTGTTTCCTCTGTCCAGAATCACAGGGATGTCTTCCTTGGTGACTATGAGGGTACTTCTGTTGAGGAGTTGGTGGTCTTTGAGGGAATGTATGACGTTACAACGCATACATTTAAAACACATGCACTTACAACGCAGTTTTTACATCGCAACATCCACTACAACGCATTCCATTACATCGCATGACACTATATCGCATTTTTAGAAAACTACCTTTACAACGCATTCCATTACATCGCATACTACCTGTACTACGCATACCATTACATTACATTTAAGGTAAATATTGGATAGTATAGGGGTCAAAATTGCTATTCTAACTCGAGGGGGTGAAACAGTAGGGTAAGTGCTGGATAGTGTAGGGGTAAAAATTACTATTCCAACTCCAGGGGGTGCAACAGTAGGGTAAGTGTTGGATAGCGTAGGGGTTAAAAATTACTATTCTAACTCCAATGGTATGCATTGTAATGGTATGCATAGTAATGCCTGCATTGTAGTGACATGTGATGTAGCGTCATGCGTTGTAATGGTATGCATTGTAATGCCTGCGTTGTAGTGACATGGGTTGTAAAGGATGTGGCGATGTAATCACTGCGTTGTAAGTGTAGTGCGATGTAATGGTTGCGTTGTAAAGGTTGTGCCCCTTTGAGGTATTCAGAGAGTGTGATGATTTTCACTAAGACCTTGGCCAGGAATGGTAGCAGGGATATCGCTCTGTAGAGGGGGAGTGTTGAATGGTCCACACAGGGTTTCTTCTGCAATGGGAGGACAGTTGCACATTTCCAAGCTTCTTGAAGGGTCATTGAAGAGATGGAGGCCTTCAGAATGGGTTCGAGCATGGAGCTAATGGGTTGCAGTCCTCTGGAGTAGGTGTGGGAGGGGCTAGGGGCAGGGATTCCAGGGGGCCCCTGAGTGTATGGACTTAATGGTGGCGGTGGTTTCTTCTGGGGTGATGACAGTATATGTAGTTAGCATTGGTCCTTTAGATAAGATTGGGGGGTGTTTGGTGAGGTTAGTTGAGTCCGGTTGTAAATTCTGTGAGGTTTTTGCTGAAGAATTTAGAGAGATTGTTGCAGAGGTCCTGTGAAAAGGTGATTGAGTTGGAGACAGCTGCTTGTTGATGCGGAATCTTTCACAATAGTAAAATAGTAAAAATGGATTTGCTTCTATTGGTGGAGACATCAATGTGGTCCGCCAAAGCAGTGCGTTTGGTGGTCCGGATCATTTGGTGGTAGTATCTTAGGGTGGAATTGAACATGCTCCTGTCAGCATTTCCTGGATTCCTATCCATTTTCGTTCCAGGAGTCTTTTCTGTCTGAGTTCCTCTGTATACCAATTGTCCTGGAGTCTCTATCTTGTTGTATTGTTGTGTTTGAGGGGAGCCAAGAAGTTGGTACACGATGTGATCTAATTTTTAGAAATTCTTGATGGTTTTGGGGAGGCTGCTGCTGTTTTCAGGTCAGTGGGTGTTAGTGTTGCTGTTCCAGTTTTGGTGGACTGGTCTGGTGGTTGTGTGTGTATGTTGGACAGGGACTGAGATGCTGAACTTTATAAGGGTGTGGTCTTTCCAAGGGACAGGTATGGGCTCGTTGACTCTAATGTTGTCGAAGTTGGTGAAAATAGGGTCCAGGAGGTGTCAGGCGACGTGGGTAGTTCACTTTACTCTTTGGGTGAGGGTGTAATTGCAACCATCGAGGGCGAGTGGTGAGACAAAGTCAGTGATGGTGTGGATGAAGTAGGTGGGCTGTCCCGGTGACCTGTAGATATGAGTGCCCCTCAAGGTGAAAGCAGTTGTCACATGGAGGTTGAACAAAAAAGAGGAGGATTTAATATATTTTTGGAATTTTCCTACACTGACAAGAGATGCAGGAGAAGCATTGCAAGGCATGCCTGGGGGCAGGGGTCCACTCATCAACGGGCCAGCAGGAGGAGCACAGGCAAATCCAGTTCAAGCAAATGCAGCAAATGCAGAATGCAACAATGTGACTGGTTTGCGGTCAAGATTAGGAACTGACATTACGACACCCTTCTTGCTATTTCAAGTGTGGTCTCACTGCACACCAACATTCTGAAGCTATGCTCAGGAGCTTAAGCTCGGAGTCTGACTATTACTACAGAGAGTCTAAGGTCCTCATTACAAGTTCAGCACAATATTCTGGGGTATTTGCCACATGGGTTGAATTCTGTTACACCAGGGTGAACACTAACCAGTCATTGCGCATTTAGGAGGGTTGTACCACTCCTCCCTTGCTCTGCAGCCCCACCCACTCACGCAAGCTGTGGCAGCAGGAGGACAAAATAAAATAACAATAACATTAGTTATTATCATTTTATTTTTTCCTTTCTTTTGCTGCTGTAAAGTAGTGGGGCGACGCTCTTCCGCCTAAGCGGAAGAGCCACCACTGCTTATCAGTTTATGTAAGATAAAGAATCTAGGGGAACATTCACTTCCTGATCAGACTTCTAAAAGAACCCCTTTGTTTCCGGAATCTGAAGTTACTGAATTGGACCCCGAGATTGTTGAGACTCATGTATCCACCTTAAGAGATCTTGCTGAATTACAAGACTGCACCACCTGTATCTGAAAGAATGCTTGATTATAGCAGACCTGTAAAAGAGAGCCATGGAGTGTAGAGGGACAAGCTAGGGTGAGTGTTTTGCCAAAATGTCCAATTCCCAAACCTAGCCCGATTGCACTTTAGCATTGCCCACGTTATCTTTGATTGCATGAACCATACCGCAACTGCACACTGGTTTGCTCCCTTCTTCCCTTCTATTGACCAACACTATTGTCGTTTCTGTGCCACATGTGCAGTCCAAAACACCTCATGGGCCCCATTGTGTACATCGAAATAAATGTAATGCAATTGAATTAATGCTTTTCTTATGTCTATGTTTTGGTTCTGTTATGCATGTTTTCTGGATAGATCTAAGCCTGCCCTTTTGCTCGGACTGATGCAATCACTGTAGCCAGGAATTTGCTTAAAAGGCTTTTTGGGGAGTTTGGGCAATACGATTCTTAAAATAGAATTGGTCATTTTAGCCTTCCTTATATTGAGTTGCATTACTGTTGAAGTCTGTTTTGCCTTCATCAACGGTTTCATCAGAGGCAAAGGTACTCTCCACCTTACCCACTGAAAATGTTAGATGATGTTGGTGTTAAGGTAAGTGTCAATGCATGGTTGAGGCTTAGTGTTATACTTGGGGACAGATTTATGGTTTGACTTGGTGTTAGAGTTAGTGTCAGTATATGGTTTAGTCTTGGTGTAAGACTTCGGTTGAAATTGATGATTAGGCCACGGTAACGTTTTAGGATTAGGCATAAGGTGAGTATACTTACCTCTGCATTTATTCTAATCAACGTAGAGGTATTCTCAATCTCTTATATAGTGGTAATTTCGATGCAGTTGATTCCACATAGTGATACATTGATGTGGTTGCACTCCGTGTCGAGGCAGGCACCCACAAGTAAGAGTGGCGCATTACTGTGCAGCTACCCTACACCCACAAGTAAGAGTAGGGCAGTACAGTGCAGCTACTATACACCCACAAGTAAGAGTAGTGCAGTACAGTGCAGCTTCCATACACCTAGGAGTAAGAATGGTGCAATACTGTACAGCTACAAGCCACCCATGAGTAAGAGCGGTGCAATACGGTGCAGCTACCATACGCCCACGAGTAAGAGTAATGCAAGTTGTGCAATATTGTGCAGTTACCATACACCCACAAGTAAGAGTGGTGCAATACTGTGTGGTTACCATACACCTACAAGTAAGAGTGGTGAAATACTGAGCGGTTACCATACACTCAAAAGTAAGAGTGGTGCAATGCTGTGCAGCTACTATACTCTCATGAGTAAGAGTGGTGCAGTGCTGTGGAGCTACCATAAACCCAAGTGTAAGAGTGGTGCAATATGGTGCAGTTACAATACACCAAAGAGTAAGAGTGGTAGAATACTGTGCAGCTACCATACACCCGCAAGAGTGGTGCAAAACTGTGTGGTTGTCATACGCCCACAAGAAGTGGCGGCTGGAATCAATGGGGGGGTGGGCACACGCACTCAAATAAAATGAATTTTTAAAGAAAAATAAATAGGCATAGGTACGCAAATAAACTTAAAATATATTAAAAGTAAACATAACTTCCACCAGGACCTCCGGCTCTGAATCTCTCACAACTGTATCCGGCCACCAGGACAATACCACTCCTGGGGCTGCTCTCATGCTGCGAGAGCAGTTCCCTGATTGGAGGGAGCGGCCTTACTCAGTGTTCCACAGTTCTCTGGAGGCCTGCACTTGCTCTAACGCAGCGCTCTTAACACAGCTAGGTTAAAGTTTTCAAAGTGTGCATGTCTGGCTGGCCGTCTCCAGATGGCGGCCAAAGGAACATGTGCACTTTGAAAAGTGCACATACAAACCACCCTTCTTCTTGCTGCTGCAATTTAGCAGTAGCCCCGCCCCTGTCCTGACGCTCGGTTCAGGGCGCTCGGATAAAAAATAAAATAGTAATAGCATTTAAGTGGGGCGACGCTCCTTCGCTCCAACGGAGGAGCTGTCCCTGCCACCACCAGTAAGAGTGATGCAATACTGTGTGGTTACTATACACCCACAAGTAAGAGTGATGCAATACTGTGCAGTTACTATACGCCCACAAGTAAGAGTGGTGCAATAATGTGCAGTTACTATACACCCACAAGTAAGAGTGGTGCAATACTGTGCAGTTACCATGCACCCACAATTAAGAGAGTTGTGTAATACTGGGCATCTACCTTCTTTGCTATGGATTTCAAAAACATAAAGCACTCAATGACAAATAATCCCTGTGGTATCGAACTAAAAATATTGAACGTCTGAGCTCTGGGTATTGGGATGTGAATCTGCATACGTCCTGCAGAGACAGTACTTAAAGCTCTGCAGTTTCCTCTCTGTGGGTATTAATCAGGCTTTGTGCAGAAAAAAACAAACGAACGACTAACATTTCGCTGAAAGTTTGGCAAATATCTTTCTCTGGAGATTCATTTATTTCTCAGATGGTGTTTTCCAGGATAAATAATAAGAAAAGGAAAGGAAAAATAGATTTTATGCGAACAATGTTGAATATTTTGATAGGTTGCCACGGACTTCGATTTTCTTCTCAAAGCAAAGAATATGTGGCATGAAAACCCTTTAATTTGTTCTCGGGTACAGCATTTGAGTTATGGCTCCGTCTCCTGTTTTGAATAATGTGTTTGCAGGAGAGGTAAGCCTGCCGAGCCTCGGTTCGAAGGATTCGCAGTGAGAGTGCCTACATCCGAGGGACAGATGAACCTTCAGAGCTTTAGTCACCTTCTTATTCTGTCTTGGCTTGAAATCACTGAGACCGTCTGTGTTGCGGTGCATCAGCAACAATGAGTTACCATGCACTCATTCGGATTAAACAGAGTGGAGCAGAAAGAGACGAGCATGTCTCATGATCAGGGTCACTGCAATTATGCCCAGCGGAGGACTAAAATTAGATGGCAGGGTTGCTTTATCATGCTGCAGGAAAAGGCACATTATTCTTTTCCATCATGGAGGTCTTGTAAAGCGCATGGCTACCAGAAGGCCTCTCAGCGCTGGAACAGTCAACATGTGCAAATGATCATCAGAGGGTTAGTTGACAAAGAGCCAGGTTTTCAATCCCCTGCGAAAAGAAAGCTCGCATGATAGCTGGCGGGGGTCAAAAGGGAGAGAATTACATAGCCTAGGGGCCTGGTGGGAAAAAGAGCGGCTGTCTCAGCGGGATCTCCTGCATTTGGGGACCTGCAGCAGATGGGCTGAGGAAGATCTCATAGACCTTTCAAGGATATAAGGAGTAGCTACTGGCTTTAAAAGAGCAGGGACTTTCTTGTGTAGGTACCTATGCGAAATGCATAAGACTTTAAACTGAACCCGCTGCTTAACTGGAAGCCAAAGGAGGTCCCTACCTGAAGGCTGCTTTTGTGGATTGGTGTCGGGGAAGATTCATCAGGAGCCGGGCAGCAGTGGAAAGGCGGGATTTCACCTCTAGAGTCTGCTTACCATTCTCCAGAATCCCGTCACAGGTCGACTAGACCTTTTTACCTGTCATAGAGTGAATTAGGCAATCCTGTCTAATTAATCAAGAACAATTTTATAAATCCCAATAACTTCCCCCAAGAACCACTGACCAAAACTAAGTTTGAAAGGTTTATTACATAACCAAAAATAACTGCAGATACAAACACCTCAGCAAGAGGTTCAAAAGGTAAACAGGCACTAATACAAACATAATCCTACGGAAAAGTCTCAAGCGACTGATGAATAGTACGAGGATCAATTCCAGAATCATCAGACTGAACAGAATCGCTATAACCTGAGTTCTGGTACTCATTGGGATAATAGACATAAGTTCAAATTAGTCTGTCCCTTCCCTATACTAGGTGACATCCCTACTTAACAACAGTCCATCCTAGCAAAAGGTGTCATCTGTGGTGACTTCCCAAAGAAGTTCGCCCTCTTAACTAGAGACTCCTTCCTCACAGCTAAGCTCCTTGACCATCCAACCGCTCTCTCTAGCTCCTCAGCCCATCTGCTCTGCTTCTTCCCTCAGGGTGCTGTCCCTAATACGAAACCCCAAAATGTGAATGACACGCCTTCAGGTACGCCCTCTCGAAGGTGTCGGTTACATGAAGTTTTCCACTTTGGCCTTCTTCCATCTTTATCCGTTAAACGTCCTTGGGTCCCAGACTCTTCATCGCTTCTAGTTTCTTTTCCAAATTCCTGGTCTACTCCTCCATGTCTGAGTCTAGCATTTCTAACTCTCATACACAATGGGCCCTTCTACTCTATAATCTACTTGGTGATGCACCTGCAAAAGAATATACGCAATAGGCTCACATTCTATCAATGTTGCAATATTTTCCAAAACCTCTTTCATAAGCATTTCTACCGTTTATATGTTTAAGCAAAACATTTTCATACAGGCCTGCCCCATTTCCATGAACTAGGCCTCTGCTAGAGTTTAGGCCTCACGTTTACATGAGCAATTCTCTGGGTTCACTAGGCCTCCAACCTTAACAACAAATGCATTTTCTCTAATTTCGACTAATTCTCAAGTACATAAAGCATGATTATACGTTTCCATTAGTCAATCTGAAGGCACATTAGTAAATCAATTAAACACTCTTATCATCAGTGAAAATTTCATTTCAAAAGCATCTCTACATTGCAACAAGTATGAATTTGCACTTTATAACATTGGTTCTGCACATTTGCTAGTACCAATTTACTTTAGTACATCGTCATACATTGCATCTAACCATGATTAAAAGTCCTCTATATATGCGGGTGCTGACTACTTGTACATATGCTGCACCCCTACAAATTTCACTGTAAATGGCGCTCTCTCAGTTCCCCCCTTTGATGACCCGTGTCATCACCACCCTCACATCATCTTCAGGGTAAGAACCGACTAAACGGAGCTTGTGGCCATTTTCCCTCGCTTGAGTATTTCCAACGCTCTCAAGCTGCGGTATTGACTGTCCTGCAGCCTCTCCATTCGTATCTCTTGCGCTCTCATTGATCTCGCCAACCTGTTGGACTTGTACCACTTGTACAATCTCACTAAACCCCACAATCCAATCACACATGCCACTGCTATGATAAGGGGCTTCAGTACGAATCCAAGGAAACTCTTTCCCAAGTTGGCAAACCAGTTTCCAACTTTCCCAAATCCTTTGCCAACCGTCTCCCACGCATTCTCTTGTGTCAAATCCTCAATTTCATAATGGATTGCAGTAATGTTGCTTATATATCTCTCCAGATCCTTAGAGTTGTCTGGTATATAAGTGCAACATTCTTGGACCTTCAAACGTTTACAGACCCCGCCCTCTTTCGCTAGAATGACGTCTAGGGCAAGACGGTTCTGTAAAACCATTGTCCTGATCGACAACATCTCACCCTCAACCAGCACTAATGACTTAGCTGTATTCATCGACAATTCATCCACTACAGTCGCCAACCGCCGTATCTTTATGTCATTCAAAATGACACCCAACATAGGTATCGCTGCTCCAAACACATCCCCCACAATTGCTCCAGTACTTTCCCCTCGCTTTACCCTCCTTTGAGGCCCTCCCTCTAAGAGTGCAAAATCTTCCGTATGATAAATCTTGGGAAAGATGATTGCTAGGTAGCAAGTTCCATACCACTTCTCCGGCAACCTCACATACGCATTCCTTCCACAGACAAAATACACGGTAGGAATCACCTGGACCACGCTCTTCAAGAAATCCTTTGTGTAGTATTCTAATGTGAAGGTATGGTCGCACGTAGTCTGACCCACATACACATTTTCATAATACGTCTGTGGTCTGTGAAGACACAACTTCCCTTTCTGTACTTCATCTAGAGCTATTGGACCATAACTCCCTCTTGACTTATGCTGCTTCTCTTCTTCGGTCCAATCTACCTTGCCTTGCCCTGAATCTCGCAACTTTTTCTGTTTCGTGTACCTATCTTCTACTTGTTCAGTGAACTTCTTTTCTGTATCAGATAACAAACATGTCAGGTTGTGTCGGTGTGCATACGGGGTATCTAGCTCTTGAGTGGGAATGAAAAAATATCCAAGTCTGTCCTCTGACTTATAATAATCCCACTTGTTCAAATGCTTGTAATTCGGGACTTCTGGTAACACAGCATCATAATTCGAAAATAAATATTCAAAGTGATTTCGCCCATAAAGGATACTAATCAGCAAACTACAGGATATTCCATATGTCAATGGAAGGTGATGGGATCTAATACCCTCATCTACTTAAGCTGGCAGTTGCATACACACATAACAGTCCTTCGCATCCATCGCCTCAATGTATTCATACAACAGCTTTGCATACGTATTCTGCCCAAAATTTCCTTTAGACAGATCAGTGTGTAGCCTACGACTTTCTGCAGCCAGTATGGCTTTCTCTCTTCGCTCTCTGTCTTCTTTCTGGCTAGGGGTGGTAGGTGTCGGTGTCCCCACAGCCTTCTCTACCTGTTCGTGTGGTGCAAAATAAGAAACTAAAACTACTATAGCTATAAGGAGTATCACTCCTCCTAAAAGACTGCCTACTATGCACTTGGCTCTACGATTCGGGTTTCCAGACGCCATGGTCTCAGTACAAAGTAGTTCGTTCACGGAAAGCACCCAAAAGTCTCTTTCTGTGCTATTTGAGTCTCTCGAACCACCTTGGAAAGCAGAAAGTCCCGTTTCAGTTCTTCTTTTGTTTCAACAACAGACAACCTTAACCCTTCTCCTTCCTCTGTGGAAAGTCCCTAAATTGATTCTTCTTCCACTCGGCTCTAGGTTAAGTTCAACAGTTATTTACAAAGTCTTTTCAAAAGTCTTTCAAAGCAAATTCAAAGTTCAAAGTTCTCAATAGTCTATGATTATACTCGATCCGATTGCCTGCAACACATAATCTAAAAGTTCCATGCGGAGCACAACTTCATCATATGCTTGCATGTCGGGAACAAATGTAGGAAAAATCAGTCTATCCAGGAGTAAATCACGTATCTTGCTCAGGAGAGGGGGATTGGGAATGGTGAGTGTCAGTTTACCTTCGATTTCAAGTCCAGGAACCAACAGTATCGCTTCCAGCTTAACATTGGGGATCGTACTGGTCACTGCTACTGACCTCACCCTCCCGGACCTCAGTACTCCTGGCATTTGTAAAAGGGTAGGTCCACTCTGGAGTGGCGTATCTTTGGCAAGGTACTCTCACCCTCCTTGACCTTCTCGGACCCCCTTGCTCAGCTCTTTGTACTCCCTCTTCCGGATCTGATTCTTCGGACACAGGGGCAAGATCTATTTCGGAAGCCAATCTCACATTCATTCGCCTCCGTCTCTCGGGCCAATGATCCTCTGCACTTCTTGCCCTTCTGTTTCTCGTTCGCACACCCTGTTCGTCTCCACTGTCGACCTCTTCTGCGCTCACTTCCTCCCTCTCAGGCAGATTCCGTGTCACTTTCGTCTTGGCCGTTTCCTGCTTGATCAGGTTAGTCCCCAAGTTCTACAGGCACCCCCACAGCTTGACTTGCCCCCTCTGACGAATCCTCTTCTTCGTTATTATTTTCATCTACGAGAGGAGCTGTTCCCTCCGCGGGTGCTGGGACTCGTCGGTTGTGAGAAGCATGGATCCAATTTGGCAGTCCACCACACTTCACAGCAGTAGTAGTGACTAGAATCACCTGGAAAGGCCCTCTCCAACTACATCCAAACAGCTCTTCCGCACGTGCTTCCGCACCAGGACCCAGTCACCAGGGCACAGGTCGTCACAAAGGTCGCTAGAAGCCGGGATTTCAGCAGCCTGCACCTGAAGAGACACAGAACAGATGACGTCAGACAGTCCCCTGCAATAATCGAGAATCAGATCATCTGTGATATTTAGCAAGGCAGTTGTCGGGATAGATGGCAGTCTCATAGCCCTCCCCATCAGCACTTCATGCGGTGAGAGCCCTGTCCTCCTGTCTGGGGTACTCCGCATACTCATTAGTACCAACGGCAACGCATCGGGCCACTTCAGAGATGTGGATGAGCACACTTTTGCCATTCGGGCCTTTATCGTTCCATTGATCTGCTCCACTATGCCAGAAGCCTCTGGGCGGTAGCTACAATGCAGTCTCTGGTCAATGTTCAGGGCAGAGCAGAGCATCTTCACAATTTCGCTATTAAAGTGCTTCCCTCTGTCCGACTCCAAAGAGGTCGGAACCCCGAATCGTGGCACTAGCTCCCTCAACAATAGTTTAGCTACTGTGAGGGTATTGCACCTACGAGTGGGATATGCCTCAACCCATCTTGAAAACACACACACAATCACCAAGACATACCTGAGGCGATTACACCTCGGCATCTCGATGAAGTCTATTTGCATCCTATAGAAAGGTCCGCCGGACCTCCCAATGTGACTCAAGGTAACAGGTATTCTTTACCCAATGGTCAGCTGTTGACAGGTTACACATCTCTGACATACTGCCTCCGCAGCCTGCCTAAATTTCGGGTTGTACCACGTTTGTCTGAACACACGCATCATCGCATCTCTTCCCAAGTGCACAGGACCGTGTATCTGTCGTGCCATCGCGCTCACCAGCACATTTGGCAACACAGCTCGTCCATCAGCCGAAACCCACATGTCCAATTCTCCCTTGACACAGCCAGCCGATTCCCACACCCTTCTTTCATAATCCGACGCTTGTCCCTGCATGTCTCTTAACTCCTCCCATGTGTCTGCCACTTCAAGCATCATGCTTAGTTCGGTTCTTTCCCTTGGTCCCTCAATAGCTTGTTCAGTAAAGGAGTATCCCTGCTCCGCACAGTATCGTGCGACTTCATCTGCATAACGATTCCCCATTGTCACAAAATCTGTTCCTTTGGTGTGGGCTGTACATTTTACAACGGCTATCTCTGCAGGACCTTGCAAGGCCTCCAGCAATAACCTGATAAATTTGCCATTCCTGATTGGGGAACCCGATGATGTCATGTAGCCCCTCTGAGACCACAATTGACCGAAGTCATGAACCACCCCAAATCCATATTGGCTGTCAGTGAATATGGTGATCCGAATCACGTTGGCTGCCAGACAGGCACGCGTCAACGCAATTATCTCAGCCACCTGCGCGGAGTGTACTCCTTCCAAGCAAGCTGCTTCGATTATTCCAGAAATAGTACAGACAGCAAACGCTGCTCTCAACTGACCAGTATTGTCTCTTACACATGAGCCATCCACAAAGTAAATTTCGTCAGGGTCGGTCAATGGCTCATCAACAATATCCGGTCTAGGTTTGGTGCATAGTTCAGTCACATCAAGACAATCATGGTCTTCCCAATCATCTTCTATATCATTAGGTAATGGTAACAAAGTAGCAGGATTCAAGACAGAGCACCTCCTGAGGGTCACATTCTCCGCAGCAAGTATAACCTGCTCGTAGCGTGTGAGCCTGTTGTTGGTCAAGTGCTGCGTCTTGGTCCTCGTCATCAACAATTCCACAGAATGAGGTACATGCACTGTCAGTGGATATCCCATCACAATACTTTCACACCTTTCAATGCTGACACCTGTTGCAGCAACGGATTTGAGACATCCGGGCAACGCTGTGGCTACTGGATCTAAGGTAGCCGAGAAGTATGCAACTGGTCTACGGACTCCTCCATGATCTTGCACTAAGACTGCCAATGCACACCCCTCCCTCTCGCAGCAGAACAATGCAAATGATTTGGTGTAATCGGGCATTCCCAGAGCCGGAGCGCGACACAGGTCCTCTCGCAGCTCGAGAAAGGCCATCATACAATCTGTGTCCCATGGTACTGGATCACTCACGTCCTTGTGCGTCAGTTTCTGCAGTGGTTTCGCCTTCAGAGAAAAGTTAGCAATCCACTGTCGGCAGTAGCCAACCATACCTAAGAACATCCTGACCTCTCTTTGAGTCGAGGGCACACTCATTCTCATGATAGTCTCAATCATGTCAGGTGACACTTTTCTCTTTCCCTTCTCTATTCTGTGTCCCAGATACTGCACTTCTTGCAGGCAGTACTGTAATTTACTGGGGGACACCTTGTGTCCATTCTCTCCCAGATGGTTCAACAAGGCAATGGTATCAATCCTACAAGCATCTTCTGTGTCTGACGCAACAAGGAGGTCGTCTATGTACTGCACAAGAACAGAGTTCTGCGGCAGTACTAGACTCTCAAGATTCCTTTTCAGCAACTGATTAAAGATCGATGGGCTCTCTGTATACCCTTGGGGGATACGACACCACGTTAAAACGCGACTCTCTATTTTAAATGCGAAAAGAAATTGGCTCTCCTCGTGCAATGGGATAGAAAAGAAAGCCTGACACAAATCAATCACAGAAAACCATTCAGCTTGGAACGGTATCTGAAACAGTATCACTGATGGATTCGGTACCACTGGACAGCATGGAACAACTATGTTGTTAACTTTTCGTAAATCCTGCACAATCCTGAACTTCCCACTTGGTTTCTGCAACTCCATTATCGGAGAGTTATAGGGACTTCCCATAACCTCCTTCAGAATTCCCTGTCTAATCATGGACTCAATCACAGGTTTTATACCTTCAAGTGTTTCTGGGGTCAGCTTATACTGGGGAGTTCGAGGGAATTCAACATTCTGTCTCACCTGAATTCTAACTGGCTCTACCCCTTTGATCAGTCCAATCTCCTCTCCTGTGAAGTCCCAGACTTCTGGGGAGACCGAGTCTCTCAAGTCCCAAGGGAGTTCCTCCACAGTTATAGCAGGGTACAACTCAATGCACACATGCGTATTTGCAACTTTAAAGTCAGCATCATCATCGTTAGTCTGTAATTCCACTCCCTTTGGGGTACAGTAAATGGTGCAATTTAGTTTACATAAAAGATCCCTTCCTAACAGGCACACGGGACTAGAATCACACACTACGAACTGGTGTCTATCCCTGAAACTTCCGATCTTCACAGGGACTGGCTCAGTCAGGGGGTTTGTCATTCTTCTGTTTGCAACTCCTACAACTTGGATGGTCAGTCCTGAAAGGGGTAAGTTGGGGACTACCGCAGACCGCACAGTGGAGCGAGAGGCACCAGTGTCAACCAGAAATGTGGTGGGATGACCATCTACATCTGCCTCTACAAACGGTCCTCTCTGATCTACCTCCAGTACAGCTCCAAGAGTACAGCCCTCCTCCCCATCCACGTACCGTCCTGTCACTAGATCAAATTGGTAACACTCGTCCCCTTCCACTATGAAAGGCATCTGCTTATATACCTTGTTCCCTGTTGAAATCTTCGGTGCCTGGGGAACTGGAGCCCTAGGGGCTGACGTCCCCCCTTTCGTCGTCTGGAATTTGGTCACTGTCACCTTCCGTACCGGAGGGGCTTGTACTTCCTCCTCCTCCTCCTCCTCCTGTCCCTGATTGTCAGGGTTATGGGGACACTCGCGTCTCCAATGCCCTACCTCGTGACATTGATGGCACTTGGTCGTCTTTTTCAGGGTCGCTATATCTATCCTAGGTCTCGGACCTTCCTCGTTGTCCCTCTTTTGTCCCCCTGATTTCCTTCCCAGTGTGCCATTAGCGGACTGACCCTGTCCTCCTGCTTGCATCTGTACTAACATCAATTTGTCCTTAAGCTTCTTTGTCTTCGAATATATCTCGTCACTGCAATACTTCGCATACCTGGAGAAGTGTGGCTCACTGGTTAGAGGAGGCAGACCTGGAAGCAGAGGTCAGCCCGGGACCAGGGTTCAATTCCCGGCTCGGCGGGGTCTTGAGTCCTAAAATGTCCATGGACTTGACAATTCTCGCTCCGGTGCCTACTCGATTCACGGGTTCACACTCTGCGACTCTGGGCAATAGCTTGCTTAATCTCCACAACGGCCCCTCGCGGCGGGATGCCTGGCTTTCACCTTGCGGATACCCTGCCGGGGTTATCTCACAGGGGAATACCAGGACGGGTTCCCTAAGCAAGCGCTTAGAAACCGCTTGGTGATTTGCGCTATATAAATTCCTGTACATTTACATTTACCTCAAAATCTCATGCAGGGGTTTATTTTGCCAAAAGATTAAATGTTGCTGTATCATAAGGCAAATATCAGGCCTTAGTCCTAGAACAAACTTGGATACGAACTGTCCCATATCCTTTGGGTCCATCACATCTAACCCACTGTACTGCTTAAAAATCTGCAGTAACCTCTCGTAATATTCATGCACTGTCTCTTTTGGTTCCTGTCTAGTCCGATCTATTTTCACCCAGTCTATGTCCTGTGGTGGTACCTTAGTCTTCAGCCACGTGATCGCCTGCTCATACTTTACCATCACCCTGGGTGACGGCCCATTCGTGGCCGAATCTCGTTCTGGCTCCGCAGTGGGCCATTCAACACTAACCTTGCACGCTATCCATAAGTCGCTTGGGACCACGATGTCAAACAGGGTGTTCAAATCAATCCACAGCACCTTCGAGATTTTAACGAACCTCTCCACCTGTTTGTACCATTCCACTGGACTCTCCCTCAACTTTGGAAATGTGTTCGTAAAGGCAGCCAGATCTCCCCTAGTCCAGGGTACATGTACGTAACCTCCATGAGCCACCTCCCGCAAGGGGTATGCCTCTGTATGCATCAACCCTCCTCCCGGAGATGTCTCCAGAACGCTCCTTCTAACACTCTTTCTCTTAGACCACCTTTCCTCCCATTTCTCCAACGGGGTCCACGTTCGGATTCCCGCAATCAGTTCCCTAATGTGAGTTTTCAATCCGATCACCCTCTTTTCTTCTAGATCTTGATCTGAATACTGTAACCGGTGGCACTCTGCAGTGCTTTTGTTTTCGTCAAGTCTACCGTGTACTTATTCGCTAGTTCAGAGAGCTTCTCATGAGCTGTCCTAGCCCTTCGTGTAACATCTTTTGCCACAAACAGTAGTTCATCTGGTTCATAGAGTTCGATCCTTTCTAGTGGCAATGTACCTTCCACTATCTCCTCCACTTCTGTTTTTAACCTTAGTACATCTATCCTTCTTGCCTTGATTGCAGCCCTCAATGTACCTTGGCTAGTAGTTTCATTAGAGTCCCTCCCACCACTGTCCTGACACTCTCTTCTGTTTTCTTCAGGTGTGTTAGGGGGAATCCTTCTATTCTCCCAGCCTTCTCAAACCCACTCCCGTCTACTGTCGCTAGAGGTGTGGTGAGACGCCCCTCTATTCCCCACCCCTTCTCGTTCCCATTCTTGCCGGCTTTCGCTAGGTGCGCCGTGAGACACCATCCTAGTATCCTGATTTTCTGACCCAAAGACATTCTTCGATCTATCACTCTGAGTGTCCACGATGGTTTCCCAAGTCCTCAAGTCTGGCCTTAATTCTCTCATCGACCTCGGCCTTGGTCCCCTCAGATCCATTGGTCCCCTCCAACCCATCTGCTCTTCTGAGGAGTCTGCCGATGCCACCAAAGGAGTGCTTCTTTCCACAGGCGTTGGCAACTGTCTCCACCCTTCTGTCCCATTACTCCTGTCCTCGCTGGCACATCTCTCACTCCCCCTTAGCCCCGGACTCTCGTCTTGTTTCTGTTCTGGGTTGTACACCGATACTATGGGACCTCTGGTAACAGGTACAGTAAGAGCATCTGGCAATTTCTGTGAGTGGACACCCTCTTCTACCCGAACTTTTTGTACTGTGAATCTTCCCACTACTCTCGTCACTGGGGAGGGTGGAGGTGCCTTTTCTCCTTTTTCTGGACAAAACTTGTCCCCTGAGGTACTCAACCTACTCACCGTTTGGGCCCCACCATCCCCTTCCGAGACTTCCCAGTTCTTGGCTGATGTTGGCGTGCCCCCCAACTCGGGATTGTATGGAGGTGGTCTCTCTGACAACAGCCTCTCTATTAGGCTATCGTCGATCTCACTGTCCTCCTCCTCTGTACTCTTCCTCTGTGCATCCCCTGTCTTTTCCAGCAACGGGTACAACCTATCCCCTTCAATGGTCTGTACCCTCCATCTCTTGGCCAGGGCATCCCATCTCGCATCTTGGACCGCCCTAACTGATCGCTTCACTCTTTCTTGTCTCCTATCTCTGTTCCGTTCATGGGCTGCCCTGATCCATGCATTAAGTGCTTCAAACTGTGTTGGCCTGGGCAAAGGTCGCAACGCAGCCATAATCGCTTTCAACTGATACAGCACCTCTAATCTAAACGTTCCGTATTTAGGAAATGTCAATTCTTCGTTTCCATCTGTCATCTTACACCAGGTACTAAGCCACAATATGGTGTGTAACCCAACATTCGTTGCCATATAATAAGCTGGAGTATCCTCGGGTGGAGCCTCCTCCCCACCCCGAGGTTCTATCCTATTTTCGCCCTTGAAACATTTCCTGCAATATTTTAAAACATTTCATGATGAAAATCCACAACGTTTCCTTGTTTACAGCACTCGTTTACTTCCTGATGACAATCCACCAATCTCAGCGCGGCTTCACACTAACCGCCCTATTTCAGCGCGGCTCCACGCCAACCGACCAATCCCAGCGCGGCTCTTTCTGACGTCACTCGCCTCCGTTTCGCAGCAGTTCCCCTCCTCTTTTCGTTCTTCTCGCGGTCTCGCATGCGTCCCAATCATACACTGAAAATGATTACTTCCGACCAAGCAACCACTTCCCTGACTGTACGGCCACAGTCTAACTGTAATTGTCACCAGAACTGGCAAATGTCTGTCCGCGAACGACCGGACAATCGCCTCACTGATAGGTTACAAACTCACGGCAACTTCCGACCAGCGTCCGTTACCCACACACTCACACATCCGTTCCCCCTATCTCGGTCCCGCGGGCGATCAATGGTACCTCATGACCCCCTTAACAATGGTCGACAATTATTTTGGGTGTTCGATACACCCGAACCACTTAAACTCCCCTCGAGCTTAAGATTTCTCCGGTTGCGCGCGCTCACAACCTGACTTCCTTTCACACTACAGGCATTCAACTCCGCCAGACAACTCAACACAACAACACGACATAACCGCAATCTAACAACGCATGACCCTTTTCATACTCACTCTCCTTCGACCTGCTGCTTTCTGCCGCACTGTCACTCTCTGTCAGTTTCCGTGGAACGCCGTCCTCCTTCCGCGATTCTTTGTACACTCATCCTTGGTTTCTATGGGCCTCGGGGAAATCTCAACCTACTTCTGGATTACCCTCACTCTAGAAGGTAAACCATCCTACTCTGCTACCAACTGGAAAGGCGGGATTTCACCTCTAGAGTCTGCTTACCATTCTCCAGAATCCCGTCACAGGTCGACTAGACCTTTTTACCTGCCATAGAGTGAATTAGGCAATCCTGTCTAATTAATCAACAACAATTTTATAAATCCCAATAACTTCCCCCAAGAACCACTGACCAAAACTAAGTTTGAAAGGTTTATTACATAACCAAAAATAACTGCAGATACAAACACCTCAGCAAGAAGTTCAAAAGGTAAACAGGCACTAATACAAACATAATCCTACGGAAAAGTCTCAAGCAACTGATGAATAGTACGTGGATCAATTCCAGAATCATCAGACTGAACAGAATCGCTATAACCTGAGTTCTGGTACTCATTGGGATAATATACATAAGTACAAATTAGTCTGTCCCTGCCCTATACTAGGTGACATCCCTACTTAACAACAGTCCATCCTAGCAAAAGGTGTCAGCTGTGGTGACTTCCCAAAGAAGTTCGCCCACATTCTCTCTTAACTAGAGACTCCTTCCTCACAGCTAAGCTCCATGACCATCCAACCGCTCTCTCTAGCTCCTCAGCCCATCTGCTCTGCTTCTCCCCTCGGGGTGCTGTCCCTAATACGAAACCCCAAAATGTGAATGACACGCCTTCAGGTACGCCCTCTCGAAGGTGTCGGTTACATGAAGTTTTCCACTTTGGCCTTCTTCCATCTTTATCCGTTAAACGTCCTTGGGTCCCAGACTCTTCATCGCTTCTAGTTTCTTCTCCAAATTCCTGGTCTACTCCTCCATGTCTGAGTCTAGCATTTCTAACTCTCATACACAATGGGCCCTTCTACTCTATAATCTACTTGGTGATGCACCTGCAAAAGAATATACGCAATAGGCTCACATTCTATCAATGTTGCAATATTTTCCAAAACTTCTTTCATAAGCATTTCTACCATTTATATGTTTAAGCAAAACATTTTCATACAGGCCTGCCCCATTTCCATGAACTAGGCCTCTGCTAGAGTTTAGGCCTCACGTTTACATGAGCAATTCTCTGGGTTCACTAGGCCTCCAACCTTAACAACAAATGCATTTTCTCTAATTTCGACTAATTCTCAAGTACATAAAGCATGATTATACGTTTCCATTAGTCAATCTCAAGGCACATTAGTAAATCAATTAAACACTCTTATCATCAGTGAAAATTTCATTTCAAAAGCATCTCTACATTGCAACAAGTATGAATTTGCACTTTATAACATTGGTTCTGCACATTTTCTAGTACCAATTTACTTTAGTACATCGTCATACATTGCATCTAACCATGATTAAAAGTCCTCTATATATGCGGGTGCTGACTACTTGTACATATGCTGCACCCCTACAAATTTCACTGTAAATGGCGCTCTCTCAGCAGCATTCTGGATAGTCTGGAGTCTCTTTGTCATATAGAGGGAAGAGCCCAGATAAAGGACGTTGCGTGGTCTGATAATGTTTTGGACATATGTTCTATTGATGTTGTCCACATGCAAAAGTTACTTGTGGCTATCCCAAAGTCTATTTGTGACCATGCGTTATGAGTCGTTGAGATGTATGCACCCTCTCTGTGTCCCTGATGTGCCGTGCGACAGATATCCATCACCCCAAATTCCTCCATCCCATCTCTAAGCACATGAGCGACTGGTTTCCCATACCTATCATTGCACGTAGATCTGTCCATTGAGGGGTCCATTCAGGTATTAAAGTCCCCTCCCCAGATAATCGCCGTCGGAGTTAATATGCATAATTTGGCCCAGACCTGAGTGAAAAAGGATGGATCATCTGTTTTCGGGCCATATGTATTTACTAGCGTCAGGACCGTCCCCCGAGGTTTCCCTGGACAATGGTGTACCGCCCTTGGTCGTCAGTGGTCGAACTAAGCAGGGTAAATGGTGTACCACGCTTCATGAGAAGCAACACTCCCTGAGCATAAGTAGAGTATGAGGAGGCTATGTGATATGTCGCTCATCTCTTGCCTATTCTGCCCTCTGTTGAACCGGTGATGTGGGTTTCCTGAAGACAGGCTACATCTACTTTGTGGCGATCTAAATATGCAAAGACGTTCCGAATTTTCTGCGGGTTCTTCAGGCCTCTCACATTCCATGTCATGAGTGTCAGGGTTCTAGTGTTTCATGACCTAGTGTCCATGGTGTAGTGGAGGTACTGAAGTAAGCTTGTTGTCGTCGTGCGAGCTCAGTGCACACATTGCATGTAGTCTCAAACACCATGTAACCAACCATTTTTCTGAAATTGCCCTTTTCCAACCCCCTACCCACTCCGAAATCCCAATTATAGCAGAGACCTTCCGAAGAAAAATTAATCCCCGTCCCCACACCCCCAACTGGTTCCCCTGGTGAAAACAAACTTGGTGTGGTGTACACATGTTGGTGGGAGCTGCCAGACGATACCCCGGTGAGAGGTCACGCAGGAGGTCGCTTTAGGAAGTAGAGAAATTGTATGCATCTATACCTGCAGTTTGTGTTATAGCATGGTACTCCCCATTCATATCTCAACACCCATTTGGCCTGAGTGTATATACTTTCATATAATTCCCTTGCTTTTTTATCTCCGGGTCAGTAATACAAATGTACAGGCAACATAATGTCACTTATCTGTGTCCATTTGCCCCCCCTGTTCTGGTGGAGCGGCCCGTCTTAGACGTTTCCTTGCCACCCACGTTAGATGGATAACCTCATTCATCAACCTCTGATGTATGGTCCTGATCGTCTGGGCCGCCTCTCGGTGATTTCCACCGCGGGTTTCTTTCTATCCTCCTGTACCAGAGGTGTAAAATCAGGGTAAATGGAGATTTCCATACCGTCATGGGTCAGGTGTTCTAGCTCTCAGGACTTGCGGAGCGCTGCTTCTTGGTCTCTATAGTTCAGCACTTTCGCGATGATCAGGCGCGGTCTGGCCCCTGGTGGTGGAGGGGGGGTGGGGGATAAGGATCTAAGCCCTCTTTCAATGATAAAGACATCGGAGAATGTGTCTCTTTCAATAAGGGATATTAGTAAAGTTTCTATATAGCGTTCCATGTTTCCTGTATTTGTTGATTCCGCTATGCCCATAAATCGCAGGTTATTCCGGCAGGAGCGTTCTTCCAAATCTTTGGACTGGTTTTTCCATTTTTCCTTGTTTAACTTCCATTTGCTGTTGTACATCTTCAGTGTCCGATATCCGACGCCCCCCCATAACTATTGATTTGGCATGCTTGTCTAGGTGCTCATTATTACAAACAACAAAAGAGTGACATAAAAGATGTAATTTAACTAAGAGGAAAAGATATCAATTCCTTATAGCCCAAATTTGAGAGAGTGATTAGAGATGAAACTGTGACAAAGAAGAACCCTCATATACCAACAAAGTTGGCGATTGGTTTCATCATTGGGTTCAGTTTTTATCAAAAGGGCTGGTGAATGTGCCCAAAAAAAGTGAAAGTGAAGTTAAAAGAAGAGCAAACAGTTCCCTATACCCAATTTAATAGAGGGATAGTTGCCCTTCAGTAAAAACAAAGTGCAACGGACAGCTTATGGCTAAGTGAATTTTAACCAACGTGTCCTTATATGATAGTCATGGTCAGGTGCTCAGACATTCGATCTACCCTGTAGATTAGCGCATCTGTCTTGCCATCAATGTTTGATAAAGAGGCCTGTATTGTCAAGAACATATAGCAGAGTTCACAACCGATTTCAGTGCCCGAAGCTGATGAGGCCGTTTCAGTGGTTTGTTGACCATCTGTTCGAGTTTCAGGCATCTTTTTTGGCTGCTCGAAGTGGATCTTGGCTTGCGTTCTATCTAGTTTGTCCATATTGCTGTTCGGCGGGTTGTTAGGATCTCCGTAGCAGTCTTGTAGGGCAGTTGCATGCGCCACCAGATTCATGCATATGTAACTCCACAGCGCACTCACAGTAGAAAGACGGGCCCAGCCTTGTTCCCGCGCTTGCTACTCACTGTATGCTTGCCCCGTGACTCCCATGTGTAGACAGCGACGTTACCTATAGTACACGCTTGTTATGAATTTGCACCAGTTTGTATTAATTCAATGTCCGACTTCGGACTATGTTGAACTTTTTAGTGGTAGCTCATAGAGTATCTGGCTGGCCGGAGATATCGCTTTTGATAATCCCCGATGTAGCGATCCGGGTTCCGGTTCGCCTGAGGGCGAATTGTCGCCCTAGTTTTTGATTTGGGGCCCTGGTGCTTCAGGCCTATGGTTCACGAGTCATACCGCCGTCTGATCCCGTGCATATGGGTTTAACGATAATTTTTGTGGGGAGGAGATGTTTCCACTCTAGGCAGTCGCTGTAACTTAAGGAGCCCCCTTACACTGTGTACATCTCATCACAGATTCAGGGCACCTATTGGGCGGTCAATGCCTGCACCGGTGCCGGCCCCCGAGGACCCCCACGTTCCTCAATGACACTGTCTGTCCGCTCCGGGGTCGTATCTTGTGCTAATTTTTACTGGCTCACTAGTTGGTGTGTGGCGCCTGCGGCCCAGAAATCAGCCGCCATGCCCCGGCCCAGGCCCCCCATGCGAGGCTGCACTTACACCCTCTCAAAGCCTACATACTCAAAGGATAGTCACGCTCACCGTCCTCACGGCCTCCGTGTGTACGCTGGCCGTGGCCCCAGGCAAACTTCCATCCCGGGTCTCCGGCTGAGCCCACACACTGCCGTGCGCCTGTGGAGGTGGTGACGGCCCCTGCTCCCACATACTCACTTCAGGTACGGAGGCCAATACACACACAAGAGAGCGACTCCGGTGTAGCATCACTCTCTCCTCCACAGCCGATCAAGCTACAGGCAAATCGGGCACATCCACAAGCCAGCACCGTAGGCCTCACCTCGGCCGGATGAGTACGGGTGGCTTTTCATGCAGTTCCGGTGTGGTACAGCTGCAGATAGGGAGTTACTTAGGATGCTGCAGTCTTCCGATGAATAAGTTCATGTTTTTTATGGAGTTTCAGATTGTTGGTGCAGGATATCTTAAGGATAGTACAAGCGACCAAAGGAGCTCGCGCAAAGCGCGATCAACTTCAGGCATGGCTAGCTCTGCAAATCTGAAAGTGTAAGGGGAGCTGGTTCTGGCTTTATTTGATCAAATCATCCAAGCTTTGTGATGACAAAGATTTGTTTTTTTGAGTGGTAGTACAAAGAGTTAACAACTGGGATATGAAGTGCTTGCTTTTTAATTGTAACCGGATTTACACAACAGAGGTGTTGAAGGGACAGTAATGTAAAAACAGAATTGAATTACAGAAACTGGTATTTCTAAAATCAAAATTTTGGAAGGACCATTTTATCGTAAAAGTATTTGCACATTTTACACTGTGTGTAATGCAAATATTAAATAATGACTTACATATTCACAATGCTTTCTGTCACAGGCCGTGTACTTGTAGCACTAAAAATACACATTACTGTTCTACACTGCACCAATCAAGATTATATTCTGTGGCTATCGGGTTACGCACAGACCTTTGCAGTGTATTCACTAATAGATGTTTCATAATGTACCACAGTGCATTTCCCACTGAGTAACAATTGTTTTAATTTATTTTTCATCTATGCTGCCTATCATTTTATATGTAAATACTTGATGGTGAAAGACCAAAAAAGCGTACAGAATATTTTCGGGCTTATTTATGAGAGCTTGCATCATTAGAGCATCACTTTTTTTGATGCTCTGGTGGCGCAAGCATCTCAACTATACCTATGAGTTAGTGAAAAGCCACCTGCATGGCTTTTCATGGCCTCATAGATATAAGACATAGCAGCACAAGTCACTGTGTTGCCTTACTCTGTGTCAAGGAGGGGTTCCATGGGCTTTGCGTTGGGCACCGACGCAACACCCATGGATTTTGATGTTGCCCCATATTTACAAAATCATATTAACCTGGGGTTGCTCCAAAAACAGACTCCTCCCCACCGGAGGTGTAACGAGGAGAACTTTCTTCATTTCTCCTCATTTTTTCCTCCTCCCATGTGTGCAACATTCTGCAGCTCATGTGGAAAGAGGAAAATGCCTCTCTACATTGTTTTTGGGAGGGAAGGTGCCATTTACTGTACAAAAACTATCCTGACTATGTTGATGCTAGGCAGTAATGTGTGCACCCCAAGGGAAAAGTACAGGAATGCACCGTATTTCATAAATACAGTGCGTTCCTGCCCTTTCACATTGGCGTAGGGCAGCGCTGCAAGAAGACCTGCAGCTCTGCCCTAAGGCAATATCTCATAAATGAGGGAGGCCCTTGGTTTTAGCAACACTTTTGACTACACCCCACGCTCACTGACCTTTGGTTTGCTAAACACTGTTTAATATTATTTCCTCACCGTAAACATTATTTGCCATGGGAGTTGGGGGCATTTATGGTTGTTCATAGTTGTTGATGATGAGGAGTATTAGATTCTAGAAATTATGTCAGAAGGGGGTCTTTACGCCTAAAAAAGTTTGACAAGGGGATCTCGGCATCAAGAAGTTTGAAGACCTCTGTTCTTGAGAGAGGTAACTGAAAGTTTGAATTAGGGCCTGATTCCATGTACGGGAGTCTTCAGACCACTGTGTCGTTGGTCCGACTGCCACCTCCTCGTCGGTCCGACTGCCCAATTAAGAGAAGGGTGGACAGACCACCACAAAACTGCCACCACCGCTAGGATTCTGGATCCTGATGGGCCGGCAATGGAAAAACAGGCGGTCTCTGGTGGAGGTGCTGATGCTGGCACAGCCCTGCAGTTTATGGCCTGCCTTACCGCTGACCTTTTCCTGTCTGGGACCCCGCCATGAAAAGGTTGGCAGAAAGGTAGGGAAGGTGCCCCAAACTGGCCCTGAGGGCAATTACGTCTACTGGGCAAAGTGCATGGGGGGAACATTTTGTTCCCTGCCTCTGCTTGCACTGTAGTGCGAGTGGTGCTTCCACAGTGGCGACATATGCTTAAGGCTAACTATGAGCTGAAGCATGCTGCCGCCATGGCACCACCGATACAACACCACCAGCCCGGCAATGTACTCAGAAAACGGCGGTCTGGATGGCGCCAGCTTGGTTGCGTTCTCTCGACTGCCACAACGGTGGTCCAGCGGTCGGACCATCGATCTCAGAAGGCCTTAGTCTATCTGCTAAATAGAATGTGTTGCTGGTTTTATTCAGTAACATGCGGTGTTTGAACAAAATGGCAATAATATCGTCAACAGGAATATCGAAGGTAAAAATATCGTTTGTGTTGTTTTTTAATATCGTAAAAAATATCAATTTTGAAAATATCGTTGTATGCAATATAGTTTGCAAGTGGTATTTTGTATGTATTTTATTGTACTGTGCATGATTATATGTGGGTTTTAATTTTTGGGTGTTTTAGTAAAATAATGTAATACTTATGAAATTGTTGGAATGGGTCTTTTTAGTTGTATTCATTTTTAAAAATAATGGATTTATAATCTTTTTGTAGCAGGGGCATATTGGATTTTTAGGGGATAAGAGTTGGGAGTTTTTTAAAAAGGGGATATTTTAATGTAAATGTAATGTTAATTGTTTTACTGATATGGAAATTAATAAAGTATAATGTTAAAATGTATTTTGCTGCCTTAATTATTGTTAGCAATTAACATTTATAATTATGTAGAATATATAATAATGAGATTCAAATTACAACACATATTGTAAATATCAAAATACATATTTAAACTGCAAAACAATGTCAACCATTAATAAATACAATAGTATTAAACATAAAATACAAACATTTTAAATAAAAAATGTAATTTATAATCTTGTAAAAACATTTTCTATAAAAATTAAAATAATTGTTTGTTTTTTATGCTGCACATTATAATATAATTGTAAATATATTTCTCAAAGATATTTTTTTAGAAAATTGTTTTATATATTTTTTAATTTTATGACAATTAATTTTGGAGTATAATTGTATTTTTGTGATTCATTGAAAAGCTTTATTTTCGATCTCCAGGATCAAAAAAAACAGCATACAGCACACAATTTAGTTATTACAAATAAAAATATACATAGACAGCATGGTAAACAATTTCTCCAATAAAGCCTCATAACAGTACAATTCCTGAGGCAATTTCAAGATAAGATGTTATTTTAACGTGCAAGTACATGCATACACTGTAAAATGCTTCAGTAAAAATTAGATCAAAAATATGATAAAATACATACATAAAACCAGGATAATTAAAAACAGTAGACAGCCCAATTTGTTGAAGTGGCGAGTTCAAAAGAAAACGTCTCATCACTTAAAGGCTAAAGTACACTTAGCCAGTAGCTTATAGACGCTTGGAATGCCAAAACTAGGCGGACATTAAATATTTAGAAAAAGCAAAAACTACGACTTGCTTGGTGTCATTTCTAAGACTTCTGAGAGCCTCCATGTGCTTTCTAATGCACAAGGACCTACAAATGGGCACCAACCATTTGTTTTGTTGACAGGTGTATCCCGGACAGAAGAATAGTAAATGAATATCAATGTTATTATTTATTTTACGGTTCAAAGTTTAGCAATTGTAGTAAATACTTTAAAAAGATACTACTTTTTAATGGGTATAAAAATATTATTTTATATTTTAATGTTTAATTATGAACATATAGGTTTGTATTTTTGATTAGTCTGCTTTTACGTAAATTGTAGTTTATTTTATAGATGAAAAATTATGTATGAGTATGAAGTATTGATTGTATATATAAAAATGTAGGGGTCTATTAGGATGGAGGGCGGACTTTAGTCGGCCTGCCACCCTAGCGGTGCTGGGACCGGTCACTAGTGGTACTGCGGTCCCGCAACAGCAATTAGGATGCCGCAGCCACGGTGGCGATGGCATCCCCATCCACATCATTGTAGCGGGCTGTGCTCACAGCACCGCTCACCACCATGCTGTGGATGCATCTTGTGCATTGGAATGCACAAGGTGACAGGCACCGCGCGGTGCCTGCCACCTTGTCCACCCCAATGCCAATGTAGGGGGGTACCAAAGGTATCCCCCATGTGTACCCCCACCCCCCAACACTCGGGGTGCAGAAACCGCATGCCTTTCCATGGCAGCAACGCCGCCATCGAAAGGCCCATTTCCGCCTGCATTTTAATATTGATGCAGACACCGCCAACATATTGAGCCCCTATTCCGCCTGGTGGACTCGTCGACGGGCAAAAAAACTGGCATAATATGGTGGGGGGGAAATGGTAGGCGGGCGGTGAGGAATGGCAGCCGGATCGCCACCGCAATTCTAATATCCGCCCGCTATTCTAATAGACCCCTTAATGCGTAGCACCTTACATAAAATGTTTTAGCTGGCAGTGGAAATAGTACATTTTACCCCTTTGGTGTCCAACACCTTCCCCCAAATTGGTTTAGATTGGAGTGGGATTAGTAAATGTCATCCCATTTGTGTCCACCACCTTTCCCAGTTTTGGTTAGATTGGAGTAGATTGGAATGGGCGTCGTAAATGTCTCCCTTTTTGTGTCCAACACCTTTTTCAAATTGGTACAGATTGGAGTGGAAATACTGAATATCACCCATTTAGTGTCCAATATCTACCCCAAATTGGTTTAGATTGGAGTGGGAATAGTAAATGTCACCCTATTAGTGCCCAATACCTTCCACAGATTGGGCTAGATTGGGAATAGTAAATGCTACGCTTTTAGCCCAACACCGTCTCAAAAATTGTTTAGATTGGAGTAGGAATGATATATCTCACCCCTTTAGTGTCGCACACAGTCCCTACATTGGTATGGGTGGGTGTGGGAATTGTAAATGCCATCCCTTTAGTATCCAACACGTTCCCCAAATTGTTTTAGATTTGAGTGGGAATAGTGAATGTCACCCTTTTGGTATCCAACACTTTCTTAAAAATGTTTTTTGCTGGAGTGTGATTAAATTGTTTTTGTATTTAGTAGAACTCGTTTATGTTATTTACTTTTGAGTGTTTATAAATATAATTTTAAAAAGTTGTATGTTTGTAATAAATAATATGAATAATAACCTATTTAGATAGAATAAGGACATGTAACACCTTTTTCTAATTTTATTCTTTAGCTTATTTAAGGTACATTTTTACATTTATAAGCATATATATTTCGAGTTAAAAATAAACTTTTATATATAGATAAATAAAACATTTTTATACATTTTTATGATTGCATAAAAAATATAAATTATAATTAAGTAGTATTGCATGTTGCACATTTTCCACTTTTATATACCGTTTTAGCAATTGTCTTTAACATTTCTTAATTTGTTTTATATACATATTTTGAATTGTATATACTTTTATACTGTTATTTAATTTACACTTCACAATTTTCAACTATTTTTACAACATACATGTATTCAACATTTTTAAATAAGTTCTCATTTATTTCTATGGGGAGATAGTCTTTTTTTAGTTTAATTTTCCGCTATCTTCTGTTTTATAGATTGTTTGTGTCATTTTCAGTCTTTTTCACTGGATCCAAGTTGCGGCAAGGTGCGGCTGATCATCGGAACAGGTAAGTCTTTTTAAAGGCGTGTTTAAAGGTTGTTGAGGGCAGGGTAGATATGGGGGAAGACGGGAGGTTAATTACAGTGTTTTTTGTGGGGGGTTTGTACATTTTGTTGTAATAATAGTAGTGTTATTCACAAGAGTGTAGTTTGGGGGTTTTGTACACTGTTTTAGTAATGTATAGTTATATTATATTACATTGTGTTATCTTAATTATTTTATGATGATTAAATGTAATGTGTATGTATTTTTCGGATTGGAATGTGTTTTGCGAGTTAGTCTTCTTGTTTACTTTACAGGTTTTTATCTACGAACATGTCCTATGGGCTTGGTAATTACTTTTTTTTGTAAGGAAATCACTTTTGGTTTATATTAAACCAATATTTTTAACACTGATTTCATGTTTTTCAGGTTTTCAGGAGCGTTTATTTTTTAACACTTTGTCAGGTTGCATTTGTGTGGTTTATGTGTTGTATTTATTTTAGATGATGGATTGAGTTTGTTCTTTGAGCTTTTTGGTTGGTGAGGTTTACATTTTTACATGTAAATATTTTACATATTATTTTATTATTTCACTCTTATTCAACATTGGAGTTTTATTTAATGTCTAGACTGATGTAATAAAATATTATGTTTAATATTCATACAAAAATGATTTTTATTGTTGCCTGTGATATACCATGGTGACTTATGGACATTCTGTTACTCGTACTAGCTTGTACAGGCCAGGTCAGGATTAGTTTCCATCCTCTTCTTATGGACGATATTGATACACATTCGGGGTCTCCTTGATGGGCCACACATATTGAGACTCCAGTATGTAAACTTAACTTTGGGTTCGATTTTGATGCTGGTGGAATGGAGTCAACCCTTTTGGCCTGGTAGAGGACTTTATATCCGCCAGGCCAGGACAATTCCACCCGCCAAATTTATAAATGACCGTAAAGTTGGTCCCAGCTGTTCCTGTCAATGTTTTTCCCTGTTTGGCGCAGAGCTCCATTAGTGTGACAGAGCCCAGTACCAAACTGTTTACCTTTTTTATTTTCAAAATAAAAATACTCGATTCTCTTTTTTAAAATAAAAAATAAAACGGTCCACTTTCCATGGGAACCCTCTCTCATGCCGCGAGAAGCATTTAGTTTTCACTGCAACTTACTGTCAGGGTATTTTCCTGGTGGTGACAACAGTGAAAACTGCCTTGTATTTTGAGAGGCATGACAGGTCAGCCTCTGACAGACTTTACTCGGCAAGGCCGTTGGAAGAGATTAATCATAGCAGAGACTGAGTGGTCTCAGCTGTGATTAATCTTAAGCTCCGCCCACATATAAATATAGTGGGCGGACTGCATTCTTGGCTCCTGCTCTTCACCGTTGCAATAGAGTATCCTTATAGCCAAGAATTAAGTTGGACCCTTTATTCGGCACTCTCATTTTCCTTCGATGTAATCCTGTTCCAGGAAACATGGAGTTTGGCCACCCCTAATAGAAGTGACTATTCTGCTTACGCTATTGAAGCGACAAGGAAAGATCAGGGTAGACCCTCAGAGGGCCTCGCAGTCTGGATAAAAAATTCACTGGGGTCCAAAGTAAAGCTCCTACATGTTGACTCTCAGGATATTCTGGCCTTCGAGCTGACCCTGTTCGGCGGCTGGAGGACCATAATCTTTAATGTTTATAACAGAGTTGACTGTGCCTTGGAGGAAACAAACACTATCCATAGACTAGATAATGCTTTGGCTAAATATTCCGATAGTGCCCCTGTACTGGTGGCAGGTAATTTTAATTGTACCTTTGAACCCCTTGCTTCCACCAAGGATTGGGATCGCGAGTGGTCAATACCCCCAAGACCTCTCAAAAGTAAGGTGGACGAAGAGAGGAGGTCAGGAGCTTGCCCTTACTTTACAACACGAGTAACAAACGGTAGAACTAGGTCGGATCTCAAAGGGGAACACACATTTAATAGACCTGGCCATACTAGTAGGATCGACTATTGTTTAATTACTACCAGTCTTTTGCCCCTAGTAGAATATATAGCAGTGGTGAAAAGATCCAAGAGTGATCATTATGCCCTTGCCCTCACCTTCACAAAAGTGGGCCCCTTGCAGCCTGTCACTATGGGGTGCTCTGACCTGGGTGTGCTCTCGGTTGCAAACAACCAAAGAGCTGTCAAGTGGGGATGGGTGAAGGTTCACCTGGCAGACCTAGAAGTAGTGAAGGAAAAAGCAAGGCAGTTGATTAAAGAGCTGGCTGCACTCTGCCCTAACGATGCAGGTGAGAGCCTGGGGGCTCACCATGAGTTGTTTTTTAACGAGATGAGGGACATACTCAGTCGACCCCTAAAAGAGTGTGGAAAGGGGGGCAAGGCACAGATTTGATTCAATATACTAAGAGTTCCTGGTATAATCAGGATTGGGCGGTCGCGCTTTTTCTAACATCTTCCCAGCTGTTTGAAATAACCTACCCACTGAATTGCGCAAAGAATCCAACTTGTTGCCATTTCGAAAAAAAATTAAAACAGTGCTTTTTCAGCAAGCATGGGGTGTGCTGTAAATTTTTTTATTATCAGCTGGAGAACTTGGTTGGCATTTTACTTGGAAAAGCGCTTAGAGACCCCGGGGTGATTATGCGCTATATAAATTAAAATAAATAAATAAATAAAATTGTAGGAAGGCAAAGGGGCGCTCATCAGTGCATTAAAGCAAAGGATATGTGCAGAGATCACAATATGTAGAGCAGATTATAAAAAGACTATCGGTAGAGCTAAAAAGGAGTTGGAGGTTTCTCTCTGGACTTCCTTACACACTGCACTAACCGATAAAGACCCAAAGGTGTTCTGGAGACAAGCAGCATATTGGCTTAAGTGAACATGGCAAACTCTGGAATACACCGTTCAGCCTGAAGAGTGGGTTGCATATTTTGGTTCTTTCTGTGGTAATGTCACTCTTAAAAATAGTGAAAAAATTGAGGAGAGGGATGAGACCCTGGGAGGGGATGGCGAAACTTTGGTTAGCAATGAGGAAACACGGATAGCAATCACATCCTGTGTGCCAGCGCATGCCCCAGGTCCAGAGTGAATTCCCAATGACCTGTATAGAGAGGACAAAATGCTCTGGGGCTCATACATAAATTTGATTACAAATTTGATTTTGTCTGGTGCCCCATCCCACCATCTTGGCAGATCACGGATATAGTGCCCATCCAGAAAAAAAGGGGACAGATACAAGCCAATAAGCTATATGCCGATAAGCCTGATTGACTCTTTCCCAAAAATGTTGTGTAAACAGGTCTTAGGAAGGCAACAGGAGTGGATGATGGAGTCCCAAATTCTGAGTGACTACCAGGTGGGGGCTTTTCACAAAAGGTAGCACCCTGGATCAGACCTACCGCCTTATTTGTACTTACTGGAAGGAAGTAGTTGTTAAGGGGGGTCAAATTATACGTGGCCATCGTTGATCTACGCACTACATTTGATTTAGTCCAGGGAGCCAGACTTTGGAGGGTGCTAAAAGAGATGGGCCTACCTACCAATCTTTTAAATATTTTAATTTGATTACACTCAGACAACACAGGACAGGTGAGGTGGGGTAGGGTGCGAATAACCAAGTAACAGAAACCTTGTCCAACATGGAGTGAGACAGGGATGCGTGTTGGCACCCACCCTTTTTACCCTTTTTAATAATGGAGTTGTTGACTATCTAGATAGGGACTGCTGTGATGCTCCTAAAATTGGCTTGAGAAGAATGCCTACACTCGAATTTGCAGACGACACCCTTTTAATTTCTAAATCACCACGAGGTCTTCAACAACTCCTAAATGATTTTTTAAGGTTGTGCAACAATAGGGGTTTGATTCTTAACGAGACAAAGACCAAGTACATGATTTTTAACAAAGGAAGAAATACAGCAATAACTAGATCTGTGTGGGCTGGTAGCACTAAGCTGGAGCAAGTAGATGTGTTTGACTGTTTGGGCATTCTCCTGACCTCATTCAGTAACTGGGGCCCACATATGGAAAAGGCAAAGTTGCAACTAATTCATCAATGTGCCAATATCAGCAAAATACACAGAAAGATGGTACCAACGTTCTGGGAGGGGTACTTTATGGAGCTGAGCTATGGGGCACGGGAAACCAATCCTTCCTAACCACTTGTGGCGGCGTGGAATGAACAGGGTGTAAACTGGGTCGAGGTAAGTAAGGTTTTATTTTTTTAACACCCGCTTATATCTACTTGTCAGTCTCTCTGCGGCAAACGTGCCTGGCTCCGTGATGGCAGAGGGGTACCGTGTTTCCCAGTGGCCGGTTCTTCTGCTATACGGGTTCCTCGTCTGTCAGGGGAAACGAGTGGCCTCTTGAGACAGAGTAGAGGCCATCAGGGAGACTCCTATATGATTCCCACTAGTAACAGGGCCGGGGGTTGAGGAGACACCTAGTTCACTTGTGTGCTTGAGTGCACAAGTCGGTAGCGTGCTAGTGAGGGAGTGAAGACCTGGAAAACAGGGGTAGGAAGAAGGAATACAGGAAAAAGGGGGGGAGAAATAGGATATATTTTACACAGAACACTACAGGCACCGTATGGAGATTAGCAGTACCCCCGCCTCCCAACCCATCCCGAAATACGGTTCCGCATCTGTACAAGCCACGCTCCTCTGTGAGCGTGGCTCGGGGATGAGTGGAAACGTTGGCCTCCTGGCACTGCCTCCGCCGACCTGGTCTCTCCTCCCGACCGCTTCTCCTCGCTGTCCTCCGTAGGATTCCCACTGCACTCGGATATCGTCGTGACTCCTCCGCTCTCCTCCTCCACTTCGGTGACGTTGCACACCGTGTTGTGCACTTCCTGACTCTTATCCAGTGTTCTTTCAGTGACGTTCCCAGGGGGCGGGGCCTCGTTGCAGGGTAAAGCCCAATTAAAGGTGCCCTGTTCTTTTTCCTCTGGTGAGCTCCGATCAACTTCCCAGGACCAGTCCTCCTGTGGGGATTTAAAGAGAGAGGGTGACGGGGGTAAAACAGACCACCAGTCCGTATTGTCCTTCCGTGACTCGAGGTGCCGGTCGGCCGGATGACACCACTGTAGAAAATTCCTTCCTAAGATCACTGGTCGATCTTCCTGCTAGCTCCCCTTTGAAACCTCTTTACTTAGATCTCGCCCATAGGCTGTTAAAGCATATGCTGAACTGTAAATTGCTAATGTTGGTTTAGATTATGGACAGTGGAAAAGTTTGAGACCTACCGAGAAGCTCTAAAGGATCTCTTGCAATTTCTCCAGGCAACATCGATCAGGTGGTTCATCTGCCTACGTGTACTACTGGGGAGACTGGGGATGGAGACCTTCTGGTCCAACCCCGAACACTTGGAGCAAATCTCGAGGGTGAAGCTGAAAGAACTGTATTGAGAAAAAACCCTTGCAATGGACTCGGTAGAATCCTCGATAGGTTTGACAAGAGACTTTTTGATTTTTTAAATCTGTTCCATTGTTTGAGCCAACTATTGATGAAATTATTACATCAATGGCACGTAAATTTTTTCCTACAGTTCCGCTTTTAGACCTAGCCCACAAGATTATTTTGTTCCAAGTGGTGCTCTAGAGCTTTACAGCATTATCTGTGCCCTGCATGTAATGTCCATATGAGAGTGTACAGAATCTATTGTCCATTTACTTTTATTCTGCCCCCAGTACTCAGCATTGAGGAAAAAATTGATATTTCCATTGTGTAGACTTGTCGGTCCGGGCCATTATCTCGATGTATTGAGACTATTGTGTACTGGCCTCTCCAGATTTTGGTATGCACTGCGGATCAGGCGTGGGAAGATACCTGCATGAAGCACCTTTTTCTGATAAGAATTACAGAATTTTGCCTCTTTGCACATTTCCCTAATGAAATTGTTTTAAAACAATTATAGGGAAGAAACTTGTATGAAGCACGTTTCCTCTGCTAAGAATCGCTGTATCTCGTATTTTGCACATTTATTTATTGAAATTGTTCTTAAAACGTTTAAAATTTGTATTCCCAAATTTTACATTTTGTCTTTATACCTCTGCTGTGTGTACTTTTTGGATCCTAGTGATCGTAATAAAGTTTTTGATGATGATTTCCTGATTCTATGTTTGAATTGCTCATGCAGTACAGTTTTTACTTTTCGCCTGAGATAGCACATTGTTGTGATACATATTGTTAGCTTACAGTGGGATTATTTGTTACACTTGTTTGCTTGCTTCTTATTTGTTAGTTTCAATGGACTCTCCTTCATCTTCTGCTGTTTGACCCTCCCCTGGAGCATAAACCCACTGTAGAAAACTGCTTGCTAGGATCACTGGTCGATCTTCCTGCTAGCTCCCCTTTTAAACCTCTTTACTTAGATCTCGTCCAAGGATGTTAAAGCATATGCTGAACTGTAAATTGCTAATGTTTTGGTTTAGATTATGGACAGTGGAAGAGTTTGAGACCTACCGAGCAGCTCTAAAGGATCTCTTGCAATTTCTCTAGGCAACATCGATCAGGTGGTTCATCTGCCTACGTGAACTACTGGGGAGACTACGAGTGTCCTTCCTCGGCTTCCTTCTCAGGTGGTACATGTTTCTTTTAGTTCAAGCACTCTACAAGACTACCAGTCTTCCAGCTGCCTACCTCAAGTTCTTCATGTTCCTTTTGCCCGCGCATGTGTTTCTCCCGTCACCCTCTCTCCCTCAGTTTCCGTTCTTGCTTCCTCCTACCTACCCACCTCCCAAAGCCATAAAAAGAAAAAACAATGCTTGCTTTATTTTGTAGCCACACATATCAGTGTCGGCATGTGTTTCCAAATGACTCAACAGCCACATAATAGTGCTTTTTTCTCACATTATTTGCATCCTAACTGCTGCACAGCAATGCAAAAAAAAATCATTGTCAAGGCTAATAGATTTGACAATGTTTAATTCCCTTTGTATTTTGTTACTTGAAAACTGGATTTAGCACGAGAAACAGAGAACTACTTCTACCTGAAGGCAAATAAATAACCCTGTTCTAGTTGAAATAATCAAGCAAAAAACTTGGGAAATCTTTTCTTTCTTATGTTTGCATTTTTATACAGCTGAGCAAACTGCAAACCACCAGCTTGTCCCTAAATTTTGAGATTGCTGCCCCCATTCTGCATCAGAATTTCCCAAATCCTACCAACTCCAGTGCTGCAGCGAAAGCACTCCCTCTGTAAGAACGGATCCCAGCTTATCATTTCCCCCAGTGGTGCGCAGAAAGCACTCCCTCAGATAAGAACAGATCACAGCGTATAATTCCCCCAGTAGTGCAGAAAAGCACTCCCTCATATAAACCAGATCCAAGCTTCTTGTTCCCCCTGTAGTGTATAGAAAGCACTTCCTCAGATAAGAACGTATTCCAGCTTATCATTCCACCTGAGTAGTTCACAGAAAGCACACCCTCGGATAAGACCGGATCCAAGCTTTTTGTTCCCCCTATTGTGCACAGAAAGCACTCCCTCAGATAAGAACATATTCCATCTTATCATTCCACCTAGTAGTTCATAGAAAACACTATCTTGGATAAGAACAGACCTAGTCTTATTGTTCCATCCTGTAGTGTCCAGAAAGCACTGCCTCAGATAAGAACAGACCCGACTTATCTTTCCACCCATATGTCTACATTCAAGACTATTTACGGTACACAGTTGAAAGCGGCAATGCACAATTGTTTAAGAGCCTCAAAATATGATTATGAAGACTGACCTTTTCAGATTGCATTACAGAAAGAGCAAGACACAGTAAACACAAATGTATGATGCTACTGGTGGATCTGAAATTAGATTGGAAATGATGACTGACTCTGTTGATCAAATGACGCTTTACTAGCAACAAATGAGAAATATACTCTGCACATATTTAATTTGACCATACAGTGCTGTTTTCTGCATTTTTGCACAAATGGTGCTTTACATTAAGTCCAATAAAGGTTAAGAGAATAATTGGATATCAGTGTACAACACCTAGTGAGTAAAATGTAGACTCCTGACATAAGTGCTGAACAACAATCATTTGATCGTAATTTACCCCAATGTGGCACTAAGAATACTAAACACAGATAAATATAGTGGTGACCGGGGTATTTTAGGGGTTAGAGGAACAGAGCCAGCTGTTGGTATCAAGGAGTTTGGTCATCTGTGGCTTCTTTGTGCTCAGCAAGACTGATACATTGTTTACTCAAAGTATTCCTGTAGTATGTCGTCATCATGGATCACTCCAGATCTCCTTTTCTAGAATGTTGAGATATTCCTGCTATATCATATTCCTATCTTATATCCCATTACACAATCTGTATTTTGACCTGGATTGGTCCCCCTTCCGTTTGAATCAGAAACATTTATTTGCCTGACCGTAGAAAATATGGTTGCATATGAAATTAAGTAATCTCGTTACCTCCAACATGCACACTTTACAAAGAAATCATGCAACGCAGTGTAGCAAATAAAGTTGATGTGCTGCATTGCATGAACGAGAGAGAGCAGAACAGCTCCGTATTTACTACTACTCCGTATCTGTAGAGTGCAGCACACATACAAAGAAAAAAAAAAAGGGGAACTGAAAACATTTCTCCTCATTACTCCTGCTTGGGTGAGGCTCAGTATTTTAGCATATATATTCCTGTCAGCAATTCTTTGTAGATGGGGATTTGTGTCAAAACCCGTGGGTGGTTGCATGGAAATATCCATGCACCTCCCATGAAATGCTCCCTTGACCAAAAGTAAGGCAAGACAAAAATATTGCACAGCTTTGCATTACTTTTATCTACAATCCAACATTTGAAAACACCAAAACAACACTTTGCATAAGTCTTGAGTTAAAAAAAATAATGCTAACCCGATGAAAAGTATTTGTAAATCTGGACCCTTATCTTTTTCCCCAATAACCATCAATATCTCTAATTCAGATTCTCAAAATCATAGAGGGGTTCGGCAATTAAACTGTTTCTAGAACAGGAGAAGATAAAATGATTGTAATATTCAATTTGAGATCTATTATGGTCGGACAAATAATTGCAGTGCTTAATTTGTAAAAAAAAGAAGTGCAGGTGCTGAGAATTTTGCCACGGAGGGCACAGCTCACTTCTTCCTCCGGTGAGCCCCACTTTCAACACTCTCACTGCCTCAGTCTCTATCTTCTAACCTTGATCTGTTGGTCCCCTAAGTCTTTGCTCTAAGAGTCTATCCTCTCACCTCTCTAATTGTGTTCTAATTGTGTTCTATCATCTTTGTCACAACTGGCGTGTTACCTTATTCCCTGTAATTCTGATTGACCTCTATTCATTCTAGCCCTGCCCTTTTTCCTCTACACTTTTATCCATGCTCTGCTCTCTCTCCCCTCGATCTTGCCTCTTTACTATCACTCTTCTGGCAGTGATTAGCTGTGTCTCCGTTTTATCATTTGTCTGTTTTTTTCCTCTGTCCTGTAGTTAACATCCTTTTATTCTTTCTTCTCTCTTCTTAATGCTCTCTTCTTCACATCATGGCTGCTTTCTCTTTGTATCTGATTTGCTCTCCTTTTCTTCTAACTAGCTCCCTCTTATCTCTCTCCTCTTCTGTTGTTTCTTTCTCCTCTTTACTCCTGCTCTCTCTCTCATCTACAACACTGCTGCTGACTGTGACCCCTGTCGTCAGCCTGCACATGTCCCTGCTATTTCGAACTCTGCGTTTTCCTGTTGTCTTTCCTGAAGAAGAGAAAGATGACATGTTTTACTTTCTTACCTACACTGAGTGCAAAAATAAAATGTACACCAAATGAAAATGCTTTTTTTACATATATTAATCATTGCAGTATAAATGGGTTATTTGCAGAACAGGTAGCTGCTCCAGCACAGCAGGTGATGTCACTGCTAGTGCTGCCTGTAATTAGTAGGTCAAGGGATGGCGACGGCATCAGCATCCACTGCTCAGCTTGCTGTGACCCTGCCTGCTACAGCACAGGCATTGTCCCCAGCCATAGCGCTGCCAATGCCAGTAAGTATGGCTGTGGTGCCTACTGGACTCACGCACGTTCAGCAATTACCATGCTCGGGTGCAGCGTACAGATTCTACAGGTGGAGCCATGGCGCACAAAAGTTTTGTTGGGCCACAGCCGCATCGAGCACGTTGAGGATAGCAGCAATGCAGGGCTGCAGGATATGCTACTCTGGCTAAACAGCAAGTGGAAAGTCCACACTTACTTTTGTTTATTCTTCCTCTAGAGCCCTCACTCCCAAGTTCCAAATGCGCTCTCGCAGCTTCCTTGCCTCAACTCCGTCATGAGCCAGCCCTCAGCTACAATTATCCATTGGGAGGCTTAGGCTCAGGCAGTGGCAGGGTGCAGCAGACTCGGGGAATAGAATGCAAGACACAGTTTGTCGATGATTTCTTGGATTTATGATCGTCACAATGACATCATCACTAACGTGGTGATACACAATCATGCCTGCCTGGACAGGCGTATGCTGGCCTGTCTATGAACATTACCAGCCAGTCACCATGCAATGTATGTTATTATTTTTATTTAGAATTTGAGCAATTAATATTGAGACCACCACCTGCAGGGTCAGAAATTGAAAGAAGTGCAGGTGCTGAGCCCCTGAAAGCACCTGCTCAAATTAAGCACTGAATAATTGTATTTATATTGTAATAACCTTCTTGCTGCCTCCAGCACCCGACACAGCAGTACCTAGATGGTATGACAGTGTAATAAGGGATGTTTCATACTAGCATTGTTGTGTTTTTTCCCAAGTGAGAGCTTTTCTGAAAGTGGGGTCTGACAGGCGAAAAAAAAGTGATCATTTATTTCTGATTAGAGAGCAGAACCAGTTTGGGAAGGCAAGCATAGATTCTTCTATTGATGGATCGATCAATAAAGAAGTAATAACATCCCCCATAACCGTGACTGTTGCTTTGTACTTCTCAGACTGATAGAACACGTTTTTCTCTAATTAGCAGGTTGAAACAACAAGTATTGGCAATGCCTGAAGGTCTGGCTTTAAATTAATGTTGTATGGTAATGTAAACCATTACAAGTAAATAGAAAATGTTTTTGTGAGGAACAAAGAACTGTAGAATAATATTACTGTATGTTAAACGTCAAGCCAGACCTAAAAATCCATCTAGGTTAAAGAATCCTTCTCCCATCTGTGCTGCTGCCAGAAAAAGGCAAACACCATAATATTCTAGTTATCTAAGACACTTTTACAGCATTACATTAACATTTGTGTGCCCCTGAAAGGTCGAGCTCAGTCAGCTGGATAAACAAAATAATCACAGCTGGTGGAGGACAGGAACTTTTTTGTGGCAGCACACAACTTGAGCCTAAACAAAACATGTACACCTGGCTCCCAGTATGTGGGTGGAGCCAAAGCCCCTCTGTTGTGGTACCCACATAATTGTCTGGCCACAGCTGCACTGTCAAGCTAGATAATAAAAAAGACAGTGTGCTTGATTCACAAAGATTTTTCCATTAATACATGTGACTTACCTTATAGTGCTTGAAGCTAGGAATGCGCCAAAATAATTCAGAGCAAAATGTTTGTCAATCAAGTCCAAAAAGTAGATTTATATTTCTGAACCTAAAGGATATGAAATGAGGATATAGTTCATCTATAAGTAAGAAAGATACTACCATGCAAAGAACACATGTTGAGCACTTGATTGTAATGTACATCTTTGTAGGTTTCCAATGTAATATTGAATTGTGGTGAGCTATGTTGATATTTCATGTGTTAGTCACAACTTGATCTGCTCAGTTTTACAAGACTTGCAGCCATTGCACAAGTTTGTCAAATTTACACCAGGACTGTCTCTCCCCTGTACTACACTAATATCCCTTGGTATAATAACAAAAGAAATCAGGCCATTGTGGTCCTCAGAAAAGCGTCCTCAAACACTAGTCACCAGGTGAAAGGAAATAACTGTCTCAGTAGATTAAAGTTGTAGTTGGAGGCTTTAATTAAACGGTTATTCGGGGGTCATTTGACAAAGAATTCAAAACTACTCACAGAGTCTGACTTTTCTTTGTTGGGCTCTGTTTAGCATAATAAGTGGAATAGAGAAGTATGCTGAAAACCTGTTGTTTAGCTTACGATTAGTGTCTGTTACCATCCATCCATCTAAGTTTGGAATAATATAAACTTCTTAAGTTTTCTAGCATCAAGCTTTACTTTGTCAAGCAGGACCCGAGCAAAATAGATGAAAATCGTGTGACTTCCAGGTATCTTTATGAAAACATGCATATTACTTGTTTTCTAATTTAAAGTTGCACCTGCCACCCCCAACAGCTCTTCAAAGGTTGGACATAACTGTTAAACAAGCATTTGCAATGCAATATGTCCCGCATTTGCGAGAGTTTAAATTATTGGCATTATAAATGACAATGCCTTTTATTTATCTGTTTTGAAAACCGATACATAAATATAAGGAATTGTAATTTACAAAGCAAAGAGCTCAAACTCTCACAAATGCAAAACCTATTGCATTGCAAATGCTACCCACTCATGCACTGCAATGCAAGCACACCAAAAGTAGAGGAATATTTTCGCAAACAGCAAATTGCATGAGTTGAGCGATGCTATACTACCTTGTGTGGAGCCAAAACCCTGTTTATGTACCATACAACACATTTGTAACAATAGGTACATAGGCAGCTGTGCTGAAAAAGCCAAAACGACAAGGGAGAAACAAAATTGAGGAAGAAAGATTGAAGGGAATTAGTGGTTCAAAAACATAGAATACATTTTGGAATAAAGACAAAATGAAACCGAAATAGTGAAGGTGTCAGGGGAGAATGGGGAGATAAAGGATGAGAGCAAACAAAATGGAAGAAAATAGGTAGAAAATGTTGAAAGAGGTCTTAGAAATATAGGGATGAGGAAAGAGTGTGAGAGAGAGGGAGAAACCGAAAAAAAAACAAATTCAAGCAGGAAAAAGAAAGACAAACTATATATATTGGAAGAGGGTATTGAAAAAGGGAAGAGAAAAGTCAATAGGCAGAGCAGAGGATAACATACTAAGAACGACAAAGAAAACTGAGAAAACCAGAAAGAAAGAAATTTAGAGGAAAAACTAGTCAAAAGGCTGCGAAAAACAAAGGCGCCAGAAAGAGAGTGACCGAGAAAGAGGGCAGGTGAAAAATATTTACAAGGAATAGAAAACAGAGAGAAAAGACGGGAGGACGAAGGAAAGATTCAAATAATTTGGATGACATACAGGAAATATGGATAGATTGAGAAAAGGGGTTAGTGAGACAGAGGGACAGGAAAGCAACCCTTTGGAATAAGAAAGAGGAGAAAAAGGGACAACATTGAAGAATAAAAACCCTTTAAATGAAATCAGAACATAAACTGGTTAGCACCTCACTGCCGCTCCAGAGTTCAGATCCTGGCAGGGTCAGCTAGGCATATCATCCTTCAAAGGTGATAAATCAAGTACAGCTATACTTAGGTGCTGATTCCGATCCAGGTCGTAAACCGTACCGACCGACATTGATCTGGACAGAATTCCGACCGACGTGTACACGCGCCGTTCGACCGGCGAAGTACGATGCGTCATTTACAAAATACAAATGCTTCATACGGAGAACATTCAATTTGACCCAAACGTACGTAAATCTTATCTCGCCTGTAAACGGACTGAAACCCTTCCGACCGACAGCGATCGGGAATAGTTCCGACCGACACAACAGGTACTGTGCGACCGGCGAAGTACGATGCAATGGGTGTGAAATTAAATCGACTCGCACAGAGAGCAAGACTTGAAAACTGAAGCATACGGAACATAGGAAATAGCAATGAAAAGAGCCCGCCGCAACAGATGCGTACACAAACGTTGCAACATAGCACAATGTGAGTGTGACCGACTTGGATCACCCCGCAATTGACGCCACACGTGTCCGTTTCCATCAACTGAACGTCTCTGTCATGCTCAAAATAATCAACAAAAAAGACAGAAAAAGGCCAAACAAGCCTTGCCAATATGCAAAAACTAAGACACACCCACAACTCCACCTATATACAGGGTCAAAATCCATACCATGATCCTTTGCAAATTCAACAGACATGACAGCAGAGAACACCACGAGACTGCACTGAGACATACATTCACAACCCACCCACTACACAACCTTCACACCACTAGGACCTCTAAAGAAGCACACTCACAAACACCCAGCTTCACTCCCACTCACCCACACTCACTTCCACACTCACTCACACATCCATCTCCACCACCATGCCCCCAAAGAAGAACCCAAAGTTCACAAATAGTGAGTTGGAAGTGATGGTTGATGAAATCATCAGAGTAGACCCATAGTTATTTGGCACATGGGTCCAACAGACCCCCTGTCCCAGAAAACCAAGATGTGGAATAGGATTGTGGACAAGGGGAATGCACAAGCAGCTTGCCTGCACACAATGACGACAACAGGTATAGGTGGTACGACATACGCAGGAGGGTCAAGAAGCTCATTGGCAAAGACCATGCCATGAGCCAGCGTACTGGCGGTGGCCCTTCTGCCAAACCTGTACATTTCACTTCCTGGGAGGAGAAGGTGCGGGCCATCCTCCCACCGGTGGGCATTCATGAATTATCTGTAATACCAGAGCCTGGTGAGTACTGAAACAACTAATCTAAATAATGAGGCAATAACAATCCACAGACATCAATGTCATAGGGTCAGTGAAACCATTCACTGTAATCAAGCCACATCAACCCAAAGTAAAATATTCTGTGATGTGTATGCCAGTTAGCTAATCACAATACATGCAATGTCTCAGTAACATGTAACTATGCCAATACATGTACAAATGTACTGACAAACACAGCAAGGTCTTGATCCTAAACAATAACAAATGCTGTCAACCATCTTTCTAACACAGTTACACTCCTTCCCAGGGAAGTAAAGTCCCAGGGAGGAAGGTTTGCTTTGCTGGGCAGGTGGGTGTAGCCAAAAGCATGATGGGAGTTGTAGTCACAGCCAAAAGTCCTCATCCCACATTGCTCAGGAATACCCCTATGCACCATGCTCACTTCACAGGGAGTGGAACAGTGCTGCCAAGATGCCTGACACTGGGCTCTGGTGTGAGGAGCACAAGGCCCTGTTGGGACTTGGGCTCCAAAAAACAACTTTACACCACTGTCAGACAACTTGAACATTAACTTTGACTCAATGTTATGGAAGCATAGGCCATGGTGGCCTATCTGCTCCAGGGGGAGTAGGAGTTTTTCCTCAGACTACATCTACCAGCAAACCCTGTCACACACACTCCTTCCAACAACACCAAACAACACACCTGTGTCAGGCACGGGAGTGCACTTGTGTCGAAATCTCCATGTAACTCAAGTAAAGTAACCAATACATGAGCTGTTCATGCACACAGCTCTACGAGCACACAAAAACCCATCATGTGTTAGCGACAATGTTCTAAACCAACAGTGGCATCTGTCTGTGATAATTGAGGATAATGCAATACACATACACCCATCATGAAGCACAGAAGCAACTTTAATGTGTGTGATACGTTGATGTGTGCTGAACCACAACATACATTGTGTGTCTCTTCCACCCACAGGGGCAGATGTGGAAACTGTACCTACAGAAGAAAAAGAATCACAGTTCTAGACTCTGGTTGACCCTGAGCTTTCCGGTGTGGATGCCTCTCAGTCCTCTTCTGATGACAACGAATGACCTGGTTCCTTCGGCGTGGATCAGCGTGCAGCACTAGCCGTTGTAACATCAGCATCCCCAACCACCACTCCTGCTACATCTGCGAACACCCAGATGACCCCTACCAACACGGACACACCAACTCAACATGACACCGAGGGCACAGCAACACATGGCACCCTGGAGGTGGTAGGCAATACCACCAGGGCCAAAACAGAAGGAGGCCCAGTGTCGTATGTGCCTGCAACTGCAGGTCGTGTTCATGTGGGTAGGGCTGGTGGGAGTGGGGGCAGGTTGAGGCCACGGCCTAAACATGGTGCTGCACCGCAAGATGATCCACAGTTGGGACGCATCATACAAGCCTATCAGGGAAGGTCCGGAGACTTTAGCCATGTAGTGGGGATTCTCAGGGACATTAAACAACAGCAGGCTGAACATCAGCCCCGATTGGACTCCCACTTGTCCCTGGTAGAGAAACACATGTCTTGCATGGAGTCCAAAATGGACAAATTGGATGATGTCACAGCGGTGCATAGGGACATACTGACATGCCGCCGCCAGATTGCAACCAACATGTCTACGCCTCCCTATGTGCCCACTACATCTGCTGCCACAACATCTGCAACTGCCCCAGGGAGGGATGAGGACTCTGGCGGAGAGTCTACAGAACCACAGCAGCCTGCTCCTGAGGGTCCCCCTAAAAAGAAGTGGAATGGTCTTCCAAAGAAGGAAAAGTGAGAGCCAGCTGGCCATGCACATCCTCCAGGAAGTGAACACCAGCTCCTGATATCACCCATTGTGTGCAAACCGTTCACCTTGTTGACTGTCACCCAACTCTCCCACATGTGATGGAGGGGCTAAGTTGGATCAATGAATCAAATGACTGTGGACTTTACTCAGGATAATCATCTACAAACACTGCCAACTCCTCTGTGAACTTTGGATTTACATTGCACTGTACAGCACTTTCTACCATGTATACCCTTCACACACATGTATATAAATAAATTCTTTACTACACAATACTTGCCTCTGTTGTAAATTAAACTGGGTTTGTTACATAGAGATGATGCAATGCTAAAGAAAGACTGTGCATGGAAACTACTCCAGCAAAGTGAACACAGTAATGTGAGTCATGTTGATATGAGACATATGAGATATAGACACTACTAGGTCAACACAACACTAATACACTATGCCCATCATACTCATCGCCTACAACATTGTGATTTGAAAATGCACAGAAATACAGAGGCTGTGGAAATCAGGCCACAGGTATAGTATGCCAAAGATTGTCAGATGTGTGGATACAGAGGAAGCACATCACAAAGTGGCACACACCTTTATTACACATACACAACAAGTGAACTGACTAACAGATGCAAGGTATCCTCACATGACAGTAAGCACAAAGTAACACAGAGGGCCAGACATGCCAGTACAGGGGTGTGTGGGACGATGCATCTGGGTTCCAGGAAAGGTTGCACCCTGTAACCGGAATGTGGTTTTTGGAGATCACATGTCACCAGACAACAGCCAAAGAACCCTGTGAAGGACAGGTATACAACAGTATTGAAATCACAAAATAACTGCATACATCTACAATACACATTACATACACAACCTATGAATCATGTCTACACAGTTTGGGAGAACATACCAACTCGTTGGACACATTAAGGCCCTGATAATGGCAAATAGCGTCCAGCCACACGTATGCACCCACATTGAACCACAAAAACACATATCAGGGAAGGGAAAACATACATAACTCCTCACTGCATACTCACAATCATGAGAAAAAGTTGTTGATGAGCTGAGTCCGGACATCCCCCTCACCCTCATTGTCACTCGCAAAATGACCTAGGCCTGGATCCTCCCCTGCTGGCGGTTGATGGTCGTCATCATCTTCGATGAGAGGAAACTCCTCCCTCACTGCCATGTTGTGTAGCATGCAACACACATCTTGCACACCTTTTCAAGTGCATATTGGAGGGCCCTTCCTGTCCGCGCCAGGCATCGGAATCTGCTCTTCAGGAGCCCAAATGTCCGCTCTATGACTCGCCTGATCCACCCTTGTGCGTCATTGTAACGTAGCTACGCTGGTGTGACTGGGTTTTTAAGAGATGTCAGAACCACGGCATGTTGGGGTATCCAGAGTCACCTACATACAAACAAACTAACAGGTCATGGTTGAGGAAAGAGCGTCAAATTACAAAATATAAAAAAATCACAAGGTAAACAGAGATTAAACACCGACAAGCCAGGCATGCTGGTTCTGCAGCTGCGACATCATCTGTGGGATCCTGCTATTCCTCATGATGTAGGTGTCATGTGCAGAACCAGGGAAACGGGCACAGACATGTGTTATTGTTATGTCCGGAAGACATACCACCAGAGCATTAATGGAGTGGTAATGTTTTCTGTTTCTGTATGTCTGCTCATGTGCGTGTGGTGCTACCAAAGCCACATGTGTACCATCAATTGAGCCTGTGACATTTTGCATCCTTCCCAGTACATAAGAGTCACCCTTTATGGTAGGCATATGCTGTGGATTTTCAAACTTGATGTATCTGTTCAGATGACACAGCATGGCCTTCAAAACATCACGTAGCACACGGCTGAACATGGTCTGTGACATCCCACCAGCACCAGCCACAGTGTATTGGAAGGTTCCTGTGGAAAAGAAATGTAGGGCTGCCATCACCTACACCTTGGGGGTCAGCGCAGTAGGATATGCCCGACCAGGTTGTAAATGTGGGGCCAACAGCTCCGCCAAATCCTCAATCTGTGGTCCTGTGAAGCGGTAACGTTGGATGCAGTCACGTTCATGCATGGTTGAAAGGTCTGGCATGGGTCTGTGGACATTTACCCTCCTGCAGTATATAGGTAATCAATGAAAGATTGTCAGTTTCCCTACATATGTGGTAATGACCATGCAAAATGGCACATGCTACATCATATCAAGACACAGCTGAGTAAGGTGTGTGCTATGTGTCCCTCACATAACATTTCAGCTCCATATAGTGATACAACAATTGCTATGCTATGCCATCATCAATCTATGGGTTCTATCACAGTACCTCTGAACAAATGTCACATACCAAACACACACCTCAGTGACTAGTGAGGATAGATGTGTTGTTAAAATGACAGGTGTTTGTAAGTCACACACACAGGGATCATGTATTGCCACATGGACAAAGTCATTCTGTAGCATCTGATGTACATGTACTAACACAACCATTAAACACACATGATGTACTAATAGGCTTGTTTGTAGGGCAGACATGGATGTCTGTGACACACAGACACAACAGCAACTCACATGCATAAATCAGATGGATGTTGGAGAGGATTCAAATCTCCCAAATACAATTAGGTCCATGTGTGTAGCACTATACGCAAATACTCATGATTTACCCCCACAGTGCCATCTCAGGAACACCCTGTAACACACAGTACATATCATGTGCAATTTAGGGTGTATGTAACATGTTATGAGACTATGTGCCCCTGTCACTGTGCCCAGGCCACGTGTGTTGATCAGCAGAGTTCTAACTGACAGTAGTGAGGTGCATCAGACAGAAGGCCTTTTTGTCACCATGTAACATGTCACATCCTGGTAGTGTGGGCCACAATGTGCAACAACCAATATGAAATGTGAAGACATGTCCCCACACATGTAATGAAGCATGAAATGTGCTTACCTATACTGTGTGACAGGCTGTCAGTGTGTTGTAGAGCACGAGTCCCTTCCAAAATTCTTTTTGTTGGCATCCTTTGGCTATTGACTGGAATGGTGACATAAGCGGTGGGTTTTCATAAGACGCGTCGGACACTTAGGGACCTAGGTGTGTTCACGCCTTGGACCCTGATTGTAATGGTGACATACTCGGGTTGGTTTTCAAAAGACGCGTCGGACACTTAGGCACCAAGGCATGTGCACACCTTGGACCATGAATGTAATGGTGACATGTGCAGGTGGGTTTTCAAAAGACGCGTCGGACACATAGGGACCAAGGCGTGCGCACGCCTGTACCCGGAATTAATGATGACATAAACGGGTGGGTTTTCAAAAGAAGCGTCGGACACTTAGGGGCCAAGGCGTGCGCACGCCTTGGACCCTGAATGTAATGGTGACATACCGTGTGGGTTTTCAAAAGACGCGTCGGACACTTAGGGACCAAGGCGTGCGCACCCATTGGCCATTGACTGTCATGGAGATGAACGCGTGTTTGCTACGTTTACGACTCATGCACACAGATTCTGTTGGCTCCCTGCAACAATGTTTCAAAGTCAATGGTGTGATGATGCAGCATATTTGAACAACGTGGAAGGCGTGTCCGATGCGTTCAGTGGCATGGATTAGGCAATTTCGGAAAATGCAAACGGCTCTGACCTATCTCTTTGGCTGCATCAAACAGATTCTGCCTCAGCAGCACAGATATAAGTTTTCTGTCCCCCAGCGACTTCACTTGCCTGCACTACATGCTACAGGATTGGAACTCAGAACACCAATGCTGCTGTCTCTGCATCCCTGTGTCCTGCAATGTCACGTACTGTGGAGAGAGCACCATCATTCACAGAGGAGGAGAACCAGGCCCTGCTGGACAGCCTGCTTCCACAGTACTGCAAACTGTATGGGAAAGCAGGGGAGCAGGTGAGTGCAGAGTCCACTGCCTTTTTAATTGTACATGTTAACTGACTGGAACTACTTGCACTGTGATCACAAAGGGCAAGCATGCACACTCAGTAAGTTTAAGTCTCAGAGTGTGTAGATGCATGTACTGTACTTGTACAGTGATAAAGAAATGTACTTTTTGCAAGCTTTGATTTTCAAGGCACTGTATCATGTTGTGAATGCAGCCTTGCACACAGGACAACTGCCCATGACCATAGTTGCACTACCTGTTTACATCACATGCACTGCTAATTTCAACATGTATGTCCAACGGTGTGATTGAGAAACATGGTGCATGTGTAGTAATGGTGTCTCACTTTGTCATCCTCACAGGTTACTGCCCATGAGAAAAATGAAATTTGCCAGACCATCGTCTGGGCAGTAAGATCGGTGATGTCTTCAGATGCTGCATCCTCCACTGCCAGAAGAGGTGACTAGACCTTCGTGGCTGGACCAAGAGGATAGCCTGAGTCCATCTGAAGCTGTTGTTTCCACGCAGACGGTGCGGATGCCAGACCCTGACCCCCCACATGCTGCAGATTCTGGTCGTGGTCTTCCCAGACCTGGATGGGCAGTTGAAGGCCAGACAGCAGGAAAGAGGTGGTACGTCCATGGTATTTTGGTATATTGTGTATAATCTGCAGTTTCCACTCCTTCAGCCTTGTTACACTCCCACAGTGTGTCTGTCTGCTCAGACAAGTACCATGGTGATGAATTTGTTGATGCATTATTCTCATCTGATGACCAGGTGTGTCCCTTACCCTCTTTGACATGTGTCACTTGGGTTGTGTGTATTTGCTGTTGTCCAAGGGAATGTTGAGAACCACATCTGCAACAGGTGCATTAGATTTAGCATCATGGGTGAGGCTATTGTGTGACATGTACAGCACATTGACTGATAAATGACCTGTGCTCTGTGTGTGGTCCACATATATGCACAAATTGTTGTTGTGGGTCATCATAGGAGTGTGAGGTATTGACTACACACCCACGCAGCAGCCATGACCAATGTTGACGGCTCAGACAAACGATGTGTATGAGTGTAACAAATGCATAGTCACCTGCATAGTGCTCCTGGTAATACCATGTATCACATGGCCCATGGACAGGTATGCCTACTCCAGTCATCTGAGACACTCTGGCCTCCTAATCTTGGGTGTGAGCCAACACTTTGCCCATTGTGAACTTATTTATCATATGTCTGACTCTGTGTCATGGTGAACTGACATAGTTGTTTGTATTCCAGAAGTCTGCTATATGTTTCTCATGGACAAACATCTGACATATGGCTAGTGGATGTGTACAGGTAGACAGAGTTGTTGACTCACAAATAGAAATATGTTGTTTTTATTACGTGTCGTCATCAGATTCTCTTACATTGGTGTAGCATGTGATGATTACACATGACCACTACAAAGTTCCAATCACAATGCAAACATGAGTGTGGCACGGTGCTGACTGTCGAGTCCGCATGCACTGCCCCTGGGACAGGAGTCAGTACTGACTGATTGGCCAGACAGGCCTGTGGCCTTGTGTTTCACAATAAAATCTGGAGCATGCAGTATGGTAACTTGTCTGTTGTCCTGCAGCCACACTGTTGCAGCTTTGCTTTTCAAAACATGAGGCCAACATGGTGTCTGGGAATGGAAGTATGTTCATCTTATCAACAATGAGTTAGACCATCACAAATGCTGTCCAAAATGCAGAGTCTGTGTCCTGAGATGAGACATGTGTGTAATAATACACGACAGTAACCATCATTGCAGACCAGACAACTTGGTAATCAGGGAATGGCTGACCAAGTGATGAGTGACATCATACATACTATGGAGTGATGGGTCCATTGCCAGCATGTGTACGTGAAGCATGGTTTACTGGCAGACTGATAAGTGCCAGGTTCACTATTGTGTATTAAATTTAGATGTGGCTTTTAAATGATGCCAGGGCTTGCACAATGATGTGTTGCATTTAAGGCCATGTGTCCAGTGCAAACAGGTGACTGATGTGTATATGTTTCTCCTCCTTGTTCACAGCATGTGCCTCCTCCTTTTTCACAGCACCATCAGCAGCTCCTACAGGCGACAGATCCACGGAGCGAGAGGAAGCACAGAGCCAGGCTGGTTCCAATGTGGAGGATTCGTAGGGGCCCAGCGGCACGGAAGGTGAGGGGAGCCACACTGAGAGCCAGTCAGAAGCCAGTACCTTAGCTGAAGACCGCTCCAGCTCCAGTGAGGGCTCCCTTGTGGAGGCGGGTGTCCCAACTCCACAGACCACAGATAGCGAGTCTGTCCCCGCCACCATCCCCATCTCTGATGTCTGTGGAGCCTCCCGTGTTAGGGAGCATTTCTCCTTCAGTCCTGGCACGGCACCCCCTCCCTCTGTCTCCCCTGCTGCCCTGAGTGTGGAGTCTGTGGACTTTCTGAAGCAAATCCATGTGGGTCAGACCTCGATGCTAAGTGTCCTCCATGCTCACACTGGTCTATTGACCCAATTGGTATCATTCATGGAGGGCATCTCAGCAACCATGTCTGCCCAACAGTGGATCAGTCAGTCCATGGCCTCCTCACTGACGGCAGCAGTGACTCTCCACCAACAGTCCGTCAACCCACCTACCTCTGCCCCATCCACAATCAGCACTACCCTACCGGACCAACGCACACTCACACAGGCACCTGCACGCACAACAGACACAAGCAGCACACGGCAAGTTCAGCCAAAGCAGAAACGCACAAGCATGCACACTCAGTGGACTAATGGCACACACAGGGGATAAGGTACAGACACACAGACAGGCATCCATGACCACTCCGCAGTCCTCAGATACCTCTCCCCCTCCAAAACACCTTCCCTTGACTGGCCTGCAAGCCCCCCTTTGCTGAAGCTCTTCCTCTGTGAGTGAGGCCTCTTCCCGAAAGAAACATCAGGTCCAACTCACAAGGGGAAGAGGAAGCCACCACACACAGAGGGTAGATCCCCCCGCACACCCTCCCCCAAAAGCAGAGACACTGAGGCACTGAGGCAAATCACCCAAGACCAGGAAGAGCAAGACCCCACCACAATCCTACACTCCCACCACACGGTCTCTGTCATTCAGCACCCAGGCCACCACTTCTCGGGTTCCCACGCCACACCCTGCCCCCAGTTCACCCACACACGGGTACAACATCCCCAAGTTGATTAGGCCCTCCGCCCTTCCACAAGCACTTCCACCCCAACATCACCCCCTCAGCCTGTTCCTACGACTTTATCTGAGCCCCAGACAACCGCTTTGGACGTTGACACTGCAGTAGAACCTCTTCCACTTCATCTGACTTGGGCACTGCAGTGGTGATGGCGCCCACTGTAGTAGACACATCCACTGCAGTGGCCTCTGACACCCACCACACCCACCCTGCCGCCTACTGCTATGCCCTGATCCTGTCCCTATGGTGCCTGGACTGCCCATATATATGCCCCTCCAAGGGGAGATGTCCCCTGGCTGTAGCTGTGCAGGCAAGCATTGTATGACGAGTAGTCCTTTGTCACACAAAAACAAACATTTGCAATGGACTGGCCATTGGATTGTTCATCGGATGAAACTGATCATTTTTCTGAAGCTGAATAAAGCTAAAGTTCTTTTTTTCTAAAGTTTTTCATTTAATGTACATGATGTTGCTGGTGAATGTCTTTCAGTTGCTGTTGCTATATTTTTTATTTGAAATAAGTGATTTTTGGATGGGATGTACTGCATATGGTCCATGGTATATATGCCCTATTACAGTATGTTGCCATGTCATCCTTTGCTGACCATTGAAGTAGTCACGATCCGAAGTACTTGGCACAATGAGTGTCACCTTTTCACAACTTCACGTCTTTTGCTCCCACTGTTGCACATATGTTGGGCTCAGATTTGTGCCCATTGTACTTCTTTCCAGACAGTAGGCCCATCTACACCGGTCATGCAGATTGTCACTTCATGGCTGGACAAGTGATGTGTGTCTTCAGATAAACATGCTAGGCATGTGTTCTGATATTGTGCAGATGATTTAAGAGTGACTCCTGTGCACAGGCTAATGTGACCAGAGCTTTCAGGCTGTTGTAGTTGGTGTCTCAGTGACCAAGTTTAATGCTGACATGACTTAGCCCTGCACAGACAACGTTTGACGAAGCTGACCTAACACATGAGTGGTGTCACCTCATGACAGTGTGTTATTCCGTGACATTGACTAGGCCCATGTGGTGTGTTATGTGAGCATGTCTCTGTGGGTAACCATCCCTGTTTCTACAATGCCTATATTCCCTGCAGATGTTCCTGTTTGTGATGCTTGCTTATTTGTCCCGTGTTTATCCAACGCCTTTGGAGTATGTTTTCTAGGATGTAGGTGCATGGTGGACTACTGGTCATTCCGGTGTAATCCGTGGGTCATTTTGATGTGAGGGCCTGGAATGTGGGCAAACACACATGGGACATATTCAGGATTCACAACGGCACATTTGTGTTTAACACATCAAGTTCTTTTCACTATGTGGTGTCTTTATGTGACAGGGTCACTTGTATGTGTGTGTGACTGCTCACACTCATCAGATCCTACCCTTCAATGTCGATGTCAACATGTGTTCTTTATGGGTCTCCTAGGGCTCGTTAGTGGTCTGGGAATGTAAGAGGGATCCCGATGTGTCTGAAAAGTTTCACGTCATACACATGTAACTCATACTATGCAGTGTGGGAAACATTCATAAGCGTTGTTGACTGGCCATGTGTGATGTGTTTTTTCACCTTGGATCCTCTCTCTGCCCCCACCCGGGATTGTCATAGGTGCGTGTGCAATGTCACCAGTCCATGTGGGCTTAGCTGATGCACATCGTTGCAGATCAAGGTGTGTGGTATTGGGAGTGGGCATATGTGAGTTCTCTCATGTCTAGGCCCCTACCTACATAGTGACCTTAAATTACAGGCCAAGGCCAGGGAGTTTTCTGTGTGAGTGTAATGTAAGTTGGTCTGTCACAACATGACAAGGTGCGCACATGTGACTGTGCTCCACAGTATGGGTTACATCGAAATCAGTCATAACAGAGGGATTATTATACAGGCTACTGTCACCACAATGTAGGGTCCTTGTGGGTACAGTAAAGAAAAAGTGTTGTGTTTGTACATCTGTACATATGCATTGGGACAGCTTTTGTGGGCCATTGGCATGAAGTTGGTTCTATGTTTTTGCATGCTGTCCCTGGGACTCCTACCTCATCAGTCTGCACATTCATCATGGTTTGTATGTCCCATTGATGCCATGGTATGGGTCTTGATCACCAAAAAGCTGAATTCTCCATAGGATTCCTTAGCATGTTTGTCTGTTGGTGTGCACATGGGTGAATGCATTATGATGGTCACTACTTCAATTGTGTAATTGGCCATTGGAGCCATTGTCAATCCCCATGTGCAAGGCTTCTCTGCACATGGCAGAAGATGTTTAGTCGACAGAAATCTTACACTCAACCGATCAATGGTTTTTTGCAACCCAACCAATACTTTGCCACTACATTGCTTGTGCTGTTACGATCAGGAATCATACATGGTGGTTTTAAGTTGTGGGGGAATTTGGGCCCGCAATCACCTATTGCTCACTGTAGTGAGGTGGGGTTAATGCCCATTGCCACAATGATCCTGATATGCTGGAGTTTTGGACCCCACACTGAGCTTTTTGTCACTGGATTTCGGGGATTAAACACCATTACCAGAATGTTCATGTTAGCCTGGTGTTTTGGGCCACAGACTCACATTTTGGTCACTGGAGTGCGTGGGGGTTAAACCACATTGACACATTTTTACTCAACATGCTTGGTGTTTGGGCCCCATATTCACCTTCTGATCACAGCTGTGATGGGAGTTACAGTATGTGTTCCCTTTCAGTGTCACTGTTGCAGGCAGTTCCCACACAATACACAATATTTCCTAGAAGTAGGGGCTGCTGGTAGTGTTGGTAACCCCCCCATGAGTGGAACTGCTGGCAGTGCTAGCCATCAAGCCTCCTACAGGCTGGACAATGCTGGGAGTGGTGAATATATATCCCCTTTGGGTGGGGACGACTATTAGTGTTAGCCATCACCCACCCTATGTGTAGGAACTACTGGCAGTGATAGGCATCCACCCCCCTATGGGTTGAATGATGCTGGTAGTGATATACATCCACCCCCCTATTGTATGAGACTGTTGGTAGTGATAGGCATACACCCCCCTATGGGTTGAGTGATGCTGGTAGTGATAGACATCCACCTCCATATGGTATGGGAGTGCTGGTAGTGATAGGCATACACCCCCCTAGGGTTTGAGTGATGTTGGTAGTGATAGGCATCCACCTCCCTATGATGTGGGACTGCTGGTAGTGATAGGCATACACCCCCCCCATGGGTTGAGTAATGCTGGTAGTGATAGACTGACACCCCCCTATGGTATGGGACTACTGGTAGTGATAGGCATCCACCCTCCTACGGGTTGAGTAATGCTGGTAGTGATAGGCACACACCTCCCTATGGTATGGGACTGCTGGTAGTGATAGGCATACACCCCCCTATGGGTTAAGTAATGCTGGTAGTGATAGGCATCCACCCCCTATAGGTTGAGTGATGCTGGTAGTGATAGGCATCGACCTCTCTATGGTATGAGACTGCTGGTAATGATAGGCATCCACCCCCCTATAGTATGTGACTGCTGGTAGTGATAGCCACCCACACCCTATGGGTTAGGTAATGATGGTTGTGATAGACATCCACCTCCATATGGTATGGGAGTGCTGGTAGTGATAGGCATACACCCCCCTAGGGTTTGAGTGATGTTGGTAGTGATAGGCATCCACCTCCCTATGATATGGGACTGCTGGTAGTGATAGGCATACACCCCCCCCATGGGTTGAGTAATGCTGGTAGTGATAGACTGACACCCCCCTATGGTATGGGACTACTGGTAGTGATAGGCATCCACCCTCCTACGGGTTGAGTAATGCTGGTAGTGATAGGCACACACCTCCCTATGGTATGGGACTGCTGGTAGTGATAGGCATACACCCCCCTATGGGTTAAGTAATGCTGGTAGTGACAGGCATCCACCCCCCTAAAGTATGAGGCTGCTGGTAGTGATAGGCATCCACCCCCTATAGGTTGAGTGATGCTGGTAGTGATAGGCATCGACCTCTCTATGGTATGAGACTGCTGGTAATGATAGGCATCCACCCCCCTATAGTATGTGACTGCTGGTAGTGATAGCCACCCACACCCTATGGGTTAGGTAATGATGGTTGTGATAGACATCCACCACCCTGTAGTTTGAGACTACTGGTAATTATCGCTGTCTACACCCTATGGGTGTTGAACTTACCATCTGCGGGATACGCGTCGATTCCTGTTGTGATTTCGGTCATAGCCGTACAGTATAGGGATGACATGGGCGATCGGATACATGGTTTGCTCGTCTCGTAGCTGTGGGTCATGTTGTTGCGCAATTCGACGCAGAGATATTGCTGTTCCGGATGCTGAGACGAGCTGTAAGTGGCGACCAGTTCTGCGCGTAGGAACTACACATCGTACTTACTCGAACCAGAAACAGCTCTCGGAGGGCTGTCCGACCCACATCAGAATCGACCCCTTAGTAATAACTCATATTTAGGTTTTTTAGAAATGCAAAAACAAAGTTGTTAAGTAGCACCGCTGTCTACTCACCCACATTTGATTAGTATTACTGTCCCCTTCGCCTAACTGGATTACTTCCTAGAATGCCAGACATCACCTGCATTTTGGATTCAATAGGTTGACAATAATGAAATACAATGTAAAAATAATTAATAGTTCACAGTGTTGCCTCTTGCGATGTGCTGAAAACAATGGGCTCTAACTCTTGGAAACGTGGGTTGCAATAACGTTTTTTTTTTTTAATGGCCGCGTCACTGCTTAATATAAAATTTTGATGTGAAGAAACCCGTATCATGCGCCATCTAAAAAAATATCACAGTAAACGGTCATGATGGTGTGGCCCATTAAACGCTCCAAAACAGTTAGTACCTCATGCCGTTTTGATATATAATGCAAATAATATACGAGTGATGAGCATAATGCTTCATTATATAAATATGTAATGCATGTACTCTGAAGTCCTTATGTAATGTAACTAGAGATAAGAAGACACTGCAGCTGCCGCCCTGTGCGCGGTTGCTTGCTCCCGTAGCAAAAAGCAGTGGGAGTGAACCTTTCAGAAGAGCTGGGACATGCACCCACCTTTAGCCATTAGCAGGCTTTGATTCTAAAAAGATACAAACAAAAGACAATCTAGTGCATGGGAGGAGTCAGAGCCAAACAGAGTAGATACAGGAAGCCTCGCAGAGCAGCGCAGCACTAACAAGAGGTGTGGTGGCATGACACTGTGGCACAGCAGACAGCATAGGTATGAGGTCTGGATCAGTGCTTCTAGTTATACTCTTGTGCGCCAGTGCTTCAGTTACATAAAACAGCGTATCTAAGCTCTTCATGCCTGTGTTACAGTGTGGAAATTGCCTATAAGTAGGGGGTAGTCCAGAACACCAGGCTGTAGAGGGATCCAAGAGCAAGAGGAGACAGGATTCACATTTATTCATAATTGTTATAGCTGGTGCTGTCTAGTCAAAATTAAACCCCTTCACCCAGTTTGCATTTTCTTCACTGATTTCCCACAGTTGAGAGGAGACGTGGAGCAAATCTTTAAAAGATGTTTGTGAATTATTGTACAATAGTTAGGGAATACTTGAGATAATGTTTAGCTTTTTTATCAAACGTGGGATTCATTCATGTGTTAGAGCACCTACAAAGGATAGTTGAGAACATTTTGTTGCTATTTTAGGTTATGTGTATTTTTAAAGCTCACTATAACTCACGAGGGTATCCTGGCACTGGCACTTGGCACTACGGGTGTGTGCCAAACCCTGCTTATGGTAGGTTGGTGAACTGAAAAGTCAAGTCTTCAGCTTCTTGTGCCATTCAAGAAGAGAGGAGGGGGGTTTGATGTGGTGAGGGTGACTGTTCTACACTTTAGGAGCGATGCAAGAGAACACTCATCCTCCTGATCTGGCTCTGTGTATGTGTAGGATGTTGGTAAGTAGGAGTCCTGTCGATCGGGGGTGTCTGGATGGTTGATGGAAGGAAATGCAACTGTTAAGGTAGGTCGAACCTGAGTTTTGTAGTGCCTTGAACGTGTGGGTGAGGAGTTTAAAATGAGCACTTTTTGTATTGGAAGCTAGTGCAGTTCCCTGAGGTGTGGTATAATGTATGGGAGGTTGTAGATGATTCTGGCTGCCAAGCTCTGGATGGTTTGTAGTCTTCTTGTGAGTTGTTTGGTGAATCCGGTGTGCAGGGTGTTCCCATAGTCTAACTTACTGATGAGCAGGGCAACAGTTTTTCTGGTGTTGCTTGGGAGACATTTGAATATCTTCCTCAGCATATTCAGGGGGTGGAAAAAGGGAAACAACCTTTACAACGCAACTTTTACAACGCACTACCATTACAACGAAACTTTTAAACGCAACATCCATTACAACGCATGCATTTACAACGCAACCATTACAACGCATGACACTACAACGCACACCACTACAACGCATGTCATTACAACTCAGTCATTACAACGCATACCATTACAACGCATAACATTACCATCCAACACTTACCCTACTGTTGCACCCCCTGGAGTTAGAATAGTAATTTTTACCCCTACACTATCCAACACTTACCCTACTGTTGCACCCCCTGGAGTTAGAATAGTAATTTTTACCCCTACACTATCCAACACTTACCCTACTGTTGCACCCCCTGGAGTTAGAATAGTAAATTTTACCCCTACACTATCCAATACTTACCAAACATGCAATGTAATGTAATGCGTTGTAATGGTATGCGTTGTAAAGGTAGTATGTGTTGTAATGGAATGCGTTGTAAATGTAGTTTTTAAAATTTTGTTGTAATGGCATGCGTTGTAATGGAATGCGTTGTAATGGATGTTGCGTTGTAAAAATGCGTTGTAAAGGTGTGCGTTGTAAAAGTGTGCATTGTAACGTCATACAAAAAAGGTTCAAAATAAGCTTTATTCGATATTCAAAAAGAAATATCATATAAGCATACATAGTTATAACTGTTATAAAAATAGACATAAAATTTCGGTTTAAAATCATCAATTACACAGTTAAAAAGTTTAAAATTCAGAAGTAAGAGAGGACAAAAGGCAATATTAAAAAACAGCATCAATATCACACAGACCATTCTAAAAATTGTTGGTAGCACACAGTTCATGGCATCCCCTTTTACCAAAATGTATAGTTCCAGGTCGCTTGCCTTAGGGACGGGTAGGGTCGGGGGCCGGGATAAAAATTGTGCAAGTCCCATATGCGAATGGGACCATCTCCCTCTTTGGGTTGGGAGGATCGCAAATAGGGGACAATATTCATAGTTTTGAATTTAATTAAAATAAGGTCGCCCGGGATGTCTTTGGCCGACGTACCAAGCCACCCCACCCTCCTGACCCTCAAAATGCCGCCATCTAAAGCAGGTGGCAATGGTCTGTGTTGTTTTAGCCAGGAGATGGTTTTATTTAACAAGTCCTGATGGGATTCAAATTTGCCCTGAATCGATGCAGGGACCCCAGAAAGAACAGTCACGTAGGGGGCAGCTTCTGGAGGTAAATTGATCCAATTCCTGCGTTCATGTGCAAACCTGGGTAGTCTATGGGGTGCAGGTACGGAGTTAGAAATAATGCTGTTCTGGCCTCTTGGATTGGGTGGAGAGATGAGAGGTTCAGGGATTCGAGCTTTCATAGGTGTCGTGGGTTTGAAGTTTTCTTTGTTGCAGGGGAGAATAGAGTGAATGGGTGCGGCAGTTGTTTCAGTGGCAATATGATTTCTAGATAATTTATTTTCAATACTAGTCAGCCTGTCTCCCAGCTCATTGATTTTAGTAATCAAAGGTGATAGTGTGGTTGTTAACAAATGTTCAATCTGTGCCAGTAGGGTCAATTGAGGTGGTGAGACTGGGTCAGGTGTTTTATTCATCGCCTCAGTTGGAAAAATTATTAATGGTAAATTGGAGGGTTGTGGTGAGAGACTAGTGCACATTATGTCTGTATTCACAATGTCAATGTCATTTACCTCATCGGCATCTCTGTCCACTATAAGGGGAGTAGATACATTCTGGGCGTAGTTCGTGCCACACAGGGCGTTCAACTCCTCCCAGATGGACATGATGCGAGAACAGTGCAATGTCAGAATCGGTATGAAAAAATACAGTACCTCCAAATTTATAACAGCCAAATGGGGTGGCCCGTCCCGGCCTCTTCGTGCCTCTGAGGGCCACAGAGGGCCCGCCCTTTGCCCGGGCTTAGCCCGGTGCCGTCCCGCGCGCGTCCCGCGTTGCGGGAGGTGTTCCGCGGTCTTGAGGCGCCTCCAGGCGCAGCGGGAGCGTCACGAGTGCGCCAGGACCCGGGGCTGCTGGGAAATGTAGGCGTTCACTGCCCGCCTTGGCCAGGAGAGTCCCAGGTGAGTCCCCGTGGCTCCGCTTGGTCCGTTGCCTTTGCCGTTCCCCTCACGGCTGGATTAGTGGAGGGATTGCCCGGCCGTTCCCCTCACGGCTCCCCGCCACTGCAGGTGAGTTCAAAGAATGCCCCCAGGCCCGCTCGGCGCTCCGCGGTCTTGAGGCGCCTCCAGGCGCAGCGGGAGCGTCACGTGCTCGCCAGGACCCGGGGCTGCTGGGAAATGTAGGCGTTCACTGCCCGCCTTGGCCAGGAGAGTCCCAGGTGAGTCCCCGTGGCTCCGCTTGGTCCGTTGCCTTTGCCGTTCCCCTCACGGCTGGATTAGTGGAGGGATTGCCCGGCCGTTCCCCTCACGGCTCCCCGCCACTGCAGGTGAATGCTTTACATAGAGATTTATCTACTCTACAAGAAGCAATTCAAAAACCTGTGTTAAAACCTGCAACCTTTCAATCAACCTTTTCTAATCCAGTCTCCTCTTCCGCTCAGACTACCCCAACGCAAATCCAAGTACTTACTCCAGTACCTGTTCCTCTTGCACAACCTGGGAGATTTTATCGTGACTGTAATAAGTACACCATATTCATGAATCAATGTCATTTGCATTGTTTGACAAAAAATACAGCTTTCCCTGATGATTCATCTAAGGTGGCTTTTATTTTGTCTTATTTAGGTGGAGATGCAGCCCTTTGGTCAGTCCCACTTGTAGAAAGAGACGATCCAATTTTATACAATTTTAGAGATTTTGAATGAGCGATGAAAAAGATTTTTGCTAAACATGTATACGTGCTATCAGCAGATAATTAGTTGCTAAATTTAAAACAAGGGTCTTCAGATTTACTTCATTATATTTCAGTTTTCAATCGTTTAGTGTTAGAAGCTGATTGGCCTTATGACAAAAGAATATCACTCTTTTATAGAGGGTTAAAAGAGGAATTGAAAGATATGGTAATGCAAATCTTAGAACCTCCAAATGATATAAACTAATTCATAGATCTGGTGGGTAAATTGAATCACAGATTGTCAGAGAGAAGGGGAGAAGAGGTAAAACAGATCATAGATTAATATTGTTCAAAGAGAAACCCAATAATCAAAAAGAAGTTGTTACTAAATTGGATCCTGTAGAACCTATGCAGATAAGTACGATCTGAGGACCACTTTCTAAAGAGGAAAAGGAAAAGAGGTGTAAGTTAAACTAGTGCCTCTATTGTGGTAAAACTGGCCATTTAGTTAAGGAATGCCCTACGCGTCCTAATAAAAATAAACAAAAAAGCTCTGATGTTGCACTAACACAAGTTCAATCGGAAAAGTGGACCACTCGATAAAAGACGAGGTCAGTTTGTCAAGTGCTTATTCTAGTTTGGCCTCCACTGCGCCACCCCTTGGGTGTCGACCACTATGTATCAAAGTAAAACTAAAAGCTTGGGCTAAATCAATACGTTCTTGGGAAATTGATGCACTCATAGACTCCGGAGCTACAGGAAACTTTATAGAAACTAAATTTTTGAGTAAGCTTAGTTTAAAAACAGAAAACAAGAGTCATTCGGAGATAGTACGGGCTGTGGATGGTAAAGAACTCACGTCAGGTCTCTTTCGACAACAGACGAAACTGTTCGAAATGGATTGTTCCCCCATTCACAAAGAACCAATAACTTTTGACGTGATTGATGCACCTCAGTTTAGATTAATTTTGGATATTCCATGTTTAATAAAACCCAATCCCAACATTGATTGGGTAAAAAAAGACAATCACTTTCAACTCTTCTCATTGTAGTACCCACTGTTTTCAAGAAGATGTGGAGGAAAACTTAGTTCAAGGATTTGATTTCTCGAATGACTTGCAGAATATTTTATTGCTAGAGGGAGTTCCTTTCGACTGCTCCGATTTGACAAATGTTTTTGATAAAAAAAGAGCAAATACACTTCCCCCTCACAGGGATTTTGATTGTAGAATTGATTTAGTTCCAGGAGCTACTTTACCGTGCAGTAGAATTTATGCACTTACGGAAAAGGAAAATGGACACCTAAGAGAATATTTGGATGAATACTTAGCAAACAGTTTTATTCGATATTCAAAATCCCCAGTCTCATCTTCTCTTTTTTTCATTCCAAAGAAAGGCGGAGAATTACGCGTGTGTATAGATTATAGAACCTTAAACAATGTAACAATTAAGAATAGGTATCCTTTGCCACTCATTCCTACTTTATTAGAACAGGTAAAACAGGCTCCTATATATACTAAATTAGACTTGCGTGGAGCATACCTTCTTGTGAAAGTCCGTAAGGGCGAGGAGTGGAAAACCGCGTTTCGCACGAAATTTGGCCTTTTTGAATACCAAGTAATGCCCTGCGGACTCTGTAATGCTCCTGCTGCTTTCCAATTTTTTATAAATGAAGTATTACATGAGTTTATTGATGTTTGTTGTGTCGTCTATATGGACGACATTCTCATGTATGCAAACTCAAGAGAAGATCATGTAAAACAAGTACGTGCCATTCTTCAAAAACTGCTTCCAAATTCCCTATATGTGAAATTGGAAAAATGTTTATTCCATGTTTCGAAAGTAGATTTTTTAGGATATATAATCAGCCCCTCAGGAATAGAAATGAATCCCAAAAAGGTAGAAGCAGTAAGCACTTGGCCAAGTCCAACTTCAGTAAAACAGATTCAAAGTTTCTTAGGTTTTGCAAACTTCTACCGTTGATTTATTCAGAACTTCTCACAAATAATTACGCCCATCACTAGTCTCCTTCGTAAAGGAGTTAAATTTGACTGGACTGAATCTGCAGAAAAAGCTTTTCAAGATTTAAAGACCAATTTCATTACTGCTCCTATTTTAAGTCATCCCGACCCTACTCAACCTTTCATAGTTGAAGTGGATGCTTCTCAATTTGCCCTGGGTGGCATATTATCACAAAGAAATAAAGACACAGGACAAATGCACCCGATAGCTTACTATTCCAGAAAACTGTCTTCTGCGGAACACAATTATGCAATTGTAGACAAGGAGCTATTGGCAATCAAAGCAGTATTTGAGGAATGGCGCCATTACTTGTTAGGAGCACGTCATCCAGTTACCATATAAACAGATCATATAAACCTACAGGTCTTGAAGTCTGTCAAATATTTATCTGCTAGACAATTGAGATGGTCTTTATTCTTCAATGATTATAATTTTGTAATCACTTTCCGGCCTAGAAAAGAAAATGAAAAGGCTGATGACTTATCACGGATAGGTGAACAAGAGTCAGAAAATGACGAAATTCCCAAACCTGTACTGCCTACTACATGTTTTCAAGCTAGTCTTTCCATTTATGATGTACTCACTGACATTAAAAAAGGATTGGAGTCAAAGGATATAGAAAAGTCGAAAGAAGAATACTCATTTTTGCAAGAAAGAGACAAACTTCTGTTCTTAAATGATCAAATCATTGTACCTTCACCTGAAATCCAAGAATTTATCAGGAAACTACATCATGATACCCCCTTGTCAGCTCATCCAGGTGTCACAAAAACTTATGAAGTCATTAAAAGAAAGTTTTGGTGCCCTTCCATGTTCAAAGATATACAGAATTTGTAATATATGTATTCAAAATAAATCCTCACACCAAGCTCCTTTACCTGTTCCACATCAACCTGAGCATACAATATCTTTGGACTTCATAGTCGAACTTCCACAACGAAAACGGGTTATACAACCATTCTAACTGTGGTGGATCAATTTTCACGTATGGCACATTTCATACCTTTGAAGAAACTTCCAACAGCTAAGGAATTAGCACAAGTTTTAATGACCAACATAATACATTTGCATGGGATTCCGTCAGTTTGTTATCACCGATAGGGGGTCTCAATTCATATCTCATGTCTGGCAAAATTTGAGTACGTTATTGAACATGGAAGTACAATTGTCATCAACAAACACATCCACAAACAGATGGTTTAACAGAACGTACCAATCAAACAATTGAACAATTTTTACGATGTATGTTAACAACTTTAGATGACGATTGGTCAGACCTTTTAAGTGCTTTAGAATTTGCATATAATAATGTGGAACATTCTTCTATCAAAATGTCCTCGTTTTTCTGCAACTATGGTTTTCATCCTAAAAATATTCCAGGTAATCTGGATTCTATCAATCTAGTTCCTTCAATTCATGACTATATCTCTAAGTTAACATCTGTTCATTCTGAAGCTCAATTCAATTTAGCCAAGACAAAAGAAAGTCAAAAAGAAACAGCAGACAAGCATAGATCTGTTCAACTCTCTTATGTTGTTGGAGATAAGGTGTGGCTAAGCACAAGAAATGTAAGAATAAAGGGAAATAAGAAATTAAATCCTAGATATATAGGACCCTTCCCAATAGAAAAGGTAATAAACCCAGTTTGTGTAAGATTAACTCTCCCTCTTCAGTACCGTTTTCATCCGGTTTTTCATGTATCCTTACTAAAACCTTACAACTCTGAGTCTCTAATAATTTTGACCCCTCCTCCAATTTATATTGACGGTCATCCAGAATTTGAAGTAAAAGCAATTCTGGATTCTAAAAGAATTTGGGGAAAACTTTTTTATTTAATCGATTGGAGGGGGTATGGTCCAGAAGAACGATCCTGGAAACCGTTACTTAATTTAAAAAACGCTCCCAGGTTAATTAAAACTTTTCACACTCGATTTCCAACTAAACCAAGACCAATCCCAAGAATTTTAGGAGGGATCTTGAGAGGGGAGTACTGTCATGAAGTACCACCGGATATCTAATTAGCCTGTCAGCACTCACAGTACTCGAGGCTCTAGATTCCATAATTTTTGTACAAGAAAAACCCACCCCTTTCCCATGCACCATGTTATCAGTATGATTAGTGAATCTGAAGTTTCTGCAATTGGTGTGTTTTACTTTGTGACTGCTTGCAATTGAAGTGTTCTACTTTGTGACTGCTTGAAAATTATTCGGTAACGTATTGCAAATAGCTTTGTAATGTCAAATTATTTCCATTTCCAAAACTAACTGTGGCTTGTTTAAATGTTATTTGAAACTCAAGAATGACCAAAGACAGAGATTTGTTTTCTTTTCACCGCTTGCTGTTACTGCATGATTTTTAATAAAGCGGTGAAATCTGGAAGGCTCAGCGCATATCGCACGCAGGACGTGACGGTACATGTGAGCGCTTGGGTGCGGCTGGCTATAAAAGCTGTACCCATTGTTCTAGAAGGCGCTTTGCCTTCTACTCGTTTCTACGGCAGGGAGCGGCTTGGGAATTCTCCCGAACTTACCTAAGGACTCGACTGCAATCTTCAGCAACTACAGATCCCAGCCTTTGATTCCTCTTCGCCCACGACCATGAAAAAGGAACCAATCCTACAATGAAGAAAGAGAGAAGGAGATAGTACATTTTAACTCATTTCGGCGCCCTTCGGAAGAAAGGTTCAAGGAATTGAACAATTTTTAAACTTCTATATTAAGAAGAAACTTCTTTCGATTTACAGAACAATTTAAGGTTCACTTGCGACTTTCAAGACTTATTTAAAGAAAGATTGTTTTTCAAGGCATGTTTAATTTAATTAATCAAAAAGAGTGTCAGGATAATTATCGAGCAATGTGCTTTGTGAGTTTGTGGTATGCTTTGTGTTCCTTTACTCTCTAAAAGGCGCAACAAGAAAAAAAGAGGCATCTGAACAAAAATAAATCTTTGAAGAAGTAAGTCCATAGGCAGTTTGGAATATCAGAGTTAAAAGTACAGCTTAAGAAATTAAGTTATTAGATAAATAAGGGGATGGAAGTAATACCTTGTTTTATGTTTCAGCTCATCAACAGCACAGACTAAGACGCTCTTCTAAGAAACCACCTGACCTCTCAAAAAACTCTCAAATCCACACAATAAATACTGGGCGCAGGCAAAACAACTACTGATCACAGGTAGGTGAAAAATTGATTTATTTTTCTTAAATAGGTCTTAAAACATGTTAGAAAACTGTAGTTGGGTATTAAAGAAATCTAAAAAGTCTGACAGACTTTAACTTGTTGATTCGCACCTCAACAGTAAGAACCCTACCGCGTCCAGTACCCCGGCCCTCCTCCCTAATTTCTAATTTATACCTTGTAGCGAACTAGAGCGCAAGATTTAAGTAAATTATTTGGGAAGTTGGCCCCTTGCGTTCCTACGAAATTCACTACGTCTTTGCAAGCAAGTTAAGGTAAGGGACGATGTAGCACCTTGACATTGCTGTTATTAGTGTTTGCGTCAATGCGACCTGCAAGAGGTATGTGCTTGGTGTTCCGTATCTGCTGGTAGTAGCATCTTAGCGCTAATTTGACGATGTCTTTATCTGCGGTGTAGGGTATTGATTAAGGCAGGCGGTGGTAGGGTCAGGTAAGTGGCACACTCATTCTACGCTTGGGAATGGATCTCCTGGGCAAGAGATACCAAACAAGGTATGTGATTTTATCCATAACTAGTGGATGCATGCACAGATATTGTACATTGATTGCAGTGGGCTGGTTTTGACATGACATTATAGGTAGCTTCTGTGGAGAGCTAGATTCCAGTTCCCTATTGAATACATACTATCACGGATACTCAGAATTGTTGTAATAAAACGGATTTGCATGCAGCTTCTAAGACCCATTCAATATCATAGGAACCCTAGAGGCTTATCTTGCAGTTTCTCATGGAAAATAAGGCTTTGTAAGGGTATTTTATAGAAATCAACGACCTCTGTCTTTAGTCTTTCTAAAAGTATTATTGTGCATATTTTTTAGTCTTTAGACTTTCATCCTCTGAACAGCATGCCATTTTTCAACACTTGCTGAGCCCAGATGGATTTTCCGCTATTTCTTTAGAAATTTACCCAAGTTCTTCTTGATCATTTTGACAATTTGACTAACCCTCTTCTGATTTAAGAAATACGGTTTCAACGGTTTATGTTTTTTGGAGAATTATTAACATTCTGTCTAAATAATAAGCATGCAGGCTTAAAGTGTTTTGAAAAAAATGTACTTGGTCAGGAGAGCAGTTACCTTCAATCAATCAATCAATCACTGCATTTATAAAGCGCGCTACATACCCGTGAGGGTCTCAAGGTGCTGGGGTGAGGGGGGGGCGCTACTGATCGAAGAGCCAGGTCTTGAGGAGTTTTCTGAAGGCCAGCAGGTCCTGAGTCTGTTGTAGGCTGGTGGGGAGAGCGTTCCAGGTCTTGGTGGCGAGCTAGGAGAAGGATCTGCCACTGGCGGTGGTTTTCCGGATCCGAGGAACTGTGGCGAGGGCGAGGTTGGATGAGCGGAGGTTTCGGGTGGGGGTGTGGAAGCTGAGTCGGTTGTTGAGGTGTGTAGGTCCGGTGTTGTGTAGGGCTTTGTGTGTGTGGATGAGGAGTTTAAAGGTGATCCTCTTGTTGACGGAGAGCCAGTGCAGGCCTCTCAGGTGGGGTGTGATGTGGCTGCATCGGGGGACGTTGAGGATCAGTCGTGCCGAGGCGTTCTGGATTCGTTGTAGCCGTCTCAGGAGCTTGGTTGTTGTTCCTGATTAGAGGGCAATCCCGTAGTCGAGTCTGCTGGTGATGAGGGCCTGGGTGACGGTTTTTCTCGTGTCGGGAGGGATCCATTTGAAGATCCTGCAGAGCATGCGGAGGGTGTTGAAGCAGGACGCGGAGACGGCATTGACTTGCCTGGTCATGGAGAGGGTGGAGTCGAGGGTGACCCCCAGGTTGCGTGCGTGCTCTGTGGGTTCTGGGGCTGTGCCTAGCGATGTGGGCCACCAAGAGTCGTCCCAGGCTGATGGGGTGGGTCCGAGAATGAGGACCTCCGTCTTGTCTGAGTTCAGCTTCAGTCTGCTGTCCTTCATCCCATCGGCTACGGCCTTCATTCCTCTGTGGAGGTTGGCTTTGGCGGTGTGGGGGTCTTCGGTGAGGGATATGATCAGCTGGGTTTCATCGGCGTAGGAGATGATGTTGAGGTTATGTTGTCGTGCGACGTGGGCGAGAGGTGCCATGTAGATATTGAACAGCGTCGGGCTGAGGGAGGACCCCTGTGGGACACCGCAGATTATCTTGGTGGATTTCGAGCGGAAGGGTGGGAGGCGGACGCTCTGGGTTCTGCCGGAGAGGAAGGATGTGGTCCAGGCCAGGGCCTTCTCTTGAATTCCGGCGTCATGGAGGCGTGCTGATAGGGTGCGGTGGCAGACTGTGTCAAAGGCTGCTGATTGGTCCAGGAGGATGAGGGCGGCTGTTTCTCCTTTGTCCATCAGGATCCTGATGTGGCCAGTGGCGGCGATGAGGGCGGTCTCGGTGCTATGGTTGCTGCGAAAACCGGATTGGGAGGGGTCGAGGATGTTGTTGTCTTCGAGGTAGGTAGCGGGTTAGCTGTTTGTTGACAATCTTCTCTGTCACTTTTGCCGGGAACGGGAGCAGGGAGATGGGCCGGAAGTTCTTGAGGTCCTTGGGGTCCACCTTGGGCTTCTTCAGAAGGGCGTTGATCTCGGCGTGCTTCCAGCTTTCGTGAAAGGTTGCTGTCTCGAAGGAACTGTTGATTGTTTTTCGGAGGTGGGACGCGATGGTTGTGCTGGCTTTGTTGAAGAGGTGGTGAGGGCAGGGGTCAGATGGGGATCCGGAGTGGATGGAGTTCATGGTTTTGATGGTGTCTTCGTCGCTGACGTTGGACCAGGCGGTCAGGCGACTGGTGCAGATGGTGGTCGCTGGGGTGGTGGACTCGTGGTGGGTGCGGGGGTGTCGGAGTTGAAGCTGTCATGGATGTCGGTGATCTTGCGGTGAAAGAAGGTGGCCAGGGAGTCGCACAGGTCTTGTGATGGTGGGATGTCGTTGGTGTTGGAGCTGGGGTTGGAGAGTTCTTTTCACGACCTTAAGAGAGTACAGCAGCTCCTTGACATAACCCTGATCGCCATACTGTTATTAGATTTTAATGTTGCAGGAGGAGCATGGCTGAAGAAACAGCATTATTAACAGTCCCAGTAGGAGTAGCTGACTATGGGAGTTTTAATGCACCTATCAGACATATCGGTAACTCGGATTCACAGTACACCCTCTATTAGCATGCACCCAGCTTCACCCTGCAACGTGATGAATTTGCAAATCAAGGACTGTGGTGAAGAAAGGTCCCACGAGAGATGCCATCACCATCGAAAATAAAATTAGGGAGGGGGGCTGCTTGAGCCACATTTGAATCAATCAATCAATCATATCATTTATAAAGCACAACAGCTACTCCGAACAGAGTCCCGGCGCTAGGAAAGACTGCCTAACATACCAACTACAGGAAGAATGGCCATTAAAAAGCCAATTGAAAGAGCCAGGTTTTAATGATTTTCCTAAATAATGTCTCATAGCAGATCTCACGCATGTGGTGCGGGAGCTGATTCCGGAAACGAGTTGCCAAATAGGTGAATGGCCGCCCCATTTCATGCGGAATAAGCAGCAGGTGTTTGATGAACGGGAGATCTACTCGGGTGGTAATGCTGTAGTCTTGCAGTGGTAATGCTGTAGTCTTGCTGTAGTCCTTGGATTTTGTGTGCCATTCGAATTTTTCACAATCGTGTGGCTGCAGTGATGTAACACTGATGGCAGCAGCCCCCTCTGAACGTTGTTCCAGCACCTCTGCACCCCTCACTGCTTCCTCACCACTGCTCTCGCCTCAGCCAAAGTTTGTTTATCTCTCTTTGACACCTCTGTTTGTCTCTCTGCATTTTTTGCTCCATTTTCCGCTACACATTATTATCTTTTTTAGCTTTATTCTCTGTGCTGCTGCTCCACCCTCCGGCCCTCCTTCTTCTCTCCTTCATCCCAAAATTCTTATGTGGCATCTTCCCAGAACCCCCAGACAATCACTATATGCCCTCACACTTTATATATATTTATTTATTTCCAAGTTTTACGATGATTGTATTTCCTCCCCTGTTGCTGTTAGTCAGGGGCGGATTGGCAAGGCGGGCATTCGGGCATGGGCCGAAGGGCCGGTGCCTCAGTGCCCTCTGTGGGCCGTTTTTTTCTCCCCTGTCCCAGTCCACAGAGAGTGGACTAGGAAAGGGGAGAAAAAAACCAGCCCACAGACTGCACGGAGACAGACAGAGAAAATGAAAGCAGCCTCGCTGTGCGGCCGGACAGCGATTGTCAGCTGTGGCCTCTCCTTCACCCCTGCCCTGCCAAGCAATCAAGCTGAGGCTGGGCTGGGGAGGGCTGATTGTTTGCAAGAATCGGCCTCCCTGGGGGCCAGGTGTTTCTCAGGCCTTTGAGCCATTTTCACCTCGGCCCCCCTGGGGCCCATGCAGCCCAGAAACGGTGTTAGTCTTAACACCTCGCCCACAGCCCTTCACATTCAGGGCATAGTGGGCAAGGAAGAATGGGTCTTGCTGTGGGGGCCAGGTGATGTTTGGAATTTTTTTATTTTATTTATTTATTTATGCGATTTTATATAGCGCGGACTTTACCCGAAGGTGTCAGAGCGCTTCACACTAGGAACAGCAATAATACATGAGGAGAAAAATTACAAGTGGACAAATTACAAAAGCAAACGTTAAGTTACATGAATCAAAAGTGACAATAGTGAGCAACCAAAATACATGAAATAGCAATCGGTACATTACAGGAGGAAAAAGTGATATGTGTGCAGGTTACAAAAGCGTACAAAGTACAAGTAGAGGTATAATACTGCAATAAATGGCAGACACTCCAGCACAAGAACAAACGTTACGTAGGCAATGGTGGCACTTGTGCAAGTATCTAAAGCAAACAAAAGTGAGAGGTAGCATACAGTGTGATACCAGAGAAAAGTGACGTGTGCAAGTTACAAAAGGGTACCATACACAGGTACAAGCGTAATACTACAGTAAATGGTAAACACTCAAACTGCCAGAACACACTGGGAAGGCACTTCCCATGCACCAGCTTCACCTCAGCCTCCCCCCTGGCTACCTGGCTACCTTGGATGACCCAGAAATCTGTGTTTTGTGCTCCCCTGCCAGGACATTTTCCCGAGGCCTGGAGGGCTGATTAATTTACTAATTGCAGGGGCCTTACCTCTGTTCATGTGCTCCTGAGCTGAAGGTCTGGGGAGGGCTAAATAGGTTAGTAATAGCAGGGGCTTTGCTGCTTTTCAGGTGCTCCTGTGCTGGAGGGCTGGAATAATTTTGTGACAGAAAGGGGCCTTGCTATGTTTTTTTAATTGCTCAGCATGTAGGCCATTGTCACCTTGGCCCTGTGTCCTGTGCAAGAACAGTATCCTCCCACTTTCATTCCTTGTCTGTGCAAATGGTGTTTCATGAAAGGGCACGCCCCTTGAATGTGGGCCACACCCCTTAAATATGGGCCACGCCTCTTGAATGTGGGCCACTTTTTTTCGTCAGTGCCCGGGCCGAATTGTGATCCCAATCCGACCCTGCTGTTAGTACACCTCGCTACTACCCCAATTCCGAGGACCATACTTTATAAGTGTCCCTAATGAACTAGTGGCAAATATTGACTAAAACCCATTGTGCCTCCCCCCTGCTCCGGGGCCTCCTCGCCGTCTATCCTTCCACCCTATCTCACTCCGTACTGCCTTGAATGAGCTACAGTTACATGAGGACTGAAGGCCTCTCGGGACAGCTGTCAGTGTAAGGCCAGGGGCCGCTGCAAGGATTTCAATGCACAGAAATGCCGTGACTGGTCTGCCTGCTGGGGAACTGCGTGGACAAGGGTGTTATGAGGCATTCTTCCGCTCATTTGCTGGGGCAGAGGACATTTCGTCACTGTCCTTATTTAATATTCGACCAAAGACAAGGAGTGGATGCGCCTGCGTGTCTTTGAACAGCAAGGACGTGCGAATAAACGCATTTTAGTTACATTTAATAGACAATTTAGGGCACCCCAAAAGCCACTGGGATTTTTTGTATATTTCTGTGCTTCCGTTTCTTTACCATGCCAGCTGTTGTATCGGCTTTGCCGCTCAAACCCAGCATCTGCTCCCGGCCCATACCCAAGAGAGAGTGCCCAGCTGCCTCAAGGAATCCGCAGCACCCGCAGCCATCTTCCATCTGTGCTGCAGCCTGTCCACCTCATTGGCCCATCTCTGGCCGCACGTGAGGGCTCTGCTCGCCGTGTGAGAGGAATCGAACCTTTACCTATTTCACTTTTTCCTTACACGTGAAAGATTGCAAAAGGTTGTGCCGTAGCACCTCGAATTACTCTATTTGTGTCCTCATCTCCGCTGTTGGGTGGCCTATCTCCATAATGCGATATTACCACATTACAAATGAAATACCACCGTCTCAGAGTACGAAAAAAACATGCGTTTTACCATCAATGTGTTGGCGATAACGCTACACAAATAGATGTTGAATATCTTATTAAAACGTTATTTCACTGTTTAACAGTCACCATAATCCTAAATACAAGGTATTACTACTGCAAGTTCTAAGTGCATTCATTTTAATTACGCTCGGCAAAATGATCACTGATTTAACAAGCACCATTAAATGAGTGCTAGAATCTGTTTGTGCCCCTCTTGACCTTCTCTTCTACACTCTTTAAATGTTCCACTGGGAAATTACAAAAGTGTGTAACTATGGGCCTGATATATAAACAGCATTCATCATTATCATTCTTTATCCGGTCACACGAAAACCATAAAAGATATTATTATCAAATAAAGGACATGGCTACAATAAATAATCGTATAATACATATTTAGGATTAAAAAAAATAGGACAAGGACACTACATTAGGCTAAAGCTACCAACAATAACAACCAGAGCCTCAATAAAAGGTATGAAGTATATAAAACTCTCAGCGTATATCGCATCTAAATTTGACAGACTTGAATACAACTTGCTACAGCAAAGCAGATACAAACAGAAGGAAGCCGCTCTACATAGAACAGTGCAGGTATCCACTGTCTACAATGCGCAGATCTCAAGATCGATATCAACAGACATTTTCATCAAAAGCTCTCAAACTTACAAAACAAAATGCAGAGTAGTCTGCCTCGAGATAGCGTCACAAGTGCAATGAGGGAGCTTACTCCTACTATACCATTAGGCAACCAGGAAATGAGTGTGGTTAATACTTAAGCCTGCAAGGAAATTGCTTTGCTGTGAGGTGATAACCCAGCCAAGGTAAGGCCCCATCTTGAACGTCGTTAATAGTGGTACATTAGCCCTGACAGTGTCTTTGGGCAATTCCATGCTAACTCTGGCTCTTTTACAGGAGTCAAAAAAAGCAGACAATAACAAGGTCTTTACAAAGCGTGGGCAATCTTCTGGGCCGATAAACAAATTATACATACCCAGGTCAGGGCAAAAGTCCCTGAAGTAATGTAACCAGGAAATCTTGACAACTTCTTCAATTTAGGACAATCAGTTAAAATCAGACAATTAACACTGGTTTCATGCTTAGTCCAAAGTGAAAGCCATAACATAACGTAAAGGACACAATCTAATATGATCAGAAATGTAATCAATTCAATCCAATTCATTATTCTTTATTTCGGTTAAACAACCTTAAAAGAATGCAGTACAATACAATTTTAAAACATTACAATACAATATATATGTCTACACAGTACCGGGTTAAGATTAAAAGAAAACTAGCAGCAAGGTCCTTCTCAGTTAAATTAACACACACATTCGAGGAACGCTTAATAAATAACTATTCATTAAATTTAAAATAATACTAAAAAAGAATAAAAACAAGGCACCAGGAAACACTAGGATCAGGCAAATTCCTATTGTCATTATTCTAGTTTAAATTGCAGTATAAATCTAAATCAAGTTTAAATCAAAGAAATGTAATCAATACCTATCTCTGCATGACACAAAACGGTCGAAGTTGTGGAAGGGGCTGCAAGAAGCCTCCCAAGGAACATATTCTCTTATCGTTGTATGCTGGATTGATTGGTGTAGCCCCAAAGGCGTGCGCTGTAGGAAGCTATCCAAACACATTTGATATTGTGGATGGTCACCATTTCCTACATGGATTTTGCCCCCAGTTTAGATGAAAACCTAAACAGTGACCAAACACTCCTTGTTAACTCAGCGCCTATAACCTTGCCTAATGGCTTCCAAGCACAAAAATAATCAAACAACACCCAACATAGGGAAAGGAGCAGACTGGGCCAATTTTAGTGTTCTTGATCTTATTTCTCTAGGTTTAGCTCCTTTGGATCCATAAACCATTATATGGTTTTTAGATTGGTGAATGGTGAATTACAGATTGGCTATAAAGATGGTAAGGAGATCTAATAGCGTTCGTAAGCCGTTTGGGGTCCTTGCCATCAACACTGCATCGTCAGCATTCAATATTGCTGGTATTGGGTGAAAATTTATTTGTGGCAAATCGATACCTGTTTCTTTCAAGAATTTCTCCAAGCAAACACCACCCACGCCAAGTCACAGATCTGGGTTGAATCCATCACCATTCTTTAGCTCACTTAACCACCTCAATTCAGACCCTGCTATATGCAATTCAGTCTTGACCCTGTGCCTCATGGGAACAGTCCAGCCTGAACTGCCAAGTCAGGTCTTCCCTGGACCCGAAAGAAGCATTCTAGAACCGTTTTTGGGGTAACACCCCTCATCAGCCAGGCTTGCTTGAATCCAGTGGCAAAGTGAGCAAGGGACCCACGTCTGGGCATACCCTGCCAACTTCGGGCCAACAAAGCAAACACAAGGAGATGATGGACGGAGCACTGAAACGTTTCAGACACTCACCCCAGACACAGATCTGGGTTGAATCCATCATTGTTCTTTAGCTCTCTTCGTCACTCCAGTTCATATCCAGCTACATGCAAATCAGTCTTGGCCCAACAGTCCAGCCCGAACTGCCAAGCCAGGTCTTCCCTCTACCGGAAACAAGCATCCTGGGACCAATTTCGGGATAACACCCCTCATCAGCCAGGCTAGCTTGAATCCAGTAGCAAAGTGAGCAAGAGACCCACATCTGGGCATACCCTGTCAACTTAGGGCGAACAAAGCAAACACCAGGACATGATGGACGGAGCGCTGAAACTTTCAGACACTGACACCCAGTCACAGATCTGGATTGAACCCATCATCGTTCTTTAGCTCACTTTGTTTGCTTTGTTTGCCCTAAATTGGCAGGGTATGCCTAGTCGTGGTTCTCTTCCTCTCTTTTTCACTGGATTCAAGGTAGCCTGGCTCAGTGATAGGGCAAGCATATTCTCATCGGATTATTCATGTTTTTTTTATTATAGAAGGTGCTGAGTTCACAAAACATTTACCATACAAGTTATGCTTCAGTCTACAATACAATTCAAACACTACAGGTGGTCATTTTACTCCATGTCATCACAACACTGTTACCAACCAGTCTTTTTACCTATAAATAATTGTTATTAGATGTGTTAGTCTGTTTAGGTCAATGGAAGTAAATCAAGCCTACAATACCCATAATACTTTAGTCTGTTACACAAATGCAAAGGGTTGGAAATAGTGTCCCTAATGACATGGTGTGGGGTGGGCTGACACAGAAGAATGGATAAGGCAATGTGGTCTTACCGGCACATTCATACATGTTATTTGGGGTGTACACATATCAATACGTACTGGCTCCAAGTGCATGACATAATCAGCAAGGTGTTACGTGTCTCCCTCCGTCCGGTGGCCAGGAGATGCCTTCTAAATATATGTGAGCCCACAAATTTGAACACCTCGCAGACGCAGTGGGCCACTCTGGGGTTTATGTTGGCCATAATGACATGGTGTGAGGTAGCCGCCCTAACTACATACCAAACTACTAACTGATCCACAAAGGAGGGAGTTCTTTTACCATACACCTTGTAGATTGCAGATGTTCCGTAAAACATGTTGGTCTTTCCAGATTCCGAAGTGTCAGTCAGAAAATGACTAGTGGAGCTCGTTCTTGTTTCGCCGCCACTGCCAAGAGTCAGCTGTTTGGATCTCACCTTCTGGGGGCATTGTGGAGTTAGCAGCCGCCACCGCCGAGAGTCACCGGGGCCATTTCAGCACAGACGGATGCCGGAGGGGAGGCAAACTACACCTCCCAGCGTCCCCAGCGCTGCGCATGCCGCTGACAGCCCAGCGCGCCAGGAGGCGCCCAAAAGGACGCTCGGGCTCCCGCGGCACAGGACGGGCGTGGGCGTGCCCAGGCAAAGCCCGGGCCAAGGGCGGGCCCATCCACGCCCGTCATCAGCCAGCAGAGGCTGGGCTGGGCAACCCCCCTAACATTTGCACCTTGGACTAGGACCTGTAGTAAGCTGAGCGATTCATTTTGACTTTGGACATAAGGGGGAACTATTTGTACTTCATTGGGTTGTAACGCACTTTACTTCATCTGTGGCTTGTCATTTTGCTCGTCATAGTAATCAGTATAGTGTTAATTGTGATACTCAGACGCTGTTATTCTGCTGTCATTAGTGAGAATGTTAAGAGATTATTCTTTCAGTATCTATAATTGGTTTACAGTGAGAGCAGCTATTGTGAGGTCTTTATTATTATAGGGTCAGGACGTCTGTTCGAAGCACTTTTCAGTATGAGTAAAGATAAAGGCAGGACTGTGGTGGGGACACTTGATGCCTTCTTAGTGAGGGCTGAGTTTGTTCTTGTTCGAGAAATTCAACTTACGGAGCATAGATTGTCCTTAGAACCGCCACGCCCTTAGAGTAGACTTTCCCTGACTCCTAATCTTATGGCTCCGAGTTAAGTCCCCAATAACACGACTCCCTCGCCTATTTATACCTCATTACAAACCTTAACAGATTCACCTGAGAAAATCATCTCTATAACATCTCCCGAACATAGCCCGATTAGACCAACTGTTACAACTAGGGGCCAAAAGGCTAAATGTAAACGTAAGCACATACATGATGGGGAATCTCCACCTATTACTGCAAAAGCTAAAGGCAAAAATACCCCTAAGCAGAGTAAGAACGCTATATGTTAAAAGGGGAAAAAAAGGAAATTGGCAGAAGGTGTATGTGAATCGGGCAGCCCAATAAAGCAGAGAGAAACAGCCAAACCTGAACAGTTACTGCAGGATGGTAACTTTTGGGGTAAATTGGAGACCCTTTTGCTAACTGCTCTGGAGCCCATTTATTTAAAATTGTCTAACCTAGAAACGCGGTTAGTAAAGATAGAGGAGTTGGTGCAAGGTACTCATCAACTGGCACAGTCAGCCACCTCCAATCCAACAGCATGCACGCTATTCTGTATAGGGAAAAAGCCCACTGTGGGCCCGTCTCCTAATTTGGCAATCCCTGAGCTAATGAAGAACAGGGATGTGAATTCCACTTTAACCCCCAATCATTCCGCTCGCACTGAAAGCAGGGTAATTGCAGGGGGAAGGAAGGGGGAAGGACTGATGTTGCTATCAATGGCAAAACTCAGCAGGGACCCTGTGAGAATCTTTAAAACTTAAATCTACCCCAGAAGCAACCCCGTACACGGTGGTTTTGACCAATGTTCCTCCCTTAGCCGCCAATGTGTTTGAAAATTGGTCAACCTTAAGGAACAAGGCTCTTCATTTTTTACCCCCAGGATTGGTCTGAAGGAATGCCTCTTCTCAGAATTTAAAATAGTACGTAGGATTGGATGGGTTGGCCCCTCCCCTAAATTGTTAAGAGGAGACTGTGTAGTGATAACTTTTAGGGCCCCGCATCTGGTACGCACCATTATTGAGAGGGGCCGGAATGGGCCGGTTACCCCGCATAATATAAATATTCTAGCTCTAGGATATTTTTATCGTCCCATAGAGCCTGTACTGAACCCAGGTTTCCAACGGGCATCAGAGAATTAGTGGGAAACATGGCAACCTAGACACTATCTACCTACCTACAATCGTTTTGAGGCTCTAAGTGGCCTGGAGGATAATGATTGACTTATCCCTGTGTCTTGCCCAAAAGCCATGGAATGGAATACAAGTGGCGATACACGGAGATTTAACGACAAGAAGGATAATTTGTCCCATGATTTTGATAATGAGTCTTTGTATAGTAATCACATTGACTTTAACAATCCAGCTCAATCTGTACCCGCTACCACCACCCCAATTGAGGACGTAAATTTTCCTTTACCCCATACACTTGTTGCGGAGTGTCAGGCTTGCCGTATTGTATCTTGGAATATTGCGGGTATTCGCTCTAAATTAAATGTACAATTATGGTGGGACTTTGTTCGACAATATGAAGTCCTCTGTCTCCAGAAGACCGGGACCAAAGAAGCCATCCATTTAAATGGGTATAGTAATCACAATGACTGTAACGATCTAGCTCAATCTGTACCTGCTACCACAACCCCAATTGAGGACGTAAATTCTCCTTTACCCCATACAGTTGTTGCTGAGTGTCAGGATTGCCGTATTGTATCTTGGAATATTGCGGGTATTCGCTCTAAATTAAATGTACAATTATGGTGGGACTTTGTTCGACAATATGAAGTCCTCTGTCTCCAGGAGACCTGGACCAAAGAAGCCATCCATTTAAATGGGTACAGGACCTATCACATTCCAGCTGTTGAATGCCGGAGTGGTAGAGCTAAGGGCGGTTTGTGTGTGTGTACGTTTCTACTGTACTGAGCTTGAACCTGATCACTGAGCTGGCTAGTGACACTTACTATCAATTGATTGTCCTAGACTTTGATTCAAAATTTTCTATTGCTCTGGTTAACTTTTATAATAATATCCCTCCAGGTTTACAGTGCACCGTGATTAAGAACATGTATAATTCATTGGCTTTGTTAAGTAATAGGAAAAGGAAGGATATAATGTTATTTTTGGTGGGGGATTTTAATTGAATGCTGGGACCAACTTATGTGGGGCCTTATGTGAAGATGATGTATGCTCCTCACACTTCAATCACTTTGCTCTAGGGGACCAGCTGAATGAATTAATTAGTAGTTTTTATCTTGGGTTTACTAACAAAATATGTTTATCTCCTGTTCCCTTGACACCAACATTTAGCGGTCGAGGTTGTTGTTCCACTATCGATTTTATGTTGGCTTCTGAAGAGGTGTGGCGCCGCGGCCAGGGCGACTGACGCTGGAATCTGGGGACCACGGTTCGATCCCCGGCTACGGCGGCAGGTCAGCCCAGCACCATGTGACTCTGGGCAATAGCTTGCTTAATCTTCCCGACGGCCCCCCAGCGCCTAGAGACCCTTACGGGTGATTGTGCGCTTTACAAATGTGGACTTTACTTTACTTTACTTTTTCTACTAGTTATGCATTCAGACTTTATTCCTTTCATGTATCTGATAATTCACTTAGCGACAACTTTCCGCTCTGTCTAACTGTCACATTGCCGCTTAAGAAAAATGCAGCTATTAACAACAGAGACCGATTGCTAGAGAATCTATCCATTGCTAGCACTAACGGCTATGCTCTACTTTGGGCAATGGTGAACCAAACAGAGACGCTTAAACAAATTATCGTTAAATACATTACAGATATAGAGACATGCCTTAGTGAAGATACTACTCCTGCTGTATTACTAGTGTCTTTTCAGAAGATAACTAGGGCAATTAAGGAATCCCTTAGTAGACAATATAAGAGCAAGCAGGCCCAGAGGGGGTGGTTTGATTCGAAGTGTACACAATTACACTCACTGTTAAAAATAGAATTGCACATGAGCGGAAGAGGAGGGGAGGAGGGGGGGGGGTCTGGGCTGGTGTGGCTGAGAACCGGGCGAAAGGCAATGTAACCTGGAAACTGTGTCGTAGTTAGTTGTTTTGTTCTATTGCACATGCTAACCAGTTAGGGATGGGACGGATATGCAATGCTTATCCTTCTCCTTATAAAGAGGTGAAGAGCTGACTCCTGATTTCCACTCGGCAGGCACACCTGGGCATTGGTGTCCTGCTCCAAGCCACTTTAATTGCATTGTCATGCTGCCACTGATGAGTCACATTGTTGATATCCTACTCCCTGTGAATTACTGAAGAGCAATTCTGATTGTAAAGCAGTGCCTTTTGTATTGTTAAATTTGCAAATACCAATAAACAGATAAAAAAAAAAATAGAATTGCACAGGAAACCAAGGAATATTGCAGAAGTTAAGAGAGCTAGACAGGCCTATAAACAAGTGCTCACAATAGCAAAAATATATTAAGGGCCGAAGCCTGGGAGGCTCTTCACTTGGCTTCAGTAACAGATAGTGCAGGTTTCTGGAAGGCAGTCAGAACACCCTTTTTATCTAATGCTACTGGCCCTACCATAGAGGTAGCTATCCCGGAGAACCAGTTGATAAAGCATTTTACCCAGGTGTATGGAGGAGTAGAAACATCAGTTGGGACTCAAGTTATAAATGATTCCCCCCACTCTATGGACTTAGCGTTCACTCTGGAGGAAGTCGAGAGGGCCTTACATGCCAGCCAGGGCGGTAAGGCTCCTGGACCCGACGGGGTTCCTATCGATCTGTTTAAATCAATTATACCCTTGTGGGGGCCTCTTCTTGTGCAGGTCCTCAATGCGAGTTGCAACGCCGGATTCCTACCAACTTGGGTTGAGTCTGTAATCGTTCCTACCTTCAAAAAAGGAGACAGGAAGGATCCAGGTTGTTACAGACCAATTTCCCTACTGGATTCCACCAAGAAAGGTTGTGGGCCGTGTTATAATAGAGCGTTTATTGGATTGGGCCGATGAAAACTCGATCCTATCCGATTTGCAATATGGGTTTCGAGCTGGACTAGGGACAGTAGAACAGGGCCTGAATCTATCTTTACTGGTGGGCAAATACACGATGGCCAAGAAAGGGAATTTGTTTTTAGCTTTTGTGGACCTCTCAGCCGCTTTTGACTGCATGGTCCACTCGAAATTATGGAAATTATTGGGAGATCTGGGTGTTGATGTAAATATTATTTATTTTCTTAAATGTTTTTATTGTGATGCTAAGGCACGCGTGCTTTATAGTTTGAAGGGCGAGTGTACAGCCGCATTCCCGATTAGGAGTGGAGTCAGGCAGGGCTGTGTCCTAGCTCCTTTCCTTTTTTAATCTGTATATCAATGGGCTTGAGGAAGCCTTATGCAAAGATAATCGGGATTTTCCCCAGGTAGATTGCCGCCCAATACCAGCTCTATTGTACGCTGACGATGCTGTCCTGATGTCACGGACACAGGTGGGATTGCAAAGAGTTGTGGACAGCTTTACCCTTTTTATGAAAGATTTGGGTTTAAGGGTTAATTCCACCAAAACCTTTATTATGCCCTGTGGCAATGGTTTTAGGATTAAAAAAGATATTTTTATTGAAGGACAAAGGAATGAGGCTACTAACATTTTTTCCTATCTGGGTATTCTTTTCTCCCAGAACGACTCCTGGGTACAACCAGTAGCTGCAAGAAAACTAGCCCTTTTACGCTCTAAACTGCACTTATCATCTTTGCCAGGAAACTTGGCAAACGACCACCAGAGGAACTAATTAAGGTATACAAGGCTAAATGTGTTTCTGCTGCTCTCTACGGGAGTGGAATATGGGGGTTTGCTGATCATTCCCGTTTACAGATAGTTGAAAATTAGTTATTAAAATACATACATACATTTTAGCCGTACCGAAAAGTACCCAGTCTGCCATGCCGTGCCATGCCGAACTGGGTTTACAGTTCATCTATGATTTAATTAGGTTGGAGCCTGTGCTATTGTGGCACAGGCTGTGGTCAAAAGTAGAAACCAAATTGAATAGGGATATCCTTTCAGACATACTGAAATTGGAAGGAGCAAAGAAGATCCTCTGTCTGAGATATGTTTACAATTTCTTCAAGAATATGGGCCAGTTACATTACTTCTTAAATCCATCTTCTATTAATGTAGTAACCAGAAAGGATTTGAGAAAAGAGTGTTTAATGCTGCTGGATACCCAGAGAATGACGTTAGAGATTTTAAATTCCTCTGTCCTACGCCATCAACTGATTTTAACAACTTCTAATATTCAACCCTACTTGTCTTTTGTCCCAGGAGCCTATGACAGATTTTTATTAACCCGTTTTAGGCTGGGGACCTTCCATAGCTTAGTCACTTTTCCTGTCATGAACAATTGGTCACATGATCTTCGACCCTGCCCCTGTGACTCTATTTCCCCTCAAACCACAATCCATGTTATTTTATTCTGTAAATTCTTTTCTAGTGAAAGGCGTATGTTTTTAGTTCCCATTTTTAAGAGATCTGGATTACGACAATGTCGTCCGGCATTGTTATTTTAAAAGTTACTAGCCAATGAAAACTATGTTGTAAGAATTGTATTCTTTTTGAAAAAAGTGCTTTATCAAAGGAAATCTATGGTCACTTGAACGCTCATTTTGCACAGTAATGGTGGTTACAATTTTAGGATTGTGATATTGTAATTGTCTTTTTTTAATGTTGTCATGTATAACATCATTATTATGGCTTTTTTATGTAACTGTCTTTGTATGAAATATGTATATGCTTTTATGATTGCTTTAACAATCGAATAAGCTTTTCTTGACTTGACTTGACTAGTGGAAATTCCCGGGAGGATCTGAGGGGGTGGTCCAAGAATGAAACAAAAAGGATTTAAAACCCGCAGAAGCTTTGTGGATAGATACTTCTGTGCACTTTTAAAGGTACGCCTGGACAATCCTGGGGCTGTATCATGATGCCATTTTCTGCACAGTGCAAGTGCAGAAGTGGTCTCTGTGCCTCTTTCTAAGGTTTAGAGCACATACATTTACTCAAAATATCTCCAAGTGAATGTGGAGATTCAGAAAAAGAGGGTAAAGGAAGCGTCCGCAGGGAAACAGGTCACTAAAAGATATTTGGATACCTTACGTGTCCATACGTTTTCTGAGATGCAGAACACACACAGTGGAGATGGGCACATGCCAGGAAAGGTATGAAAGGTATAAACCTGCCTTCTGTACAACTGGCTGTTTTGTGAATAGGGCATAACATCCTAAATCTCTTTATTGTGGAGGAGTATGGTTGTGGAGATTTCAGATTATATTGTGAATCCTCTCTATAATGTCTTCTAGATCACACTGACGAGTCACTGACAGAGCAAACTGTATCTGTTATTGTAAAACATAGTTGAGATGTCTGACCTGGAAAAGACGCTCTATTTGCATGCGTGGCCCTTTCCTACTGTAATGGAACCTTCATGAGAATCCTGCATGTTTCTTACCTGAGGGGAGGGGGGTTCCCATCAGAATAGCGAAGAAAAAAATGTGTGTGGGGGAAAACTATTGAGGTCTAACGAGCGAGAACAAAAATATGGCAAAGTATATATAGTTATGTATCGGTTTAGTGTACTTAACTTCACATATATGCACCTTGACGTTATGTATATCCTCAGGGTCATAGATGTGGTGTTAAGAGCAGCAAGTCTAAACTTAGCTATATGCGCTTAAGTCCTTCCATAAAAAGATGCCGCGAGCACGCGTGGCTCGTGGGCGAGAAGCGTCCCTTTCCGAGGCAGCCAGGATCCTTTATATTGAAGCAACGAGAACGCTTGGAGCAGATTCCTATAAGTCTTGTAATGATGTAGAAATCAATAATGACTAGAAAAATGAGCATGTCCAGAAGCGTCTCTGATGGCGTCATGCAGTTGCTCGACGCTCACCTGCCGCCGGATGCTCTGAATGCAATAACCTTGTTGCCAGTGGCTTCCCGCGGAGGCTGCGGCTGCAGATGACGCACGTTTCTGAAAAGGTTCCCTCCGTGAACTTTTGATAAAATGTGGTTAGTCACAGAATACAAGCCTTGGGTTCTTCTTTCACCACCTCGCACCAATGATTATTTGTTTCTGGCTGTTGTAAGGAGACCTTTAGGAGGGATTCACTGTACTACCACAACAGGGCTGTACTATACCGAGGCCAGGGATGGTGGTATCGCCTGACCAGAGAGACGAGGAGAGCTGAGCATGGAGAAGATGTATCAATGTATATGTATTCAGTACAGGCATTTTATTTATTTTTCTTACTTTATTTAATGCACTTTTATATAGCTCGAACTTTACCCAAAGGTGTCCGAGCGCTTTACAAAACAACCAGGTAAGTTACAAAAGGTACACAAGATATACAAGACACGCTAAAAAGTTACATATATACTGCTGCAAAGGTACACAAGATAGACTACACGCACTAACAAGTTACATATATACAGTTACAACGTGAACAAGTTCTATATTTATATTGTTAAAAAATAAAATAAAAAGGTGTAAGCGTTAGGTTAAAACAGGAGTAAAGTGCATATTTACAAAGTTGACCTCATGTGAGTGCTACGTGGCAGTAAGGGTCAAGAAATGGGTTGAATTATTCCAGGAAGTGCCTTTGGAGGATGAGAGTTTTAAGATCTGTTTTGTAAGTCTGGAAAGAGGTGGTGGTTCGGAGGGATGGAGGCAGGGAGTTCCAGATTCTGGCTGCGTTACCCTAAATCTTTTGAAGGTAGGAGGTTCGAGCAGTAAGTTTTCCACATTGCGTGAAGGCCTAGAGCCACCTGAGATTTTGAGTTTATTGGCCAGATAGCGAGGGGTGGAGGTGTGCAACGCTTTGTGGGTGATACAGAAAATCTTGTAAATTGACCTTGCTTCAATAGGAAGCCAGCGAAGAGACAACAGTTTGGGGAACGAATGAATTCGTTTATTTGTGTAGTCACTTAAAACCATTATAAAATGTAACATTAAAAACTTGTAGCAAAATAGTGCAGAACATTGTTAAAATCTGTTTTTTTTCTTTTCTTTTAAAAAAAAAGAGACTTAGCAATGTTATAGATCAAACGGTCAAAGTGATATATGCACGAGTGATGTAGTCTTGATGGCTTTTTTTTCTCACTGTGCCTGTGAGGACTTGTCCTTCAATAGTGAGCGAGTATGGTATACAATTTCCCAATATTAGCCATGTACTTCACGATGTCCAAGGAATAGAGCTGTTGGACGGCCTCCTGTGCTGTGCGGATGCCCAGTTGAAAGAGAATGGGTCTGAGGTGTATACTGCGAAATTGCAGCAAAGCAGGACAGCAAAATAAAATGTGTGGCAGGGGCTCTCTCTTATAACTTGAGAGAAAACATTCTGTGATGCCCAGCCGTGCTTTCCAGGATGGATAAAATTCTTTTAAGGGAAGCGGATGTAGTCTTGCTGCTAAAATTCAATGTAATGCATGTCTCCCCACGGACTGCGTGAGGTTGGGCTTGTGGCTAAGCAGGATGTGAGGGAGACATGGGGTTTCCTGAAAGTCTTTGGCTGCCAGGGATTCCATGTCCAGACTGCGAGAATGTAAACGTAGTTGCTTTTTTAGTGTTATTTTGATGGTAGCGTAGTTGATTGTGCTGGGGTCCAAGTTCTCTGTTGCTAATTGCAGAAGATCTTTGGCTGTGGCAAAGCTGGCGGACCAAGCGTTACTTGGTTGTAGAAAGCTGGGTTTTATTGTGGCCTTCATGGTGTTATCCAGAGCCGCGGTTGTTAGATAGAAATATTTTGTCAAAGCAGCCAGCTCTTCTAATTCTTGGTGATTGCGATCAAATTCAAGGCAAATCAAGGTGTTTCTAGTGCAGGCTGGTGAGCAAAATATATTTTTATAAGCTGCACAATAGGTGTGATGTGGTAATTTCTTTTATCCCCATATACGAAGCGAGCTGCTGAGTGCAGGATGGATTTTAGAGGGTAAAGGTGGGATTTGGGGAGGCCAGCAAGTAGAGATTTGCATTAGTCCAATCTGGAAAGAACTAATGATTGGACCAAGGTTTTTAGGTCTTGCTCAGGAAAGAAGCGCCTAACCCTCTGTGGGAAAGCGCAGTTGGTAATGTGCATTCTTGGCGATGGAATCGATGTGAGACTGTAAGTTGAGCCTATAGTCTAGGATGACGCTTAGAGACTTGGCACTGTCAACAATGGTAGGCTTGTTGTTGAGAATTTTCAGATTGTTCATTCAAGATTGGATAGGCGAAGGAGATAGTAAGGTCAAGAGGAGAAGGAATTCAGTTTTGGAAGGATTCAGTATTAGCTGATGATTTGAGAGCCAGTGGTGGATGGAGTTGAGCGCGGTGTTGAGGATTGAAATGTCATAAATGGAAGATACCTTTAGGTAGATTTGGGTGTCATCAGTATATAGGTGATAATGGATCCCAGATTTTTTTAGGAGATTTCCCAGCGGTTCAGTGTAAAGTTTGAACAGTGTGGGTGCGATGATCGAGCCTTGAGGGACGCCTTGTCCAACAGCCATTGAAGTGGAGAGACAATTTGCTAGTTTGATCATCTGGGACCTGCCCAAGAGGAATGATTTGGAACATTTGAGCACTGTGCCTTTAAAACCCATTCTTAGCTTTAAAGTGTTCAAAAGAGTGTTGTGATTAACAGTGTCAAAGGTTGTGGATAGGTCAAGAAGGGTCAGGAGACAAGATTCGCCAGAGTCAAGTACTCGCAGGGCATCATCGATCACTTCGGTACTGCAGCCTTGGGTAAAACCAGATTGGAATTTGTCAAGGAGGAAGTTGTCCTTGATATGTTGGGAAAGTTGCTTCACCACACAACAGTCTGTAATTTTAGCAAGGAAAGGGAGGTTGGTGATAGGGTGGAAGTTGTTGAGATCTTTCGCTTCATCAGAGTGTTTCTGAAGAAGTGGGGTAACCTGTCCTGTTTTAAGGGCAGCAGGAAGGGAGCCATGGTTGAGGAAGAGGTTTATCAGACTGGTCCAGTAGGAGATAGTGTGGGTGTAAAAATCAATAGCAAAATCATTGGGGATAGGGTCAATGGAAAGGTTAGAGGGTTTAGTTTCTATAATGCTTTCAAGGAGGACCGTGTCGGTGATTATGTAATTCTGCCGCAGATCTAAGGATTTACGGTCCTTAGGGGGGGGTAGGATGGGTAACCTGATCCACAGTGATTTTACTTTTTAATCAAAGAATGCTGCAATTTCTGCCGCTATCTTGAGGGGGGGTGTCAAATATGGTGAGAGAGGGAGAGATGTTGGTGCTTTTGATCATGTCGAATAACTTTTTTAGTCTGTTTTTGGAGGAAAAGAGGAGGGTTCTGAAGTGCATCGCTTTTTCACTAAAGATGTGTTTGTGGTAACAATATCTTGTTTGTGGTAAAAAATCTTCATTTTACTTCGCAGTGGAGCAATATTATCAATTACAGCTGATAGACTGGTGAGATATTGGGTGGTCAGGTGTTGACTTCAGAATAGGGGTCTAAGATTGGAAGTGAGCTCATAGCTGTGTTGCTCAAAAAGTCCAGGTCGATGTTTATGGTGTTGCGGAAAAAGGTAGTCGTTTTTTTAAGTTGGCCAAGAGTAATAGAGTGAGAAAGGTGAGAAGAGTAGGGGATGAGGAAGTTGTCAGACTATTCTACGGGTACAGGATCAACACAGTTAGCATATCTACTTTGGAAATAACAAGGCCAAGAACAGAGCCCTTAGAGTGAGTCGGTTTTGTGTTATGTTGAACAAGAACATTTCCTGAGAGAAAAGTGGCAAACATGTTGGACTCTGAATCTTTCAGATTGCCCCAGTGAAGATTAAAGTCTCAAATAAAGATCTGTTTGTCGCTTTGCGAGTATTGGTTGCTCGCTAAGTCAGTGAATTCCTCTGTGAAGACGGAGATGTCACCAGGTGGGTGATAGATGGTATAAAACCTGACAGGGGAGTTTAGTTGTATTTGAAGCTCCAAAGAAGGGCATTTGAAGGTGCAGAAAGAGCTTCTGGGAAAAGCTCTGAGATGAATGGAGTTCCTGAAGATAACTGCTGCACCTCCCCTGACGTTATCTTCTCTATCATTCCTGAGAATGGAATAGTCAGTGGGGAGCAGAAGATCGAAAGAAGTATGAGAAGTGTCATTGAGCCAGGTCTCAGTGAGGAAAAGTATATCAAGGCTGTAAAGATTAATGATGTCTGAAATTTCCAGCTTGTGTTTGTTTGCGGATCTACAATTGTGTAGCAGACAACGAACCTCTGAGATGGCTGTTTTGGTGAATGGGAGTCAGGGCTTTAAGCGGTGATAGGGATAATGTTCCTGAGAATAGGTAACTGGATTGAAGGTGGTTGATGTTTGGTGCGGGTGAGGGAGATGGTTGGTTTAGTGCAGTGATTAGCGTTAGCTGAGAGGAGAAGGTCTGGGGGTTGGAGTTGGAAGAATTGTAGCTAGCCAAAAAGTTGGAAATGTCAGCTGGTGATTGATTGTGTAAGGCTTTTTTGGGGCATGGGAGCAGGTTACTTCTCATGAGTTTGGCGAAGTAAGCGTTCGCCAAGGGAAGTAGGGAGTTGGGAAGAGTGGACATTTTAGTGCTTAGGCGGGAGATGGTAATTCTAAGCTGGGAGATAGAAGAAATGAGAAGTCCTAGTTTATTTTCTAAGTAGAGCAGAGTTGGAAATGGAATGTTGGGTTGTTCGATGGGTATGGGGGGGTTCAACTTGCGAGGTAGAGCATGGAGAGGGGGTGGATGTAGGAATATAGAATGGAGGGAGACTCATCAAGAGATGTTGGTTGGAAATAATTGTTGGTGCAGCTGAGGAGGAGAGAGAATGATCTGGGCATACATTGAATAAAGTCGAAGTATTGGCTTCTAGCTGAGGAAGAGAAAGGTGAAGACTGTAGTGGGAGGATGGGGTAAGAGGTAGAAGAAGTGTAAAGGAAGGCAAAAAGTCGGGGGAGAGAAGAGGAAGAGGTGGAGAAGTGGGCAGGCTGGGTGCAGAGAGTGTATGGGGGCTGGAAACAGGCACAAAAAAGATGGCAAGCCCGGTTGGTGGTTATAGAAAGTGTAAAGTTCTGTTAGTTTAGGGTAACATGGGGGAAGCAAGGAGGTTGTCATAAGGGGATAAAGGATCAAGCAGCAGTTCTGGAGTGTTGGGGGGTAGAGAGAAATGAAAGGGGAGTGCACAAGATTAATGAGAAAGGGAGGGAGAGGAGGAAGAAGGGAGTGGTGGATAAGAAGGGAGAGCATACGGTAGAAAAGTCACTGTGAGAGCTGGCAATTCATGGTGTTGGAAAGATGGATTGGATGGGGGTAGGGTTAAACTGGTGAAGGAGGAGGTTTCTGCGGAATTCCAGGCTGGTATAGGTGTGTAGATGAGGGAGCATGCCATTGGCTGGGAAGGAGTGGTGAGGGAAGCATTCCCGATGGGGAAGGAAAGATTGGGGGAGGGGAAGCAGGGGTAAAGGAGGTGACTGGGACAGCTGGAGGGGTGGCTGTGCCCCAGTGGAGGACTGTAAACTGATATCCTGGTGGATAAGGAGAGACAAGGGAGAATTGAGAGAGGAGTGAGATGAAGGCTGTGGAATGGTGTTCCAGTGGATAGGAGGAGACGAGAGAGAATTGAGGGATGAGTTAGATGAGGAGTCTGGAGGCATAGGAATGTTAGGGATGGAGAGCAGGGATGGCAATAGGTGGTCAAAAAGAGAGAGATAAGTGTCTTTGGCTTTGATCAGGACTTTGCCATTGTAGTAGAGTGAGACTCTGAGTGAGCCATCGAAACTAGCTGAAGGGGAGATTTTTAGTTGGTGCCCCACTGGGAGTGAGGAGGAGATAGTAATGTTGAGGGAGTTATTGAAAGTGGTGGTCCAGGATGAGATGTTGCGAGTGAAGAACATGAGGTCAGTTTGGAGCCTCCAATAACGACCACTGTGGTATTGGTCAACGAAAAGGGAATCCGGGAATTGTTCAATTGCTTTGTTTTTGAACCTTTTTGCTGAAGCTTTGGACAAATTGGGTGGGAAATGATCTTGAATCAGTTGGCTCCAACTTTCACTCGCTTGGATGACATATTTGTAAGATGGAGAGGGTGAAGTGAGATAGATGTAGGGGAAGAAGAAATGCCACAAATGAAATGAGGGTGGGTAGAAGGAGGAGATGACACATTAATCAGGAAGAATTAAGTGAGAAAGGTGATCGTAGGGGAAGGGCGAGGAGTAGAATCCATTGAAGATAAGGGCAAGATGATATAGGTGAGCCTCCAGGGCAAGAAACATAGCAGTTGGGGCACTTTGCTACAGCTGATGTTCTGCAGAGTAGGAAGAGGGGGCACAAGGAGAGTCTAGGGACAGACCTTTGATGCATGTGTTGGTACCACACAATGTGCCCAGGTAGGAGGTCACAGCATCAGGGGTGAATCACAGGCCATAGATGCATAAAGATGAGAGAAGAAAAAAATGTGTGCATTCAATGGCAGCGGTTGTTGTCAGGGCTGGCTTTAGTGCCGGTGGCACAGGGTGTGTCAATGTTTGTTGGCGCCCCCAATGACCTCCTTCTCCACTGACTGCCTCACTGCCACCCTTTAACAGTGTCCCTTAAGTCTCCATAATCACTTTCTCTCCCATGCATTTCTTTTATTTTAGATCACCACTCATATCAATGTAAGGTGTCAGAGCACTTTATGTCACACATACATTACACAGAGACAATGAATCATAAGTGTGTATTTCAGTGTATAGGAAATGTTACATCAGACAGAGTGCTACAAGGTGTAGAAATCACAAGCCATCCCTACTGGTAGACAGCATAGTTTAAGAGTGCCTGGTCTGGAGAAGCACAAACTCAGAATCTAAAATGTAATACTATGGTTGGGGTTTGGCTTTACTAATAAGAATTGATTTCCACCACAGTGAACGCTTTTTGCAACATTAGGATAAAGAAAGACTGGAGAAAAATTAAACACTCTAATCTATACCTTGCAGTTTGCATGCATCTCTTTGATGATAGTTAATAGCTGGCTGGTGTATCTTAGGATGTAAACTAATAAACTGCAAGTAACAAAAGGGTCTCTCTGACAGAAGCAGTCACACACTGACCTATTTACATTCTATGCACTTTGTGATCGGCACGGTACACGTGCTTTACATCCGGCATTTTAACCTCCTGCACTACTTTATGATGAGTCAAAACTTCCACTAGACAAAACTCCATCTCTCTGCAGCAGGGCCATCAATCAATCAATCAATCAATCAAACCATTTGTATAGCGCACTACTCACCCGGGAGGGTCTCAAGGCGCTTGGGGAAGGGGTAAGCTACTGCTCGAACAGCCAGGTCTTGAGTTGTTTCCTGAAGGCGAGATGGTCCTGGGTCAGCCGAAGGTGGATGGGGAGGGAGTTCCATGTCTTGGCAGCCAGGTAAGAGAAGGATCTTCCTCCGGTGGTGGCTCTTCGGATGCGTGGTACGGCTGCAAGGGCGAGGCTGGTGGACCGTAGCTGGCGGGTGGGCGTGTAGAAGGTCAGGCGGTCGTTGAGGTACTTGGGGCCCAGGTCGTGGAGAGACTTGTGTGCGTGGGTGAGGAGTCGGAACGTGATCCTCTTGTCGACGGGGAGCCAGTGCAGGTTCCTCAGGTGGGTGGAGATGTGGCTGCGTCGGGGGACATCCAGGATGAGTCGGGCGGAGGCGTTCTGGATGCGCTGGAGTTTTTTCTGTAGCTTGGCTGTGGTTCCGGCGTAGAGGGCATTTCCGTAGTCCAGTCGGCTGGTGACGAGTGCTTGGGTGACAGTCTTCCTGGTCTCGGTCGGGATCCAGCGGAAGATCTTGCGAAGCATACGCAGGATGTTGAAGCACGATGAGGAGACGGCGTTGACTTGTCTGGTCATCGAGAGGGAGGAGTCCAGGATGAAGCCCAGGTTGCGAGCGTGGTCAGTTGGCTTGGGTGCGGTGCCCAGGGCTGGGGGCCACCAGGAGTCGTCCCAGGCGGAGGGCGAAGATCCCAGGATGAGGACTTCCGTCTTGTCCGAGTTCAGTTTCAGGCGGCTGTCCTTCATCCACTCGGCGACGTCTTTCATCCCTTCGTGTAGGCAGGTTCTGGCGGTGTCGGGGTCTCTGGTGAGGGAGAGGATCAGCTGGGTGTCGTCGGTGTAAGAGATGATGTTGAGGTTGTGCTGGCGTGCGATGGCTGCAAGAGGTCTCATGTAGACGTTGAAGAGGGTGGGGCTGAGTGAAGATCCTTGCGGGACGCCGCAGATGACTTCGGTGGCCTCGGAGCGAAACGGGGGAGGCGGACTCTTTGTGTTCTTCCGGCGAGGAACGAGATGATCCACTCCAGTGCCTTCTCTTGGATACCGATGTTGCTGAGGCGCTGGACTAGGGTGCGGTGGCAGACAGTGTCGAACGCAGCGGAGAGGTCCAGGAGGATGAGGGCCACTGTTTCCCCCTTGTCGAGCAGGGTCCGGATGTCGTCGGTGGCTGCAATGAGGGCGGTCTCGGTGCTGTGGTTGGCTCTGAAGCCGGACTGTGAGGGGTCGAGCGATCCGTTCGTCTCGAGGAAGGCGGTCAGCTGTCTGTTGGCGATCTTCTTGATGACTTTAGCAGGAAAAGGGAGGAGCGAGATGGGGCGGAAGTTTTTGAGGTCGGTGGGGTCCGCTGTAGGTTTCTTCAGGAGGGCGCTGAGCTCAGCATGTTTCCAGCTCTCCGGGAAGGTGGCGGTGTTGAAGGAGGTGTTGATGATGTTCGCGAGTTGGGGTGCGATGGTGGAGTCAGCCTTGTTGAAGACGTGGTGTGGGCAGGGGTCGGTCGGTGATCCGGAGTGGATGGTGTTCATCGTGCGGTCTGTATCTTCGGTGGTCACCGTGGTCCAGGTGCGAAGGGTGGCGGTGGGGGGCGTTGGTTCGATGGTTGGGTGCGTGGGTGGTGCACCGAAGCTGTTGTGGATGTCGGCGATCTTGCGGTGGAAGAACGAGGCGAGGGAGTCACAGAGGTCTTGTGACGGAGTGATGTCGTTGGTGCCAGTGCAGGGGTTGGAGAACTCCTTGACGATGCTGAAGAGTTCCTTGCTGTCGTGGGTATTGTTGTCCAGTCGTTCCTTCAGGGATTTCTTCTTGGTGGTGCGGATGAGCTGGTGGTGCTTGCGGGTGGCGTGTTTGAGGGCGATCATGTTGTCGGTGGTCTGGTCGAGGAGCCAGGCTTTCTCGAGGGTGCGGCAGGTCTTCTTGGAGTCCTTGAGTTCGTCGGTGAACCAGGATGCCTTCTTGCTTCTGGGTCTGCAGGGAGGGTTCTTCAGTGGTGCGAGGTCGTCGGCGCAGGCGGTGAGCCACTGCGTGAAGTTCCGGGCTGCTTCGTTGGGGTCCGTTGCGCTGGCGGGTGGGTTCTGGCTGAGGGAGGTGGTGAGCTGCTCGGTGGTGATCTTACTCCAGCTTCTGTGGGGAATCTGAAGCGGGTGGTGGTGGGTCGTGGTTCTTCCGAAGCTGAAGTGGACGCAGCTGTGGTCGGTCCAGTGGAGTCCGGTGGAGTGGCTGAAGGTGATGTGCTTGCTGGATGAGAAGACGGGATCAAGCGTGTGGCCGGCGTAGTAGGTGGGGGTGTTGACCAGTTGCTTGAGTCCGAGTTTGGCGAGGTTGTCCAGCAGGGCGGTGGTGTTGCGGTCCTTGTTGTTCTCCAGGTGGAAGTTGAGGTCCCCTAGGAGGATGTAGTCGGCGGAGAGGAGGGCATGTGGGCTGCTGAAGTCTGTGATGTCTTCGCTGAATTGTGTGCGTGGTCCCGGGGGTCTGTAGACGAGGGTGCCTCTGAGGGTCGTCTTAGGGTCGGTGTGAATCTGGAAGTGGAGATGTTCGGCTGCGGCGAAGGAGTCGTTGGCGTCGGTCGTGATGCGGATGGTGTTCTTGTGGACGATGGCGATGCCTCCTCCAGTCTGGTTGACGCGGTCCCTCCTGATGATCTTGTACCCGTCCGGGATGGCGATGGCGATGTCGGGTGCAGAGGAGGCGTTCATCCAGGTTTCCGTGAGGAAGGCGACGTCCGGTGATGTAGCGTCGAGGAGGTTCCAGAGTTCCACGGCGTGTCTGTGGACGGAGCGGGTGTTGAGCAGGATGCACTTGAGGTGGTTGCTACTGGTGCTTGGCTTGGCGGGTGCGGGGCAGGTTCGGAGGCAGGTGAACTTGCAGGTACAGCAGGTGAAGGGTTCGTAGGTGCGTCTCGGGTGGCTCGGTAGCAGGCGTGGTTCCGGCCGGCATTGAGTGCGTTGAGAGTGGCGCCGTCGTAGGTCAGTCGGGTCGTCTTGCATCGGCGGGGAGGGCCAGGGGTCCTGGCACTGGGCGCGGTCCAGGCGCGGACGGGCGCAGACGGGCTTGCCTTTGGCGCGCCTTCGGCGCACAATCGGCGCACCCGCTGTGCGTCAACGCTGCGCGTGCGTGGAGGCGGCATAAGAAGGGAGCCGGGAGGGAGGGTCCGCTGGGTGGCGGGAGCGGGGGGGCCAATCAGCTGGTGGGGGGCGGGGCCGCAGGGAGGCAGCGGCGGGAAACGGCGAGTGGCAAGTGGCGGCAAGCAGGCAGGAACCAGGAACAGGAGCAGGAGGAGCGTGGGGGCGACCCGGCCATCAATCACCATAGTTTTCTTGACATGTTTATGGTTGCCTGAAAATTGCTGGAGGCAAGGAACACAGCAGCAGTTGCTTTTAAAACCATATTGCACTTCAAAATACAGCGCCCCTCCCCCCCAAAGTCAGCACCAGATGTCCAGGTGTTGTGGCATCGATCGCACCGCCCTAGAGCTGGCGCTGCTTATTGTTCTCCCACCATTCAGGATGAAAAGCCACAGTAATAGCCAGCACATCTTGTCCTTTTCCTTGTTCTGAAACTCCTCTTTTTGGAACTTCGTAGCTGTTTTTTGCTGCCTGAGAGTTCCTCTCTGTTATTCAGCAATGGCCCTTTAAGTGTTTTCTCATGTTCTTTCATGGAACAATGATAATGTGACATTTCGGTCCGCTTTTTCATCCAGTCTGGTTAAACTGTTGCTGTTCTGTGCTTTGTTTCAAGGTCACCAATGAGAGCAGGCCGTTGAGTGGACTAAAGTGAGGTGAGCTTCACATGTATTGAAATTACCCAGGATGTTGGGCAGGCGGTGACTTTGTATGGATATCTGGGTTGTTCTTTTCAAAGATCTCCTTGTCTCTGTACTGTCCCAGCACTCATCATTCTAAATATAAAAGAACAATGCTGCGAGTAAATACTTCAATACGTAGCTTTAGCAATGCATGAATCCACAAGACCCTGGGCTGAGGAGACATGGCAGCGCTCATCCTCCTGGACCTCTCTGCAGCATTTGATACAGCCTCACACCCCTTCATCATCCAACGCCTACACAACATCGGAATCCAAGGACATGCACTCTGATGGACCTGCTCCTTCCTGACTGGAAGCACCCAGTTAGTCAGCCTGGCCCTTTAACCCCGGACCCCGGTGACCTCATCTGCAGAGTTCCACAATGATCCTCCCTATGCCCGACACTCTTCAGCATCTTCTAGCCAGCATCCTCTAGCCAGCATAATCCACCCTCACAACATTAACGTCCTCTACTATGCCAATGACACACAAGTCATCCTCTCCCTCACAGGCAAGACACCCCGTACCCGGATCAATTTCAAGGCCTGCATTACTGAAATCGCCCACTAGATGAAGACCAACTGTCTACAGCTGAACAGAAACAAGACCAAAATTGTGACCCTCGAGAAGAGCACATCTCTGTGGGATTCCAGAGCCAAGTTTTAGAACATATCTGGGACAGCGAAATAACAGTGGCTCATCCTTTATTATAAGTAGTGTATGTATGAAACGTGCTTTCTGCTAAGTGCAACAATGGAAAAGTTTTACACAATCATTTTTCTCCAGGAGATGGGGAGATGTGTTTCAGAAATATTACATTTCATTTCATGGTTTTGCTAACGCGGGATTACTGGTTACTAATTATCTTACCAAATCCCAAACTATGTCGACTGAATCGTTGGTACCTGTCGTTGAGTAAAAGGTAATCTCTCAATAAGTCAATCAATTTAAGAACTTACACCACGCTAAATGACCACCGACCAAATTTAAGTTTTAAAGATTTAATATAAAGTCAAAGATAACTGAAGATACAAACTTCTCAAAATGAGATTAAGAAGGTAAATCGGTATCACTATGAACATGAACTTTTTGAATAGTCTGAGTCTGAAAAACAAAATAATAAGTACAAGCTCAAAAACCATTAGGGTTGTCAAAATAGATATAAGTTGCAATCTCAAAGTCATTACAGAAAAGAAAATTAAGGTTAGTCTGTCCCTACACTATCCTAAGTGACATCCCTACTTAGCAAGATCTTAACCCTCTAGGTGTCAGCCGTGGTGACTTCCTAAGAAGATCACGCACTTCTCTTTGTCTCTTCTCTGATAATGGGTCTCTCCTGATCAGCCTATCTGCCTACCCATCCGCTTCCTTAGGCTCCCAAAATCATCTGCTCTGCTCTCCTCCCGGGTCTCTTTCCCTAATACCAAATCACATTTCCAAAAGAAACGCCCCTTGGGACGCCCCTCACGTGGTACATCTTTGCGCGGTAAACTCCATGATGGTACTCTTGAAGACCCTCGTTAAAGTTGACCTTGGTTCCCAGGCTTCTTCTCCAGTGCGCCGATACCCCCTAAATTCCTGGAAACTCCTACAGGCCTGCGCAAGGCGCCACTGAACAAAGTCCCTTTCATTCGAGCTGATTAGGACCCTCGCACCTGCATACAGCTCGTCCTGCAGTGGGCCTCAAATTCCAGACTCCACCATATCTTTAGTCGTAAAACACTCTCAAAGCTCTGTGCTGGACACCTCACGACCTCTTCTCTAACGTGCACATGGCAATTTAAACGACATGACATTATCTGCTCTGGCCTACTTGATTTACATGCAGCAGGTCCCTGCACTCTTAAAACGTTAACTTGATTTAAACAGCAAACATTCTTAACTAGCATACGTTTCTAAAATAACACATCTATAAAGCATATACTTTTAACCCTAAGTTCAATAGTACATTTGGAAGAACCATGTCAACCATATCTCACATTATTTTAGCAGCACGTTCAGGTTTGCTGTGAATTGCCCTAAGGCCTACACATTATACTGGATTTCAAAGTTACATTTAATTCGGACATGATTCTTTTAACATGAGAACATGAGGTTTTCACATATATTCCAACATTTCTACATTAAGCTCACACCGTTATAATTATCGTTACTCCACTTAACATTCTATACATTTCACTACTGAATATAAAACACTCTGTATATTTCACTCCTGGATATAAAACACTCGTGTGCAAAACATGATTAAACTAACTACGTGCTTGTAAATATGGCGTACTTATACATTTTTTTCAAACTTGTGCTCTCTCAGTCCCCCCTTTGATGACCTTCAGGGGTCATCATCACCAGGACACAAAAAATGTAGAACCCTTCAAAGTGAAGACAGGGCAGTGCCACCTCTTTTCATACTCTCTAATGCTTTCAGACTCTTATATTGAGTGTCCTGCATCGCTGTCAACTCTTCTTCCTGTTTCTTCATAGCTCTCTGCAACCTATTTGCTCTATAACATTGATACAAACGCACCAATCCCCACAAAGTGATTACACAAATCACTATTATGATGATGGGTTTCAGTATGTACCAAACGATACCCTTTCCTAAATTGGCAAACCAACTTCCAACTTTACCCATTCCATGACCCACTTTTTCCCACACAGTTATCTTTGCCAGGTCCTCAACTTCGTAGTGTATGGCAGTGATGTTTTGTATATACTTCTCTAGAGGCTTTAAATTGTCTGGAATGTAAGTACAGCATTCCTGGACCTTCAAGGCCTTACAGTCTCCTCCCTCTTTTGCTAACAGAACGTCTAAAGCAAGTCGGTTCTGAAGAACCATTGCCCTAATCGATTGCATCTCCCCTTCTATCAGCATCAAGGATCTTGCAGTACTGGCAGATAGTCTATCTATGACTGTAGCTAACCTCCTGATCTTAATGTCAGTCAATATCAGTCCTAAGAAAGGGAATGCAGCACCTAGTACATCTCCAACTACTTCTGCTGCACCCAGCCCTCGCTTCCACCTAGTTGGTATTTCTTTCTTTGGCGTGTCTAAATTCTCAACATGATATATTTTAGGGAAGACAACAGCCAGATAGCATGATCCGTACCAATTATCTGGTAACTTCACATAGGCATTTCTTCCACATACAAAATATACATTTGGTATTGCTTGCATCCCTTTCAAAAAGTCCTTAGAGTAATACTGCAATTGAAAAGCATGTTCACAATTGACTTGACCTACATAAAAGTTTTCATAATAGGAGTAACTCCTGTGAATACACAGTTTCCCCCGTTTCTCCTTATCCAAAGCAATTGGACCAATACTACCTTTTCTTTGATGTGCCCTTTCCTCCTTGGTCCAATCTGTTTCCCATTGTCCTGATGCCTTCAAAATCTTCTGCCTCCTGTATCTAGTATCTACCTGTGCTATAAACTTTTTCTCAACTTCTGATATTTGACAAGTCAGATTGTTTCTTCGAGCATGTGAAGTATCTCACGTTTTCCATGGAATAAACCATTTGTGTAATCTGTCTTCGCTTTTGTAGTAGTCCCATTTGTTCAAATGCTTGAAATTCGGGACCTCTGGCAATGTCGAGTCGAAATTCGAGAAGTAATACTCGAATCCTTCTCGTCCATAAAACATGCTCAACAACAAACTGCATGTGATTCCATATGTCAATGGAAGATGATGGTATCTGATACCCTCCTCCACTGAAGCTGGTAATTGCATACAAACGTAACAATCCTTCACTTCCATGGCATCAACATATTCATAAAGCAATTTAGCATAAGCATTTGACTTGTAATTTCCCTGTGACTCATCTGTGTGAAGCCTTTTTATTTCTGCGTCTAACAACGCTTTGTCTTTCTCATTGATGTTCCCCTTCTCCTTAATAATGGTAGTTTTCGGTGTTGATACTCCCTTATCCTCCTTGACTGCGGTTTCATCCCCTTCGTGTCCCACTAGGAATGAAACAGTTACCACTAGAATTATAAGAGAAACCACTACTCCTAAAAGTGTAACAGCTATACATTTTGCCCTGCGGTTCGGGTTGCCAGCCTCCATGTTCTCAAACAGTGTCGCTTTGGACGTTTTCCTGCATCAACTTCTTTCTCGTTTTTAAACAAAGTCTTTCTCTCTTGCAATGTCTCTCTTTTGAACACTTGGAAGCTTGACAATTTGTTTCCGCAAAACAGTTCAAAGTCCAGTAGAAAATAGACAACCCTAGCCCTTCTCCATCCACTAAAATGAAACCCCTACCATTTTCTTCTTCCACTCGGCGCTAGGTTATCTTGCAAAAATTTTACAATTTCTTTTCAACAGTCTTATTTTCGTCTGAAGTTATGTATGACTCAAGGAGTGACACTACGTCTTCATAAATGTCCATCCGAAGTATCATTCCCTCAGGTTCTGGGCAGTTCGTACCACAACCTGGAAAGTCAACTTTTTCTAGGATTATTCTCCTTATTTCGCTCAAGACAAGTGGACGGACGAAATTGAGAGTTAAAGTTTTTTCAATTTCTACTCCTGGTACTATCAGTTCTACATCCACAATTACAAAGGGGTCCGTTCTAATCAGGATCACTTTCTTCACCTTTCCAGTTCTGCGCCCCTTTGAAGACATTCGTAATATGGTATTAATCCACAACAATAAGCGCTCCTAGCATTTCCACTACTCGCTCAAGCATTTCCAAACGAAGAAGGGTTCCCTCCAATATTGGATATCGTGAACAGCAAACTGGAAACTCAACTGTCTCTAATATCAATTTTCTTATTCCACTCAGGAGAGCAGGATGAACGATGTTGAGTGTCAGCAACCTTTCGGTCTCCGCTCCTGGCAGTAGAAATCTTATTTGCACTGTGATGATCGGGTCAGTTCTGATCAGTTCCACTTCCCTGATCCTCCCTGTTCTGTGTCTCCCAGACATCTGCAACAAGGTAGGTCCAGTCGGGAGTAGAGTACCTTCTGCTAGGTACTCGCACCCTTCTTGATCTTCTAAGACCCTCCCCGGCTTGATCCTGGATATCTTCTTCTGGATCTGAGTCTTCGGATATAGGAGCAAGCGTTTCTTCTTGGGCCGACCTCAAACTTAGCCTTCTTCTCCTTGCTGGCCAAGTGGCAGCTCCAAGCCTTATTCTCCTATTCCTTGTCCTCTCACTTGGTTCTTGGTCGCTCTGATACGGATCTGAGTCTGAGTCGTATTCACTTCTGCTCTCTCCTTCAGTTGCGTCTTCTGTCTCACTGCCGTCCTGCCTTCGCTCTTCTTCTGAATCCGATGCGTTCCCAACTTCTTCCGACACCCCCTCAGCTGCCTCAATCCCTTCTTGCAACTCTTCTTCCACTTCCGGGCTTTCGTCTGGGATGGGAGCTGTTCCTTCTAGAGGTGCTGGAACTCTTCGAGTATGGGATGCATGGATCCAATTTGGCAGCCCCCCGCACTTCACCGCGGTGTTCGTTATCAGGATACCTGAAAGGGCCCACGCCAGCGAACATCTAGGCAGTTCTTCCGGACGTGTTTTTTAACCAAGACCCAGTCCCCTGGGTTCAGATCATGACACAGGTTCCTCAATGCTGGAACTTCAGCCGCATGCACCTGAAGGGACACAGAATGGATGGCGTCAGACAGTCCTTTACAATAATCCAAGATCAGATCATCTGTAATATTCAATAGGGCAGTAGTTGGAACTGTAGGAAGTCTCATGGCCCTCCCCATCAGGATCTCGTGGGGAGAAAGACCTGTCCTCCTGTCAGGGGTGCTGCGCATGCTCATGAGCACTAAAGGAAGAGCATCTGGCCAACTCAAAGATGTGGATGCCACTACTTTAGCCAATCTATTCTTTAAAGTGCCATTCACTTGCTCCACAATTCCTGAAGCTTCTGGTCGATAACTACAATGCAGCTTTTGATCGATATTCAGTGTGGAGCACAACATCTTCACTATTTCGCTGTTAAAATGTTTTCCTCTGTCCGATTCCAGAGAGGCAGGCACCCCGAAGCGCGGTATCAACTCCCTGAGCAACAATTTAGCCACTGTGAGTGTATCGCACCTACGTGTAGGGTACGCTTCAACCCATCTGGAAAATACGCATACAATCACCAACACATACCTAAGGCGATTGACTCTTGGCATTTCGATGAAATCTAATTGCATTCTATTGAAAGGCCCCCCCGACCTCCCAATGTGACTCAGTGTGACTGGTGTTCGTTTGCCTACGTTCAGTTGTTGGCAGGTAACACATCGCTTACATACTGATTCTGCTGCTATTCTAAATTTAGGGCAATACCAAGTTTGCCTAAACACTCTCATCATAGCATCCCTTCCTAGATGTACTGGACCATGTATTTCTCTCGCCATGGGATTAGCTAATTCTTCAGGTAACACAGCTCTCCCATCGGCTGAAACCCAAAAATCCATTTCACTTCGCACACAACCTGCTATTTCCCATGCCTTTTTCTCTGTTTCAGTTGCGTTCTCCTGCATTATTCTTAAATCCTCCCAAGTGTCTACAGTTTCTAACATCATGCTTAATTCAGTCTTTTCTTCTGCACCTTCTATTTCCACCTTTGAGAAAGAATAATTTTGTTCCGCACAATAGCGTGCGACTTCATCAGCGTATCTGTTGCCTTGTGACACAAAATCTGTATTCTTAGTATGAGCTACACATTTTACTATTGCGATATCAACTGGACCTTGCAATGCTTCTAACAACAGCCGCACAAATTCTCCATTTCGAATGGGCGAACCAGAGGAGGTCATGTAACCCCTCTGAGACCACAACTGCCCGAAATCATGAACCACACCGAAACCATATTGGCTGTCCGTGTAGATGGTGACTCTCTTTCCGTTTCCTGCTATGCAGGCACGAGTTAGGGCAATAATTTCTGCTACCTGTGCGGAATGTACTCCTTCCAGGCAAGCGGCTTCCACCACTCCAGTAATGGTGCAAACAGCATAAGCTGCTCTCAACCGACCAGTATCGTCTCTTAAACATGAGCCATCAACAAAGTAAATTTCATCAGGGTCAGACAACGGCTCATCCACAATATCTGGTCTGGGTTTCGTGCATAGTTCAGTCACATCAAGGCAATCGTGGTCTTCACATCCTTCGCCTTCTATTACAGTGGGTAATGGCATCAAAGTAGCAGGATTCAAGACAGAGCATCTCCTGAGGGTCACGTTCTCTGCGGCAAGTATAACTTGCTCGTAGCGCGTGAGCCTACTATTGGTCAGATGCTGCGTCTTCGTCCTGGTCATTAACAATTCAACTGAATGTGGTACATACACCACTACTGGATGTCCCATCACAATACTCTCGCTCCTTTCAATGCTGACACCCGTTGCAGCAACGGATTTGAGACATCCGGGCAACGCTGCGGCTACTGGATCTAATGTAGCCGAAAAATATGCAACTGGTCTACGGGCATTTCCGTGGGTCTGTGCCAAGACTGACAAAGCACATCCCTCTCTCTCACAGCAATAGAGTGAAAATGACTTTTCGTAATCTGGCATTCCCAGAGCCGGAGCACGACATAAATCGTCTCTCAGCTGTAAAAACGCCACCAGACATTCTTCATCCCATGGTACCGGATCACTCACCTCCTTGTGCGTCAGTTTCTGTAAGGGCTTTGCTTTCAGTGAAAAGTTAACTATCCACTGTCGGCAGTAACCCACCATTCCTAGGAACATTCTAACTTCTCTCTGTGTTGTAGGCGCATTCATCTTCATTATCGCCTCAATCCTCTCCGGGGACACCTTACGTTTCCCTTTTTCTAACCTGTGCCCTAGATACTGTACTTCTGTCAAACAATACTGCAACTTGCTCGGAGATACCTTATGTCCATTTTCAGCTAAATGGTTCAGTAAGGCAATTGAGTCTGCTTTACAAGCTTCCTCTGTCTCTGACGCAACAAGTAGGTCATCTATGTACTGTACCAGAACCGAGTTCTGTGGCAGTACTAGATTCTCAAGATTCTTCTTCAACAACTGATTAAAGATGGATGGGCTGTCTGTGAATCCTTGGGGGATTCGACACCATGTTAAAACGCGATCTTCCATTTTAAAAGCAAAAAGATACCTGCTCTCTTCATCCAATGGGATTGAAAAGAAAGCCTGACAAAGATCTATCACTGTAAACCATTCTGCTTGACATGGTATTTGAAACAGTATCACTGATGGATTCGGTACCACGGGACAACATGAAACAACTATGTTGTTAATCTTTCGTAAATCCTGAACTATCCTAAACTTCCCGCTAGGTTTCTGCAAACCCATAATCGGGGAGTTACAAGGACTACCCACGATTTCTTTCAGTATTCCCTGTTGTATCATTGACTCGATCACAGGTTTTATTCCCGCAATCGTTTCCTGGGACAATTTGTATTGAGGCGTTCTTGGAAACTCAACATTTGGTTTTACCAAAATTTTTACCGGCTCTACCCCCTTAATCAATCCTATTTCTTCTCCTGTGAAATCCCATACCTCCGACGCCACTGCATCTCGTAGATCTTGGGGAAGATCTTCTATTGTCAGAGTAGGATATAGTTCTACACAAGATTTTGAATTGGCCACCTTAAAAGTAGCATCCTCGTCGGTAGTCTGTACCTCCACTCCTTGCGGGGTGCAGTATATGGTGCAGTTCAATTTGCACAACAAATCCCTTCCTAACAGACATACCGGACTCGAGTCACAAACCACAAACTGATGTTCGTTCATATGGTTTCCAATTTTCACAGACACTGGTTCTGTCAAGGGACTGGTCATTCTTTTATTTGCGACTCCTACCACCTGAATTGTTTCCCCTGACATTGGCAAGTCTGGAACCACCGCTGATCTCAGAGTCGAACGAGTAGCCCCAGTATCCACTAAGAACGTAGTGGGACACCCTGCCACTTCTGCCTCAACAAATGGCCCCCTCTGATCCACTTCTAGAACTGCCCCGAGGGTACAATCCTCTTCACTGCTCACCCGTTGTCCTGTCAATGGATCAATGTAATAACACTTTTCTTCCTCGACAAACAGAGGCATTTGTTTAAAGACCTTTCCCCCAGCTGCTATCTTCGGTGGCTGTGGGAATTGGGCCCGTGGAGCCGAAGTCCCCCCTTTGGCCACCTTACTACTTGGGACTGTCACCTTTTGCACTGGGACTTCTTGGACCTGCTCTTCTACTTCTAGCTCTCCATTTTCAGGGTTAAAGGGACACTTGCGTCGCCAATGCCCCACCTGGTGACACTGATGGCACTTTGTCGTTTTCTTTAAAGTGGCAAAGTCTATCCTAGGTCTCTGCCCTTCTTCATTGTCTTTATTCTGACCGTTTGGTTTTCGTCCCATCCCCTGCTTCTGCTGGCCACCCTTCCCAGCGGACTGCATTTGCACCACCATCAATTTCTCCTTTAGATTCTTGGCTTTAGAATCTATCTCGTCACTGCAGTACCTCGCATAACGTAAAATCTCATCTAGTGGTTTGTTCTGCCAACAGATTAAATGTTGCTGTATCATCAAACAAATATCAGGTCTCAACCCCAAGACAAACTTTGACACAAACTGTCCTATATCTTTGGGATCCATTACATCAAGTCCACTGTATTGCTTGAATGTTTTCAGCAATCTCTCATAAAACTCATGAACTGTCTCCTTGGGTTCCTGCCTTGTTCGGTCTATTTTTACCCAATCTATATCCTGAGGTGGTACCTTATCTTTCAGCCAAGCTATTACCCTTTCATACTTTCGCATGACAATCTCAGATGGTCCATTTGTTCGAGCATCCCTCAATGGTTCAGCATTTGGCCATTCGACACTAGTCTTACAAGGGGTCCACAGATCCGATGGGACCACGATGTCAAACAACGTGTTCAAATCAATCCACAATACCTTCGAAATTTTAACCAACGTCTCTACCTGCTTATACCATTCTACTGGATTGTCCCGCAACTTCGGAAATGAGTTGGTAAATGCAGCTAAATCTCCTCTACTCCAGGGTACATGTACATAATTTCCGTTTGATATTTCTCGCAAAGGGAATGCCTCCATATGCATTACCCTTCCCTCGGGGGTCATCACATTTGCACTTCGTCTAACCGTGCCCTTTTTCGACCACCTTTCTTCCCATTTATCCAGTTCCCTCCACACTCTTATCCCTGATACCAGCTCTCTTATGTGTGTTTTTAATCCAGTAGTTCTCTTCTCATCTAGATCCTGGTCTGCGTACTGTAATCTGTGGTTACTCTGTAATGCCCTTGTCCTAGATAAATCCACAGCATACCTGTCTGCCAAATCAGTCAGTTTCTCATGAAACGCTCTAGCTTTCCTAGTAATATCCTTTGCCATGAACAATAACTCATCCTGTTCATACAATTCTATCCTTTCCAAAGGCAATGTTCCATCTATTATCTCATCAACATCTGATTTTAAACTAGTAACATCAAGCCTTTTTGCCTTAATTTCAGCTTTCAAGACACTCAATTTAGCTCCTCCATCCGCATCTCTCCCATCCCAGCTCCGAGATCTACGTTTAGGTATTGGTGAGTTATAGGGAGTCCTCCCCTGTTCCCATCTCTCTAGGTCCCATGCCTTTCCATCTTCTCGGGGTGGGTGGTGAAACACTCCTTCATGCCTCATAGCCCCTCTCTCCCCATCCTGGCTAGTTTCACGGGATGCAGGGTAAGATGTTCCATTACTCCCTCTTTCCTCCCTACTTCCCTGTGATTCCTGATTATTCGAGGCGTGGCGGGACCTATCGCTGTTCTCCTTTCTCCAATGTTGAACGTCTTCCCCGAGTGTATGATGAAGGCACCTAAACCTATTCTGAAAAGCCCGTACCGCCTCATCTCCTCCTTTCCCCCAGAGACGGGACATTTCCTCACATTCTACATTCCTAGTATTTTGTTCCGGCTGTTCTCTCTGATTTGTAGGACATGCATCCCCTCTATTCTCTTGACTTTGGCCTTCCCGTCCCTGACTGCTTTCGCTGGCCCCACAATGAGATACAGTCCCGTTACCCCTGCTTTCCCACTCTGGTTCCGTTCTTGTCCTGTTACTCGGAGATACTATGGACCCGTCCCATTCCCTCAAATCAGCTCTTAACTCTGAAAAGGATCTTGGCCGTGGTCCCCTTAGATCCATTGGTCCTCTCGGACCTCCCTGTTCTGTATTGGGACCGACAGTTGTGTCTTATGGGGTATTCCATGTTACCGATCCTGGCAATTGCTTCCATGCATTTGTCACGTTATTCCTCCTTTCCATCTCGATCCTTTCTCTATCCAATTTCCTTTGTTGTTCCCCTCTATCTCTCTCCGAGTTATAGATCGAAACTATGGGTCCTATGGTAACAGGCACCTGAAGAGCGTCTGGCAATCCCACAGACTCAGCCCTTTCGGTGGTTGGCGTTTTCTGCACTACAAACCTTCCCACTACACTCTGTACAGTGTTGTTTGGAGGTGTTTCTCCGCCTTTGATAGGTGTCCATTCCGATATAGGGAGTGGTGTAAACCCCTCTATGGCATTCCCATCTTCCCTTGCGAGCCCTCTATCTTCTATCTCCTTAACTCTCGGAGGTGGTCTATCCATTAGCAATCTGTTTATCAGATTGTCCTCCGACTCGCTTTCTTCGTCTTCTTCCATGAGGTTTCCTCCTCCTGCCACCTCCCTCATCGGATACATTTTTTCCACCTCAATAACCTGTACCCTCCATCGCTTTGCTTCCTCATCCCATTTGGAATCTCGCACTGCCCTTACCGATCGCGTCAGCCTTTGTTGACGCCTGTTCAAATTTCGGTCGTGTGCAGCCTTAATCCATGCATTAAGGGCCTCAAACTGTGTTGGTCTGGGTGAGGGTTTCAATGAGGACATGGTTGCTTTTAGCCGATGTAACACCTCTAACTTAAACGTCCCGTACCTCGGGAACTGCATTTCCTCATTCCCTTCCGTAAGCTTATTCCAAGCCCCAATCCATAATATCGTATGCAGCCCCACATTCGTTGCCATATAATGAGCTGGTGTACCCTCTGGCGGAGCCTCTTCCCCATAATAATGTTCACTTCGTTTACGTTTAAAAATCCCTTTCAAACACTTAAAACACTTCATGATTTCTCTTTTCTCCGCGTTTGTTTACTTCCTGATGACACTCCACCAATCTCAGCGCCGTTCTCACTAACTGGCCTATCCGTACGCGACTTTCCTCCGACGTCACTCTAGCCGCCCAACCAGAGCGCGGCTTTAGTTAACGTCACACCAACCGCTCAATCACAGCGCGGCTCTAGCCGACGTCACCCGTCCCCCTTTGCAGCAGTTCCCCTCCTTTCTCAGCTCGTCTCCTCGGTCATGCACGCGTCCCATTCATACTCCGAAAAATGATTACTTCCGTCCAAGCGATCACCTTTCTTTGACTGTACGCCCACAGTCTTTCTGTAGTTGTCACCTTAACTTGGCGAAATGTCTTTCCGTTTACTTCCAGACAATCGCCTTCTCCGATAGGTTACTCACACACAGTAACTTTCGACCAGCGTCCGTTACTCATACACCCACTCTTACACTCCCCCTATCTTGGATCCACGGCGGTCAATGGTACCTCGTGACCTCCGTACTATGGTCGACAACTACTCTGGATGTTCGATACACCCAAAACCACTTAAGCTCTGGCCTGAACTTAAGATTTCACCAGTTCACCCGTTTACCAGGTTACCAGTTTACCAGGTTGCGCGCGCTCACAACCTTCTCTCATTCACACTACAGGCATTCAACTCCGCAAGACATTACAATACAAATACAACACAAAACACCGCAATCTGTTCACGCATGACCCTTTTTATACTCACTCTCCGATACTGCTGCTTTTCTCGCACCGTCTGCACCTTTCGGCACACGATTCTTCCGCTGCTCGTCTCTCGATGTCTAGGGGCTTTGGGGTAAACTAACCTCTCTAGATTACCTTCCTCAAGAAGATAACCATCCTCACTCTGCTACCAACTGCTAACGCGGGATTACTGGTTACTAATTATCTTACCAAATCCCAAACTATGTCGACTGAATCGTTGGTACCTGTCGTTGAGTAAAAGGTAATCTCTCAATAAGTCAATCAATTTAAGAACTTACACCACGCTAAATGACCACCGACCAAATTTAAGTTTTAAAGATTTAATATAAAGTCAAAGATAACTGAAGATACAAACTTCTCAAAATGAGATTAAGAAGGTAAATCGGTATCACTATGAACATGAACTTTTTGAATAGTCTGAGTCTGAAAAACAAAATAATAAGTACAAGCTCAAAAACCATTAGGGTTGTCAAAATAGATATAAGTTGCAATCTCAAAGTCATTACAGAAAAGAAAATTAAGGTTAGTCTGTCCCTACACTATCCTAAGTGACATCCCTACTTAGCAAGATCTTAACCCTCTAGGTGTCAGCCGTGGTGACTTCCTAAGAAGATCACGCACTTCTCTTTGTCTCTTCTCTGATAATGGGTCTCTCCTGATCAGCCTATCTGCCTACCCATCCGCTTCCTTAGGCTCCCAAAATCATCTGCTCTGCTCTCCTCCCGGGTCTCTTTCCCTAATACCAAATCACATTTCCAAAAGAAACGCCCCTTGGGACGCCCCTCACGTGGTACATCTTTGCGCGGTAAACTCCATGATGGTACTCTTGAAGACCCTCGTTAAAGTTGACCTTGGTTCCCAGGCTTCTTCTCCAGTGCGCCGATACCCCCTAAATTCCTGGAAACTCCTACAGGCCTGCGCAAGGCGCCACTGAACAAAGTCCCTTTCATTCGAGCTGATTAGGACCCTCGCACCTGCATACAGCTCGTCCTGCAGTGGGCCTCAAATTCCAGACTCCACCATATCTTTAGTCGTAAAACACTCTCAAAGCTCTGTGCTGGACACCTCACGACCTCTTCTCTAACGAGCACATGGCAATTTAAACGACATGACATTATCTGCTCTGGCCTACTTGATTTACATTTAGCAGGTTCCTGCACTCTTAAAATGTTAACTTGATTTAAACAGCAAACATTCTTAACTAGCATACGTTTCTAAAATAACACATCTATAAAGCATATACTTTTAACCCTAAGTTCAATAGTACATTTGGAAGAACCATGTCAACCTTATCTCACATTATTTTAGCAGCACGTTCAGGTTTGCTGTGAATTGCCCTAAGGCCTACACATTATACTGGATTTCAAAGTTACATTTAATTCGGACATGATTCTTTTAACATGAGAACATGAGGTTTTCACATATATTCCAACATTTCTACATTAAGCTCACACCGTTATAATTATCGTTACTCCACTTAACATTCTATACATTTCACTACTGAATATAAAACACTCTGTATATTTCACTCCTGGATATAAAACACTCGTGTGCAAAACATGATTAAACTAACTACGTGCTTGTAAATATGGCGTACTTATACATTTTTTTCAAACTTGTGCTCTCTCAGTTTCATTATTAGAATGTCAAGTGAGATAAATCCGGGCTAGCAAGGCTCCTGTCTTGATGTCCCGCTTCAGAGCTCTGGTGTCGCTCTATTCCTTGAGGTCTCTTGCAGCTGTTGAAGATGAGTGAGTGGCCGGACAGAACTGCGGGAGTGGTGAGGAAACACTTGTCACTTACCAGTTTTCCTGGGGTAGACTAAAATGCTATCACTGGTTCTGGAAAATGAGTGAAGCATGGCTCCACTGACTCCGACAGCTTAGGGCACAGGGATCAAGCTGGAGGAGGAGAAGGCACTAGTCATGGGCCATACTATCCTAAGAGGGGGCAGAGCTTGTTCTCCTGAGGGATCAGTAGTATGATTGTGTGAGAAAGTGGGTTGTTGGTTGATGGGGTGTGAGTCCTTCTCAAGCAAGAGCCTCAATCTTTATCAGGGTGAACCCCAAAAGTCACTAAATTAACCTATGCTTAGCCCTCTGGTTTCGTGGCACAAAAGGGTCCACGACAGACCTAGTATGAATATCTTTGTGAGTGTTCAGAGGCAGCCCTTTTGAAGTGCAAGTGTGGACGATGACAGCTCTGCACCCCACATCCTGCCACCACCCAGCCTCTCTATTGTGTGGCTATCTGAGAGGAATACGCAAAGGCCAACTGCCACTCATACTTAGTCTTATAACCCTGAGCAGGCTGCAGGTACAACATGGTTAGAACAAGAAAATGCCAACTTTCAAAGAGTGGATTTTTCAGAATTGTGACTTAAAATCCGACTTTACCATTAAACATGGTTTTAAATTACAATTCCTTAGAGACCAAACTCAACATTCCTCCCTACTCCTAAATAAAAGTTAGAACTTATTAAATGTAATAAGGTAACCTAATGTTATCCTACGGGAGAGGTAGGCCTTACAGTAGTGAAAAACTAATTTAAAAGTTTTTCACTCCTGGGTAAAGTAAAACTTAAAAGTACATGTCCCCCTTATTAAATACACTGCACTCTGCCCAATGTGCTGTTTTGGGCCTACCCTGGGAGTGACTTAAAAGGAGGGATTAGGCCTGGCAAAATGTTTAATTTGGAAGGTCGAAATGGCACTTTAAAACTGCACCCAAAGGCTGCAATGGTAGGCCTGAGATATGTTTTAAAAGTCTACTTAAGGGGATGGCACAATCAGTGCTACAGTCCCACTAATTGGAAACTACGTTACAGGCTCGGGTTATCTGTAGTACCACTTTAATTGGGACTAACAAGTAAATTAAGTGAGCCAATTGGGTGCAAGCCAATGTCACCATGTTTAAAGGAGAGGGCCCCAAAAACCAACAAAAAGGAGTTCAGAAAGCAGGAAGGGTGAAGGCAAAACTTTTGGGATTAACCATGCATAGAGGGCCAAGTTCAACAGAAGTGAGTCACTGCCTGCATGCCCAATGCAGCCAGGAGGCTGTGGCATAAAGATTTCAGTTGAAGAGGTTGTGACCCATCTGTATTCTCAGTTGGATGACCTCTGCCTGTCGGAGAGCCATATTTGACAATTAGATGACTCCGCGAGTTGGCCCCTCATTCCATGGTGCTTTGTGCCCCAACCCCCATTTGACAGGAATTCAGGGTCATTATGCTTCCTAAAGAAGACTAAAAAAAATCATTAGGGAGAAGAGATTTTTCTTTTTACAGAGGGCCTTCCCTAAGTTCCCAGGACAGTGATTTTCTCACTAAAGTCACTGAGAGAATGGTTGGGGATGGGCCTTTTCAGTTAAAATCAAACATTTCCGCAGACCTTCAGGATCTACGGTGTACCGGCTTGAACATGGAGATGAAGGGTACTTCCACCAAAAACACTCTGACCTCGCCTTTTAGATGAGTGACTGAAACTGAGGAAGTGCGGTCCTTGATCCATCGATTGACAAACACCCGCACAGACCGAGTCAATCAACAAACAACCCCAACATCCTAAAGAATTTATGCTCCAAATTAAGACTGAAAGACCCATGGCGCCTAAGCAACCCGGATGCCAGAGAATACACATTCTACTCCAACCCACACAACTCATACAGCCGAATAGACTACATCCTAATGTCAGAAACACACACCCACCTCATAGACCACACGGAGATAGGCCCCAGATCAGTATCAGATCACTCGCACATAAGCCTAACCCTATCAGGCAAGCACAACGAAAAGCCAACCTGCAGATGGTGATTCTATGACAGTCTACTCCAACACACCTCGGCGAAGGCTGAGATAGAGGAGGCAATAAAGGAATACCTGCTAATAAATGACACATCAGAGACAAACAGGGAAGTGCTATGGGACGCCCTAAAAGCCACCATCAGGGGTACTGTAATGACCATTAAGGGCAGGATGAACAGAGGAAGGAACAAAAGAATTGAAGACCTAGAGAAAGAGATTAAAGAGCTGGAGAACAGCCACATAGCCAGAATGGAAGATAGTAATACACTCACGAACCTTACCAGACGGAAGTACGAACTTAACAGAATACTGAGTGAGAGAGCAGGGACCTGGATTAATAAATACAAGTCTATCAACCTCTGCACTGCAAACAAAGCGGGCAAAAACCTAGCATCCTACCTAAAGGGGAAACAGAAACAGCACACGATAGAAGCAATCAAAGACAGACACAGCAAGTCCCAGACTGCAAACAAGGACATCCTGGAGGTCTTCAGAGACTTCTATGAGGGACTGTACACCAAAGATGACACGCTTAAGGAGGACGGGGGCAAGGAGCTGCTAGGAAGCATAACCACACCCACACTATCAGACCGAGAACGCGACATCTTAGAGCTGCCCATAACAGAGGATGAGATAGAGAAAGCCACGGCAAGCCTCAAGGACAATAAGGCACCGGGTCCTGATGGCTTCACAGCTGCCTTTTACAAGCAGTACATGCACACTCTCAAACAGACACTGAAACAAGTATTCACGGAATGTGTCCAGACTGGACGCATGACACCCTCAATGGCTGAAGCAAACATAATTGTTATACCTAAAGAAGGGAAAGACACAAATGAGGCGAAGAATTTTAGACCGATCTCCCTAATAAATGTAGACGGCAAGATCTACGCAAAAATACTAGCCAATAGACTCAATGCGTACCTACCTAAACTGATACACAACTCTCAAGTGGGCTACATCAAAAACCGTATGTCCCATGACAACACGAGACTACTATGCCACATAATCAGCCACTCCTCCCGAAGCAGCAATGCAGCCGTTATGATAGCCCTGGACGCGGAGAAAGCGTTCGACAGGGTTTCATGGCCCTTTTTAGACCAATGCATGGGGAAATTCGGGTTAGGGCCAAACTATAGAAGGATGGTGATGGCTCTATACAACAACCCCAAAGCGCGGGTGGTGGTCAACGGAGGCACATCAGACATACTACACCTTGGCAGGGGAACAAGACAAGGCTGCCCACTCTCACCAGCCCTCTTTCTATTAGCCATAGAACCGCTCCTCACAATGATCAGAACGAACGAAAACATAGCGGGGATACCAATATTCAAGTTAGCGGCATACGCTGATGACGTATTAATAGTCACAGAAGATCCAGAAAGATCCATCAAAGCACTGACTGACACTATCGGGAAATACGCGCAGGTATCAGGGTACAAACTCAATACAGACAAATCAGAGTGCAAACCGTTAAACATCCACACGACAAGAACAGTACTAGGAACGTCTGGACTAGCCTGGCAACAGAAGCCCATAAAATACTTAGGCATCCTCTTTGAGAGAGACCTAAGAACGACACTGGAACATAATGAACAAGCAACAATCCAGAAAATTAAGGATAAAGTAGAAGGGTGGTCCCCCAGATTCACAACATGGTGGGGAAGGGTAGAAGCGATAAAAATGATGATCATACCAATGGTCAACTACATGCTAAACATGCTCCCACTTACCAACACAGAAGACTTCCACAAGAGACTAGACAAAATACTGAACAACTTTTTGTGGAGAGGGAAAAAACCTAGAATAAGCCTACAAAAGCTTAGACTCTCAAAAGATCAGGGTGGGCTAAACATAACTAACTTCAAACGATTCCAGGTAGCCTGCATAGCCAGACAGGGGCTACATTGGCTAGACCCAAGACAGGAATACACCCCAGCATGGCTCACACTCGAGCGAGGACTACTAAAAGGCATGAACCCCATCGCTCTCCTCACTGCCACTCGACACCCAGCAGCCAAAGACAACCCAGTCCTAAAGAACTCAAAAATAGCTCTCCAAAGTGTTGACAAACTCCTGACAACAAGCATCAAGGGAGGCCAATTAGAATCCATCTGGTTTAACCCTAAGTTAAGATACAGGGAGAGGGTTCTAGACATGCACGAATGGTACAAACATGGTATCTCCACTGCCCAGGACCTTCAAAAGCAGGGCAAGTACACAACATTTGACACCCTCAAGGAAGCTCACAATCTACAAAGCATAGAGTTCTACAACTTCCTGAAAATCAAAGTGGCAATCAGGAAAGCGAACCTTAACAACCGAACACCATCACTCATACAACTTGCAGCCAGTCTCAACACACTAGGACACCAAGTAGCACACCTATACAAAACACTTCGCCCCAAAAAGACCAAACTCAATGATAAGGTTACAAATTTCTGGGGAGGTGCAGCAGGAAAGGAACTAAGTGAGACAGAGAAAGCGGAACTATGGAGATCAACTTCTAGGAAAAAAATAACTGCAACGCTAAACCAGACCAAATACTGGCTAGTACACAAGGCGTACTGGACACCAGCCTGCCTGGCCTCCTTGGGGATCCGAGAGAGTGATGCATGCTGGAACTGTGACAGAGAGAAGGGAGACTTAGAACACCTGCTTCTCAGCTGCCCTAAGATCAGGGAATTCTGGGACAGAATTGGGACACTTATCAATGAGATCACAGGAGTAGCCATACACATAGATTTCCCAAGTCTAGTCCTAGGTTTTGCATCCCCGGCCATCACAACGAAAGAGGAGCGTGACCTCATTGACCTACTGCTGACGGCTGCAGTCAAAATAGTCCTAAGTAACTGGAAGAACACCTCAAAGGCTGCGCCCCAGGCATGGCTAAACTGGGTCACGTTCCTAAGGGGGGCAGATAACATCACAGCGAAATACACGCCGAAAACTCATAGGCAGTCGAACATGTGGGAACCACTGGACCTCTACCTATCATCGCAGAAACCCCCATAGGCGCAAACTCTAAACCACCGCAGAGGGTCGCAACCTGAGGATCCACGCTCCAACAGAAGGAAATTAATACGCAAGGCTCCTCCACTCTTTCTTTCTCGACTTCTATCCTCCGCAACCCTCTCTTTCGTCCGGGGCGCGGGTCAAAGACACCAACCGAGCCAGGCGGAGGGGGCGGCAGAAGATGATGACAAGCTGGACTTTGAAACTGACACTCGAACAAAGCCATGGAACGACGGTGGCCAACACCCCCTCCTACCTTCCCCCCCCGGCGCCTTTCTCTTCCTCTTTCCTTTGCCTTTCTTTCCTCCCCTCATGTATATTCCGTGCTCCATGTAAATATATATTTTTTTACACAATAAAAAATTACAGAAATAAAAGCTTTTTAATTATGGTACATTCCTCTGTAAAACAACATTTTAGACAAAAAGGATGCCATCTCTGTCACTTACTCCTGCTCTTCTGCTCTCATCCTCCTGTGCGCATCCTCTCCCCACAGGCTCCACAGCACGCAGTAAAACTCGGGTCATATTAGTTTATTTCCATTGCTGATAGTTTAGCTTACAATGGACTTTCGATTGTGGGATCTGAGAAGCTAATTAAAGAAACCAGACAAAGTCTGATGTCATAGGCAGTTTTATACATTCATTCATGGGGCCATAATAGCAGCATAGCCAAGTGCAGAGTCTTTACAAGAACTTTTATAATCAGAAACCGCAAGTGTCACAATTCTGGTCTGTCCGAGGTAAGGGCGACATTTTCTGGTAGCCACGGTGCTGTCGACATTGAAAAGCCAGAGCAGACTGTGCCTTCCAAAAGGAGTCCCAAGAGAAAAAACCTTGTAGGGAAAAACCTCTGTTGAAGGCAGAGACTCCATGAATGTAAAGGAAGGAAAGAACCCACAAATAAGAGCAAACACCAGCAAGGAGTGGAGAATAGAAGGCAAGAATTCCAAATAGGAGTGGAAGGTTTAAAGGAATCCAAGCTGGAACAGGAAGCGCCTGTTGGTAGAGATAGAGCTGTATAAAGCTATGCATAGGTATGATTTGGGCAGATTATATTTTGGTGTCTATGTTTTTGCTGTCTGTCCCTTCACACGTGTAACAATCACCAAGCCAGTGCTTGCTGATTGTTACACGTGTAACAGGGGCAGTCTGCGGTGCTGATATAACCCGGAACAGCACCCTCTAGATCTTCAGGCCAGCTGTGGCCAGAGGCTATAAAATAAAAGAGCGAAGACAGCACGTGGTCATTAGCTCACACAATGATACTGTGTGTGTGTTTGTGTGTGTGTGTCTCATTGCTGCTGCAGCTCGACGAGACCAGGCTTAGGATCTAGGATGAGGCCCTAGTACATTGACAACGAGGGTGAGCCCCAGATCCCACCTACAATAGAGGGCCACACTGCCTTTACAACAGTGGATCCTCTGGCACAGCGACTCCAGCTCCCGCCAGCCGATGTCCGCTGACTCGGCGGTGTAGCTACCTCGACCCTGTTAAGATCCACCGGTTTCCAGTTGTGAGCTGCACTGGCCTTGTGGAGGTGACATTGCCCAGCACAGGCTGAAGCGAACCGCCGATTGCCCACTTCAATGGCTGCAGGAGGTGATATCACTGCGCGGACTGTGTAGACTGCCTTCTCATTGCTCCACCCACATCACAAGGTGCACATTGGAGCTGCATTCTCCTGCCTATTGCATTATCAGTCCGGCCCAATGCACATACTAAGGAGTTGCTCCACGCACCGGGGAAGATCTGACCAGAGGGCCTGCTGTCTCTGCACACGGCCACCATTGCCACACAACTGCAAACCAACACCTTTCACTATATTGTATTTGTGTTGGTTTGCAGTTGTGTGACAATGGTGGCCGTGTGCAGAGACAGCAGGCCCTCTGGTCAGCTCTCCCCGGGGCTTGCACTTACATAAACAAACTATAAAAGAACATTAACAGACAGCAACAACAACAAAATAAAGAGAACAGAAACAAAAGAGAACAAAAGACGAGTGGGAGTGAAATTGAGGCAGAAAGCAGTAAAAATAAAACAGAGAAATACTGCACCGGTGCCACTCACCAGCTTACCACCACCGGTAGCACATGCCAGATGACGCGATGGCAGATGAAAATGTCACTAATGCAGCACCCCATCATGGGGGTATCAAGACCAGCGTGCCCACAACAGGCCGTAGTGGGAACACTGCATCCCTTCATCGAGCTTGTTGATCCAGCCACGGCATCCCCACGCTGGAGAATGTGGATAGGAGACTAGAGAACTACTTCCTAGCGGCCCGTGAGTCTGAAGAGCCATAAACGACCCCTCCTACTCCATTATGCTGGCGAAGAGAAATATAGACTGTTTGGGACCGACTATGACACTGCAGTCAAGACACTCAATGCTCATTTGGACCCGCAACTGAACCCTGAATTTGAACGCTTTAAGCTCCACCAGGCCCGTCAAAGATATGGAGAGTAAATAGACACTTTCTATTCACGACTGTGTGAACTAGCCAGTACATGGACAGCTGACAAACAGCCCAATAAAGTAAGGGCTCAGCTCATCTGGGGCTGTAGGAACAAGACATTAAGGGACTTATCCTAAGGCAACCCTATATCAGCCTAGACGACATTCTGATCCTGACTAGGTCTCACAATCTCTCCGCAGTGATAGCTGCTGGAATGGACATTGCAATCACACAATAACCAGAGTGCACCATCAATATAAGGGTAGAATGAGCCAACACCGTCTACACTAATGGCAAGACAAGGAAGCCCAAGATGTCTATGCCCCCTCTATTAGGGCCAAAATGTGGATACTGTGGATGTGGTGCACACCCCCACGATGAATGCCTGGCACAAGGTCACGTATGTTCCAAATTCTGCAAATGTACCCAGTTTGCCACCATCTGCAGAGGGAGCTCTAAAGCAAGAGGTACACAGGGAAGAAAAACTCAAACCAGGTCTATCAGTCAACTATCCGTGGATGACCATGAATGCCTGAGTACCGCTAAGCTGCCACCTTGGGATCGACACCAGCTGGAGGACTCCTCGTTGGATGATGAAGAGGATGTATTCCTCGTCTCATTCACGAATGATCTTAAACGATACAGATGGCCTCAACCCACCTGCATTGTTGACATTGCAGGATTTAGGATCAAGGCCCTCATCGACACTGATACATCAGTGAATGTAATGGCATCCAGCAGTATAAGCGCCTTCGACCAAGAACACCACTGGCATCAACAAATACCAGAATATTCAAGTACGGAAGGCAATCCCCGCTCCTGTTAAAAGGGAAGATGATGGTACAGATAAAATCTGAGGGTTGCAAGGTCACGGCAACTGTGCACTTCATAGACAAAGAAGCTGATACCCTCATTGGCAGCCACACAGCAGAAGACCTAGGTCTAGTGTCTGCAAGAAATGTGAAAGCATTCTAGATGGATGAACTTATAAAACAATTTCTGAACTTGCTCCAAGGGCTTGGTTGGCTGAAGGCCCCACCGATAAAGCTACAGATTGACAGATCTGTGAAGCCAGCAGCCCCCGCCCCACAGGCCTTTCCAAATGAGGTCGCAGGTAGAACAGGAATTGAACTCAAAAGCCTTGGGGTGATGAAAAAAGTATCAGGCTCGGCACAATGAGTGTCTCTGATGGTTATCTCTGACAAGCCAAAAGCAACCGGGCAAGATACGACTCTGCATTGATATGCGACTTCCCAACCAAGCCATCAAACGGGAATGGCACATACGCTGATGATGGACGACATCACTGCTGACTTGAACAGGTCGAGGTGGTTTTCTATGCTGGACCTTAACACAGATACCACCAGCTACTTCTTGCAGAAGGTCGCTATGTCACCACATTCTCAACACATCTAGGATTGCACAGTTATAAGTGATTGAATGCAGGGATATCCTTGGCGACTTAAGTTTTCAAAAAGGCCATCAGGGAGACGGTGTCGGGCCTTCAAGGAGTCATGAATGTGAGTGATGATATCCTAATCTACACAGACACCTATGAGCAGTGCTAAAGAGAACACATCATCACCCTCCATAGAAAAAAGTGTTCTTTCTTTCAGAACTCTATCAAGTTTTTCGGATATGTCTTCAACCGAAAAGGCGGTCAGATTGACCCTCGCAGGTCACATGCCATCACACAAGACTCAGCACCGACGACAATCTCAAAGGTATGAAGCTTCACGGGCATGGCCACCTACAGTGGCTGGTACATACCGAACCTGGCGACCATCAATGAGCCCCTATGTGCCCTGACGAAAGCAAACTCCCCCTGGCAGTGGGGCTGAAGGAAAGGCATTCCAAAAAGTAAAATAAGCCTTACTCAGCAACCCAACAATGGACTACTTCAAGAGACAGACTAAACTACCGGTTGATGCCCAGAAGTCCTGGGAGCCGTGCTCACCCAAGAGGTGGAACCTGGTAAGTGGGCACAGCTAGCTTTTCAAGCAAAGCTTTCATGCCAATGGAGACCCGATATTCCCAGAGTGAGAGAGAAGCATTAGCTATCAAGTGGGCGCGGGACCATTTTCGCCTATATCTCCCGGCAGGCTGTTCCGTGTAGTCACGTATCATCAGCCACTTGTCTCCCTATTGCATGGCACAGCACCACATCCCCCACCAGGAAACACTAACACAGGGAAGTAATCTACCGACCTGGGGCTAAGAGCCAGGTTGATTTTCTCTCTCATCATCCACCCTCACCTACTGTTGAACAACCACACAACTCAGATGCCACTGAAAAATACATCAGCATGGTGACGCAAGCTGCCTGGAGGCATCTAGACTCCAGGAAATCAGTGAAGCCACCAAGTCCAACTCAGTGCCAGTAAATGTTATGGACGCTCTCCAACGAGGCTCATGGCAGAACTTCCTGAGAGATGCCAATGGCTGTCATGGCCCTGAGAAGAAGCATCTGATAAAACTGTGGAGAGTGTGTGATGAACTAAGTGCCACACCTAAAAGTCTTGTGCTACGAGGGGCATGAATCTTCATCCCTTAGAGTCTGAAAGAAAAGGTAACGACACTGGCTCACGGAGGGCACCAAGAAACTGTTCGAATGAAGTCCTGGATGTGGGAAAAGGTGTGGTTCCCTGGGCTTGAAGCTGCCGGAGATGAAGCCGTAAGACACCATCACTCACGTCAAATCATAAACCTCCAAGAACTGATGGCGCCCTTCATCACAGAGGATCTGAGTCTTACCCTGTTGTCTCAAGCAAGCCAAGACTTTGGAAGCTTCCCAGACTGACGTATTACAGCAGTAATGTTCAACAACTAATTTAAGTCCCACAGTCGAAGTGATTGACTCAATGGCTTTTTCCAACATAGCCCCCATGCTGGAAGGGGTTTTTGCGCTGTTTGGCTTACCACAAGGAATAAAGACAGACAGCAGCCCACCGTTCTAGGGGCAAAAGTTCAAAGAGCAAGTCTACAACTAGGGGATCAGACACCGCCGGACTACCACTCAATGGCCACAAGCCAATGGCGAAGTCGAGCGTTTCATACACACCCTGAATAAATATTGAGAATCGCCGTTACAAAGGGTGCCAATCCAGAACTGACCATGCACAAGTTCCTAAAGGAATACTGAGGAACACCCCACTGTACCACACAACTGTCACTGTAGTCCGTGATGCTCAATGGACATAGGTGTGACACCATTCCAGTCTCCCTTGGATGGACATCACCTCCATTCGACCCAACTGAAGCCTAAGCCAGGCACACTCAAACCAATGTATGTACAAGCAAGAGGCGTCGTGCAAGAGTTTGAATGCTGTCACTCTGGGACCAGGTCCTGATAAAGTCCAAGAGACCCAGATGAAAGTCTTGAACACCATTTGAACAAGGCGCATAGACAGTTATCCACTCATGTGGTACCATGGTCACCACCCAAAAGGGCCAAGAGACAGTCACCAGAAATGTGTTATGGTTCCGAAGAGTGGATTTTCCAGCCCAGCCAACTCCAGAAATTAAAGAGCAAGAGAATGAGTGGGATGTTTCGTACCAGCAGGCAGGCCCCGAAGAACTACTTGCCAGTAGCCCCACTAGCCCTACTTCTGATCCAAGCATCCCTAGAAACATTGTCGTCAACTCCCACCAGGGCAGCTAGAGCCTTAAAACTGCTGCAACCGCTCCCATCATCAACGGTACAACCTCAGGCCCAATCCACCCGAGTGAAAGACTCCAAGACTTTCCATGGCAAGTACGACAGCAAAGTTGGGTAGGAATGTAACAATCACCAAGCACCTCTCCTGTGGTGATGAATGATATGCACCTGAACTTCATCCTGTACATCTTCTGGCCGGACGTGACCAGAGGCTATATAATAAACAGCCAAAGACAGCAGGTGGTCTTTAGCTCACACCATGATACCATGTTTGTGTATTACATTGCTGCTGCAGAGCGAGGAGGCCAGGCTTAGGGCCTAGGGTGAGGCCCCAGTACAACATGAAACATATTTGCTGCTGTCTCTCGCATGGGTTACTCTCAACTTGAGTCGATCTCGGTTTGGTTATTACTGAGTTTTATTAATTTTGGGGGAGTACTCCATGACTATTAGGAGCCCTATTTGCTACAATATACATCAATTGCAATCTGCCTTTAGGAATCTGCCTGCGCCATCCATAATAAAGTGTGCCGAAAAAGAGATCACACTATGATTATTCTAGGTCCTTGGCCAAGTAACAGGCACAAAGGAAAGTCCAAACCAGAGACGGAATAAAGTCCCTCAAGCAGGATGGAACAGGCACACACGAGGTGGATGGGCACATAAGGCTGGTGGGCTAGCTTGTAATATATACAGGTGGTGAGAAACAGAGATCACAAAGGGGACCTGGTGTATTCGGTGAAAGCACAAAAAGTAAAACAAGTGACCTATAAATAATCTGGGGCCCTGCTCATAGAAAAATGTAAAAGTATACTTTTACAAGTATTTTCCCCAGAAACATTCCCAGAAGTATGCCTGTAAATCTGCACCAGGTGCAGATTTCCAGTCACACTTCTTGGTATGCCATGTGATTCTACTTCTCCTTATTATTATTATAATTATTATTAATAATCGGATTTATAAAGCGCATCTTTTGAAAAGTATTTATTACTGTGAATTTCTTTGTACTTGTGGTGCAGTAATGCTTGCTAATAAATGCAATTATGTTTGTGCGAAACCCCTTTTGCCAAATCCTCAAAGGCGTAAAAAAGGTGAACTTTTATTTGCAATCATTAGCTTTGTGAGTAAGGCCCACATTTTTACGTGACCATCTCTCATGTAGTTCTGAAGCTTAAAGAAAATATAAAAAAACAGGGTATATTTTAAGAATGACGGGGCATATTACCAACAAGTAGCGATATTTATAGCTAAATAGGCTTAGCGTCGATTTTTTTATCTCTGAGCGTCGCCGAAATTTATCGCTGAGATAACGTGCTATTAGCAATATTTATCTCCATAACGATACAGTTTTTCAGCGATAGCGGCGAAATGCGTGAATATCGCTGAGAATACAGTGATATTCACGCATTAGCGACTAAATGCTCTTAGCCATGTTATCCACCTCCCATTGGCTAAGAACTGGTCTGGGCAGGTGTTAGTATTTGGAGATATTCGCGCTTAGCGCAAATATTTCCATCGATACGCCTGCCTCGCTAAGAGGCGATAGCGATGTTAGCAACTGTTTTCAGTCGCTAACAGTTTGGGTACGCCAACTTTGCATGTCATTAGCGATAAATATCGCTAACATGAAAAGCGAGCCCCAAACCGCTCGCTATCACCTAAAAGCTGTCGCTAACTGCTGTTAGCGACAGCTTGCTAATAGGGCGATAGAATTATCGCCGCTTAGCGGCCGAAAACGGCCGCTAAAGCGGCAAAAATTCCCTATTGCCACCCTTGATAATATGCCCCGAAATGCGGGCAATACACACTTGTCAAATCTAAACAGCTGCTATGAATGGTAGTGATATGGTCATAAGCAAAGAAGAGGGGGAATACCTGTTGTGTCCCTGCTTACTGCCAGTGGCGGCTTCTCCGCAATGGCAGAGGAGCACCACCTCACCAGCTCAGAGCAAGCAACTAAATAACAAAATGATATTTTATTATCGTTTTATTTTTCAGCTGCTGGCTGAGCCACCGTGTGTAGGGAGAGGCCTGGTTGGGCCATGGGAGGGGGGAGGAGGATTGGTAGGTGCACTTTTAAGTTTGCATATCAGTTTGGCCGAACGTCTTAGGCCGGCCAAACTGACATTCGCACTTAGGTTTCTCCAAGCCAGCTGTATTGCACAGCCGTGTTGGAGAAACAGCAAAGACTCCCTGTGCCTGAGCGAGCGTTAATCCAGCCCACTGAGGCCAATCTCCACGCTGGCTCTCATGCTTGAGAGCAGTGCGGGGATTGGATGAGCAGTTTGTGATGCCAGGAACTGGAAGCAGAGGAGCGTGAGGTGGCTGGCAGCGCCAAGTAATTCTTTTATTATTACTGTTCTTAATTATTGACCCCCTCTATGCTCTCTCCCAATCCCCCGCTCTCTCTCCATGCCCCCCCAAAGCACTTTCACCCGACCACCACTCTTTATCTGCGTCGGCCGCCACTGCTTACAGCCCTAGCCAGGCCCACCCATATTTTGTGTTGATTGGCCTGCTTTCACTGTTCTGTCTTCACATCACTAAATTGAAACTAACACCGGAATTTTTTAAAATAAAATATCTTGAATTCAGTAGAGCACGTGCGGTAATATTATTGGTTTTCTCGCTTTTGCACATTGCCCCGGATCGCTGCACTACCCCTGCACAGCCCTACCTCTGCCTAGCCCTACCCCTGCCTGCCTGCACCTGCATTCTGTACATTGCAAATCCCGACTGAACTGTGGTGAGGGGAGCAAAGAGAAGAGTGACGTGGGAGCCTCAGCTGCCCTGCTCTTCTGTGCCCACTCCAGCTGGACTGTGATTTATTGGAACTAGCCAAGCGTGCTGCAACTCCGGAAACAAGAGCTGTTCCCCGCAGCCCAGGAAATATTGTGTAGACAAAAAGCACATGAGGTACTTTAGTAAGAACGTGTTTTCAGTGAAACCTGCTGCATTATTTAATAGAAGCTTAATCCGCATGCATGCAAAGATGGAGGATGGCTTTAAATGGGGCAAATTCCAGTCATTAAAGATAGACATTGAAACCACGCCTACCAGACACTATATGTATGCCATTCATTTTACATGTGGAATCACTGAGCATTCTCCATAATGTCAAACAAGGGGTGGCCGAGCACTCAAATTAATATATCTTGTAAGTGGAACTAGTGAGTAATACCACAAATTTTAAAAGCTCAACATCAAGTAAACAGTGTATCAAGATGTGTGTTTCAGCGTGATTAGCGCGGTCAGCGTGATCACTGGAGCGGTCCATAGAGTGAGAGTTGTGGCTGTAGCTGCGGCTGTGATCAGTGGCGACGACGGGAGCTTTTTTCTCGTATTTTCCAAGAAAAGAAATGCTACGGGGAGGGAGATTGTCATTGTTGGAGCTTCAACAGAAAAAGTAACTACTCCCGGAGGAAACCCGTTTGAAGTGGACAAAGTGCCGAATCAGCTATGCTGATTGTTTTCTGGCAACAGTGTTAACTGTATCAATGGGCTGCTACATTGCTTCATTTATGCTGCCTTAACCGCCTGAACTTTCGTTTGGTTTGTCAAGAGCAGCAACTGTAAACCTCCGGTGACTTTCTTCTTTTTTGGATAAGTCGTGGCTGGGAAATTGTGGCAGTGAGAGCTCGCAGCAGTGTCTGCCTGGATTGCTGTGCCTGGGACATTGCCGACCAGGGACTGCGAGGACCAGCAGCACTAGAGACACATGCAGCTGGTTCCTCTTCCCGCCCTCCCTTCGCCCATTGCACTTAACCGCGCCTATTTCCCGCATCGCAGGCGTGGGCCGGGCGAAGCCCGGGCCAAGGGCAGGCTTGTTTAAGCCCGTAGGGGCGTTGTCAGTTTTGGGGGGGAAGGTCTATCCCCTCCCCCGGTGAACCTCTCGTTCACCAATTACTCCGCCCCTCCCTCTCGGGGGGCGCAGCATTGGCAACCCCCGGTTGCTCAGGTCTACAACCGCCCGAAGGATTAACGGGGCGCCGTCACTCCTCCAGGGTCCAACCCAGCGTGGATCTCCCTAGGGATAATTCTGCTCTCACACCCACCGGTGCTCCTGTAGAGGGTACCCCTCTGTACCTTTCTGCATTGGATCGCCCTGTAACTCCGCCTGCAACACAAAGACAGTAATATTAATAGCAACCCCCCCCCACTTACTGCCCGAAAGCAGGGTAAGCGGATGGGAGGGAAAACAGCAACGGGCAGTCACCCGCTCAGGGTCCAGGCAGGGGAGGGCGAGGGTCAGCGCAAGCAGCACCAGGAACAAAGAGGGCGCTTGACCCTCGCTCCCTGGGCTATATAGCCACTCCCCCCTCCCCCAATACACAGGAAGTGACATCACGGGGGGGACCTCTAATCCCCCCCAACCACTAGACCGCTCAGGGTCTGTGCCATCCTATGACACTAAGGGTGGCCGCCCTCGTAGGTGGCCACCTTTGGTGTCCCGGGGCAGCCAATCATAGTGTCAATATCGGCCCAACCCCAGACCTTTCTTCATACAACACACCACTCCACCAATAACCGACACAACACAAGTTTGATGGAGAAAGTTGTTGCAGTTTTATTAGCATATACATTATGCTACCATGTTGGGTTATCTTACGGGTCGATCCAGAGCAGGTCACCTCTCGTGACCCGCCCACCTGATGAGCCCTACCCCCCGCGGTGTTAACCGTAGGGGCGTTGTCAGTTTTGGGGGGGAAGGTCTATCCCCTTCCCCGGCGAACCCCTCGTTCGCCTATTACTCCGCCCCTCCCTCTCGGGGGGCGGAGCGTTGGCAACCCCCGGTTGCTCAGGTCTACAACCGCCCGAAGGACTAACGGGGCGCCGTCACTCCTCCTGGGTCCAATCCAGCATGGGTCTCCCTGGGGATAATTCTGCTCTCGCAGCCACCGGTGCTCTGTAGAGGGTACCCCTCTGTACCTTTCTGCATTGGATCGCCCTGTAACTCCGCCATGGCTCTGGGTGTGGCCGCCGCCGCCCCAGAGTCCCCCCACCTACCAGCTTCCTATTAGTATAACCTGCTGCTCCTAGTACTTTCCGCTATATCAACCAAAGCTTGTCATATCAACTTCGGGTAAATGAACCCCGTCTACCTCAAAGCACACAGTGCATTTGGCAAGTAGCAACCCAAGCCTTATGAAACAAATTCTCCTATGCTTCAGGCTACTCCAAAATTGTCGGGCGACACTATCCACCTTTCCTTGGCGCCAAGGACCTATTGCACTACCATTGCAATCACCGGCCTCCCTCGGCTCAGGCAAGGACAAGTCTGCTTTCTTCCTCAGCACCGCCAAGCTGGGGCGCAACCAAACTTCCTTCTCACTTCTGCCACCCTCCGGACAGGGAGCTGTGACAGTGATGTCCATGAACTTCACAACTAACTGCCAACTGTGCTTTGCAGGTGTCCATCTAGTGCGCCATCCGCCAGACTAATCCTATTCTGTACAGCTGGCTGACCAGCAACCAACAAGCCCCTATCAGGTAAGCAACACCACTGGCATGGTGTCCCCTGTCTAGCATGTGGCCCACACCCTTACTTAGACGTACTGGGGACATATTCACCATCCAGGTCACGCCAGGCGGCTCACTTCCATGAAGCCGACCCTACTGTAGGCTCACAAACTCCTCGCATGTTTAGCCTCACTGGAAAGACACGTAACTTTCAAACCCATGGGAACATAATTGTAAGACCATCATCTCGAGGATCAACTCTTTGTGCCTGCCTGCCCCCATAACTTAATACATTAGTTGGGCAGCCCACCGCTGGCCGCGAGCTTCTCCATCAAGCGTATGAGGCCAGTGAGAGATTCGCTCAGGCAACATCCCTTATAACACTGTGTAGGGATCTCCTCGTGTCAGACACTTGTGCAAGTCGTCCCCCTGTGCCTGGCCTACGTTGTACCCTATGAAGCTTAAACAAGCAGCCTATACGACTGTATATGCATCCTGTGGAACTATGGGAACTAAAACTTCCTCCTCTTACTACCTGGTAAGTGAATACTGACAAAGGAATCCCGACTATCTTACCTGAATAACAACTAAATCAATACTGTCTGGGTGAAAAGCTTACCCAAGCACCTAGCCAAGGGCCCTCCACTGCGAGTCAACCCCTGATGAGAGACTTAGACTGAGGAAATTCCTGTCCCTAGCGGACCCTTCACGTAAAGACAGCTAAAGCAATCGCCTACATGGGTTACACAGCTTGCACAGGCAAAAGTGCTAAGAAATGCTTGGTGATTGGCCGCTAAGACAAAGCCTCCCTATCCTTACTTAGAAAAGGAGCGCTACCATACAACAAGCCCATCTCATTGTATAGTCAATGCTTCATAGTGCATAAGATAACTAAGCCACAGTAATAGCTTTCTTGCATAGCCAAACAAGAAATAGCCTCCCCCATCCATAGCTACCAAGGTGTCCACTGCTAAGTGTGACATTTCCATCAATACAGTGCACTATGAGTGACATAAAAGGACCAGAATAACACTTCCGTGCCAGCAATCGAACAATGAAGCTGAGTAAGACCCAAATCAGTAAATACACCAATTGACTAACAAGAGACTTTAAAAGGCCAAGGATAAGGCTGCATTATGTTAGAAATTCCCGAGCTAGACGTGGTTCTACTCTTAAAACATCCTTGAGGTTTCTTATGGATCAAAACTGAACCCCCAAGTGCAAGTTGGAAGAGTCACCGGATATATCCATTACTCTATAGTGAGTTGCTGCGAAATGTGTAGCAAACACGTAACCATCACCGAATAATGTATGGAAACACATTTTGAAATAGAAAGAGTATGCCCGGGCACTGTCAGTAACTCTTCCCATAGAGGGCGTGCAAGCGTTGGACTGTATCCAATACAAAGCTTATCCAAACAGGGGCCCCCAACGTAGTTTCTAACCAGGACACCGATAATTATTTATTTATTTATTTATTAAAACACTTATAAAGCGCGAACGAAGGCCCTCGGGCATCTCGGCGCTGAGATTTCTGCAGTGTATAACCACCAAGGAGACTGAAGTATTATTGTTTAAAGAGCCAGGTCTTGAGCTGTTTGCGAAACATCCAGAGAGAGGTACTCTTTTTAATGGTCAGTGGGACAGTATTCCACAATTTCGGGGCAGCTACCAGGAATCTTCTGTCACCCCACGCTACCGATTTTGTGCGAGGTACCAGTAGTTCCTGTGAAGAAGATGAACGCAATGTTCTAGCAGGGTGGTAAGGGATGAGATTTTGGGTCAAGAAAGCAGGCCCTATATTGTGTAATGCTTTATATACCAGGCATAGGGACTTGAATTCGATCCTCTTTCTCACCGGCAGCCAATGCAGCTGTCTTATGGTGGTTGACACTGACTGGTATTTTGGAATGCGCCCAAGTAACCTAGCGGCAGCATTCTGAATGATCTGCATTTTTTGAAGCACCTTCTCTCGGGCGCCCAAGAACAAAGCGTTACAGTAGTCCAAGGTGGATAGAACCAGGTGCGTGACCAGGGTTTTACCAGCATTTTCAGGTAGGAATGGTAAGATTTTTTTTATGATCCGTAATTTATGAAAAGCAGAGGAGGAGATCTGGTTTGCATGAGGTAGGAAATTCAGGCGATTGTCGAACACCACCCCCAAGTTCCTCACCTTATCGGTCGGTGCCGGGGGCTGGCCCATGGATAAAGGCCACCAGGGTGAGGGCCATTCCGGGGATAATTTGCCAAAAATGACAACTTCCGATTTGTCGGAATTTAATTTCAGGCAATTGGCAGCCATCCAGCTCCCAATTGCCTGCATGCCCTGATTGAAATTACTGGCAATCTTAGGCCCATCGTTTTTGACTGCTAGGACCAACTGCGTGTCATCTGCGTAGGAGGTAAGGCTCATCCCATGTGCCTTGATGACTCTGGCAAGGTCCGACACATAAATGTTAAATAAAGTCGGACTAAGGGATGAGCCTTGGGGAACTCCGCATGGCAGTGACAAAGAAGGTGATTTGAACGGTCCGATGGTAACCACCTGAGACCTCCCCGCTAGAAATGAGGCGATGAGTCCTCTGGCGTTCCCTTGGATACCCAAGCCACCGACACGGTCGACCAAGGTGACATGGTCGACCGTGTCGAATGCTGCAGATAGGTCCAGCAGAATAAGAACTGCTGTGCCTCCTTCATCCCGGATAGATCTAATATCGTCCGCTGCTTTAACCAAGGCCGTCTCTGTTCCGTGGAATTGGCGAAAGCCAAACTGTGATTCGTCCAGTAACCTATTTTCCTCGACAAAGGAGGATAGTTGAAAATTCATAAATTTTTCAACTACTTTCGCTAGGAGAGGCAAACTAGCGATAGGACAATAACTTTTAGGATCATCCTTGTCTAGGTTGAGTTTTTTGAGGAGGGGTTTTACAAGTGTCCTTTTTAGAAACTCTGGGTAGATACCCGTGCTGAACACAGAATTGCAGATCGTGGTTATGGACGGAAGAACAGTTTCAATAATCGGGCGTAGGGTTTTCAGGGGACATGGGTCCGATGCAGAGCCTGATTTGATGGATGATATGATATTTCGTACCTGAGGAATATCTACTTCTATGAACTGCAAAAAGTTAGGGCCATTATGTGACGGGGAAAAAGTGTGGCGAGTGATTGCATTATTAGCGAAGACACTGTAAATGTCCTCAACTTTGGTAAAGAAAAAATTTGCAAGGTCATTACAAAGCGATTGGGAAGGGGGAGGGGTCAAATCAGAAGAAAACCCAGCTAACTGTTTGGTGGTTTCAAACAAAAGTTTACTGGAATTTTTAGCTAGTTCTATTTTTTCACAGTAATATTTTTTCTTTGCCTCACAGATTAAAATTTTGTATTTGGCCATTGCATCTTTATACTTAGTTTTGGGTTCATCAGTATAATCTTTCCGCCAGTGCCTCTCACAGATAATACAACCGCATGTGTGTTGTGTCGCATATGCACTCCTGACCTGGATAGGAAAATATAAGAATTGAGTCCACTGAGGCGCCACCGCCCCTTAATGCGAAGTGGTAAATGATGCTGTTCACCCTGCCTGACCCTGGTGTAATACCGCCCCTAGATGCCCCTGCCTGCCAGACACAGACCCTGCCAACATACTGCCCAGCAGCATGTTGGAGGGGGGGGTCGCACGTACCAGTTAGCATTACCATCAGCCTTTGCAGAGGCTCCAGTTCGAGTAAATCGTGCGTCACTGTTCTGGCAGGCACCCGGACACCCTTCCCCCTCAGAACATGTGGTGGAAAGATGTCGCTTGTTCCTTAATAAGTGCAAATGCATTATCCGCTGAATTTTGATATCCAGGAGGCAGTTACTCAAAGAAAGTTCCAAATGACCAAAAGTGTAATGCTTGGTCTGAATAGGCAAGTGGAAAATAATGTTTTAGTCTCCCCCTGTCAAAAACAATCAAGTTGCAATCAAAGTTGCAAAGGACAGAGGAAGCCACTGTCTCCCATGTGAGGGGACCCCTACAAATCCCCTCAAGCTAATGCTGTGGTCCTGAACAGGTAACCCTACCTGCTAGGCAAGGGGACCCATGTTGGAGAACCAACCATGGCCAGGATGGACAGTGGCTCCCGAAAGTGTTGACCCTTCCGAAGTGAGTGAAATGGGCATGCCAGAGACTTGGAGGTACTGGTGTATGTGTGAAAATTGCACATGTAAAGGTGTACCATGCCCTTGCAAACACATGCATGGACATTGCGTGCAGAACACAGCAAGGAGTATGCTAAGAAGCTGCCCCTTGCAGAGGGAATAGAGGAGAACACTTGCCAAATGAAATGCGCAGTCAGTGATGACCGATGCACATTGGTGTGTGTGATAAATATTCACCCCTTACTCGTCCCCTTGCCAAACTACCTAGAACACCTCATCCCAGGCCTTAAAACTGACCTCAACCAAATACAACATAAGCCCTCTAATAAAAGAAGGGAAACCAGTATAGCTAGAGCTAATCCCCTAGACTATGGAAGTGTCTTACCAGTGTGTTCTCGTGCTAAGGAGTCTGCCATTTGGTGCAGTAATAGCCTTCTACGTGCGTTTGTTACTCTTTTGTAACATGCAAACGTCACTTATCATTTGTAACATACTCAGAGCTCCCTCTTAACATTGTTTATGTTTTCGGTAATTGTACACGTGCCACCATAGTCTGCGGAAACTTTTGTACCTGAGTTTGACTGCCTGTCAAGCATAACAGAAATTACCTCTACGTGAACATAGATTGCCGCCCAGAGAGCGGTGGCTTAGCCAGTGCAACCTGCCCCGCCGTGCTGCGGACCATAAACCAGGCACCCAGCTTACCGCGGCACTCATGTGCACGCACCAGATCGAAAAGCATTTCTGGCCCCCATGCCTCAAGGAGAGGAAGGGCAACCGGTCTGGTCAGCAGCAGTGGTGCCCCAGTCTAGTAATCACCGTTTTCCAAAGTCAGCACACTCGCATGCATTACCCCTAGTTCGGCTAAAATTGAGCTTGAGAACTGGGCCCCACTGCACAAAGACCCGAGACCATACTAAAGGACACCAAGGTCCCGAGACGCTAGAAGCTCCGCGCCCCGCAAAAGAGTGCCGCCGATGGAGGCTCGCGACAGCGCCCATGGCATGTCGGGCGATGGGGGCTCACCGCAGCACCATACCCGTCGGCCCTGGGATGCATGCCGGCAGTGTCGGACTAGCCAGAAAGCACCATACGAAAGCATGCTTGTTACAATAGGAAAATAACCGTAACATACGCGGGGGGCTACAGAGTAAGTCCGTGAAAGAAGATGGTCACTGGCCAGGCAACCGCGTACCCAACGGGCAGAAGACGCAAGATGGCCGGGTGCCACCCAGCAGAGAGCCAAAATGGCCGGAGTCCACTTGGGCCGCACATTGCAGAGGAAGCGACTGAACGCCCACACTGCGAAGATACCTCACAAAGAGATACCTCGCCGAGTGCTGGGTGGCCGCTACACCCGTTTGTCGGTAACACATAGAAATGACACCATGTGTACCTCACCTTGAAAACAAAGCGCAGAAATCAGGAAGTGATACACCAAGGAACAGTGGATCCGCGCCTTACACTGGCGAAAATACCCACGACCGACAGTGCAAGACCGGTGTGTTATTGTGCCTAGAGGGTAGGCCAGTCAGACCCGGCATATCCTATCACCTGATGTAGGCACTCTATGGGTAGATAACTGATAGTGTATAATCTCCGGGTGGAAAGAGAAAGCTGGACGTGGCCACCTGGTACCCATACTGCCATTGGCCTCTCTGCTGGGAGCAGCACAAAAAAGGCTCATGCGGATAGCAGGTAAAGGGGATGTCAGTGATACGGACACTTGCGCATTGTAGCATGCGAATAGTACCCCTACTGGCCCCCACTCTAGCCAAATCTAAATAAAAAGCGTCACTGAATAGCTTAGAAACCACAACAATGTGGTCCTAAACTCTAGAACAATGCGCAATACAGATGTCGCTTTCCCAGCCCCATGAGGCCAGTCATTCCAAGATTCCATCCATGAAGTCAATAGTAAACCTCCATGTCTATGTACCACGCGTGACCCCTGGTAAGCCGCCAACGCCCAAGACCAACGTGCGTGTAGGGGAAGGGGGGTGGTCAGCCTACTGTCTGGCCAGCTGTGCATTCCGCACTGCGCTCCAGGCGCTGAAAATTGTGGAAGCATTAAGTGCCAGGGTGAATCCCCTCGAGGCTACACGGGAGCTCGTAAATGCCCCCATCACTCTGGCCACGACAGCCAGTCTAGTGCAGAGGGTGCCCACACTGATCTCACCCTACTCGGGCCAAATAATTGTAATAAATGCTTTTTAAATTAGCGCGGGCTTACCCGAAGGCGTCAGCGCGCAGAACAAAGGTACAGAACTGATAAAGAGAACCTTACAAGAGAACCACTCCAAAAGCAAACGGTACAAATGAGGCAAAGTGACAATCGTGAGCAAATCCAAAACAAGAGGTACAAAACGGTGCATTACCGGAGGAAATGTACATGTGTGTAGGTTACAAAGGTGTAAAAAAAAAAAAGTACAAAAGGGGGGATAAAACACTGCACTAATAGAAGGACACTCCAAACAAGAGCAAACGTTACAAAGGCAAAGGTGCCACCTATGCCAAGGCATAGTCTGGGTCTGCCAACACCTGGAACCAGAAGTAAACTGGGCGGCGAGGTGCACGGCCTTGCGGTGAGGCCCGATGCCCTGCCTGCCGCCCCCTGGAGCATGGCCTCGAAGGGGCGGTTTGCCAATGCCGGGAAACCGGCCCGCTCTGAGGGCCGCTAAACACTCATGGGTGCCAGAACGAGGTGGGCCTGCTGTCTCTTAGACCATCGGGCAGACCCCACCGTACGGTGGCATCCCGGTGCGCACCATGCAGCCGGGGCAAAGGCAGGCCGGCCCCGTGGACCGGGCAAGGCAGCATCCCACGAATGCCAGCCCAAAATGTCAAGCCTCTCCCCGTTCGCGAAAGGGTCAGTCTCGTCAGAGGCGGGGGTCGAGAGGTCTGGTACGGGGCCTAACGTAAAGCGACTACGGAGCCTGAACACAAGATCAGTATATATAAGAAACACGAGGACATAAGTAATATGCACCGAAAGTGAAACTCCACTGGAACTTCAACCTAGTTCCCCAATTGAACACAGGTCGTTAGGCCACAGTACCGCTTAATGAAATAATTAAAGAATTATACACCCGATTGCGGACCTCAACTTAACACCGTACCTCACAACTGCCCCCGCAGGACGGTACTGGAGGGGCACCAAGCACTAGCGGGAGGAGCCTGCCCAAGGCCCGCACCTCACCGCATGCCTGATGGGGCTCTTAGACGAACAAAAAGGTGCAGTGAGTGTCTAGGGACATGGGCGAGCCCCCGCAAGCCAAGCAGGCCGGAGGGAGGCGGAAGGCGCCCAACTGGAAAGGCTTGGTCTCCCTGCTCCGGATGACCTGCCTACCCCGACTCCCTTTGAAACCCCCAATGAACCAAAACGAGCCAAACATGCTCGTGTGCAGCATCGATCTTTCGAAGATAACAACACTGTTGGACAGGCAAGAAGCTACATAAAGGTAAGTGCCTACTGCCATCTAGTGGCAGCAGTTCGTGCATGGCTACGACAGATAGCACTGTACAGAAACTACAGTCGCCTAGTATAGGTGCCCCTAAGGGGTGTGTATGGGAAGAGCATCCTAGATTTCCAACCCGGAAACGACCTGACAACGCCAAATCCCCAGATGCGTGAACACCCCAACCTAGAAAAAGACCAAGGGCCCCTAGAACAATAACAAAATGGACACCCAAGTGACCCGACTTGCCCCCGACCATATAGAGACTGCACACCGAAGAACATCCCGGGGTGTATGACAGGGCGTAGCCACGCGACCCGCGAATGGCCTCTCCACCCCCACCGTCCCCTCGCCCGAAGATGGCGATTTATTAAATACCCGTCCCGGAGAAGGGACAACTCACCGCCTTAGACACCACCCGACGATCGGAGAAAAAACAGCTAACCGACGCCAGACCAGGCCTCTGGCCGGGGAGACCAGAGGGCACACCAAACGGCATCAGGGTGAGGGGAAAACAGCAACGGGCAGTCACCCGCTCAGGGTCCAGGCAGGGGAGGGTGAGGGTCAGCGCGAGCAGCACCAGGAACAAAGAGGGCGCTTGACCCTCGCCCCCTGGGCTATATAGCCACTCCCTCCTCCCCCAAGACACAGGAAGTGACATCACGGGGGGGACCTCTAATCCCCCCCAACCACTAGACCGCTCAGGGTCTGTGCCATCCTATGGCACTAAGGGTGGCCGCCCTCGTAGGTGGCCACCTTTGGTGTCCCGGGGCAGCCAATCATTGCCGACCACGGACTGCGAGGACCAGCAGCCCTAGAGACACATGCAGCTGGTTCCTCTTCCCGCCCTCCATTCGCCCATTGCACTTAACCACGCCTATTTCCCGCATCGCGGGCGTGCGCCGGGATAAGCCCGGGCCAAGGGCAGGCCCGTTTAAGCCCGTAGTAGCCCGGTTGGGACCAGACCGGGCCACCTCTCTAACTCCTGGACTACACACCGAAGGCCGCATTGTGACTGTAAGTACCTGTTTTATCTACCTACACTGGTACTGGGCCAATGGCGGGGCATGAAAGCAGAAGCGTGGCTCAATGGTTAGAGAGGCAGACCCTGATGCAGAGGTCTGGCCCGGGACCAGGGTTCAATTCCCGCCTCAGCGGCTCTTGGACTCAATCTCCCCAGACCTGATAATTCTCGCCTCGGTGCCTAGTCTAATCATGGGTCCCACTCTGTGACTCTGGGCAATAGCTTTCTTAATCTCCACAACGGCCCCAGCAGCGCTTGGATGCCTGGCTTCACCTTGGGGGTGCCCAGGAGTGAACATCTCACAGGAAAGCAAGGAAGGGTTCCACAGCGGTTTGAATACAGCGCTATGAAGCCTCTGGGTAGAAGTGCGCTATATAAAATACAAAAACACAGAAGCAAAAGCAAAAAAACTAAAACTGGATGCCATTCTGCTGGGACCCTGGATGGTTTCATTCCGAGGGCAAACACACTACTGGATCATGAGATAACTCTGTTTGAGCGTCGGATCTAACAAGATCTCGCCCTCGCAAGGAGATCCTCGCTGGGTCACCTTGCTAATGCTTGTACCCCAGAGAGCCGCTCTCCATTATTTGATAGGAATGAGCTGGATGTAAGTTCCATGAGTGACATTACCCAGGGTGAGGGACGATCCATTTTGGATATGGAAATGCAGCCATTGCCAGTAGTAGAGAATAATATGCCAATGACACTTGAATTTAATAAGGGACCGGGCGGACCAACTGATCCTACCATACGCCAGCTAAGAGGGAGAATGCAAGGAGCTATACCCAAGAGGAAGCGTGGGGGCGCAGCTAAGAGCGCCATGAAACCAATTGGTGTCCGTGCACGGTAACAAGTTTTTTTTTAACATAACATAACAGAAAGCCCAAACTCCCTAAATGCATGGAGAAGGCTGTTCCGGGGAGAGTGGGACCGGCCCCGAAGACCATAATGGCAACTGGCAGTGGGACTGTTGCACCCTTACCGACTCCGCCAACAGCACTCATGACGGGGGGGGTCAAATCCAGTAACTACATTGCCGGCAATGGAGGACACGTTCTTTGCAAAACTTAGCTTTCTCCTTGATACCGCATTGAAGCCTCTGGAATTAAGAACTTCACGGATAGAGCAACAATTGACAACTATTGAAAAAGCTACAACTAAGACTATGGACTGTGTCAAATCACATAGTGTGAGCTCTGCTCAAGCGCCCGTTGAAAAGGGGGGCCCCATGTTGCAAAATTTTGTAACATCCTCTGATTTATCCTCCGACCAGGTGACATGTCCAGTCAAAGTACTTTCTGCTGGTCCTGCGGTAAGCTTGCCTTTTGTAGCTAATCGTGGGAAAGCAAGCGAAGCTTCAAGTATGTTAATTAGAATGGACTTACCCCCAGAATCGAGTCCGTATGTGGCGGTCTTAGCAGGGGTACCAGAATACTCTAGCACCAGAGAAGAATCCCACCAGTCCCTAAAAAATAAGGTTATATACTGGTTGAGTAGAAATAGACCACTTCCTGCAGGGGCGGCTCTAGGCTCATGTCGCCCCTGGGCAGGGAGCATAGGTAGGGGGCCCCGGAAGAGGGGGTCAAAGCGGGGCAGAGTGCGGAGGCCAGTGAAGGGGGGGGGGGGTCAGGGTGTTTGGAAGTGGAAATCCCTCCCTCCCGCCAAATCCCTGCCAAGGGCCACCACGCAAATATGTATCCATCCTCAGGGGATTATTATATTAAGGATATATATTGGCGTGGTGGCCCCTGGGGTTTGGTGGCCCTGTGCAGGTACACAGCTTGCACATGCCTAAGGCCGCCCTTGCTTCCTGCCTCTATCAGTAGCGAAATTCTGCTAGTTCGAAGGGTAGCTTGGGTTGGGCACAGAGCCAAGAACATCAGGGGTGACTGTGTGCTGGTAAATTTTAGAGATGGACGCACAGTTTCTCATATTTGCGAGTGGGTGCAATCTGATTATGAGACAGTAATACAAACCCCTGCCACTGTCGTATTTCTATCCTCCTGGCCCCGCCGGCCCAAGGCAATTAACTGATCAGAACTGGTAGACGGTGGGGTCTTGTGTAAGGGTGGGATACAATAGGGAGAGGCATGGAGTTTTACCTGTACCCCTAGATATTTGTGCCCAAATCAGATATAGTTGTCTGGACATGGTGGACTGACTGGAATATGGGGATGCAGACCTTAGGGGGTAAAAGGGTGGAAGGAGGGAGGAGGATAAGGGAGATCTACCCTAACACGCTTAACAACACAAGCAGGAAACAAAGTTTCCTGGAGGTGGCTTCCCTCCCCCCCTACATTACCCAGCAGACATTTATTGCAAGTGATCTCGAATCCCCACAGACCATTCCACTGACTACTAACCTGGCGCAAGGTTATCCGCCATGTACCGTGCTTCATGACACGGCAATTGCACAGGACGACTTGAATGAGTTGACCCTAAGTATTGATCAGGACAGGTGGGCAGGAACAGTTAAGATACTGTCGTGGAATGTGGCTGGCCTGCCAAACAAAATGGCCTGCCCTAATTGGGGAGCATTTGTAGATAAGAATGATGTGTGCCTCTTTCAAGAGACATGGGCCCGGGAAGAGCAGTATCGGCGGGGGTTTGCCTCATTCCATGTGCCAGCACTCTGGGGTGGGAGAGGCAGGCCATCAGGAGGCCTTACTATCTGGGTTGGCTGCCATCTGGGATGCACCGCCACAACATTAGTAACCTATTCTAATGATGTTCAATGTGTGGTCTTAACCTGGGCTAACCATCTGAAGCTGGCTCTCGTAAATGTGTATTCCCGCCCAGTGAATATAGCCAGCGAGTCGAGGGCCATTGAAGAACAGTCCAATTTTCTACAAACCCTCCAGAGTGATATTTATTTGATGGTTGCAGAGGATCTGTACTGCCACTTCGAACCGCTTGAGGAGCTGAAGGATGAAGTCCTGGCAGCAGAAGACGACTATTGGACTTTATCTGATAGACCAGCAAAGTGTACCTGTATCAAACCGTGCCAGATGTCACGTTTGGACTACATCTTGGCAGAAACACGGCTGTGGCCACTAGTTATAGATTTTAACGTAGTCACGCGAGTTGAGAGTGACCACAACCCGTTGATTCTAGAGTTTGGCCCGCTTGGCAATAGGGGGAGCAGCAGCTCGGCTCCTGGGGACGCTGCTGACAGGCTTATCCTTACAAATAATAGGCGAAGAGTCAGATGGGACAAACTTGCAGATAATCCAGAGGAAGTCTGCAAACTGTACAGCATCATTGTCCCCATATTTGCTGACATTGATGTGCTCATCACGCAACCAGTTGTTCCAGATCATTATACTAAAATACAGGCGTTGCACTTGAATCTAGTATCCAAGCTGGTTGAGGTATTTAATCCCCAGAGAATAAAGAAGAGTAAAATGTCAAGGCGGCAGTCATGGTATAATGCACTTTGTAGAAAGGCCAAGTCTGAATTAATACAGGCAATAAAAGAGAATACTGATAAAATCAAAATCAAAGCTAGGAGAATGCACTACAAAGAAATGATGAAATGTGCTAAGGAGGAGTGGGATCATGAGAAGTGGGCTAATTTATCTGCTGCACTAAGACACAAAGATTCCCGGGAATTCTGCGCAATAGTAAACAATGGTTCGGGGGAACCCAAACCGGCCATTGAATCAAATATTACACCCGAAGCCTGGGAAAACCACGTTTGAGTGCTGTACCAAAGTGTGGACCAGCTAGATGCTCCAGAGTTAATAAGGGTACAGCCTGCTCTTAATTTAAACGCAGCGGCAGAGGCCGATTTTACGCTTAATGAGGTTTGCAAAGCAATCTCCAAATTAGCCCTGGGTAAAGCCCCCGGCTTAGATAAATTACCAGGTGATCTTTTTAGGCAGGAACCGAGGATATGGGGCCATATCTTTTGATTCTTTTTAATGCGGTCCTGGTAGGTATGATGGTGCCATGTACTTGGCTGGGGGCGGAGATAGTCCCCATCTTTAAAAAGGGTTCTCCTCTGCTCCCAGCCAACTACAGGCCCATCAGCCTCATAGATGTTTCACAGAAGATCTTTGCCAGGTTAATCTTGGATCGATTGCAGGACTGGATGGAGGAGCACTCAATCCTGAGCCCTTACCAGGCGGGGTTCAGAAAAAATACCTATACGATGGACCAAATTTTTCGTCTTTCACTATTATTCTGGAAAACAGTAAATATAAAGGGTGGCAGCCTCTATATGGTCTTTGTCGACCTCCGCTCGGCTTTTGATTTAGTCCCATGGGTGAAACTATGGATTGTCCTCCTTCAACTGGGAATACCGGTCTCATTGCTGAAAATATTGATGAGGCTCCATGAGGCGAATTTCGCCCAAGTCAGATGCGGGAGAGATGGCGCACTGTCTGCGAGGTTGCCCGTTGGAAGGGGGGTAAGACAGGGCTGCGTGCTCGCAACGACCCTGTTTTGCCTCTATGTTAACGGGGTAATCTCGCACTTGAATAAATTGCAGAATAATGATGCTCCCAAATTGGCGGGTAGTAGGGTCCCCGCCATTATGTTTGCTGACGATACCCTCTTGCTGTCTAAGTCCCCAATGGGGATTCAGTGCATATTGGACGGCTTCGATGATTTTTGCAGAATGAGGAGTTTGGAGATCAATTCACTCAAAACGAAATTCATGATTTTCAAACCCCCAGTAACTACTCGCCCAAATCCAAGATTAGGTACATTATGCCTGGAAAGGGTATCGACTTTCGACTATCTGGGGGTCACCTTAAACAAGGATCTGACGTGGGGCCCCCAGATAGTCAAATCTCAATTACGGCTGTCCCAACTCGCTGGTGGTATTTTGAAACTATCTAACACCTCCACAAACAAACCGGTAGCCCCACCGTTGGAGGTATATAAGGCTCAAGTGAGAGGTGCGATTGTCTATGGCGGGGATCTATGGGGCTAATCTCGAAGGACCGAACTGATTAGGACTGAAAATAAATTCATAAGGCAGCTGCTGGCCCTACCTTGTAGCACTCCCTTCCTGCCCCTTACGCTTGATTTAGGACTTAGGCCTATTGATGAGATGCTAGCGCTTAAACTCTTAAGGTTTTGGCGCAGGCTCTGGGTGACGCCTGAGCTTATAAATAACAGACAGGAATTAGCGGAATTACTGACTCTCCCGGGTGCTGCGAGAATTCCCTGGGTCAGATTTATAAAGAATGAATGCTGCAGGCTAGGATTACATGCTCTGTGGACTGACCCGGGGAACGCTGCTAGTAAGATCATTCGTAAAAACCTTACTAAAATTTATTATGAAAATAATCATACTGCTACCCTGTCTAATTCTGCAATTGGTACCCTATCTGCTTCGTATTTAACTGTCAAAGACTTTTATAAATTTGAAGAATTCATGGATGAAATCTATCCTATCTTGGCTAGGAAACTGTACATACAGTGGAGATACTGGGTTTTACCCCTGCAAGCTTTTGCTAACAAGTTATCCCCAGCAGGAACTGAAATCTGCCCCGGGTGCAACCATGACAGGGAAAATGATCTTAATGTTCTATTCTTCTGTCCAGCTTATGATAAGCCCAGGAAGTACTGGCTTGTGCCCCTGTGCAAGAATCTGGGGTTCAAACATTGCATGCATGCTTTTAGAGTTTTAAAAACAAACACAACTAGACCAATTGTCTTTGCTGTGTCCCAATTTTTTGTAACAATGTGGCGCAAGCGAATGTTTTTAACTAAAGTAAGATGATTGTTATACATAGTGATTATATCACGGACATGCTGATGTATTTATTTTTATTTGTAATTTTTCTCGCTTTCCACAGTGTACTGTATCTGTTACTACTGTGATTGTATCTTTCTCTGAGAGACTTAACCAAAATGTTACTCATGAATTGGCACTATTTTTATGCACTGTCTATTTTTATGAATTTGCTGTTTTTTATACATGTGTATCTTTTATGGCATATGGCCGAAATAAAGATTTCTTGAATGAATGTATGAATGTATCAAGATCTTCCCAAACAAAAATACGAGAAAGTTTTTGATTGTAGTTATGAAAATTCTTTATACTTTTTTCCATTTCTTAAAAGTCAGAATCGCCAGGCGATTATGCATTATTTTAAGAAATGTAAAAAGAATAAAGAATAAAGAATTTTTATAACTACAATCAAAAACTTACCAGTGTTTCTCGCATTTTTGTTTGGGAAGATCTTGATACACTGTTTACTTGATGTTGAGCTTTTAAAATTTGTGGTATTACTAACTAATTCCACCTACAAGATATATTAATTTGAGTGCTGGGCCATCCCTTGTTTGATTTGTCATAGTGGTATTCGTGCCACTTCTTTTTTGGAACATAGGGAGGTCGTGTTCCAGGCCCCTGTGCACCAGAAAGTGTCATAATATACTAAGCCTAGATAGGGTACTGCTGACTGGCACGGGATACTTAGCCTTGACTCTCTTTTCCTTTTTGAATTTCTCAATTCTCCATAATGTGTTCAAGAACCCTTAAGGTAATTTCAGTCAGTGATGCAATCGCTGTAACACTACAGTTTAATGTCAAGTTTCATGGTATTTGTGTCGTATTTCCAAGGAGTAGTTTATTTTCCCAGATGTGTTTCTGTGGTTTCGTTTTTTGTTGTCCTATATATGTGACTTGTATAGTGTGTATTGTGGACGAGTGTGCATCACAATGCAGGATTGACAACTCTGGAGCTGAAGCTGGAGGCAGTGCGAATTGCTGACAGTTCCAGCAACTGTGTCATAAAGGTCTTGTGACTACATGATCATCCAATGTTTGGATACACAGCACATAGCGATGCTCACATTCAAGAGGATGTATTTGGATGAACAACAGAGGCACCCGAAATACAGGACTAATGGCATCCAGTGTAAGCAGTGGGAATATTTACTAACATTTCACGGAACGCAGCACAGCAAGTGAAGTTGCTGTGGTCCATTGTGTGAAAGAGAGACCAGAACAGCACCATATTTTCAAAGATATTGTGAAGTTCTGCTCTCTCCTAATGCTTGCACACTTGTGGTTGCCTAGTGCCAACGCAAGCACCCTTGTGTCGTGGCGGAAGATGGCCTGAGTGTAACACCCACTCAAGCAAATTATCATGTTCCTCACAAAAATCTGGATTTCTTCCTGAAATGCCTACTCCCTTCAGAGATCCTGAAACAACGTGTCTATCAACTTTTGGAACACCCTGCCCCCTGAAGCCAACCTGAATGGGAGTCTAGTAAACCTGAACACCCCAAAAGTGTCAGATCATGGGACTCTTCTACCAGAATCACTTGGTGATATGCTGACTTAAGATCAATTACTGAAAAATATCCAGCTCACCCTCATCGCCATGTAAAGTGGAGGAACACATAGCACATCAAAGTGAGGTTCATGACCGTAACTGGGTCAACATCCAAATAGCCGCTAAAGACCACAATCAACGAAAATACTGGTCTTTAATTGCTAAAATGACTGGATCTAAAAAGAAACTCGATGCTATTCCAGTCTCGCCTGAGGATTGGGAAAAATACCTGCATGATTTATATAAATCAAACCCACCTGACCTCGCAGGGAAGGACCGCGATTCTACTACGGAAAGGAACAACACAAAAATCACTAAGATCTCGTCAAATTCCATTGCAATCCACATCAGAAAAGCGAGAAGCACAGCTGCTTCAGGCCCCGACCAAATTCCCATCAAGGTCCTCCAAATAGACCCCAAGGAGTGGAGCCTGATGCTCTCTCCCCTTTTTAATTACATCTTTGAAACCGGAGAAATACCGAAATCCTGGCTGGGAAGTACAATCATTCCGATATACAAAAAGGGGAACAAAAATACAGCCAGTAACTACCGGCAAATAGCACTGATGGATGCGTCTGGGAAAATTTTTGCTGCAGAAGTATTAGATCGATTAAAATCTTGGGCATTCTCGCAGGGTCTCATACCAATGTTTCAAGCAGGATTTCGACCCAACCACTCCGTCATAGATAATATAGCAACACTTCAGTCCATATTAGACAAATATACAGTAGGGAGATCACAACCAATATACGCAGCCTTCATCGATTACTCTACCGCTTTCGACCGGGTGGACAGACCAACTCTGTGGAACAAATTGAGGAGGTTGGGTATCCCTGAACAATTGCTACGGGTTGTTGTTAATCTCCACAACAAAACATGGTGCCAAGTACAGATGGGGAGTGAAAAAGGTTTGACTAATACAATTAGTACGTTCAACGGCCTCAAACAAGGATGCCTTTTAGCACCGATCTTATTTTCTCTGTACCTTAGTGACCTTCCATCTCACTTGCAACAAGGCTCCAGCTTGCCCCCAAAGATCGCTACACAAAGCATACACGCCTTACTATATGCTGACGATATAGTAATGTTGGATTTAACGCCCTTTGGATTACAAAGTCTTCTTGACAGCTTACACAAATATTCAAAAGATAACTTTTTAATTCCCAATTTAAATAAAACAAAAGTGGTTTCATTTACCGTTAAGAAAAAGAGAGTAAAGTACTGCTGGAAGTTGGGCGAAGAACATATAGAAGAGGTCGAGGAATATACAACCTTAGGTAGGATCTTTTCAAAGAATCTGAAAAATCTCAAACAAATTAATCATCTAAAAATGAAATCTGAACTACACGCTGGGGCTCTTTTGAGACTGTATTCTACTACAGGGAACAGGCATTTTTCTACACTATTAAAGGTGTACAGAGCAAAGATACCTCCTGTTTTATCGTTTGCCACTGAACATATTGCCATAAAACAGTGGTCCTACATGGATCAAAAAGAAGGAAAAATATTAAAGAAAATCTTGAAAGTCTCAACAGCAACACCAGTGCAAGCGCTAAGACTTGAATTTTCGATCACCAGCGCATATGCAACAGCGGTAGCTAATATAATTAGGTGGGCCTACAACATCCTTCATGCCAAAGAAGGCTCACTACGATTCTTATTAAAGATTGAGTCTTTCGATCAAAATGCTTCATATTCAATATTCCGTAGAAACATGTCAGTGGCATTTCAACTAGCCAAAATTAATTCTGAAATTTTGTTGACTTGGACACCCTCACAACTGAAACTTTTTCTAAAATGTTTTACCCCCAAACTGAGTTTCGATCTCGATTTTTCTCATTGTAGTAAATTATCATTGTACAAACTTTACACCGAATCATTGGAATACAAGCAAGAACAGCCATACTTAGGGTATTCCCTTACTCATGGTGCTAGGAGAGCAATCGTAATGTTGCGTTTGGGTATTTTGCCAGTGTCAACTTTCACCTCTAGGTGGTCCCCAGGCAGATCCCCGTTATGTTCCCTCTGTCATGGGGGAAACCAGACAATAGAGCACCTTTTATTCATATGCCCATTTGCAAATGTAGTAACAGCACGGTCAAGATATTTAGACCCTATATATCGCAATTGTAAAATAGTTACTGCAAAAGAACTGGTACTTGCATGTAAACACCCTCCCAATGAATTTGTTTGTTACAACTTTTACAAATTTTTAAAACCCTTTTTGTCACTATATTGACATGTACAGAAAATTGTCGTTATATAATTGTGGTCCTCAGTTGAGTACCAAATCAATAAAAAAAAATTTGACTTTGACTTTTGTGAGGTTCAAGATAAAGTTTATTGCAATACTACAGTCCACTGGTGAAGCGCGAACAGGCGCCAACTCCAGCTAAAATGTTGTTAATCTCTGAACGGTGTCAAACATTCCATTCTGCATCATATTGGCCTAATTGCATTAGGACACCCAGCAAGAGTAAACAGTAAATCCTCACGTAAAGCCCACTACACAACACTGAGTTCTGGTCGGATAGATTTTGTGCAAGAAGGTATACCATTTTGCACAAAAACTATACTTTGAAGCTGTTTCATCTCTGTATGTACGCCGCAGAGTCCAGCACACATAAAAATAGGAAATAATGAGGAGAAATAAAGATATTTCTCCTTGTTACGCCAGCCTCAGGTAGGTGAACCCGGTGTATTGTATTTAGCCTGCTTCAGCTAGGCTATTGCTGCTGTGGCATACTCGGATTCCATAGATGATATAGGAGCATTCTGATATTTGAATAAGGCAGTTCACTTGTAAGCTGTGCCTGGTGTGACTGCAGATTGGAGTTCTTATTTCTGGACAAATAAACTACTTTGAAGATCACCCTGCGTGAGAGTGCTGCATACTATACAATAGAACCATTTTGTCACAAATCCATGTTTACAAGTCTTTATAATTATGGGTTTGCGACAAACACATGAGTGGATATGTGGGAACACCAATGCACCACCATACGCCTACCTGATACAAAGTAACGCAAGCCACACAAATCTGAATGTGCGTGGCTCTGTTAATCCCAAAGTGGCTTTTGCTTTGGCCAGAAGTGGTTTGTGTCTGAGAAATTAGGCGGGGGGGGACAGAGGGGGGGAGGGTTGGATGGGGGTGTCAGCAAAAAATAAAAAAAGAACTTGCCTGCCCCTCTCCAGCGTTGCTCTCTTCTGGTTCCCCTGCAGGCAGGCACAGGCTCCCAGACTGCACTGCGGCCAATCCTAAAGTTGCTTGAAGCTGCGCTTTAGGACTGGCTTTAGTGCTGTGAATTTGCGCTCCTAGACAGACTGGGAGCCTGTGCCAGCTCTCTCCAACCCGGCAACACTGCTCGAGTTGGAGGGAGCTTCAGTGCACATGATGGTTTGGCTGGCCTGAGACGGCCGGCCAAACCTTCATGCTCACTGAAGGCAGTGCCCACCACCCTCGCTTCAGTACTGTTACCCACCTGGCCCCGGGCCAAGACTCGGCACACAGAAGAAAAATAAACCATAATAAAACAGGGTTTAAACCAGAAGAGCCACTGCTGGTGTTGGGGGTGTGCCAAATATGTGATGCAACCCAATGCAAAATCTTAGTAAATCTGGGCCAGATTTTAGTTCACATCTTTGACGCCACACCCTTCATTAGGTAGGCCATGTCCCTTGTAAAGGAGTCCTAGTTACAGTTCTTTGATCTTCCCCTAAAGACCCCTGACCATATTCATCGTAGGACAACTGAACGCGGAGGAGAAAACCACTCTTTCATGAAGTTTCAGAACACCAGGTACATATTCCACAGAGTTCAACGGAGGATGTTTGAAGGTCAATAATTTCAGAAACTCACATAGAAGCTTAAACTTAGTGATGCGATATTTACCTCAGCACAACAGACTTCCGGCCAGGCCTTCCCTTGCAATGTCTGTCGGACCACGTGACGACTCATCCATCGGGCTGTTTGTGATGACGCCTAATGGCTTTCATGGACAGTGACTTTTCATGCACAGTGGGATGTGATGACACTAATTATACATATTAATAATAATAGCAGTGCTCACAGGAAATGCTCACTCTCATAAACTGAGAGCTATTATCTCTCGCATGGTCTACCACCATTGTTATAAGATATGATATGTTTTGGAGATTATCCTGGTCCTCTTCTCAGGAATCCTACCTATGGGCCCAATTCGGTTTCTAATAATGTTGGTGTTATTTCTAATCTGACCCACCCTCCTCCTAGGCAAAGGTGCCCCCCAGCCCACCAGCTTTCATCAGTTACTACGATTATATCTGTACAACAAACTATAAAAAAGACGCACAGTAAACCGTTCTCAAACCGTCACTGACTGCCTCCGTACCTCGTTTCCAACATGACAAAACCCATTTTTATTGAAAAAAAGATCTTGCCTTAATTTCTATTTGCTATTCGATGAAAAACACTCTCCTGGAGTTGAGACTTTGAGCCCTGCTTTGACTTATCATGCCCATGGAACCCTCACACAGTCCGTTTTTTAGGTCTCACCTGAGCCAATGCGCCTGCGCATTGCTCCGGCGAGCCTTATGTAGGGGCTCCAGGAAATGCTCCCAGAGGGCTTTGGAATGCAGATTATGGCCAGTGCATGTGCGCCAGGCGCGCGCTCACCATTTGACAGCCTGCGACCACACTGATAACAGCAAAGCGCTTTCATGGCTATCACTCCCCTGTCCCTCCCACTTCCTCCTGCAGGCGCACTATTTGGTTGCCGCGCACCACACCTCCTGCTCCCCCTCTCACAACAACGCTCTCAGCTCCTCTCTTGTTTTTTCACTTTCAGCACGGTGCACGGCCAATGCTTGTTGCAGTGTTGTAAAGCGCTCACATTCGCGCTATATAAGACCATCGTAACATTAATTTATTTTCATTCAAGCACAGGGACCTTACATACATGTTTTTTTCATTTGTTGGTTTAGGCACTGGGCAATTAAGCAATTTGCTCAGAATCCCAGGTTCAGTGCCACCGGGACTCGAACCTGGCTCCCCAGTCAGCTGTCTCTCGATTGTATACTACGTGTCGCTGCTTTGATGTTTTTGCTTTTTTTTGCAGTGTTGTAAAGCGCTCACATTCTCGCTATGTAAGACCATTGTAACATTAATTTATTTTTATTCAAGCACAGGGACCTTACATACATGTTTTTTCATTTGTTGGTTTAGGCACGGGGCGATTAAGCAATTTGCTCAGAATCACAGGTTCAGTGCCCCCGGACTCGAACCTGGCTCCCCAGTCAGCTGTCTCTCGATTGTATACTCCGTGTGCCCATTCTGGGTGCAGATTTAGAAGTCATGCGGCACTGTACAAGAACAAGTGGCACAGGTTTGGCTCACACAATCTCTTCATCCATATAATAAAATAAAGGATGCAGGCGGGTACGCTGCTATCAGATTACATCTGGATGTGTAACACTAAAGTGCAGCACTGATAACAGACCAGATGCTCTTTGTCTGAGATATGCACTCTTGTGTACAGCGGCGAGTATACAGGCACACATAGACATGTACCTGGTAATCGTCCGTACTCTGCTTTGCTCTAGTAGCCCCAACAGAACCGATGTGTTGTACAGCAGAGTGCTTCTATTAAGAACACTAGTGTGCAGACACAGCACTCTAAGGGACCATAGCACATCTCACTGTGCACATAAGTAAAGCCTCTATGTCACATCCTGTGGGGCGCGCCATTTGGCAGCCTGCGGCAACACACTTTGATCCCTATCACTCCCCCCTATCACTCCCTCCTCCCACTCCCTCCTGCTCACAAAGCCGGCAGCGCTTCATCTGATGGTCGCGGTCGCTGCTCTGATGTTTTGGCTTTTAATGCAGTGTTGTAAAGCACTCACATTCTCGCTATATAAAACCATTGTAACATTAATGTATTTTTATTCAAGCACAGGGACCTTACATATATATTTTTTTCTTTTGTTGGTTTAGGCACGGGACGATTAAGCAATTTGCTCAGAATCACAGGTTCAGTGCCGCCGGGACTCGAACCTGGCTCCCCAGTCAGCTGTCTCTCGATTGTATACTCCAGGTCGCTGCTTTGATGTTTTGGCTTTTTTTTGTAAAGAGCTCAAATTCGCGCTATGTAAGACCATCGAAACATTAATTTATTTTTATTCAAGCACAGGGACCTTTCATACAATCCCACTCAGTGCCACATAATTACACGCCAAATAATTACACAGTACTCAATGCAACATACACTCCAAATACCACTCAGTGCCACAGTTATATGCAATATAATTACACTGCACTCAATCCAACATACACTCCAAATACCACTCAGTGCCACATAATTACACACCACATAATTACACTCTACTGAATGCAACACACACTCCACACAATACCACTCAGTGCCACATAATTTTATGCTACATAATTACACTGTACTCAATGCAACATACACTCCAAACAATACCACTCAGTGCCACATAATTACACTCCACACAATTACACTCTACTGAATACAACATATACTCCACACAATACCACTCAGTGCCACATAATTATATGCTACATAATTACACTGCGCTCAATGCAACATACACTCCAAATACCACTCAGTGCCACATAATTACACTACACATAATTACACTGCACTCAATGCAACATACATTCCAAATACCACTCAGTGCCACATAATTACACGCCACATAATTACACAGCACTCAATGCAACATACACTCCAAATACCACTCAGTGCCACATAATTACACGCCACATAATTACACTGTACTCAATGCAACATTCACTCCAGAGCCCACTCAGTGCCACATAATTACATGCCACATAATTACACTGTACTCAATGCAACATACACTCCAAAGCCCACTCAGTGCCACATAATTACACCCACATAATTACACAGCACTCAATGCAACATACTCTCCAAATACCACTCAGTGCCACATAATTACACGGCACATAATTACACTGCACTCAATGCAACATACACTCCAAATACCACTCAGTGCCACATAATTACACTGCACTCAATGCAACATACACTCCAAACAATACCACTCAGTGCCACATAATTACACGCCACACAATTACACTCTACTGAATACAACATACACTCCTCATAATACCACTCAGTGCCACATAATTACACGCCACATAATTACACTGCACTCAATGCAACATACACTCCAAATACCACTCAGTGCCACATAATTACTCGCCACATAATTACACTGCACTCAATGCAACATACACTCCAAACAATACCACTCAGTGCCACATAATTACACGCCACACAATTAAGCTCTACTGAATACAACATACACTCCTCATAATACCACTCAGTGCCACATAATTACACGCAACATAATTACACTCTACTCAATGCAACAAAAATACACTCCACATAATACCACACAGTGCCACATAATTATATGCCACATAATTACACTGCACTCAATGCAACATACACTCCAAATAATACCACTCAGTGCCACATAATTACACGCCACACATTTACACTCTACTGAATACAACATAACCTCCCCATAATACCACTCAGTGCCACATAATTAAATGTAACATAATTACACTGCACTCAATGCAACATACACTCCAAATACCACTCAGTGCCAGATAATTACACACCACATAAGTACACTCTACTGAATGCAACACACTCCACACAATACCATGCAGTGCCACATAATTGTATGCTATATAATTACAATTCTCTCAATGCAACATACACTCCAAACAATACCACCCAGTTCCATAATTATATGCTACATAATTACACTGCACTCAGTCCAACATACACTCCAAATACCACTCAGTGCCACATAATTACACACCACATAATTACACTCTACTGAATGCAACACACACTCCACACAATACCACTCAGTGCCACATAATTTTATGCTACATAATTACACTGTACTCAATGCAACATACACTCCAAACAATACCACTCAGTGCCACATAATTACACTCCACACAATTACACTCTACTGAATACAACATATACTCCACACAATACCACTCAGTGCCACATAATTATATGCTACATAATTACACTGCGCTCAATGCAACATACACTGCAAATTACACGCCACACATTTACACTCTACTGAATACAACATAACCTCCCCATAATACCACTCAGTGCCACATAATTAAATGTAACATAATTACACTGCACTCAATGCAACATACACTCCAAATACCACTCAGTGCCAGATAATTACACACCACATAAGTACACTCTACTGAATGCAACACACTCCACACAATACCATGCAGTGCCACATAATTGTATGCTATATAATTACAATTCTCTCAATGCAACATACACTCCAAACAATACCACCCAGTTCTATAATTATATGCTACATAATTACACTGCACTCAATGCAACATACACTCCAAATACCACTCAGTGCCACATAATTACACGCCACATAATTACACTCTTCTCAATGCAACGTAAATACACTCCACATAATACCACTCAGTGCCATATAATTACAGACCTCACACTTACACTCTACTCAATGCAAAATAAATACACTTTATCTATCTATCTATCTATCTATCAATAGCCCTCACTCTATCTGTCTATCTAGCGCCCTCACTCTATCTATCGCCCTCCCTCTATCTATCGCCCTCACCCTATCTATCTATCGCACTCACTCTATCTATCTATCGCATCACCACAACATCACTTAGCACCACCACAGCATCATTCAGGGGCACTACAACATCACTATCCCCTACCACAGCATCACTGAACGCCACAGCATCATTCGTCGCCACCACAACATCACTCAGCTCCCCCACAGCATCAATCTGTGCAACCATTCAACAACAACTTGTTCAATTATGTTCTCTCAATGTTTCAAGCTTTATTACAAATGTCACAAAAAGATGTTAGTATTTCACTTCTGTGCTTGGATTTTCATTACAATAAAATACAATGAACATAATCTTCACAAAAGTTATTTACAAAAGCTATTGCCATTATAAATTACAATAACTTTTATTTAAGTATTAATTATTGAAAAAATTAAAAGCCATTTTTATTTGTAATATTAATACATCTAAGTCACATAAATACAACACATATTGCATTACAAATGCTATGGGTGTCACATTTGCGAAAGTTAAAACTAATGGCATTGCAAATGACAAAGCTATTAATTTCGCTATTTTCAAAACCAACACATAAATAAAAAATATGTTATTTACAATACCAATAGCTCAAACGTTCCTAATGCTTGACCTATTGCATTGCACATGCTTGTTCATCTTGCTTGCATCGCCTACTCATTTTGCTACACAAAGAAAGCTTGCTGGCTGAAGGCGTGATTCAATTTAGTAGGAATCAAGCAGCAGGACTGAAATGGTAACTATAACAGCATCATTCTTTTTAGTTCAAAGTGTTTCATTAGATTTTACAACCAGAGAGAGAGTGGGCAACGAAATAAATAAACAGTGGGAAAGACAGACTACAACAAGGCGGAGGGGTATAGGCATCATTCTAATTCAGTTATCTGCTAGGCTCAGTTGCGTCTCGTCTGCCCAACCATGGCCCATGAGGGTCTAGGTCATGGGTACTCACAAACTTTCTCTCTGAGCCAAATTTACAATGTGGTTTGTGTCCGAGGGCCGCACCGGTGGGGGCGGGGTCAGTGGGAGAGGGGGCGGGGCTAGAGCAACAAAAAAAACCTGTGACCATGAGGTTGAACACAGGTCCCTGCAGCGGACACCTTTGTCCACTGAGCCACCAGACCCGGCATACACACATCTCTCTCTCTCTCTCTTTTTCTCTTTCTCTCTCTCTCTCCCTTTATCTCTCTATCTCTCGCTCTCTCGGTCTCCCTCTCTCTTCCTCTCCGTATCCCTCTCTCTGTCTCCCTATCTCTGTCTCTGTCTCCTTCTCTCTGTCTCCCTCTCTCCCTCCCTCTCTCTACCTCTGTCTCTCTCCCTCTGTCTCCCTCTGTCTCCCTCCCTGTCTCTCCCTGTCTCTCTGTCTCCCTCTCTCTGTTTCACTCTCTCTGTCTCCCTCTCTCTGTCTCCCTCTCTCTCTCTTCCTGTCTCTCTTTTCCTGTCTCTCCCTCCGTCTCCCTCTGTCTCCCTCCCTATCTCCTCCTGTCTCTCCCTCTGTCTCCCTCCCTCTCTCTCCCTGTCTCTCCCTCTGTTTACCTCTCTCTGCCTCCTTCCCTCTGTCTCTCTCTGTCTCCCACTCTCTGTCTCCCTCTGTCTCCCTCTCTCCCCATCTCTCTCCCTGTCTCTCCCTGTCTCCCCTTCTATCTCCCTCTCTCTGTCTCCCTCTTTCTGTCTCCCTCTCTCTGTCTCCCTCTTTCTGTCTCCCTCTCTCCATCCCTCTCTCTAACTCTATCTCCCTCTCTCTCTCTCCTTCTCTCTACCTCTGTCTCCCTCCCTGTCTCTCCCTGGAGAAGTGTGGAGAAGTGTGGCTCAATGATTAGAGCAGGCAGACCTTGATGCAGAGCTCTGGCCAGGGACCAGGGTTCGATTCCCGCCTCGGCGGGTCTCCGGCTCATTAATTCCCCTGACTGGATATTCTCGCCTCAGTGCCTGTTCTGATCATGGGTCCCACGCTGCAACTCTGGGCAATAGCTTGCTTAGTCTCCACAACGGCCCCAAAAGCGCTGGGATACCTGGCTTCACCTGGGGGGTGCCCAGGAGTGGACATAACCCAGGAAAGCCAGGAAGGGTTCCTAAGCGGTATACGGAAAGCGCCGGGACACCTCTGGTGGAGGTAGCTGTGCGCTTTACAAATTCCGACATTTATTTTTATTTCCTCTGTCTCCCTCTCTCTGTATCCCTCTCTCTGTCTCCCTCTCTCTCTCTTCCTGTCTCTCTCTTCTTGTCTCTCCCACTGTCTGTCTCCCTCTCCCTGTCTCTCCCTCTGTCTCCCTCCCTCTCTCTCCTTGTCTCTCCCTCTCTCTCCCTCTGTCTCCCTCTGTCTACCTCTCTTTGTCTCCCCCCTCTTTCTCTCTGTCTCGGTCTCCCTCTGTCTCCCTCTCTCTCCATCTCTCTCCCTGTCTGTCCCTCTGTCTCCCTCGGTCTCCATCCCTCTCTCTCCCTGTCTCTCCCTCTCTCCCCCTCCCTCTCTCTCCCTCTCTCTCTCTCCCTCTGTCTATCTCTCCCTCTCCCTCCCTGTCTCTCCCTCTATCTCTCCCTGTCTCCCTCTCTCTCCCTCTCTCTCCCTCTGTCTACCTCTCCCTCTCCCTTCCTTTCTCTCCCTCCCTCCCTCTCCCTCCCTCTCCCTCTGTCTCCCTCCCTTTCCCTCCCTCCCTTTCTCTCCCTCCCTTTCTCTCCCACTCCCTCTATGTTGAGGGTTTTATACTTTTATTGATTTTAAAAATTAGAATATTGAGGCAATTGATTTTAGCATAGAAGTATTTATGTGGAGATGCCCTGAAAGTAATTGTGTGATTCTATAAATAATTGTATTATCCTGTTACTGATTGGTTTTTGTACAGTGTTTTGAATTGTATATGATCTTGAAGTTAAAAGACTATGGTCTAAATAAACAGAGTTCTTCTCTCTCTCCCTCTCCCTCTGTCTCCCTCCCTTTCCCTCCCTCCCTCTACCTCCCTGTCACCCTCTGTCATCTCAACCTGCCTGTGTGTGCCCGGGCTGAGACAGCTTCCCAGGGCACACACACAGCCGCACCCGAGCACTTCACAGGTCTTTAAAGACCATTTGCATGTTAATGAGGCTTTGTTGTATTTCACCTCTTCACCCCTGGAGCTCCACTCTGACTATCACTGGACGCCCAGCCCTCACAGAGCAGCAGAGTCTGCAACCGGCAGTGTTTGCAGACACTCTTAATTATTATTATTTTTTTAAACACGGGTACGATGTCTGAAAGGTCCACGGGCCGCCAAGGAAGGCTTGCCGGGCCGCTGGCAGCCCGCGGGCCGTACTATGAGTACCCGTGGTCTAGGCTATCTGGGCCTAAAACCTAGTCTAGTGAGGAAGGAAAGGGCTGTTTCCTGTCATTTGGTAGCAACAGGGCAAGGGCCAATCCAACTACTGTGCCCAAATACGCTGTCTTTTTTCAATAGTTTGTTTTTATGGTCTGGCTTGTCAGCTCAGCTGTCACCAGACAATTATGTGGACATCAAAAGAGAGGGACTTTGGCTCCACCCACATGTTGGGAGCCAGGAGTACATGATCTGATTGGACAGAAGTTGTGTGCTTCCACAACAAAGTGCTTGCCCTCCACACAGCTGTGATCATTTTCTGTCTTTATTTTTGTTTATTTATCCAGCTGCCTAAACTTGAACTAAACTTTCTGGGGCACAAACAAGACAATGGAATGCTATTAAAGTGTCTTAGATCACTAGATAATGTATAATGTTTTTCTCTGGCAGCAGCACAGATGGGAGAGGGCAGTTATTAACCTGCATTGATTTTTAAGTCTGGTTTGAGAGTACAACTGTCACCTGAACTTTAAACCTACACCAATATTATTAACTCTACCGTTGCTTTCACATAAATACATATTTATTCCCATGCTATGTACTATTGATGCTGCTCCAAAGTTGCCGATGTTTACTTTTTGCAGCGTGTAAGTGTAAGTGAAGATTGAACTACCCAGGCTGTCTGTTCTAAGAGAGTGAAGTTAGCAATGCTTCTGCCCATGCAAAACCCATTTTGTATGTGAGGGAAGCTTACACTGCACCCACGCTTGTATTTATTCTGTATGTGAATGGCGTACTTCTGTCTACACTACTGACTGTTCTAAACCTTGCACTCAGACGCCCACGGATGTCCAGGCAGAGAGGGAGAGCCCAGACAGCCTCCTTGCTCTAGAACCCCAGTAGGTGTCAGGTAGGTGTCAGCCTGACACTGACAGACCTACCGGCCGACACAGGCTTGACTGCAGACCTTGAAATGTCTGTGAAGAAAGCAGATAATGCCCTACCTGCGTGATTTATGTAAAAGTGAAGCTGGTCCTACTGCTGTAAGACTTAGTGATACCGTGGGGCGCCTTTGGAGAAACAGGGCGGGGTTTGTTGTTGAGCCGGGCCGTACTCACAAGCAGGTTCTGCCTAAGGAAAAAAATGAACACCTACACTTAGGTTTTCTTTTCTTTTTTTGTGACAAATTAAGCACTGCATCTCTTATAAGTGTCTGCCAGAGATCAGTATAGAATTATTGAAGACGGCATCTTTTGTGGGCTGTGGGGACGATACAGACCGACCCGTCTCAAATATCACCCTTCATTTACAAAAGAAATGCTGCTCGGAATTCCCTTCTATCGTTTTGATGGCCTACCAATATTTCCGAAGGAAGGCTTGTCTCGTGTTTTGCTGTGTCCTTCCCACACTGGATTAGCCGGGTAACCCGAGACTCCCTGCACAGCACTGAAGCAGGTTGTGCATCTGCAAAGGTTAATGAATAATTGATGCGCTGGCAACCCCCTCATTACAGTACAGAGGGGAGCGCGTCGCTCCAACGAGAGACGCACATGAATGAAATAAATATTGAGACACAAAAGGCCAGATTCGCATTATTAGATGAGGTCCATGTGAATAATACAAGGGAGCCCAATAATGGAAGGGTTGTTATGACAACACACGCCCACTGCCGTGCATGAGTCACTGCTGTTCATGTTTGCTCTGGTGCTCTGGTGGCAATGCATAACCTTTACAGACAATGTTCCTCCTTTTCTATGAAAAGACCGAACATCATATACACAAACGCTATTTAAAAAATATAAAGCAGTTTGTGCGCAGCTACCACGTTTATTCCTTCCAAAGAATAGCTGGGTTGAGAAAAGAAAGTCGGGGCTTTTTCTGGATTATAGCCAAGTGTGGAATTCTGAAAATTGATTTATAGTCTAAGCTGCAGGAGACAGGAACATGATTCTTTATTGATTGCCACTGCTTTATAAAACCAATTACTCCAAAATTGTTTTACATGGGCAATTTTTCAAAACATTATCGTGCAAGAAAAAGCATCAGAATTATGCACCAGCAAAAAGCCTCATTTAACAGTTATGGTGATGAAAATATCATGACTTTATTTTCTGTTAAAAACAGTTAGATTTAGTAATGCAATGGTTTCTTCCATGTTAATGACACTATTACTGAGAATTGTCTTTCAAGCAGTGTAAAATGTACATAATGTGGACAATAGTGTGGTTTATCTGTATTCAAAGAGATGGAGGACCAGCGCCAATATTATTATTTCTGCTTTTGGTCAACTAAAAACAATACAAATGCATACTGGTGGCCTCTCATCACTTGTTAGCGAGGTGGTCTTTCAAGGGTGCCAACATAAGTAAATGAATTGATGAAAGACTCATACAGTGGCGCTTTGCGTCATGAATCGCTGTCGTTTGTGTGCGTAAGAAAGAGGGGTCGCAGTGGACCTCGACGGCCACCAATGTTTTGAGAGGCTACCTAGTTATCCTTTGCAGGCTCTGGACGTTAAGTCTCACTTACAATTTCCTTCTCCAATCTAGATGCCAAGTCCTGAAGTGCCAAGTGTCATAGATCTGATCTTTTAGCCATGCTATTATAAAGTAAGTTGGAAAACCCAAAACCAAGTGAGCCATCGGCAGGGAAGATGACGACAGAGCCGGTCCTGGCTCACAGACGTTACATTGGATGGTTTTACCCCATTCCTCCCTCTTGTGCAAAGTGCTTCAGACTCCACATGCCCTTCCAGATCTCCTAAAAGGATCATGCCAGCAAGAGGCCACAGTGAGCTTGTGACCAGCTGACCCTGCCAACAAAGGAAGCACCACAACACCTGAAGTCAAGAACTGATGTGCCCCCCATGCAACTCTGCCCCTCTCATCCCTGATTTATCCCTAATGTTCATGGTTTTGAAGCTTGTTTCGACCTTCTCGTACCTCACGTACCCCAAGAGCAGTCGCGTAGCAGAGTTTCAATGAGCCCTAATGCAAGTACCGCAAATGACCCCGTCCTTTGGCTTGCTGGTGAAAACCGACTATTGTGGGGGTGTAGTGAACCCCTCACGCCTCAGGGAACCGTGTCAGGGCACCTGCAGCAGTATTATTAGCCAAGCCCCTGCCCAAGAGTTTGGTTTTGCAAAGCTGTACAGTGTTTCCGTCTTCAACGTTCTGAACTATGTTCCCTATTCAAAAAATTACTTAAATAAAATAATGTAAGTTCAAATGTCCGCGGTAAATATGAATAGAAGATATATGGAAACCGCTGCATTCTGATTCTTGATGCAAGCATCCACTAGAGAGTTTGTGGCAACAACGAGTGGAGGGGCATCTTTACAAGAGAATTGCATCACCGGAACATCACTTTTTACGATGTTCTGGTGGTGCCGTGCCCTACACCATATTTACATAGTGGTGTTAAGCAACTTTGCGTGGCTTAATGGCGCTTTGTAAATATGGTACCCTGTCACGCAGTTTTCTGCATGAAAGGGGCTGCAATGGGCGTTCCTGTGGGCGTTCCACCGCAACACCTATTGCTTTTTGATGCTGCCTCAGATTTAGAAGGATCTGTAAATCTGAGGCAGCGCCAAAAACTAACACCTTGCAAAAGCAGGTGTTACATTGGTGCAACAAGGAGAAATACTTTTATTTCTTCTCGTTTTTGCTTTTTCTATGTGTGATGCATTTTGCAGCACAAATAGAAAGAGCAAAACGCCTTTAATTATTGTATTTGTGCGGGAAGGGACACCTTCCTGCACATAAACAATCATTCCCTGCAACGCAGACACCCTTGCACCTTACACTATGGCGCAAGAGTGTCTGTTCTGGTGCTAGGCAAATATTTTTAGCACCAGCGCAAGAGAAAACACAGTGGTTCACCATATTGTTGTAAATACGGCACATCCCTGCATTTTTGAATGATGCAGCATGGTGCTACAGAATTTGCTGCAGCTGCTGTGCCATTTCCTTGTTGATATGCCCCAAAATGACTGTATAAAAGTACCTCACACATCACCATAAACTATTCATTCATTTTCTTCAAATGTTATTCTATTAAGTAGGAGGAAATGACTATTTATGTGCAGGAGCTGTGAAAATCCAGCTTCTTGAAAAACACAATGAAAAATTGGTTCAAGAATTCAAATAACTTAATATCTTGTTTTGTTTCCAACCTGTTGAATGTAGTAACGTTTTGACCACAGTCCATGACAATCTGACCTTTTGCAAAGCTCTCACAGCCTGGTTATTTTCCATTCTCTAAGCTGGCAGTCATGTCAAGAACCCTTGAAGACGATGAGTGTGTACTGAATGCAGCCCTTTTTCTGCCACCTACCAATATGTGACTCCAAAGATACGCTGTTAAGTATCGAGATGCAATTCCTTTTCACTCTTTTAAAAATAATTCAAAAAACCTCTCTATTGATTTTCATCACACTGAGTGGAAAGCCCACCCACCTACGAACAAACAAACCTTGAGGCATAAGAAGTACAATAATTCAGAATCAAATACTGGATTTATGTGATTGTCTCTAAAATCCTGCATTACGTGCAAAGTACGCATGTAATTGTTATCGTTTTAGACTTATGGTGTTATTCCAAATACAGTAATCTATTTTCTTCTAACCCTGGGTAGAGACTCTTTTGTGGTGCATTCATTGCTTCACTCTGTGTGTGTGTTTTGCCTAACTGCTTTCCACATTGCCTCTGCAGATAAGCCTTCCTGCTCTGAGCCAAGCTACCAGAGGGTGAGCACAGGTTATTTATCGTGTGTATCTGACCTACCCTGACTAGAGTGATTCTGCCTGGCTGGGGTACCTATCTTATCCAATCAGAAACCCCATTTCTAACAAACTCCTTTTGCATTTATTTTTATGGTGGATTTTAATTTTCGATTATTCACCAAGTCAGTGGCAGAGAATTCAGCAGGTGGTAATTAACTTTGTTGTTGTTATGTAGTACTCACATTTTCTGGTATGCAAACCTTGCATTACACACAACATGTGTCAATATACAGAACACATCCTGTCTCAGAGGGTTGTCTCATTCACACAAGATCTAGCTTCTCAAATTGAAACAAACATTTACTGCTCAAGATATTCCTGCAGTCGAACATGGTATTTTCTGATATTATGGAAATCTCACCAAGTTAAATAAATTCAATGGTACCTTATAGGTGAATTCTGCCTTTCAGCCTCCACGGGATAAAATGGACTATCACATAGGCAGTCCCTCAGGATCTTCCTTGTTTTGGGCAACTCCCTAATTGCCAATTCCAACCCCAGACTTGATGATTAAAATGTGTTTCTAACAGCCTTCTAGAAGATGTTCAAAAACCTAATAGAGAGTATTCTGCTGAAGAGCCATGTGTGATATTCCACAGGACAGTTCTGAGGTTTTGCGCCACATTACATAATTCCACCAGTATTAGGCAAAACAACATTGTTAGAGAGAAGAAAAATGACTTTGTTTATACAAGGTCTTACTTACTTATGCCTATCACCCCCTCCTCGGGTATAGGCCATCAAACAGGACTCTCCAGTCCTCACTTTCCTGGGCTTTTCTTTCATACTGACTCCGGGTGTAACCCAGCTGCTTGTAGTCAGCCTCAAGACTTCGATGCCAGGTGTATCTTGGCCTACCTCTTTTCCCTTGAGGGTTTCAGGTTTGATGTGGGCTTGTTGAGGGTGTGACCTATCCAGCCCCAGCTTCTTTCCATGATTTCTCCTTGAGCAGGGAGTTGGAAAGTCTGCTGCCATAGGTGTGGTTGCTGATGGTGTTTGATCAGTGGATTTAGAAGATTTTCCTCAGACAGGTGTTGATGAAGGTCTGCACTTTGTTGGAGGTGGTCACTAATGTCATTCAAGTTGCTACTCCATACAGAAGGACTGATTTTACATTGGTGTTGAAAACCTGATCTTGGTTTGAAGCGTTAGGTACTTGGAGCTTCAAATCTTCTTTAGCTGCCTAAAGGCAGCTCTTGTTTTTCCATTTCTTGCCTTGACTTTGGTGTCTGTGCCGCCCTGCTTGCCTATGACTGCCCAGAGAGGTGAAGACCTCAACCTCTTTCAGTGCATCACCTGCATGAGTAGCTGCAGTTGTGCTGGCCATTAGCCTTAAGGATCTTGTTTTTTCTCCTCTGGATGTTGAGGCCAAATTGTGCTGATGTGGCCTCCACTTTGTCGGTCTTCTCTTGCATCTGTACATGGGTATGGGAAAGGCGTGCCAGCTAATCTGCAAAGTCCAGGTTGTCGAGCTGCATCCAACATGACCACTGGATCTCATTTCTTCTCTTTGCTGTTGATGTTTTCATAATCTAGTCTATGGTCAGCACGAAGAGAAAAGGCAAGAGCAAACAACCCAGGCGTACTCCGGTCCTCACTTTGAAGGCTTCAGTGAATTGTCCTCCCTTAACTATCTAGCCGGTCAGTTCCTGATGAGTCTTACAAGTTTATCTGGCACACAATAGTGGCGGAAGAGTTTTCAAAGGTTCTCTATGTCCATGCTGTTGAATGCCTTTTCATAGCCAATGAAGTTGAAATCGATGGGGGAGTTCCATTCCATGGACTGCTCAATGATGATGTGCAGTGTTGCAATCCAGTGTGTGCAGGATCATTCTCTGTGGAAGCCAGCTTGCTGGTGTTATAAATGAGTGTCAACTTCTTTCTTCAGTCTGTTCAGGATGACACTGTTGAATACATTGCCTGCGGTTGATAGAAGAGTTATCCCTCTGTAGTATGCACAGTTACTCAGATCACCTTTCTGGGGGATCTTGATCAGATATCCCTCCTTCCAGTCTGATGGCACCTATTAGTCTTACCAGATCCTTCCAAGCATGTCTACATATGTTTCACTGTCTGCCTTCAGTGCCTCTGCAGGAATGTTGTCCGGTCCTGCTGCCTTTCCATTTTTCAGATGTTTGATGGCTTACTGTATTTCTTCCTTGGTTGGTCTGCTGCAGACGATTGGCAAGTCCATGTCAGCTGGCTGTATGTCTGGTGATGACTGGGGCTCCGGCTGGATCAGCATTTCTTCAAAATTCTCCACCCATCTTCGTTATTGGCCTTTGTTACCCGTGATTGTAATTCACGGGTCTTTCAAGCTTGCTGTATCTGTTCGAGGGTTTATTTGTTGTGCTCTAGAGTCCATTCAAGTTTCCATGGTTTGCTGCATCCTGGACTTCTGTGGCAAGACCATCGATTAATCTTTGCCTGTCTGCTCTTAGGCTTCTCATGGCTCACTTTTTAGTGTATTCTCCTTGAGTTTTTGCTTTTTTCTGTGCTTGTTCAGCTGGTGTTGACTGCTGTTTTTTTTTCCTTTCTCACTTGGATTTTGCAGAGAGTCTTGGTGGAGTTACATTCTTTATGCTGGTGTTTCTTGGTAGCCATTACCTCCTAGCGGGTGATGTCACTGTTTCTTTGATCTTCTCTCATAGGCTTTCTACTGGGTCTCCGTTGTTATGTTTCAAATAAGTACCCTAATATAGGCCCGGGTAACATTATACCCTTTCACCTACCTCACCTCCCCTACACTACACAGTAAGAACCCTTTTTAAGATTGAACCTTTACATAGTTCTAGTCCTGGGTGCAGAAGGAAGGTGTCCCTGAACAATGGTGTTCTATGACTCCATCTTTGGACTGACACAGTATAAGTGAATATTCATAAGGATTCTTGGAAACCAGGCTGGGGCTACACCACCTTCCTCTGCATATCTACATATACAGCTCGTACAAGAAACAAGGGACAAAGGAACCTTAGATACTTCCTGTATAAATACAGCACCTCTTGCTAGTGTTAACCAAAGGGAACCGAGACACTGACCAGAGAGGCTGAGGCTCCTGCATGGAGACGCACCAGCTGATAGCGGTCTAAACATCCCTTGCGGGGTGTCCAACTTGAGACTAGGACAGGGTCCTATATTCTCTCACTCTTCAGGTAATGGGGTAAACTAAACCTAGTGGGATTCTTGGCTTTACACCTACTCACATGCTAGGTACACTAAGGTACATCTAGATAGGCATCGTAAGAGTATGCGCGCTTTCTTTTAGAATGCATTTTATATCCACATATGTGTTCATGACTATTGAAAAATGGTAGAACTGTACTATCCTTTTATATTTACTGTACTATTGATCATATATCTCTGCTACTGTCTAATGGTTGACGCAGCATATATGTTTTACACTAGAAGAACAACTGTGCAATAAATACTTATTATAACACACCCAACTGTTTCTTTTGTGTAACTTTCTGAGGGAAACTAAGTGAGCACGAGTGACTGAGCAAAAGGTAGTACATTGTTTTCACGATCCTGAGGGATCAGCGTTGTCATGTTCTGAGGTTGCCAGAAACTATTCTCTCCCCGATAAGAGGAGATTATAGTGGCACAGTGAGCTAGCTATCAACCAGGCTAACATACTCAGTGGGGGTGCTCAGAGTTAGTCTGCCACCAATCCTACAGTTCATGTTATCCAAATGCACAGGTCATATATGGGTAATATAGGAACTACACCACATGGCGCCACCAACGTTGGTATGGTACTTATTTAACATTAGAATCTGAGTAATTCAGTTGTGCTTATTATCAGGGACCCCTACTCACAAAACGCCTGAGACATCTGGAGTGGGTGGGCACAAACTCCACCACAGCTGAGTAGGCGAAATATCCTATTTATTGGCTGTTGGTTAATCCAGCTGGACAGGACACAGTGTTCCTAAACAATTGTGCATAAAGCCTTATCTTAGTTCCCTTGAACAAACTTCTTCATTTAAAAATGAATGAGGGCGACAATCCAACACTTGTGTCTCATTGCATCTCAATAGGGGAAGAAGATTTGACCGGAATTATTATTACACCTAAATATAGACAATCAACCTAAAACTATTAGAAAATGGCTCGCAAGCTAGGGGTGGCATAGTAGCTTTCATGATGAGGCACACCAATCAAAAAAAAACGAGGTATTCTACTCGTGGGGTACATTCCCAGCAGCAGAGGCAATGACACACATTTCACTCATACATGGAGGGAGATGCACCAGAGGAATATTGTCCGTTCGAAGACATAGAGATTCCACTCACTTACCAGGAACACCAATACTGGTTTAATGGCGCCCTACCCCACTTAAGAGGAGGAGTAAGCCTTGGTCAGTTAGGAAGACCAGGAGCAACATGGCCTATATTAGCAGGCTACACACCTCCTCTTGACATTGAAACAATGCCACAGCCAAAATTACTCACTCAACACAAAGAATTAATTAAAATCTACAGAAACATGACACAATTCGTCAAGAGGACTTTCACAGTCCAACCAGCAACAGTTGCAACAAATGTAACTCAATCTCAGGGAACAGCAACTAAAATTACTCCACAAACATTACACGCAGTAATGGGAAAAACGCCCACAAAACGCGAACAAATGCCATTCTGGGTAGCCCAGAAAATAACTCAGCTTGAGGCAGTATTCCCGGATACTACCACACATTTGAAAAAAAAACACAGAATGCTAACAATCTGCTTGCCCATGGGGATAACACCACAATTAGAGGATTGTACCACTTGGGGTGGAGTCTTTGCTGCCATATATACCAGAATTCATGGTATTCCTTCTTTAGCAGTGATACCCAAAGTATTAAGACAGCTACAGAACGAGTACAGAGCAGAGCCTGCTCTGAACTTAGGGATGACGTTATTACATAACTATGAACAGGTATCAGCCACAATACTAGCTAATATTAAAGGGGAAGCAGCTTCAGTTGCAATCTGCCAATGCCTAAGGGAGTTCACACCGTTAGAACAACAACATGAACTACCCACAATAATTGAAACTGCATATGCAGAATTAGGCAGAGACAGTTTGGGGGGAAAGCCTTGAAACCACAACTGATGGGCAGTCCCGAAAAGGACAATTCTAAGCAGACACCTGCTTCGTCTTCAAAAAAGAAGTGGGACACTAAAAAACAACAAAACTATACGGAGAAAAGATCTCACTCCTGAGGTAGATCTCCTCCACAGGAGCACTCTGAAAAGAGGTACAACCTTAGGAATAGAGATACCATTAGGAAACCTGACAGGTATCAGGATACTGATACACGTTCCTCTTGTTCCTTTCAGGGTTCATCGAAAAACTCAGAGAGAGAAGGATGGTCAGATCACAAAGAAGAACGCACAAAGTCCAGAGACAAGCAGCACACTCAAGACTATACTTCCAAAAAAGAAGAAAAGCCAAAATCTAAACCTTAGTTTAAAAAGAAGAAGGTTTCAGGCCTGAAAATCAGACATGCCCAGAATTCTGAGGACACAACTTCTGAATGGGTAATGGGCTCAGACTGTAGCAGGGTTTCCGTTCTCCCACAGAACTGTGCATAGAGATTTGGAACCTCGGCGAATTAGGGTGACCCAAAACTCACCTCAGTACCCAAAACCCCTTACCAGGCTAGCTACAGTGTCTCATTGGTCATAACAAACTTCCAATGATTTAGACAAACCAGAACATGAACTTACGATACCTCAGGTCACGTGGAACACATGAACACTCTTTCATTATATAATCATTTCAAACCAGAACGTGGAGTAAATGAGGACACGTGCACATTTGAAATATTTATTTACTAATGCCGTTTTCTCAAACGCAGTATCTTAGATAATACAAGGAAACATATTATCAGAAGCAAAGTTATCAGCATAGTTACTAGTCCATAGAAAGCAAAAGGTGACAGCATATTAATATGCTGTAATGAATAAGCGTTAACAACACCTAATTCTCACCATCCCTAACTAGCATATTATATTAATATTTAAGAAGGTCTCTTTGGGTTTTAGCAGGGCGGGCCCATACCTCAAGATCCTAGTATGAAGAGATCACATCAACTTCCACCAGTTCTCTGCATGCGAACCGCATCAAGTGTGTATGTGTGCTCCAAGCAAAGCAATATAAAACGCGCCTAAAGCCAGAATTTGGCAGGAGCTGCACTTATGTTATGTCTATGAAGGTGCGGAGATCAGACCTCATAACAATTCTGTATCGTGTTATCCTGGAAGCTTCAGCACTCTCTGTACAGACATAGTTTATTAAGCAAAGCTGATATCAGAGCAATAACATATTATTCTCATGTAAATCACAACGCTCCTCTGGGTTGAAAGCTAAATCAACAATTATGTGCCGTGTGCAGAAGCAGGAAAAGGAAAAATGGCGTTTAAACATTTAATAAGCCCATGCTAACTTAACACAATATATAGATAAGCAGTAACTATACTATATGACAAGACGATGCTAGACAGTGAAGCAGAGGTATCAATAGCTCGCCAGAACCTGAAGGAATTTCTGGTGACAGTGGACTTGAATAATTACATCACGGTGGAAACACCAGATAAAAAAATGAGTTTCCCACATAAGTTACATGAAATAACACTCCAGATGGAGGGGGATAAACCCAGAAAAATAAAAGGTCTCTTATGTACGAACCTATCATCTGGTTATGACATCCTGTTAGCTGAACAAGATTGGCCGTCAGCATTCGTTACGTAGTGCCCTAGTGGAGAAAATATAAATATAATGTTTTCCATCTCTCTCTGAACACCTAAAATACACATATGCACGGGAGTAGGCAGTAGCCCTATCTCCAGTATTTTACAAAAACGCTGGAAGGGAAGATAATTCAACCCACTATGTGATCCCGTTAAAAATTTCACCAAATTCTCAGAGGCAATATCCAATAAAGCAAGAAGCTAAAAAACAGGTCAGAGAGATCTTAGATCAACTTGAATATAAAGGGGTCACTGAAATATGCACCTCACAAATAAACAATCCTTTGTTTCCCGTATCAAAACCAGACAATACATATCATCTAGTTTTAGATTAAAGACATTTAAACACTTGCACAAAGACATTCGCTGTCCAAAACACACACAGTGGCGCAATAATGAATAACATTCTGTGGAAAAAATACAAGGCATCTCTTGATATCTCAAATGGAATTTTCTGCCAAAATGTAGTGTCTGAAAGTAGGTATTTGACTGCATTCTCAGCATTGGGGTCGTGGTGACAATTTTGTTGCCTCCCCCAGGGGTATAAGAACAGCCCGGGGGTATTTTCAGCAGGGGTAACCAACTGATCGCCCCGCTGCTCCTTACCGCTGGACCGATGGGTCTAAGTCATTGTGAAAACCCAGATTTAGGTCTCCCTTAGCACCACCTATCAATCCTGTGTGGCCATGATTTCTGCTGCTGCCCCATGTAGAAACTGTTCTTGCCCCTTTTTGGGAACGTAGATAGACCCAATGATTATGGAATGGGGCCCAAGAGGCAACCCTTGATCTCCACAACCTTCACCACACCTTTCCTTGAAAGGAGCATGAGAACAACAGTGCCACCCCTGCTGACTTGTTTGTCAGTGAGGAGGAAAAACTGCTGTGAGAAAGCTCAGGATTTAAGGATTTAAGTATACTCCAATTTTACACAACAAATGTGTTTCCTGTAAAAGGCAGACATCTGCCCCAGATTCTTCCAGGTATGAGAGTATCGCCTTCCTCTTGACCAGATTATTCAAGCTCTTACCATTAACAGTCAATACCCTCAGTTCCTTTGTTAATGGAACAATAGTGAGTGCCAAGTTTGCTTCTGATTCGTGCTTGTGAGCCCCCATCTGCCCACCTCCCTCGGGCCCCATGAGACTCATCTCGATACATGTGTGGAAAAGTATGTGAATTTTGACTACCTACCAGGCACCCGTAAACTACCCCCATAACAATAACGATAAACAATCATTGTTCCTGGGTCAGGGATGGAGAAAGAAAGACCATCCCTTTACCAGTGGTGAAGTCTCTCTGTGGGTTCTTGGCCAAGTCTTCAGTTTTCCATTCCGCCTCTCCATCCCTCATTTTCTACCCCCCCCCAGCCAACCACCCCTCTGTGTCACCTCAGGCAGGATCATTAGATGTGGTGTCTTCCGCCAATTTGTCCAGAAGATCCCTTTTTTCAGATGCCACAGTCTCCAAGTCAGGCCCCGACCCTCCCTGGCCGGCTGGGGCCCTCTGCCATCTCTAACAGCCTTCTTTTCCTTGTCTGCTGAGTTGTGTGGTTGATCGGGACTCCTCTCTGGGCTGTATCTGGAGTAGCTTGCTTGCCGCTGACAAGGAGGGCAGTTGATGGGGCTGATCCTGCCATCGGAAAATCAGTCTGAATGGGTGACTCCATAATTAACCCACCTTCTTTTCACGGAGGAAGGTCGTGGCTGGGTAGAGCTCCCACCTTTTCTGGAGTTTGGAGGCAGCAAGATCCTGGACCAAATGGAGAGTCTGGCCCTGAACCTGAACTGATGGTGTCTCTCAAGACCTTTTCAGGGATCCATTCCTTTAAGGTAAAGTTGTGGACATCAGTCGAGATTTCCAGTGAGCGGACTGTTCCTGGGCCCCAGTGGCCCACTCTGTGAGTCCTATCCAGATGGATTGCTCCTGCCGATGTGTCTCACAGGATTTGAGCGTACAGGTCTGCAACATAGGCCTCTATGTTATCACCTTCCGCCTCTCTCGGGGCCTCCGTATTCGAATGCTGTTTCGTCTGGAGTGATTGTCTAAGTCCTCTGCATGTGCTTTAAGATCTAGTTGTTGCTCTGACAAATGGATGGCTACTTGTTGCAATTGCTCAATTTCCTCCTCTCAAGATGTATCACGATCCTCAAGGACATACACTCGATTGCTGATGTCTGTCACTTCCTTCCCGAACCGCTGGAAACTCATTCGAGAGATCACTTTTGACTGCCATGAGTTCGTCTCTCAAGCTGCAGAACAAGGCCTCCAGGTACAGGTAAGTGACTGGGGCTTCCAATTCTTCCGCTGATGGTGAGTTTGGTCTGCTTGTTCCCCCATTGGGTACTCCGTCTTGGGGGCCCATTGGTGTCATGAGCATGTCCTTGATGGAGCCCCACTTCTTTGCCCTTGTAGACGCCATCCGCTCTGTATTACCGGGACCCCAGAGGGAAGATGACGTGTTCTGTGAGGCTCCCCCTTCCTCCCAAACACTGCTGATACTCACAGCTCTACGGGCCGACCTCAGGGCTTGTTCATAGAAGGATCCCTCTGCCACTTTTCCGCTCCAGCTGTCTGACACTATTACATTCAGCCTCCCCAAAGGCAAAGTTGGGGTTTTTGTTATTTCCTGTGATTGATAGGATAGGGGCCCGTCTTTTGCAGCTACCCAGATCAGACCAGTCTCCTTCGCACTTGGCTCTCCCCAGCCTCTTCTGTGGCCCCAGGTCTGGTATCCGGTCTCCACAAGGGTTTAGCAGTGCCCAGATGCTTACATTAGGTGCTGCTCCACTATTGCCTTCAATGGTCTGACTGTTGAGGTTAGCTGAGGGCTCCTTATCTTGCACTGAGCTGTACGCTCTCCTAGCGGGCCCTCTCGCTATTGCTCAATGGCTGGTCCTGCCCCGTCCCCAGTCTGGGGTTGTACACTTTGTCCCTGGCTTTCCTTCTTTTATCGCTTGCTCCGTTGGGGGGAGACCTTCTGCCCGGCTCCCCTCTCAAGCCCTTCCCTGGGAGTCTGGATTTTTGCTTGTCAGTGCCAATACCCGGTGCCGGCCCCCTTCGCCAAGGCCACCAGTTTCCTCTCGCGCTGAATTGTCTGGGCCAGGAATCGGCGATGGTTCTCTATATAGCCCCTAGGGACTGCAGCCTACAAGGTCTCCCTTCAAGACCAGGCCTCTTTGCTCCTTAGCTAACCACGGCCTTGTGAGCTCCATCTGTGAGTGTGCTCAGGGAGTCCATCTGCACCACTGCTCAGTAGCGTTGGGCTCAGGTCTCTTGCAGCCTGTTGGGTCTCCCTGTCCGGGAAGCCAGTCTTGCCCTACGCTGGAGTTATCTCTCACGCCATCTCTGGAGGTTTGCTGTCCACAGCTCCCAGCTTCTCTGCTTAGCGTCTGGCACCTCCGTTCTGCAAAGCTCCTCCACTCACGCACGCACCCTCTGGAGATCAGAGGAGGTGGGCTGCTCCTCTGTGTGAGTCTCTTGGGCCTCCGTCGATCTATGCCTGCGAAAGCTTGCCCCATTCTGTGTGCCGTCCTGCATGGTGGGTAAGGGGGTGATCCCAGACCACGACAGCAGTACCTGGGTGTAAATGAGGGATGGTGGCGAGGTAGCCTGGGGGGAGGCCCTAACTCCCCTTTATCTGGAGGTCCACGGCTGTTAAAAGCACCTCCGGGTGGGCTTCCGGCTTTCCGAACCCAGGCCAGGACCAGTCCTTTGCTTCTTCGACTCTATTCATGCCGTTAGGGTCGCCCCCACTCCAACAGGAGGCCAAGGACTCCACCCATAGTTTGCTGATGACAAGCCTGGCTGAGTTGGCGGGGAGGTTTTGGCACGGTAGTGACGGGGCTTGCGATGCAAAGGTCAGTGTTGAGGATGTGAGGAGCATTGAAGACAATACATCGGTTCCAATAAGTGGTGAAGCTGCAATGCAGAGGTCTGGTGGTGCTGTCGAGGCTGATATCGACATGGGATGTGAGGAGCTTTTATTGGGAAAAGCGTAATGCAGTATTGGTTCCAAAGGCGATGCGCCAGTCCCAGATGTGGGATGTAGCGACGAGTGATTCTTTTGAGAGGGCTCCAATCCACACAATAGTGGTGATGCAATGGTTTTGCTTGAAGATGCTCCACTCAGCCGAGGAGATGCGTTAGTTCTGCTCTGGGATGCGTCGCTCAGCAGACGTTGCGCCGGTTTTGCTGGAGAAACACCTAAGGCCCACTTACAAGGGTCCAGGACTTGGGTGGCACCACTTGGTGGGGCAGACTCACAGATGGTAGAGTCCAGGTGAAGACGTAGGTTGGTTGGAAGTCTTTTATGTTCCTGAGACTTCAGATTAGAATGCCAGCCAGCTAACCCATGGAGTCACTATGGGTTCAAGTGGTGTAGGTCTAGTCCCCTCACCCAGGCAAGAGGGCAGCAGGTCAGCAAAACAAAAAAAGAGAACAGCAGTCCAGCAGAGTAGCAGTATTTTCAGAAGCACAGAAGTCCTTTGTCCTGGGAGAGTTTTCATAGGTCCCGAAGTGTACTGAAGTGGCAGTGTCAGAGGTCCAATATTTATACCCAGTCAGGCTTTGGAAATGGGAGAGACTTCTAAGATAGGCCTTTGAATTGCACTGAGGTCCTGCCCTTCCTGTCCTGGCTCCTGACTTGCAGCAGGGGGAGTAGGCAGCCCTTTGTGTGGGGGCAGGACACAGTCTACTCAGGTGTAAGTGAGGCTGGGTCCAGCTCCTCCCTCCCATCCTGTCAAGATGGCCAATCAAGAAACACCTAAGCCCTCATTTTGTGTGGCTGTCTATGAGTAATACACAAAGCCCAACTGTCACTCACCCCAGACAAGTGATAGGAGGCAGGCAGCAGGCACCAAATTGCTAAAGTAAGAAAAGTCCGACTTTATAAACGTAATGTGGTAGTCCAATTCTTATCCTACGGAAGAAATAGGCCTTGCTATAGGGAAAACAACTTTCAGAGATTTCCACTACCAGGATATGTAAAACTTAAAAGTATATGTCCTGTCTTTTAAATACATTGCACCCAGCCATCTGGGATATTTAGAGCCTGCCTCAGGGGTGAACTTATGTATAAAAAGTGAAGGTCTGTGTCTGGCAAAAGATTTATTTTGCCAGGTCAACGTGGCAGTATAAACAGCCCACACAGGCTCTGCAATGGCAGGCCTGAGATATGGCTAAAGGGCTACTTAAGTGGGTGGTACAATCAGTACTGCAGGCCCACTAGTGCCATTTAATGTAAAGGCTCTGGGTACCTGGAGTACCATTTAACTATTGACATATGAGTAAATTAAATATACCAATTGGGGATGAACCAATATTACCATGTTTAGATGAGAGAGCACAAGCAGTTTACAACTGGTTAGCAGTGATACAGTGCACACAGCCTTAAAACCAGCAAAACATGGTCGGAAAAGTTGAGGAGGTAGGCAAAAATCTGGGGGGGGAAGAGTATCAGTTCTAACAATGACAATTTGCTACACAATTTCATGTTCCTCAATTAGTAAAGAAATTCTATGAATTAAATCCTGAGAATACCAGCCCTGAGGCAAGGCCTAAGGGAGGGTTTACTATCAGTATTGTGAATAAAGATGTAAAGTTGGTTGCAAATTGTGCTTGTCACAGGAGATAATCGCATGAAATGGTTAATACGTTGTCGATGTAGAAATGTGAAAAAAGAATATATGTTTTACAGATTTTGTGTTAATAACCCAGGGGGATATGTACAATAGAAGTGGTGGAGCGTGTCATTAGCCTCCTGGGCTTAACGGCACGCGCTGCCGAATGTACAACGCATGCTTTCACAACGCATGCAATTACAACGCATTTTTCACAACGTGAATACCATTACAACGAATGTCTTTACAACACATACCATTACAACACAAATTATATAAGATACATTAAAAGTGCAATCACAACGCAAGACTATACGACGCATACCATTACAACGCACCAAAAATATATTTCTTAAAATAATTTTGTAATATAACTCCTGGCACAGGATGCAGGGAAAATATAGGTTTTGGGTGGGAAAGTGTATTAAAACAGTGAACCCAACTGAACACATATTTATCGAAAAACGACCAATGTAAACTAAATTAATACTCGGGTATTAAAATTAATACTCGAGTATTGTTCGAGTAACCAAAAATAATTTCAAAAATCGAAAACAAACACAGACAAAGCAATTAAACTTAAAATTTATATCAAACAATAACAAAACGCCGAAAAGTAAGTCCATGTATAAAAACAAACAAAGGACATTAAAAGGAACCACCATTTTATAACCTTCCTCACGCTGGAGTCCTACAACAGTTTTCATGAAATGAAATAGAACCCACAGCAAACAAAATGGAGGAATAAACTGAAATGAACAGATTAAAACGACACTTTTTTAATAAATAAATTAAATTATACGTTCTCACATCAAACGAAAACCCTTAAAAAATGATTAAAAATTATTATTTTCTAGAAAATAATGGTGTAACACACCAAAAACTATAAATATAGCTAAGCTACCATTTTGAACTCAGTGGTCTGTAGACTACGAGCGAGAACAGACGTAAATTACGCTACTGTAACTCTGCAAGAGACATTACACAGAGCCTTTACGAATCAAAATTTCAGCAAAATCAAGTAAGTACAAAATATTTTACTAATAGTATTAACACAAAAAAAACCTAATATAAAAGAACATACTAATAATTTAAGATTTTTTTCTACAGTTTCAGTCAAACTTGGCAGTGAATAAATTAAAGTGCTGAAAATAATAAAGCAATAGAAGACATTTATAGTAAGTGAATGAATTTATAAAAATATATATTATATTAAGTAATTTTTTTCAAAAAAAAGGTACATTTCCAAAACAAATGTTTTGTCATGAAATTTTCAAATGAAATTTTATACGGATAAGAAATGAATAACAGGTTTACCATTTTTAATGCGACAATTTATGTAAATAATACGTATATAATAGTTATGAAAAAAAGAGTAGAATATAAAGTAACTATTTGCAATGTGTTATTTTATTAATGGTATAAAACTTGGATAACTTTGTTATACTAAGGTATACTATCTACTACGATATATTTCAAAACATCACATGTAAAACAACCCTGAAAAAACAAGCAACAGAGGACCAACTTAAAGAAAAATAATTCTATCTTCGAAACAACATTAAAGGTACATTTATTTCTGATAATTTATTGCAAAATAAATTTTACGCATTTTCACCGCATATATTATAACTTAATATTAAAATATGAAATTTTGTAAATAACTAAAATATTAGGAACATGTTGTTGGATTTTTGATTTTAAATAAAAAAATGCCATGCATTATAAGTACACCCAAAAATAGGGAAATAATATTCAACCATTCAACAACCTATATATTTTTTTGCCAGTACAGATATCTACATAAAAAATAACATCACAGACAACTGTGAAAAAAATCAACCAACAAAAGACCAACTTCAATAGAAAAGGACCAGCATCCAAACACCGAAAAGCCAAAATTAAAGGTAAATACATCTATAAAATCAATGATCTATTTTTTGCAACATAGAGATACACCTGTAAATGTTATTTAAAATGTATATTAATATGTAAAAAGAATTCTTAACATTTTCTTTCATGAAACGCATTTTAATCAAAACTGTCAAGCATTTTATCCATGTAATGCAGCAAAATTTAAAATCCTAGAAATAGGGAAATAATATTAAAAAAGTCAACAGCCTATATTTTTTTAATTCTACTTCCGATATCTACAAAAACATCACAGATTAAGCAACAGTGACCTAACAACCATCCAAAGAACAACATTCCAATAAATCCACCTTCTTAAAAACATCAAAATTTCAAAGAACAAGGTAAATATATAAAAGCAAAATGTGAATAAAAAATTAACCACATTTTCTCCAGACAGAGTAACAACACAAAAATAAATCCATCAATTAAAATATATTTGTACATTTTCCTTTCAGATTAAGATTGTGCCAGGTGAACCCAAAGGAATAAATACAAGAAAAACAATTTAAACGAGCAAGCAACAGTTATTAAAGGTGAAAATAATTATATCAGTTTTGTGTATTAAAAAACAAACAAGTTAAAAAATGGTCAAGTTAATCAGAATTCAATGAAAAGTGTTCTAAAAAGTCATATATTAATAATTCTAAAAAAAATTCTCATTTTCCTATCATCTCAGAGAATGTCAACAAATAAAACAGCACACTACATTACGTCCAGCAAAGGAAACCGACTTCTACAACATGCAGGGTACATATATTGCAAGGAGAGAATAACAAGGAGACATTGGAGGTGCGTGCAATACTACTCATCCCATTGCAAAGGCAGAGCGGTTACTCTTGGTGACACAGTTGTTAAAACATCTGAGCATAACCACTCTGCCTCTGCAATGGAGATTGAAGTAAGAGAAACAATAAATGAAATGAAAGATATTGCAAGCACCTCCAATGACTCCTCTGGTTCTATTTTGAGGGAGGTTGCTCAGCATGTCCCTAGTCATGTTGGTAGCAGTATGCCTATCATACCCAATCTGAGACGAATTATTCATCGTAAAAAACAGGCAAGTAACCCACAAAGAGTTACACCACAAACTTTCTCTGATATTCTAATTCCACCTGAACTCTCTGTTTCTGTATCTAACGAACCTTTCATCCTGCATGACAACCAAAACCCTCAAAAACGTATAATTATCTTTAGCACACCCCCTAATCTAGCCAAGTTAGAGACGAGTGAAATTTGGATGATGGATGGGACATTTAAAAGCACGCCCCATCCATTCACCCAAATTTACACTGTTCATGCTAAAATTAACAATACTGTAGTCCCCTTAGTTTATAGTTTGCTACCTGATCAACAATCCACAACATACACTGAACTTTTGACAGTGATTAAATCTAAAACATCTAACAGAAGTCCTAGGAAAATAATAATTGATTTTGAATTCGCGATGATAAATGTTATTACCAAAACGTACATGGATACCCAAATTCAGGGATGATTTTTCCATTTTTCCCAGGCATTTTGGCATAAAATACAAAAAACATCCCTAGTTGTGGATTATTCTTCTGATAGCAAACTACAATTTTGTAGTATCCTGCATATTATATTGTACGGTGTTTACCCAGTCCTGCTCTGCCAGTGTCTGGCTTTGACTCATTAGAATGTTAGAGTCTGATGATGCCTCGGAATGTTGGGACTCAGAGAGGCAGAGCGACAGTTGGTCATGGGCTGAGCAGCTGACAGGTAGCTCCTGGTGAGGCTCTGATCTACCACATATCTACATGATGTCATGTACCTTACAACCTGTTATCTCCATGAAATAAATCATCTTGAAATACTACCTTCCTGAGTGGACCTTCATCACTACTTATTTTAGCGACGAGGTGACGAAGAACCTACAGCAAAAAGAAAATCTCAGGTACCTGATTTAAAAGTGAACCAGGAGATGGCGCAAAATAATGAAACTACAGTGGAAACAACCACAATTTTCAGAAGAGGTATCAAGAAGAAGGAATTAACTACGAAGAAAAAAGCGTATTTTACACAGTACTATGAAGACAACTGCAAGGAAGAAACAAGAACGTCAAAGAAAAGAAAAAGAAGACAAGAAACAAGTAAGCACAAAACACTACGCCTGTTAGCCCCACCAGTGGCCTCACCAACAGCCTGCCCTAGTACAGTCGTGCTGTGCTTATCATCTCCACTCATCCTGGACTTTGGCTTTACTATCTCAGTCTGCTACACTACCACGTGCTTCACTACAAATTACAGACACCTGTTTGCTTCATTTTGATTACAAAAAGTGGTAAGATGTAGCTACTGAACTATATGCCTTTTAATCCATTACGCTGTGTGATTCTCTGCACCTGATTCCTGCATTGTGATCCTGTGCACATTGGAGCGTTTTGGTGGCTACATCTACATTTAAAAGATTATTTTTGTTTTCTCCTCATCCATCTTGCTGGCCTCAACCTGTGCCTGTAAACGCATCTCTGTTGAATACTGTGAGGGACAACATTTGAGGTTATCTGCTCTCTTGACTTTATTCTTGCCATTTGCTGTAATGGACTGCTTACAACTTCATGTAATGTCCATTTTTATCATTCTGACCTGGACTTGCCTTCACTCACAGGTACACCTTTTATGACTGTTCAACTCCTCTTCAAGTAACTATGTGTCTTTTACACACATGACTCCATTGCGCTCTTTACACTTTTCCTGACATTGCCACCGAGAAATAAACATGCTGAGGTCAATTTCTTAAAAGTTTTTCTTTAATCTCAATCATTCTTTGCAGCCTGCTCTGTGACAGTTCAGCTGTCATAAAAGTTCGTTTTTATTTCGCGCACATCTCACCTCTCTCAGAAGAGCTGAGCAGATCTCTTCATCTCCGTGAAGCCTATGTGACGTCTTCCGTGCTACTAAGGCACAATTTGAGCGCAGGAACGTGCCGGGAGCCATTCAGCACCACGTTCAGTGCGTGCCATCATTTTCATATTCGAAGAATCTTTTTCCTGAAGTCTTAGAGCACATTTTTATCTGTTCAGAGGAATGGCATTGTCAGCTCTTGCCGGAATTAAATATGAGCCTAATTCCTTGCACCTTTCAAACTAAAGATCGTGCAATGATTAATCTTCTACTGTGGCATCATCTTAACATGCACTGGACTTTGGCAGATCACCGCGGAAATCATCGTTGTATTCATGCTTCCTTTCTGATGCAGACACACTTTAGGAGCATTGGTGAGCTGTTTAATGTTTGCGCAATTATCTATTGAACATGGGAACTTTTCAAAGAGTGCTGTTCTTGCTCTGGCACATTCAAGGAACAAGGAAAAAGATGTTTAGCAGTCACGCTTAAATTGTATTGTGCTTGTGATTTTGAGCTCACATAGACTGGCAGATTAATTTTGCAACTTGGACTTCTTTTACAGGTTTACATTCTACTATTCAATCTAATTCAAATTTATCTTCCTGTCTATGAGCTTTTCACATTACAATGTCTGCTGTTTTTTTTTACATCTGCAAGTCTGGATAACATACATACTCCAGTAAGTGTCACAGGACGATGGTGACACACACTCTCGTATTTTCTAAAATGTTTAAAAAATGTTTAGAGAAATATTATGGCACATTATCTTACATTGATAGCTATGGGTTCTATCCCCATTAGCTTCCACAAAAATTCCCTATGCAGGGGTGGGAAGTTTTTTTTTCTCCCTTTTTGCCCACATACATCAACAGATATTTCCCTACACAGGGGTGGGATTGTGTTTTTCCCCTTTTTCCTACATACATTTGCTTGTTCACATTATTTTTACCCTACATAGGGATGGGAGTGGGTTCTAGCCCCATTTGTCCATGATCTTGCCTACACAGGCTATTCACGGTTTCCACCCTTACAAAGGGCACCGTTACATACGGTTTTTACCCTCACACAGGGCACCATCTTTAGGGTTAGAATCCCTTTTACATTTACATTTTTGCCCTCACACAGGGCGTATCATGGGTCACAGTCCCATTTACATTTTCACCCTCTCAGGGTGTCTTATGGGTTACTTTCCCATTTACATTGAAAATGGTCACCCTACATAGGGCGTCACATGGGTTACAGTCCCATTTACGTTGCTCTTCACACTCTTGCACAGGAGTATAGGACGGTCATGGGTTTTAGTCCCTCTGACTGATATTGTCTATTTACATTTTGTAATTTTGCTGTTTTTATTAACGCAATGTTACATTTACATCGTATTTATTCTGTTTAAAAGAAACAGAGGGAAGTTGTAGTTATACTGTTTGTATCTACGATGCCTTTTCTCTGTTTTTCTATTCGACTAGAGTTCCTCGTGGTGTCATTCTCTTTGTCATCCCTGGTTTCTGGATCTACACTTCTTGTTGTCTTCTTTTGCCTCCAGCCTTCTTTCGTTCTTTTTCATTCTTTCCTTCCCTGTTCAAGAGGAAATCTGTTACTCCCTCTTTCCTGTGTCTGTGTGGAGTCTGGTGTCCGTTTTCCGTTGTGCCTTGTTCTTTCTTCCCTTCCTGCCTTCCTGGCAGTGGGTGCGTTCGGGGGTCAGTCCTTGGTGCGTGTGAGTTCTTCTGCCCCTTGTTGTTTCCATCTTCTGGTTACTCGTTTTTCGTTCATCTTTTCTATGTCCGTGAGTCTGTGTTATCTCTATCAGTTTGCACTTTACTCTTCTCTTCCTCCTCTTCTTCTTCCTCCTCATTTTCTTCCACCTGTCTCTTCGCGCTGCTTTGCTTACTCCTTTCCTTGACGTTTTTTCCGGTCCTCTGCTATTCTTCCTTGTTATCTCTTCCTTGGTTCTCTTTCGCTATTTGTTATTCTCTTATTGGTTTAATGCTTCTGTTAGAATGAAAGGGGATATGTAGTATCCTGCATATTATATTGTAAGGTGTTTACCCAGTCCTGCTCTGCCAGTGTCTGGCTTTGACTCATTAGAATGTTAGAGTCTGATGATGCCTCGGAATGTTGGGACTCAGAGAGGCAGAGCGAAAGTTGGTCATGGGCTGAGCAGCTGACAGGCAGCTCCTGGTGGAGCTCTGATCTACCACATATCTACATGATGTCATGTACCTTACAACCTGTAAATAAATAAATGATCTTGAAATGCTACCTTCCTGAGTGGACCTTTATCATTACTACTACAATTAGAATTAAAAAAACTAACAGCACTTTGCTTCATTCCTCCTGAAAGTGTAGACGAGTACTACACTGCAATTACTGAATCAGACTTTTACACAGCAAACGAAGAAAAATTGGCACCCGTACTAAATTATTTTGAAGACACATGGATTGGGCATCTAAGCAGATCGGGTCGCAGGAGGAAGCCACGATTCCATGTGGAGTGGTGGAACTGCTACACGAGTTACTTAGAAGGAGGAGCAAAAACAAACAATGCCATAGAGGGATGACACGACTCCTTCAACCACACAATTGGAAAACCTCACCCTAACTTTTTTCATTTTTTGGAAACTTTGAGGAAGGAGCAAAGTTTCCAAGAAATGAGAATGTCACAAGCATTAACAGGTAGTCTGAACCCACGGATTTCTAAAAGATCAAAAGAAATGTCTGAAAGACTATTGGGTGCATTACAACCATTTTCGTTGTGTGTGGCTTCAGACTACCTGGATAATGTTGCTCACATACTACATTACTAACTCTACCTACACCTTTACTTTCCTGTTTTGCCCTAAATTAAATAAACAATGCAATTCAATTGACTTTTTTCTAAAACATTTTTTCAAATTAAAAAGTCGGGTCACCTTACCTTTGATGTCTTCTTTTTTCTTTCCTTTTCTTTGTATTTCCAAACCATATCCATTTTTGTTGTAATCCATCATTCAATCCAAATCCATAAAAAAACAATCTCCAACATTGATAATCCATTCGAAAGTAAATGACACCATTTGAAAAAGATCGATGCAAACAAAACCCAAGTTACAAATCTTCTCCAAATCCAACAGAAAACGTTGTGAAAATCCCCCAAAAATTGCGATCCATCTACTTTCTTCTCTATTAAATTCTGATCTTCTATATCCACGATCCAACGAATCCAAATAAAAAATGCAACGTCCTCGATTCCAGAAATAAGAAACCAAAAAGCAATCCCTTTGCGCCAAAAAAAGCAATCACAAAAAAACGATCTTCTTCTGTGTCCGGCGTTTTCGAATCCATATTTTTCGAGGAAAAAAAACATGCAAAAGCAACTTCTTACAGTACTATATATATTACTATTATTTTCTAAACAAATGTACTTTTTTTAAACTAAATACACGTGACCCGACAACGGCATACTGTAGCAACACGATCGGCGACATGCAAAAAAAGCTAAAACACACCAATTTCTTAACTAATCCTCCCTCTTCTCTCCTTGCAATATATGTTACTCTAAACAACTTTTATAATATAAATAAAGTTTGAAAACTTTCCTACCTTAGAGCAGCTCTCCTTGCTTCTGCTCTGTCCATCAACGCTCCTCAATATGGCCGCGATGAATCACGTCTACACGTCTACGTCATCTGGATCTATGAAAACAGAAAAAGGACAATTTAATTTTTTTTTATTATTAAAAGAAATATATGTTAAAATAAAGTTTTCCTAATGTAATAAAATACATCAATATCCTTCTAATAATATATACAATATTAAAAAAATATTCTTTAATTAAAAATATTTTTAATAAACAAAATCAAAAAGAAACAGTCTCGCAATCAAATTATATATTTTTTTCATTTCTTATTTATTATACTAGTAATAGTCTAAGCATGCTAATAATTCTAAAATATTATTCTTACCATCATGCTGCTCCCATTTGCTTCCGTTCCAACCCACAACTATCTTCAAATGAAGTCAGCAATGATACACGCGGCAAACACATAGCCAGCTATGAAAATAAATGTAGGACTAAGCATTACATTGCTTACAATGTAAAAGCATGAGAATTTATCTTCAAATAATTTTTAAAAATATTTCTAATAATACTAAAAAAATAATTTAAATATTTTTTTTTATAAAGTAAAACTTCTAAAAACATAATACATTTTTAAATCATGTTTTTTCAATAATGTAAGCATATTTTATTAATACATTTATTAACTTAGTATTTTTTTTTAATTACTAACAAATCTTTTAAGGGGTAAGGAATTCATATTTTTAAAAAATAGTGTGTATTTTTAAAGAATGGTAAATGCTGGTTAGTGTAGAAGTATTATTTATTATTTTTACTCCAGGGGGGTGTTAAAGCAGGGTAAGTGCAGGATAGTGTAGGAATATTAATTACTATTCTAACTCCAGGGGGGTGTTAAAGTAGAGTAAGTGCTGGATAGTGTAGGAGAATTAATTACTATTCTAACTCCAAGGGGGTGTTAAAGTAGGGTAAGTGCTGGATAGTGTAGGAGTATTAATTACTATTCTAACTCCAATGGTGTGTTAAAGTATTGTAAGTGCTGGATAGTGTAGGAGTATTAATTACTACTGTAACTCCAAGGGGGGGTTAAAGTAGGGTAAGTGCTGGATCGTGTAGGAGTATTAATTACTATTTTAACTCCAAGGGGGTGTTAAAGTAGGGTAAGTGCTGGATAGTGTAGGAGTATTCATTACTATTCTTTCTCCAAGGGGGTGTTAAAGTAGGGGAAGTGCTGGATAGTGTGGGAGTATTAATTACTATGCTAACTCTAAGGGGGGGTGTTAAAGTAGGGTAAGTGCTGGAAACTGTAGGAGTATTTATTACTAATTTATCAAAAAATCTTTAAAATACTAGATAGAATAGGAGTAATAATTAATAAACTGAAAGGGGCTCAAGACCTGGTTATTTATGGATTAGCCCCCCCCCCCGTCTAGCTCTGGAGTCAGTATGCAGCGCCAGGACACCCTTGGGCATAAGTGCGCTTTATAAACTCATAAATAATAATAATACTACTGGGAAGTAAAAAAATAAAAAAATTTAACTTTAACAAAAATATAGATTACTTACCTATACTTAGGTTGTTATAGCATCTGCGTTGTAATGGCATTTGCGTTGTAATGGCATGCGTTGTAATGGCAGGCGAAGTGAAGGATCTTGCGTTGTAAAAGATTTGTTGTAAAGGTAGTTCGTAGTAAAAGTTGCGTTGTAATGGTAGTTTACCGATGGCACAAAGTATCACAACTTAGCGCCAACGCAGGCACCCTTGCACCAGAGTGCAAGGGTGTCTGTGTGCAGGAGAGGATTGGTTATCTATAGGAAGGAATCCCTTCCTGCACATAAACAATCCTAAAATGCCATTGTGTAACTTTCATGTGTGCAGCTACATGCAGCACACATGAAAGTTACAAAATGGCATTTTTTGAAAGGTTTGTTTATGTACAGGTAGGGCCACCTTCCTGTACATAAACAAACCGTAGCATTTTGCTTTTTCCATATGTACTGCACAAGTCAGCACACATGCAAAAAGCAAAAACGAGGAGAAATAATGAATTTCTCCTCGTTTCACCAACTTAAGACCAGGGTTTTCCTGGTCTTAATTGTGGCTCTGCCTCCTATGTACGCCACCCTTGTACATAGGGGGCAGCGTCAAATTCAATGGGTGTTGCGGTGGAATGCCCACCACAACACCCACTGCACGCCCCTTTCGCCCTAAACATGGCGTGAAAGGGTGCCTTATGTACAAGGCAGCGTTAAGCCATTTTAGGTGGCTTAACGCTGCCTTGTTCTTGGCAAGGCTCCTATCGCCACAGGAAAGTCACAAAAAGTGACGTTCTCGTGGCGATAGGGGCTTGTACATTTGCCTCCTATTCTTTTCTCTTAAGTATCCTTGACCTAGAGGTGGGTGCAAAACAAATTGATTGTTTTCATATATGTTCATATATATCAAGGGTGTGTTTGTTTCGCAGATTGCCATATTTGATGCATACAGTAGAGAAGAGATAGTTGAACAAATAGATGTAAATCCGCAGGCGTAGCAATGTTCCACGTGAGAGAATTTTCATACACTTTAGTAAAAAGACGCTTCTTTTATTTTAGGTTTTCACATTTTCCCTTGTTCAGGTTTCCAATCATTTTTCTCAGAGAACTAATCCTGTCCTTTTTTTTCACTATAACGTTTTAGCAGGCAGAATGCTTGGTCACTATTGCCGAAGTCGATCTACCGCACCGACACATCTAGGGAGCGGTGCTCAGCTTTAAAGTGAGGTCTAGTGGTGAAGTTGGGGCTATGGCCAATGGTGGTGGATACAGTGCAGAGCAGTGAGGTCCCAGAGCAGTGCAGAAGCTCCTAGAAAGCACCGTGGCAAGGCTCTCTATATTCTGTTTCAGGAAGGTTCCTTTAATCCTAACAGGGTGACACAACATACTTTTGCTGTCTGTTTAGCAACTAAATCCATGTGGCAGCCAAATCGTGGAAATACTGAGCATATGAAATAACATGCCTCGGCTGTTTGAATACACAGGTAGGATCTACATTCATACACACAGCTCCAAGCGGTGCCCCAACAGCTTAGGGTGTGCATGGCTCGAGGGCAGGGGGCATTAACATTTGGGCATCCAAGCCTGACATCACTGTAAGTATCAGCAGCAAACTGCATTGACTGCTTTGGAGGAGCAGCCATAATTTGAAATTGGGCTAATTAGTGACTCACACATGTTCCTTGGCAATGAGAATTCAATTGCATTCAGGGATGGACTGCTAACACCCTACTGGCCCCTCCAATCCCAGCGCTGAACAGCAGAGGGGCTGGGGCAGCTATAGTTTGAAGGGAGACAGTCAGGAAGGTTGTATCTAAAGCCAAAAATCACCAAATCACAGACACTAGAATGCCAACAGATCACACCTTCATCTATCTGTAGATGACAAACTTAATGCAGATTTTCAGATGAAGATACTCTGTGGAGATGAGCAGAGCTAATAAGCGTTGAAAAAAGAAATAGGGAGACTTCCAGACAAAGCAAAAAAATGTGAACACCTTCTGAGAAATCATTAGTCCAAACCACTGTTAACAAGCATTGGCAAAGCCAACAGGTCTATCTGCTTTTCAAAGATGTTAGCCGACCTTTTGCCTTTGTTAATGTTTTTGCAGGTGTCAGGCAACGGAAAACTTGAAGCTAGAGAATTAAAGACTTTCTTCTCCTGGCGGGTAAATTGGAAGTTTATAACGTCATCAATTATTAAAGAACTGCTCGTTTCTAATGAGTGCCATTTGATTCATGCAAAGGAGGACCGTTCTGTAAAACATCACGTACCATATTTAAATAATGTAACTATACTTTGTGGCCCTCGTCGTGAGTCGATGTTCATCTATGCTTGTATTGCTGTCAGCGGTGTGCCTGTTATACATTATATATTACCAATCAAGAAAGTCACCAGATCGAATGCAGTACGGATGGAAGCAGGTTATATCGCACGATTTGGATAAATTATAGTGAGGAATGAAACCTCCTATGCGCCTACACTGAAAGTAAATTATTTACAAGATGTATGAAGCATGACCTACTTCTGGGCCAGGGTGCCTTCAGGGTATGAATATTAGGGGTTGGACTTAGTAATTGTCATTGGTTACACAACCTTAGGGCGCAGAACAAAGAACATGCATCCCACGTAAACAAGCTCATATTGTGAAAAGGCACCAGATTGCAGTCAGCCCAAGGTTGCACAACTGATCACTGCCTGTTATGCTATTTAATAACACAGCTTCCATTCTCCTCACCGTGGGAGCGTCTCGGGTCAGGCTGTGCACCGTCTGTGGTGTTTATGCCACCTCACACTCACCTATCTATGATGGGGATGTCAGTATCTGCACTCCAATGCCCTTCAGCGAATAATTACTGACTGATCAGAAATCAATACAATGTAAACGCCAAAAGCGCAGCCAAGTATTCAAATACAATCTTTTAGAAAACAAAATGTGGCGAACATGTAAACGAATTATGTACCAAGTACCTACCCCGTGGTAATTTGTAGTGCTGAAGGATGCCAGGCTATGTTGAATTGATTCGCTGTCCAATTAGGACAGGAGCGCGACTGCCGTTATTGTTAAAAAGTACGGCAAGTTAGGCCTTTGACTTATTGTTTGGCTAAAACTTTTCAGTCGCAGAAAGCAAAAGTGGGCCAGGCTTTGCTGTTTGTGTTTAAAAAGTTTTAACTTTGAGTGAGCTCTGAACTCAATTATTCGTTTAGGTGTGTAGGAGATACATATCATTTATAATGGATGAAAATGACATTAGATTTGTGTATGTTTATGTTCTGTGTACTGTGTGTGCTCTTGCACCAGGAAGAGGGATGTGTGGTATGGCGTACTTTGGCATTTTCGCCTTGTGTAGAAAATAACCCAGGACTGACCCTAAACCAACGGGTTCACATCAGTGGCGGCTGAAAGCATGGAGATAGCTAAGTGTGCATGTCAGTATGGCCATCCTAAGACAGCCAATCCAACCTTTGCTCACACTTGCAGTGCCCTGTGCTGACCATTCCTCCTTCTGCTGTCAGAGAATGGCCCTGTTCTCAAGAGCCAGCTCCGTGTTGTAAAATATAATGCTAAAGCATTTTTTTTAATTGCTTATTTTAATTTTATTTTACATATTTTACATCAGTGGGGTGATGCTCGCCCACCATAACGGGAGTCAGTCATGAGTTTATCCCTCCCATGGAGCATTGCCTCTGTACAATCTCTTTGATTGTCCAGTATCACTGCTCCCATTACTTACTTTTCAAGTGTTGCATTTTCCTTTTGTGTGAAGCATTCCGTTATAGAGCCTGTGTTTTTGAACAATCTTCCTTGTCTATGTCTCTTTCCCTGGACTTTGCATTACTCTCTGCTGCCCGACTGATTCTCCCCGTGCCCTCACTCTTGCACTCACCCATGTGTTTCTCCACATTGCTTCCCCGATATACATACCCTCCATGTTGCTTTCCTCAACCCCAGTGTTACTTTTGCTCCTGATGTCCCCCGTTGTTTTCACATCGCCCCAACCCTCCCCATGTTGCGTTTTAATACTCTCCCTGTTGCCTCAGTGTCCCTCTACCCTTCTGTGTGTTAATTCACCATTAACCAGGACTCTCCAGCACAGTCCTGGGCTTTTCTTTCAATATGACTCCAGTTGTAGCTTATCTCCTTTCCGTCAGCCTCGATGCCTTGGCATCAGGTGTTTCTTAACCTTTCTCTTTTCCTTTTCCCTTGAGGTTTCCAGGTCGGGGCTTGCCTGGTGGTGTCTGATGCGGGCTTGCAGAGGGTGTGACCTATCCAGCCCCAGCATCTTTTCATGATTTCTTCATGAGCAGGGAGTTGGAAAGTCTGCTGCCATGGGTTGTTGTTGCTGATGGTGTTTGAATGGCGGATTGGGAGGATTTTCCTCATACAGTTGCTAATGAAGGTTTGGACTTTGTTGGTGGTGGTCACCGTTGTCCTCCAAGTTTCTGCTCCATAGAAAAGGTCTAAGTTTACGCTGGTGTTAAAAAGCCGATCGTGCTCTTGGAGTTGGGTGGTCGGGAGGCATGTTAGCAATTAGTGATTTTCAGGCCCCCTGCCAGTGGCCTACAATTCTTCTATCTGCTATCAAAATGTACATTATTGACTCTGAATAACTGCTTAATAAAAGGAATTATATTAAAAAAACACAAGATTTCCCCAGATAGGAGAATGTATGCACCACCTACAAACAAAATAAAATCCTGATTTTGAAGCATTAGGTACTTGGAGCTCCAAATCTTCTTTAGCTGAATGAAGGCAGCTCTTGTTTTGCCAATTCTTGCCTTGGCGCCTGTGCCGCCTTGCTTGCCTGGTACTGCCCATGTAGGTGAAGGCCTAAACCTCTTCCAGTACATCACCTGCAGGAGTGACTGCAGTTGTGCTGACCATGCTAGCCTACAGGATCTTAGTTTTTCTCCTGTGGAGGTTGAGGCCAAGTTGTGCTGATGTGGCTGCCACTTTGTCGGTATTCTCATGCATCTGCATATGGGTATGGGAGAGTAGTGCCAGGTCGTTGCCCTGCATCCAAGGTGTCCACTGGATCCCATTTCTTCTCCTTGCTGTGGATGTCTTCATGATCCAGTCTATGGCAAACAACCCTGGCAGACTCCAGTCCTCACTTGAAAGGTTTCCGTGAGTTGTCCTCCATGGGCTATCCAGCAGGGCATTCCCTCGTAAGAGTTCCCGATGACACTTACGAGTTTATCTGGAACACTGTAGTGGGGGAGGAGGTTCCAAATGGTCTCTCTCTCCATGCTGTCAAATGCCTTATCATAGTCGATGAAGAGGGGGAAGTTCCATTCCATTTACTGCTCAATGGTGATGCGCAGTGTTGCAGTCTGGTCTGTGCAGGATCTATCTTTGCAAAAGCCAGCGTGCGGGTCTCTCTACTGAACATCACCTTCTTCCTTCATTCTGTTCAAGATCACTCTGTTGAACATTTTGCCTGGAGTTGATAGTAGAGTTATCCCTCTGTAGTTTGCGCAGTTACTCAAGTTGTCTTTCTTGGGGACGTAATGAGATATCCCTTCGTCCAGTATGATGGCACCTTTTCCTCTTCCCAGATTCTTCCAAATATGGGATACAGCATTTTTACTGATCTTTCAATGTCTGCTTTCCGTGCCTCTACAGGAATATTGTCAGATCCTACTTCCTTTCCAGTTCTCTAATGTTTGATGGGTTGCCATATTTCTACCTTGGTTTCTCTGCTGAAAGTCAATGGGCAAGTCCCTGCCAGCTGGCTGTATGTCTGGTGGAGACTGCGGCACAGGTTGATTCAGCAGTTCTTTAAACTGCTCCACCCACCTTCATTGTTGTCCTTCGTTACCCATGATTGCCTTTCTAACTTTGTCTTTAACTGCCTTTTCTGACTTGCTATATCTGGCAAAATGTTTCCTTTTTTTATGTTGAAATTATTTTATTCAATTCACAAATGCCAATCAACAACAAAGCTAAATACAAGCACCAAAAGTATAGAAGACTGATACAATTGTTAAGTGTAATGCGTATGAATACCGCAAAAGAGAGGGGGAGAAGGAGGAGGGGCCAGTATAACAGTCAACCAAAAAAACCAGGAGGGGACGGAGCAGGGAGGGGGGGAGGATGGAAGAGAGAAAAAGGAAGGGAGCAGGACAAACAAGGGCAGGGAGAGCAGCCAAATGGATGAGTTTTCCCTTAGGAAGGGGGTCAAGATAAGGAGGAACTCATCAGCCCTATCCATCAAGCTATAGTCATCTTTTCTTAGGAGGCAGTCCCGAACATGGCCGTGAGACATTACCAGTGGGTTGGGGCCTGTGGAGGGTGCCAATGACATAGTAAAAAGATTTTGGCCAACCCGAGAGTGGTAGTGAGGAGGCGTCGTACATGGTGTGTTAGCTGCGGGAGGTCCAGCAGGTTGTGCCGTCGATTTGATAATGGGGTGGGTATATCCGGAGTCTCTCCCGACGTAGGCCCTACTGTGGTCCACAAAGGATAAACTGTGGGCATTCTTCTAGAATGTGAACCATGTCACAGGATACATGATTGCATCTCCAACAGGAGGAGTGGGGCAGCAGGCCCACTGCACAGAGCTGTTCTGCCATCCAGTGCCAGCACTGTAGAATCTTAATCAGACTGTACATCATTTGGGCCTCTCAGGCCCCTCTTCCCAGGCACTCCAATATCTCCAACCAGTCTTCATTCTCGTATTCCACCTGGAGATGGGTCTGCCAGGCCTATCTGAGGCACTACACTTGGGGCTGTGAGTATAAATTGTGACTCAGAAGGTTATACAGCCCAGATATTGCACTCTTAAACTGGCCTCAAGTATCAAGGTATGTGAGCACTGGGAATTGTGGGACAGACCAGGGTCGCAGGCCTAATCTGCTCGCTAAACAGTGGTGCAGTTGCATATAGCTATAGTGCTGGGTTTGCGGCAGGCCGAATTCTTACCGCAACGCTGCAAAGCACTTGAGTTCACCCCGAGAGAGCAGGAGCGACAAAGTATGTATGTTTGATGCACGCCAGGGAGTCCAATCGAGCATGTCCCTGCTAATGAGGATGCTATGATTACGCCATATGGGTGCTTTTTTCATGAAGGTAGGCATCCACAGAGATGAGCTTCTGGCTCGCGCCCAGGTTCGGCACATTGCCTGGACCATAGGGTTCAGGGCCCCAATGGGGACAGGTAGATAGAGGGGAAGCAGCCTCAGTGATTCATTGGTCAAGACGATTTTCAATTGTCACCCATAATGGGGGATCCCAAGCTCGAGTGTGCATGAATGGCAACTGTACCAGGTGGAGAGCCATACAATAGTGCTCCACAGAAGGAAGGCCCAGGCACCCCGGACCTGTGGGCAAAAGGTGTCTTATAAACTCCCAGACAAAGGTCTTGATGGTCTTGTGCACTTGTTGAAGTTTCAAGAGAGGCGCTAGCAGGGGGAGCATGCCCAGTACGTAGGTGAAGCAGGGGAGTATCACCATTTTAACTGACTGCATGCAGCTGCAGAGAGACAGGTTCAGGTGTGACCACTTATCAAAGTAGAGCCGCATGCGGTCCATGAGTGAGATGAGGTTGTCCTCTAGTACAGTCCAAGTCCCTTTTAACATAGGTGCCCAAGTATTTTAGGCGAGCAGTCCTACATTGAAATATGGCGACAGCAACACTCTCAAATGTGGGAGGGCCTCGCTCTTATCCCAGTTGACTTTGTAATCAGATATGTCTGCGAACGCTTCAATGGTCTTCAAAACTTCATGGATGGAAGAGGGCTACTGGGCAAAGCGAGTAAGCAGAACATCGTCTGCGTAAAAGGATAGTTTAAAGGATCCGCTGGGGGTATGGATACCCACAATCCAATGCCACTGCTGTAAGGCCGCCACCAGAGGTTCCATGGTGAGGAGAGGCGAGAGGGCTTCCCTGCTGCTTTCCTGGCGAACCAGGAAATGGTCAGAGAGAAAACCAGTACAATTTACCTGCGCCATGGGGTAGTCATAGAGCCAATGCACTTTGGACATGTGCGCGTTGAGGCCAAATTTCTGGAGCACTGTGAACAGTTAGTCCAACCGTATCCTGATCAAGGCCTTCTTGGCATCCAAAAACAGAGCCTAGGCCTCCTCTGGCATGTTCACCACTGACCAGACCATATAGGCAGGTATCTGCAGGTAGTTGCGAGACGAGCAGCTGGCAACAAACCCCACCAGAGAGTGGTGGATGAGGGAGGTGAGGACCAATTTGAGGCATGCAGTCAGGATACTGGCCAAAATGTTAACATTCCCATTGAGGAGGGAAATGGGTCGGTAGCTACGGCAGAGGAGAAGGACTTTCACAGATTTGGGAAGGTCTCAGATTAGGGCTCTGTTAGAGACAAGACCCAGGGAGCCCACCCGATCAGGCTCAGCAAATGCCTCCTAAAGAAGATCAATTATCTCAGGTTTGGTCCACCTGTAGAATTCAGGAGGAAAGCCATCTTCCCCATGAGCTTTATGGCTTGGGTGATCTCCTCCTTGGTAATTGCACCCCTGAGCAACCCTTAAGCCCCTCCTCCATGAGGCAAGGGAGACAGACACAGTCCAGGAAGGCAGAGACCCATGCCGCCTCTGGAGTCACTTCAGGGGAGTACAGGATCTTATAGTATGAGGCAAACGCATCCGCTATTTTCTGTGGTTTAGTGGTTTAGTGAGTAGCGATACTCGCCTCTCTCTGCCTCAGGTGTGTCCCATGTAACCTGCCCACTTTCTTCATCTGCTCGTAATGTCAGCACCTCAGCTTTTGGATCCCATGTTTGGCCTTGGAGGTGAAGAGGCTATTGAGGTCCATGCGTGCCTTTACCATGTTGCTCCTAGTAGTATCGGAGGGGTGAGCGGTATAAATGCATCTACCCTTCCAGCGTCAACTTGTTCCTTCATTCTATTCAGGATGACTCTGTTGAACACTTTGCCTGGGGTTAATAGAAGAGTTATCCCTCTGTAGTATGCGTAGTTACTCAGGTCACCTTTCTTGAGGATCTCGATCAGATAACCCTCCTTCCAGTCTGATGGCATCTTTTGTTCTTTCCAGATCCTTCCAAACATGGATTTGGTGGAGAATCTCTGTGTAGATATGCTGGTGTTTATTCTTTGGACCCAGTACCTCCTTGCAAGTGGATGTCACTGTTTCTTTGAATTTATCCCACTGACTTTCTACTGGGTCTCTGTCATCCTCTAGTTTTTGCAGGACTTGAAACTTGTTATTGAGGGTGACTGAGTATTCATGCCCTTTCTTTGCAACTTTGAGGAGGGGGAGTGCTATATAGCTGGCATTGGTTTGTCAGTTCTGTCCATGCTTTCTTCAACTTTAGCTTTAGCCTGGCCATAACAAGGTGTTGGTCAGATGCCACAACCACTCCTCTCATCGCTCTAATATTCTGTAGGGTCCTTTGGGACCTGTTGGCAATGCAGACATAGTCAATCTGATTCTCTGTTGAATGGTCTGGTGACACCCACTTTGCCTTTTGTATTATTTTGTGTGGCAATACACTAATGCCTATCACCTGACTGTTCCGGGTACAGAGATTAGTGAACCTTTCACCATTCTCTCTCATGTCGCCAAATCCATAGTTGTCCATGATTTTTTTATACGCAGTGTTGTCATCTCCAATCTTGGCATTGACGTCCTCGATCAGTATAGTGTTGTCTCTCTCAAGGTACTTCTCCAGGATGGACTGGAGTCTGTTGAAAAAAAAAAAATTCCTCTTTTTGGCTGTCATTTGTAGGTGCATAGCATGTGACAACATTCACACTGATCCTTTTTTTCTTTGTGCTGAAGGTAGCTGTGAAAAACCTGGGACCTGGGCTACCCATCCAATCAGAGTTCTGTTGGCTGCTAGTGTTAGCAGCAATTCTACTCTCTGAGTATGTGGGGCATTCTCCTGCTCATGTCCAGAATACAGCAGCATTAACCTTGGAGCCAGTCTTTTCTATCCAGACTTTGTCCATCTTGTCTCGCTGATGCCAAGCAGGGCAAAGTTGTATTTGTTTATCTCAACTGACACTTGGGTTGTCTTGCCTATCTTGTATCAGTACTTAAAAGAAAAAAAAGATCCTGCATTATTTTGTAGTCGTGTGCAAGGATGCTTTTCCCGCAAGCCCTTCATGGCTTGCGCAATTGAACGGGAAAATGGGCGTGCCATGGGGATGACTCTCAAGGCAAAGTTTAGCTGGCCAACTGTCTGCTGCAACAGCTGCAAAGTGACCTTCTTCTTCCGCAAACATAGTTCAAGGGTTGCCCTGCATTTCACGATTTTTTCTTTGGGTAAACTGAAACAGCCTTCCACGGAATCCAATTCAATTCCCAAGAATTCCAGGCATGTCAATGGCCCTACTGTTTTTCCCTGCGCAAGCGGGACCCCAAAAGCACGCATGAGCACGCAAAATTCCTGCAATGCCCACGCGCAGTCCTGCGAGCCCGCCGGACCCAGGAAAAGAAAATCATCTAAGTAATGCATGACATACTGGTGACCTGTAGATTGTCTCAGCACCCACTCAAGGAAAGAGCTGAATGTTTCAAAATAAACACATGAAATAGAGCAACCCATGGGCATGCACATGTCCATGTAGTACTTGCCTTCGTAGGAAAAACCCAGCAGGTGTTGATCCGCTGGGTGTACTGGGAGTAGTCTAAAGGCTGACTCAATATCTGATTTTGCCATCAGTGCCCCCAGACCCAAGACTCTCAACATTTCGACTGCCTGGTCAAAAGACGCGTATTTCACACTACAAATAGACTCATCAATTGCATCATTCAAGGACAAGCCCTTCGGGGCAGACAAATTGTGTATGAGCCTAAACTCGCCCCTTTCCTTCTTTGGGAGAACTCCTAAACGTGGCAAACAAAATTCTGTACGGGGATGTCAGGGAAAGGTCCCGCTACCCTACCCAAGCGCAGTTCCTTCTCTATCTTGTTCGCTACTACCCCGGGGTTGTTCTGGACTGACAACTGGTTCCTACACTGTGGTGTCCCCGTATAACCCCCAGCTGGAATCCGGAAACCATGTGTAAAACCCTCTTGAAGCATCCTTGCGGAAGTGTGGTTGGGAAATCTATTGAGCCAAGGGATCATAGCTGCCAACAAAATCGGTGAATGCGCCATAAGGGGGTGTACTGTGCTATTCTGGTTTCCTCCTCCCCCTGTTACCGGACACATTGCCCTTTGACCGGCAGGTCGTCTCTGGGTGGGATGGATGGCCGCATAAGTTACACGCGTGCCTGAATTTGCAAGTGCCCGGTGCCCTGTTGCAAGTTCCCCTATTGAAATCCCAGCAGACTCCTTTCCCACCCATACTACCTCTGGTCTTATTGGCCATTTCCCCGCCTTGCGCTGGTCGAAAGGGCTGCTGAAAGGGCTGCTGGGGCTTCGGGGAATAACCTTTGTTCCCTGTAGCGCTAGTACCTGCAGACTGTCCCTTCTCAAACTGGGAATGCCAGGAAATAGAATCAACTTTATCCCATGCTAAAGACCGGTTAAACTCCCTCGATTTCCTGAAAGCTATGTCATATTCCTTCCATGAGTCCCCTCCATGATTCTTGTTAAACATTGTAATCCTACTCTGATAGCAGGCCATCTCAGCTTGCTTACCGGGGAAACGTTCACCAATAACTGCACTATACACAGAGAAGGCCCTGATCCAGTTAATGAGCGTCTCCTCCACCCTAAATTTGTACAACTGAAATCGCCATTCACTAGGCAACATCATTTCTTTCTGCGATTTCGCATATTCCCACTCCCTGTTGTCAATCAACAATGAGAAAATATTGATATATTTGTCCGCCCAAATTAACTCCTTCACACTCTGGGGCACATGCTGCGCTAAACTCTCACGCCTAGAGGGATTGCGCCCTCGCCCAGTACTGGCAGGGCAACCTCCTTACCACTTTCGGTGGGTTGTGTTGGTTCCACGGTCTTGACTGCGCCCCCATTGCTTGCTGGACCTGTTTGGGGAGAAATTGGTGCACCCGGCGTGCTATTTTCGCCCCTAGCCACCAAGATTTGAGCCACCATTCTCTGGGCCTCTGCCGAGGGATCTGCCGCGGGAGGTAACATTCCCCCGATCCCCAACCAAGGGAGCACAGCCACTATCTGAGCCGCCAATTCTGGTGGCACCTGACCCAGAATTGCTGGAATTACCGGCGGGACAATGGCCGGCACTGGGTCAATCACTGGCGCTACTGGCGGCGGGATACCAACGGGGACCGGGGCAGTGGGTGGCATAATTGGCGCTACTGGAACGCTTGCTGGAGGTTGCTGGGCGGGGGCTGGGACGCTCGCTGGAGGCTGAGGGGCAGGAGTTGGTGAGCTAGGTGCAACAGGCGCTACATTCGGTGTTGGACTCGGGGACCCCCCACCCCCACCGGACCTGGGAGGGCGACCACCAACTTTCCTAGTTCTGGCACGTTTGAGTGGTGTTTCAAAATCCCCCCTTGGTTTGGGGGGCACTATGGTCCGCTTAGGCCTTACCGTCGGGCCTGGCTGGGCATCCATCCTCGCCCCCAATTCAGCCACAGTCTTACCCAATTTGTCCACTTTCCCCAATCGTTTGTCCATTGCCGACATTCTGCGCATCATTGTTTGAAACATTAACTCCACGTTCGAACCCCCTGCACCCCGTCTGGCAGACATACTGCTCTTAAACCTACACTGCACAATGCGTTATTTATTGGCACAATGTGCCCTGTACCTGTCTCAGTCGGAGGATCACGGGCTGGCCGTAGGCACCACGCAACTGTGACCGCACACCCCAGCTAGCCTGGAGTGTTTGGGCGAGCGAACTCTAGCCCAGCGGCCCGCCAGAAGCAGTGAAATGCAGGCCTGCCCGCGTCCTCAGGATCCGCCGTCCACCATGAGCTCCACAGCTACCCGGTCCGCAGTGGCCCTTGTCTTTAGCTCCTAAAATGAGAAAATTGTTAAAACCGAATCGAGGCTATTCACAAATGAGGAATTTTCCGTCCCAAACTGTGTAAAAGCTTAATTAATGTTTTAAATCTTAACTCAGCTCACCACTGACCCCATACACCAAATGGCTGACACTGTGATACAGCAAACCGTATGTAGAAGCAAAACAAGCTGTTGTAAATTAATATAATGCAAAACTCGGCCTGACCCAGGAGGGTACAGTGAGATCAAATGATTTGCCCAAAATCGCGCCTCATAACCATTGAGTAAAATGTCTATTCCACTTGGATCAGCATACAGAGTAACTGGGCTTTTTAGAAAACAGTATGCGAATGTAAAACGAGCTGGTGGTCAAACAACTTTCTATAGTGCAAAATTTAAACTGGATTAAACAGTATGCTGAAGCAAAGAACAGGCTGTTCAAGCAATTTTATACAGTGCAAAATTGCCCTAAATCAGCTGTACACGTGCTTTATTTAGCACCGATGCGTTACGTGAGGACACCTAAACTTGATAGGCACAGTGAGATTAGGCGATTATCTAGGGATCCCACCTTAACCAGAACTCCCTGAGTCCTAAAATGCTTTTCGAGCTTACACACACAATGCTATGTCTGCCCCCCTAAATATACAGCGTTCCGTTTAAGTCTGCAAAAACCCTGCACTGGACTCCCACCAAGATGTTGCCGAGGCAGAGCCTGCTTCGCCCGTGAAAGGTTCTCCTTATGGCTTTAAGATCTCACACGCTCCGATGGGCCCAACCTCGAGCGGCCGTACCGCTGAGCCCGCCACGTACCTTGCGCTCGATAGCCTGACCGTAATCAACACTCGCTCTTTGTGCCTGCAGCTCCCTTGGGCCCATCCACAGAAACGCCGCACCGCCGGATTCGGACCTTCGTATGCAGTCCGCTTCCCACTGCTGATCGGCAAAGCTGCTCCCTCGGTTCGGTGTGACGCCGACCGCCGCTCAAACTCGCAAAACCTGAAAAAATTAAGAGAGAAAATTAAAGGCCCCACAGCGGGGCGAGGAGCGGGCCTGGGGAGCGCAGGCACAAAGAGGCTGCTTCCTGCGCTCCCCAGGCTCTTAAACCCCCCCTATGCCGCGATCCCGCCTCCTTGACCCGGAAGAGCAAAACTGCTTCCGGGTCAAATGGCGGGACGCGCAGACCAACCAGAACGGGTGGAGGGGGGGGCCGAGCCCAGCCATGTGTGCGTGGGGGCCGAGCGGCCCCCCTTTCCTGTATGGGAGGAAGTGCAAGCAGGCGGTGCTGAGTTTGTGACTAGAGTAACTTTATGCAGCGTTATGCCGGGTACAAGCAAGGCTGAGTACTGCCGAGCTACTGACTGGGGTAATACTGACTTTGTCAAGTTCGGTAACGGACAGTAAGCAGGACAGAGTACTGCTGACTGACTGGCAAGTGGAAAATTGTCTTTACACAGCTCGATAATGAGTTCAGGCCGGACCGAGTACTCATAAACCACTGACTGCATAAAACTGATGTTACCCAAAAGAATTCGAAACGTAAACACATTTTGGGCCTTCGGGCATATCACTTAATCTCCCCGTCAGTCGTGGCCTGCATGACGGGTGGGAAGGGAGGTTGAAATAGGATCGTCACGGGAGGGGGAGGCGGGAGGAGTTTAATTAAAGAAAAATATCAAAAAAAACTTACCATCCCGCTTCTGGATGGGCACGGACTCCCGCCGTCCTGCTTTGTCCAATTCCCTGCAGCTCTCGTTATCTCGTTAGTGGAGAAGTGTGGCTCAATGGTTAGAGCGGCAGACCCTGATGCAGAGGTCTAGCCCGGGACCAGGGTTCAATTCCCCACCTCGGCAGGTCTTGGGCTCAAAAATTCCACGGACCTGATAATTCTCCCCTCGGTGCCTATTCCAATCATGGAGTCCCACTCTGCAACTCTGGGCAATAGCTTGCTTAATCTCCACAACGGCCCCCACAACGCTAAGGATGCCTGGCCTCCACCTTGGGGGTGCCCAGAAGTGGACACCTCACAGGGAAAGCCAGGATGGGTTCCACAGCAGTATTCGTACAAGCGCCTTGAGACCCTTGCGGGTGAGTAGTGCGCTATACAAGTATCAATTTACAATTTACAATTTAAGGAAAGATGTCGGAGCAATCAGGGAAGCTCTGTCTTCCTGTGGCCGGTGTGCGGGGCTCTCCTTGGTGCATGGGAGCCCTGCACACACTCGGGCGCGAGCAGGGCCGGACTGGCTACCGGGCAGTTGTGTGTGCTGCCGTGCTGGGGGCTAATTTCGTTGATGGGGACCTGCGTGTGCAAAACGAAATTCGTTTTGCTTTTTTTATTTCAAATCGCACCAGGTCCCCATCAACGAAATAATCCCCCACCACAGAGAAATTAGCCCCTAGCTCGGCAGCACATACAACTGCCCGGTAGCCAGTCCGGCCCTGGGCGCGAGACGCCTGCCTTCTGGTGTTCGCACTTCCTTTACTTTGCGCACTACTTAAAAACAAGCATTTACAATGGAATACGACTCGTATTTTTGCGAGCCGTATTGCATTACAAATGGGAGCTTCCACATTAAAGAAGGTACGAACAGGAGTGGGGGAAGTGAGTGGGGGGCGAAAAAACTGCAAACTGCGGGTGAGGCAGGGGGGAGGGGGGACACAGGGCAGCAAATTGTGTTCCAGTAAAGGGGCTGATAGCCTCGGAAGGAGCAAAATGACAACATAGGCATCAGGAGGCGGGACTAAGAAGCCAAACACCAATCACAATGTAGTATGTATGATTAAAGCCAATCAAAAAGATGGGCGTAAAGTGGGTGGAGCTTCACTCACTATAGTGTATACAGCATCTCTCGTCGAGACTGCGCATGCGCTGCCTAGGCGAGACCTACAAATTTCTGTGTATATATATCCCAACATAGCCCAACAATAGCCCAAAATATCCCAATAGTAGCCCAATGGGGCCCAAAACTGTCCATAGTCGGCAGGCTACACCATTCCCCAAATGTACCTAAAAGCAGACCTCCCGGTGGTCGACTGCCCCTCAAGACCCCATTGAGGAATAGGAGGGGCAGCCCAGACCACTGATACAAGGTTTGTGTGGAAAATGCCATTTTATTGAAACAGGTGCACATCACATATAATAGACCCTGAACCTTTCGCCTTCCAAAACCAAACATCACTATACGAATGAGTTAACCACATTAAACTACAGGCCTCCCTTATAATGTCCCCTCCCCACAAACTTAAACCTGCAAGATTCTACCTCTTCCTCAGCTAAACTTCCTCACTTATGGCCTTCAACCTGCCATACAGTTTTAATGCAACTATTAACGTCGAAATTAATTTTTAATTAACCTTAAACTTCTTGCCTTGTCTAGGCGTGCTCTTGCTTAGCTGTTACCTTTCAGCCTGGATTGTTGCTGTCAAAATTTGGCTAACCGATACCAACTTTTGGGCCAACCGCCATCCAGATAAAGGCCCTTCCCTGACTTTTTCTGCTCCACCCACCCCTTTAGGGTTCTGTAATTTCTAACACATGTGGAACACCGTAGCCACTATTTCTCCCACCTGTAGCAAATATAGCTCCCTGCCAAAAAATGAAAGATGCACTCCATCTCTGTGGAAAACTTCCCCTGCATCATCCCTCAAGTGTGCATGCTGGTTTATTTTTCCCCAGAGTTTTATATAGCACAAACTTGACCCAAAGGTATCAGAGCGCTTTACATGAGCACCAGTTGCGTTAAACAACAACACATTCATTTTTTTTTTGTCAGGCACAGGTAGATTAAGTGATTTGCCCAGAATCACAGGATGATGAGCGTGGTTGCTGAGACTCGAACCCAGTTCTCCATATTTTAGTTTGACTGCCCTAGCCATTAGGCCACATCCTCCCCTAATATTTTTATCTCTATTAAAAGTCCTCATCTCTCTCTTAATTTGTCTTCTAGTTCTATGAATTGCTGCTGGTTTGGAGGCCTTTCACTAAACTCCCCTCTGTATAAACTCCATCCACATAATGTGGCAACCTGACCACTGCTTTTGTATTTCAGGCAATTCCTCTTTCATCATTTGTAAGAGATCTGCCCCCTTTTGAAACGCTAAGTATTTTTCACCTAAATGTATCAACAATATGTCCAAGCAATTCCCCCATATTCAGCCTATTCAAGAGAGGTAACTGAAAAGCAGTCACCTGCTTGCCGTCAATATGCCTAAAAACTTTACCTACACTGGCTGGAGACCTCATCTGCAGTGAGGCAGCCTATTATACCATTGAAAAACTGATTATAGAGTACTTGTGAAGCAGAATCAATCTACCCTGCACCCTCTGACATGTCATTGTCTTTTATAGTCATATTTGCAGACCCGCCACACTCTGTTGCACTTTCTCTCATAGCACTCCTCAACTCCTTGCATCTGCCCTGCTTGGCTTTCCGCTGCGGCTGGCTCCGGCGCTGATGCTGGTGCTCTCCTGAGGCACCCGGGAGATTTCCTGATCTCTTCGCCGTCGAGCCGCCGTGAAGCCGTGAAGCGGCCGTGAAGCTGTCTGAGCCCGCCGCCTGCAGCCGCACTGGGAAGTTGCTTGGCTGCCGGTCGTCCTGTGTGTGCCTGTCTGCCTTTGCCGCTGCTGTGAGCGACCGCGGTGAGGCTGAGCCGGGCGGGGCAGGTGAAACGAGGCGAGGCAAGGCAGGTGAGGCATTACTCGGCAGGCTGAGGCTGAAGCCTTGTGATCCCTGGGAGCAGTCGGAGGCACGCAAGCCTGAGGGGGCTTGCGTGCTTTTGGACCATAGCACAGCCCCTAGCTGCCAAGCTGCCCTCATTGTTCCGCTACCATTGGAATTCCGCTGTAGGTCCTGGTCAGAGAGTACACAGAACAGCAAAGCTGCTAAAGCTGCCCTCATTGCTCTGCTACTATTGGAATTAAGTACTGAGTCTAGGGGAGAAGCTGCAACGTGAGTGCCACGACTGCCAGAGAACAGTGGAAACAGTGGAGAACCTGTGACGACCATCGTGAGTGAGAGCCTGAGAGCCGAGCCCAAGAGCCGTGAAGGAGAGGTTCCACTCTGGTTTCGCCAGCTTCGGTGCTGTGCCGAGCTGTGAGAGCCGTGAAGGAGTCATGAAGGAGGCTCTGGTTTTTGTTCTGGTACCCCTGCATGATGGATTAAGCACACCGAGCGCACAAGCGAGTACACGCAGGAGTACAGTGAGCCCGAACCACGGGAAAACTGGGGGGAAACTGTAAGTACCACCAGTCCTGCGGGGGCGGGTGCCGCAGTTGCGGGTGAACGCGCTTCGAGTGTGCCACAAGTGTGGTGAGCACGAGGTCCTTCTGATCTCCAGCTCAGAAAAACAGTCAGTCAATTAAGCAGCCAGCCAAGCCAGTCAAGCAGTTATCAAGCAGCCTACCCTAGCCCAACCCAACTAAAGAACTAAATAACAAGCAACAACATATAACCACCACAAGATTCTCGATACGTGTCATCATGATTACACATCAACACACACCATTACAGTTGAGGATAATATTGAGCAGAATAATGAGGACAGGTAGGACAAGAAAGAATCCACCACAACCCACGAAACGGAAAATCAAAGCCAAAATGGATAACAAAGGGACAGCCTCTCCCCAGAAAAGTGCAACTAATTCACCAAGAAACCACACAACTCCATTAATACCACCTATCTGGTCCTGGGGAGGAGCTACGCTACGATCTAAGATGGCTGCTTAAGATCCCGGCTCCGTCGACCTCCGCCGGCAGCTCGCATATCCTGTCATTTATCCTTTACCTACGCCGGACTCCCGTGTGTATGAAGCTCGCCTGATACCGGTGGTGCAATCCGGGACTCCCTAACATACTGGGTGGTGGAGTTATGTCGTGTTCCATTTTCGGCCTACTCCAGGGCTGGAGCCGGGACCTCGATTTCTAGCCCATCCGGGCTGGAATTGATCAACAGCGGCTGTGGAACCAGTGTTTCGTCCGGTCTTCCGTACTCGGATCTTTTTCTGCATCTCCGATCTGCAATCCAGTTACCAGCTGGCACTGAGGACTCGGTCTCGTGACACAGGGTGTGCATCGTGCGCCGCGGTCGGGGGCCGCTTGCCCGAGACCCTGCTGGGGACGGCGGTGTTGAAGGGGGGGCCCCCGCGGTCGGCGAAGGTGTCGTGATCACCAGCTGGGGGAGCGCCTGCTGTTGCCATCGGCTTCGTGTGTGCCTGGAGCCTCGGAAGTGAGTCTGGGGCTCGAGTCCTGCTTCGTCTCTTTGGGGGGGGGAGATGGAGAGGACAGATGGCGCACCATCGTTGAGGTCCGTGATGGCCGCCATTGGGGCGCTCCACTCCCAATTCACAGTCACGTATGACCGAATCTCAGAAACGCTGGGAAATATTTGCTTGCGACCGGACGATGATGCTGCGACACACGATCAGCATTCTGTGGTTCCAGTGGAAGATTTGGCCTACTGTTCTGAGGGTCCCGCACGGCAGCCTGACTCAGCTCACGTCGATGATTTTGGCCTCGTGAATGTTGCACCTAAGACCGTAGTTAGCTTTCCCGGTATGACTCCTGCTCGGCGAAACATCGTTGCCGAAGGTTTTGATCGCCAAGAACAGCTCTTTAGTGACCGTCGGAGAGGTCTGCTTATCTCTTTCATCTTTCCCCGTAGGTCCTGTGGATGCCGCCATCTTGTATCCTGTCCCCGGTCCGATTCAGCTGCTTCGAACTGCTATGGACGTTTCGATTACCACATGAATACTGTGGCTTGGGTGGCATGGGTTTTCATAAAGAATCGCACTGGTCAGGGCTGACTTCATCTTGTATCCTGCCCTAGATCCGATGCCACTGCTTTGTACTATCTGGGACGCTTCGCTTTCTGCGAGACTGCTGGCTTTGGCGACGTAGATTATCGTGAAGAACCGAACTGTCATGGTTGTCTTTGACTTTTGGGGTTAGCTACACTTTGTGATCTATGCCGGGATTGTACTGTGTATCTCACTGGGAGTCGGGTGGTTTTGGTTGAGGTCCTCCCCATATTGGTGCTTAATACTTGCTTTTAATAATGGACAATATGTTTTGGGGAGGTCGCTAATGGCAGGGGGTATAGGTGGCCGGGAGTATGTTTGTTCTTCTCCTCCTCCGCTTTCTTTATTTCCCTTCTTTGGGGTGTTCCGGGGCGACAGGCACGCTGTTAATGGGGTAGGCCGTAGCCATTACAGGGGTGCAGGGTGGCGGGTGTTGGGGGGGTTTGTTATTTTAGTTTGTTTTGTTCTATGGTCCCCTTTCTTTCTTTGGGTAGGGTTTTTCCTCCCTTACAGTAGGGTTGGCTGTCTCTCCTTATCTTTTTTCTTTCTCTGTTTGGCGTCTATACTTGCCTATATCTTATTGTCTCCGGAGGGTGGGTTTTCGGAAGGGTGTGCTCGCTAATCGCTTGCTATTACATTGTCTTTTATTCCTCGTCAGCCTCGGAGGGCATAGTGTGCCCAATGTTCATATTGCTCATCACCTGGACTTGTTTGCACTGCGGGGTACCTCCCCCCCATCTCTTCTTAACTTCATGTTATGGCGTGACGCCACCGATAGTACAGCCACTTCTGCTTCTTTATAACTTTAAAATTAAACCTTTGATATCCTTCTGCGTTGAGGCATATACAATCACATGCTGTATCTGATTGTCGATATTCTTTGGTCGTATATACGTGCATGACTCCTGATCTGATTCCTGTGTTTGCGGCCGGCCTCTGGGGTTGTAGGCCTGCGCTTGTCATACTTTGATTAACTCAATAAAGGTTTAAAAAAAAAAAAAAAAAAATATACCACCTATCTATTCAATGTTTGACTCAATGAACCCAACTGGTAAATTTACATTTTTAAAAGACCCAGTTGCAGCCATCTATACAATTTTAATAGACTTCAAAAACCACTGAAGCTGTACAAAGTAACCAACCAGTTGGATGATAAAACAACCAATTTAACACCTATAATACCGGCACAACTTGTGATTGGCACTTTACACACCATTGGAACAGAAGGGTCAAACAGGAGCAACCCAACGCCGCAAGAAGTTGATAAGTCGCCTAGTTGGGGGAACAACAAGCACACAATTCAAACACAAGCGCAAGTACATGCAAAACCAGGAGATAACGGCCAGGAGCAAGATTGAGCGCCGTGTAAAAGTCCATACAGTATCTCGGACAGTATAGCGGATAATATTTTGGAGAACACCAGTACAAACCTAAGTCAAATAGAGCAATATTAGCATCTACACTGCCATCACTATTAATTAGTAACACAAACATGGACCAACTAGGGCAGTATATCATCTTCATACTTCTTATACCCAGGTTTTAGGATGTGAGTCAGGTAGAAAGGTTATAAGCAAAATGGACGTTGCCTGTACAGAAAAACTCAATAAACATTCTACCCCAAGGCAAGAGTCAAGACTACACCATGAAAAGGAAGAATTCAGTAATACGGAGGAATTCGGTGACTCATGGATGGAGTCTCAATCAATTTTGAATAATAAAGAGATATTACAAGCATTGAGTACAACATCTGAATCCAATATTCAAATTAAGAAAAAAGGAGAAACAAAATCCAAGCAAACAGAATTATGTAAGAAGATTACAACATTAGCTAATGACACACTGGGAAAAAACCCAGCAGGGGGCCTACAAAGTAAACAGTCAACGTCAGAAACAAAAGTTAGACATGAAACAATAATTGAGATATCAAGTTTATCGGAACAGGCAGACCAAGTACCCACAGAAATACTTAACAAAACATGCAATGAAAATGAACCAAACCTGGAACAAAGGGCCCATATGGATAGGGACAACATGGTGGAAAACGAAATAAGTACAGTGTACCCGCATAATCATAACATCAACTGGGGCCACCTGACAGACAACAACCTTATTCAATATCCATTAGATGGAAAACAGGATCCAAATTACAATCTGGAATCTCTTATAAACCTACATGGTGTTCTAGTGAAAACACTAGAATCATCAATTAAAACTCTGAATATGCTGTCAGACAAACTTGATATTCAAATAAATTTAATGAGCTTAATCGCTGAATATATCTCAGATTTAAATAATAAACTTGACACCATGACGAATATATTTGCAAAGTCCCAGGATCGAAATGAAAAGCGGGCTCAACCTTCCATCTGCCCTTGTAGCCCTAGACTCGAAAAACTAAGGGATTACCAACAATACTAAAAAGCATCATTATGAATGCAAACGTGTGAATTGCGAATTTGAAAATAAGGTACTAGTCCACACGGTAAAAAACTGCACATCGGAAGAAAAAAACATCAATAACATCGCCTCGCAAAAAGATACCAATAATGATGAAAAAGACAAAGTGGAAAAGATGACCGAAAAAAAAACCTCAAAAAACTGCTCAAAGAAAAAAGGACTGAGCATTCCACAACGAATAGGAAAAAAGTCAAAACCAGGAGAATTAACTGAGGAAGTAATAATACCAGACTACCAATCATTAGAATTGACTAATTACAGTCACGTTCTGACCATCGAAGCAAATCCACAAACGCATAAGCAGCTGAGCACAACAAAAACTCACCAACCCGCCTTAACAAAAAGACAAAAAAACGAGCTAGAAAAGCCAGAAATCGACTACACACCCGCAAAACATCCAATAAACCTGTCCCGGATAACTATCCAATGTTCAACAAGTCACAAGTTCCGCAAGACTATCTGAACAGAGGAAACATCTTACGGCATACGGAAACACCAAAAACAACCAGGGGAATTGGTAGAAAAGCAGTCCACTCCAACGGAAGTGTCGCCCTGTCCGAAAGTAGGCGTACCAAAAGCAAATAGTCCAGTAGTAGCACCTCGGAACACTGAGGGTAGCAACTATGATCAAACAACAGTACATGCACTTAAGGGGAGCAGTACAAACCAGAGCTTTGAGAGTAGCGACCCTGAGTCACCTTTAGTAAACAGACCTGAGAGGAGCATAACAGGACAATTAAAGGGCATTGGAAATAAAACAAAACAATCCACCAAGTCAATACAATTCCACATGGACAAACTCTGATTGCACAAGACAATGGTGATCCCACAGATAGAAATACTAATAAAGACCTAAAACTATGGGTGTGCAGACAAGGATCCTCAAGGGAAATGATTAATAAAATCAAGAACCCAAAAAGAATAGTAAGTCCTGCTCAGCAACAGACGATCAGCCCTGAAGAAAATGACCCTTCACACATAAATCCCAGACCCAACTCCAGCAAAGCCGATACCAAACAAGCCAGGCAAGTTATTGTGAAGGTAGACAAGAGAACGCGAGATTCGCTATTGGTCAATATAAATATGGAGTGTGTGAAGATGTACATACCAACAGAAAAGCTGAAAAGGAAAAAACTCTAAGGCCGGGTTACTTGATACCTCATATGACCAAGGCCGAAACAGTAGCACTAGAAGTACAAAGAGAGGGAATCAGAAAGTTATTATGAAAGTAAATGAGCCTCTAGAAAATACCAGGAAAGACCACAGCCTGAATAACGCAAAAAGTCAGCGTAACGATATAAATGACAATGACCATGAAGAGTTAAGTAGAAGCCAGACAAACGAGCAGACATCACCTTCTCGCATGCAAAAAAAGAGAACACATTGAACATAACAAGAAGAATTCTATTCACCACAAAATACCAGTCACAAGGTCCGCAAGACTATCTGAACAGAGGGAACATCTTACGACTAATGGCAGAAATTTCATCACCACAACATTTAACGTCTCCTGATCTAATAGCAATAGAATTTGTTAACCTTGCAAACAACACAGGAAATTAAGGCACCCTAGCAACATGGAGGAATGAAGAAATAGTCAAAGCCATTCTATAAGAACCCATCAAATTCGATAATTGGGGAATCTCACTCACCAAAGAGGTAATACCACGTTATCCGTCTCCATCTGACTCTTGAGGCGGAAGCCGGGAGTCCTGTTGTTTTAAAAATTATTTGTGTGTGTTCGCTTTTTTAACCCTCACTTGCAACTACCCTTGCCTGTGACACTCACCTTGCACTGCGCAGCCGATCTTAACGCTGCCGCGTGATTGCCATTGCCGCCATTACGAGGGAAGCCCTCGAGCCAGGCCACGCCCATTGCCGCTCGGCCACACCCCTTCATACTATATAAACCGTGCCAGGCTCTCAGCGCGTAGTAGAAGGAATTTGATTCTTGAGGCGGAAGCCGGGAGTCCTGTTGTTTTAAAAATTATTTCTGTGTGTTCGCTTTTTTAACCCTCACTTTGCAACTACCCTCGCCTGGGACACTCACCTTGCACCGCGCAGCCGATCTTAACGCTGCCGCGGGATTGCCATTGCCGCCATTACGAGGGAAGCCCTCGAGCCAGGCCACGCCCATTGCCACTCGGCCACGCCCCCTCATACTATATAAACCGTGCCAGGCCCTCAGCGCGTATTAGAAGGAATCTGACTCTTGAGGCGGAAGCCGGGAGTCCTGTTGTTTTAAAAATTATTTGTGTATGTTCGCTTTTTTAACCCTCACTTTGCAACTACCCTCGCCTGGGACACTCACCTTGCACCGCGCAGCCGATCTTAACGCTGCCGCGGGATTGCCACTGCCGCCATTACGAGGGAAGCCCTCGAGCCAGGCCACGCCCATTGCCGCTCGGCCACACACCTCCCTGTTCCCCCTTAAAAGATGTGCTTACCCCGGCCGCGCAACGGGCACGCCGTATGCGCGCCGAAGGCGCGCCAAAGGCAAGCCCGTCTGCGCCCGTCCGCGGCCGAACGGGGCAAGGAGCCACAACCCCTGGTCCTTCCAAGACCCCAAGGAAGGTATACAGTCTAGGCACCCTCCACAATCTAAGGCCCCCATTAGAAAACAAATGCTTCCATCCTTATCACCCCCTTGATTTACCCACCCTCTGATCACATTGCAAGACGAGGCTCAACACTGCCCAGGAAGGAACTGACTTACAGGACTTCACTATGTTTCTTTTAAACTGCAGATCTCTGCCAAAGCATAGCACGGAAATCTCATTATTATTAGAGGAACTCGCACCAGACGCAGTCTTTTTAACCGAAACCTGGTTAACCCCCGACTCAGACCCTGATCTGATACAAGCACTTCCCCCTGGTTATCAGATTACACGCAGAAATTGGGCACAGGGGAAGGGCGGGGGAATTGCAATTGTCTATAAAGATGCATATCAGTGCTATTGCATCCCGGATACTGTCCCCGACTGCGAAAGAATGTCCTTTTCCCTCAATTTCATCCCTAATGAGAGCTTTACAGGAACCCTCATATACCGCCCCCCAGGCTCTCTGAACCAATTTCATACAACACTGCCATCAATAGCAGCAGAACTGGTCACTTCCCCCTCCAACTTTACGCTGCTGGGCGATTTCAATATTCACTTTGATAACAGCTCAGACAGTAAAGCAATAGAGCTTACCGCGAGCTTGGCCGCAGTTCAGTTAGAACAACTTGTCCATACCCCCACTCACATTAAAGGACACCTGCTGGACCCTGTGTTCAGCAACTGCGCTGAGCTCAAGGTAGCCCCCATTATTCGTCTTCCATGGACTGACCACTTTTTAATCCCCCTTACCTGGTCAATTTACAAACCCGTCTGGCGTACTCCATCTCCACGAAAAATGAGGAACTGGTCCAGGCTCCCCCTAGAACAGTGGTCTAGCTCCTTGGCAGACTCAAGACCCTCTTTTTCACAGGACCCCTCCTTTGACAACATGAATTTTGATAATTGGATTCAGAAGTCTCTTGATTCCATACTCCCCATCCGGGAAATCAGCTTAAAAAGGCCACGGGTCACTGCCCCATGGTATTCAGAGGAGCTTAGAACGAAAAAACGCCTGGAATATGCCACTACAGACAAAGCCATCTATAGGGAAGCCATCAGAGCCTACAAACTTGAAATAAAAATGTCTCAATCCACTTACTATAACGGACAAATAATGATGGCTAGATCAAAACCGAGAGAGATCTATCAAATAGTTAAATGCCTCACTAAGCTCCCCCCAGCCACAGCTCCTAATGACAACCCCACCGCGCGCTGTAATGACCTAGCTGAATTTTTCTACCAGAAAATAAATAAAATGTATGTCACATTCACTAGCCCATTTCCGGATCCCCCCACTGATGCTCCCCAGCCCCTATTGGGAGCAGAGCTCTCTCCTCGAATAACTCTGAATCACTTCCCTTTGCTGGACCCAGAGTCTTTGGAACCCCTGACACTTCAAGTAAAATCAGGCTCACCTTGTGACCCAGCCCCACCCCGGACCATGGTTGCCGCCAGCCAAGTCATTCTCCCCACTCTTATAGAGTTGCTCAACAACTCACTAATAAAATGCAGCGTTCCACCCCTCTGGAAGAAAGCCATGGTGAGAGCACTCCTGAAAAAGCCCAACTTGGACCCTAATAACCTTAACAACTACCGCCCCATTTCCCTGCTGCCTTGGGCGAGTAAGATCTTGGAAAAGCACATCAACCTCCACCTAACAAGATATCTCGAGTGCAACCATCTACTCGATGCCTCGCAGACAGGATTCCTTCCCAAACATGGGACGGAAACGGCCTTGCTAGCTGTGACAGAAGAAGCTAGGTGGATTCTGGATCGAGAAGGATCAGTGGCAGCTATCCTCCTCGATCTGAGTGCCGCATTCGACACAGTATGTCACAAAACCCTGCTGTATCGACTCTCCAATTTAGGAGTGTCTGGGGATGCTTTGGCCTGGTTGGGATCCTTCCTGAGTGGAAGGACCTTCCAAGTCTTTGAGGGAGATTCCACCTCCATAAGCAAGCCCTTGGACTGTGGGGTTCCGCAGGGCTCATCGCTGAGCCCCACGCTGTTCAATGTGTACATGGGACCACTGGCTGAGATCGTCCGCCCATATGACATTAAGATCATTACATATGCGGACGATACTCAGTTAGTGGTATCCCTTGCACAGAAGAACAGTGAGCTGGCACAGACCAACTTTGCAGCATGCATTGAAGAGGTCAGGAGATCGATGACGACATCCTCCCTTAAACTCAACAGGGATAAAACCGAGCTTATGCTACTCGGTCCCCCAGCATTGCTCACTTTCGACCGCTTATGGCCCACCAGCCTGGGCACACCACCTACCCCGAAAGACAACATAAAAAGTTTGGTGGTCTGGCAGGACAAATCTCTAACCTTCAACACCCAAGCAACTAAAACATCTGCAATCTGCTTCGGGCTTATCAGGATGCTCAAAAAAGTCCTTCCACTCCTGCCTTTTGAAGCCAAACAGATTGTGATACAGGGCCTAATACAATCTCGACTCGACTTCAGCAACGCCCTGTACTTGGGGGCACCGGAATATGTGCTGCAAAAACTCCAGCAGGTCCAGAATTGCGCTGCACGCACGCTGCTTCAGATCCCACATAGAGGATCAATAGAATCCGGGCTGAGAACTCTACATTGGCTCCCCGTCAGGGAGAGAATAAAATTTAAAGCCCTGTGCGTGTCCCATCAAGCCTTCTGGAGAACCGGTCCCAAGATCAACCACTCCCTCCTCTCCCCTTACTGCCCCAGCAAACAACTTCGATCTACTCACGCTTTTCTAGCTGTAGTCCCCCGGATCAAAAGATCAAGAGCAGGAGGAAGATCCTTTTCGCTCAACGCGGCTAAGTTGTGGAATTCACTCCCTGTACATCTAAGATCGAATTCCAACCTGCTATCATTCCGCAAACAGCTTAAAACCTTCCTTTTTACCAACTGAACTCTTCTCTAAGCTGTTGTTTCTTGAGGCACAATTTCTTCTTCTCAGCGCTTGGACGCCTAAGGGCAGCAGTCGCGCTTAATAAAACCCCTTTTCATTTCATTTCATTTCATTTCATTCATTCCAAATGTTAAGTGTCCCTCAAGAAAAAACCTTAACAAAAAAATGTACTGTTCACTTGGTGTTTCAGGTGCCAAAGGGGCAAAAGGCACAAAAATAGAGCATCAGTACAGAAGAAATACTGGATCAGGCATCAGGAGGGAGGAATGAAATTATAGTATAGTTGGCAAAACAGAGCTTGCCTCCATAAAAATTCTATCCTGGAACATTGCTGGAGCAAAAGGTATCCTACATGATAAAGGAAAGACAGAGTCCTGAGATAGATACGAAATAATCATACTTCAAGAAACGTGGCTAACAGCCCCAGTTGAGGTCCCAGGTAGGATAGGCCAACTTGTAAATGAAACACGAACTCAGCAATATGGACAAGCTAAGGGGGGCCTTGCTGTTTACATCTCTACAGCACTGAAAATCAAGTCTTCACAGTTGACATCAACAACCCCAGCCATGCAAATAATAAAAATGGAAATGGGACCATCTTCAGGGGTATGCACCATCATACTTATGAATATCTATGCACACCCAAAATCTCAGATAAAAAAAGAGTTCTTTAAAAAGTTACTGACGTCAGTGCGGAATTGCGCTTCGAAAAGCCAACCTGGGAAATAATCCTTACAGGAGATTTTAACGAAAATCTATTACACCCCCAAGAAGAGGAAGAAAACATCATCACAGCAAATGAAATCTGGGCGGTAGAAACGCAGTTATTTCCGGTAGTACCTCGCAATGACAAAGTGGGCCGGCAACTTATACTGGGCCTCGAACAGCTAGGTATGCGTGCACTAAACGGGAGAATAAAACAGGATAAACGGGCCAACTGCACGTATATTGGTCCCTGTTCAAGCTCGATCCTGGACTACACCATAGTCACTCTCCCCCTCCTAGGGCTAACCAAGAGGTTTCAAATTAAATGCTCATCTGATAGTGATAATTCGGCCCAGCATATTGAATTAAATATAACACCATTAAAACATCAAGAAGCGCCAATAATAGAGGGGGAAACATCAACAATCAATTTGAAACGTTTAGGGTGGACATGTACCACATTACCACAGATAGCTCAAAATGCAAAAAACTTAGGGGCATATTACCAAGGGCCTTATCGCCGCTTTAGCGGGAATTTTTCCCGCTAAAGCGTCGATCATTTTATCGCCCTATTACCTAGCTGTCGCTAACACCAGTTAGCGACAGTTAGTAGGAGATAGCGATCATCTTGGGGCCCAATTTGCATGTGAGCGATATTTATCGCTAATGACATGCAAAGTGGGCGTGCCAAGATGTTAGCGACTGGAAACAGTCGCTAACATCGCTATCTCCTATTACCTACTTTTGGAAATAATCGCGCTAAGCGTGATTATCTCCAAAAGCTAACGCCTGCCCAGAGCAGTTCTTAGCCATGTTATCCAATGGTAGGTGGATAACATAGCTAAGAGCATTAGCTCGGTAATGCATGAATATCGCTGACTTTACAGCGATATTCATGCATTTCGGCCGATTTTTATCGCTTAGGAGATAAACCTTGATAATTGCAAGGTTTCTAAGCGATAAAAATAGGCGAAGCACGGCGATAAAATTATTGCCTCTAACCAAGCTTAGCGATAATTATCGCTTATTCTTGGTAATATGCCCCTTAATGTTAGCGCTTGAGTCAGAAAACCAAATGACTATAGAAACATGGACCCCCTTCTTGGCAAAGCAGGAGTGTCCACCAAAATGACATCTAACGGAGATAACAACAGCCACCTTAGTCAGATATCCCGAAGCTTAGGAAGGCGCCTGAGAAAGACCCTCAGGAAGGCTCAAAATCATAGCCCACAGTCGAAAGTATGGGAGGAAGTAAGTTCTTTAAAGAAACAATACAAGAAACAATTTTGGATTGACAAAAAAGAAAAGGATAACAACTTCTGGACGAAAATAGTTCATAATGTAAAAAAATCTGACCTCATAGCATTCTGGGCTCAGGTGAACTCAATGAACAGAACCTCAAACATCATAAGCACGACCTGCGTCCCGGAAAACGCATGGGTACAGCATCTAATCGTCACATTCTCTATAAACAACTTGGAACAGCTGCCATTAGCTGCAACCTCCGTGCATGAAAGCAAAAACGAAGAGTCACAGCTTTTAACCGCCTCATATTCTACAAACAACTTGGAACAGTCATCATCAGCCGCAACTACCGTGCATGAAAAGAAAAATGAAGATTCTCCTCAAACTACTCCTATCCACACTGAAGTAGAAGTCTTGCAAATTATAAGGAAAAGTCGGCTTGATAGTGCACCAGGACCGAATGGAGTCCCACAATCAATTTACAAGCAAGACCCCCACTACTGGGCACGTAAGCTTGGCAGTCTGTTTCAGATGATCAACATTCCCAGTCGCATCCCAGAAAGCTGGAGAGGCACGATTATCAATCCGATATACAAGGACGGGGATCGTACGGATCCAGCAAATTATCGCCTAAACGCGCTGATAGATGCAGAGGCCAAATATTATGCTTCGTTGATTCTAACGGACTTTGTAAACTGGTCCGATGAGAATAAAAAAATCCCCACAAATCAGTCAGGATTTAGGCGTGGCACGGGCACAATTGCAAACGTTTTAGCAATAAGCCTAATTGCAGAGAAAAGTCTACGACAGCGACAAGCACTCCATCTATGCTTTGTGGACTTCAAGGCGGCTTTTGATCGTGTCAGCCGACATACACTATGGGCTAAATTAAAACAACAGGGCTTACCAGACACGATTTTAAATCCAATCATGGACCTTTACACCAATACCTGGATGCAGGTTAAGATCGACAATGGCCAAAGGCTCACAAGGAAGATTCCAACCAACGAAGGGTTAAAGCATGGCTGTGTCCTGGCCCCGCACCTTTTCAATCTATTCATGGCCGATTTGATACCAAGGCTAGACGGGGTCAACGCACACCCGCCACGGCTAGGCACATTGCCTTTAACACACTTATCTCATGCAGATGATGTGGTTCTTCTTAGTCAGACGAGAATAGGAGTGTAACGTTTAATCCATGAGCTAGCTGTTTTCTCCAAAGTGAACCTGATGGAAATAAACAGTAAAAAAACAAAGGTCATGATTATAACACAGTGTCGCCCCAAACAGCCGAAATTTACAATCAACGACATAAAGCTGGAAGTAGTTGATAGCTACAAATATTTGGGGATACATCTGGATCGAAGGCTCACATTCACCACATATTTTGAAACAACTGAAAAGAAGGTGACTGCTTTACTGCATGCATTCAGCAGCATATCTAAACAGCTAAAAGGCCCCTTGTTTACCCCTCTTATGGCAGTCATCAAAGCTAAATAACTTCCAACGATAGCCTATGGAAGTGTGGTTCATCATGGAAGAAGTGCACCAATACTAGATAAAATTCAAACGCGAGTGTATAAGCGAATATTTCGTTTACCGTGTGTTGCCTCACCAGCACAGGTACGTCTCGAGTTTGGATTACAGCACCAAATACTCCACAAAATATACGAGTCAATCAAATTCTGGTACAACATCTGGCTCAATCGTGACTTGGAAATTAACTCGGCACTCTGGGCAGCCTTGCACAACGATCCTAAATCACACTATGCGAAGTACCTAAATGCCTCTCAGAAAATCACCAAGATGACAGATGTTTGGCAAAGTAAATTACCATTATCATCATTCAAGCAGATTGTGAAAAAAGCAGCCAACTCGCACTCATTGATTGAAGATAAAACAACGCTAAGATGACGTGCACACGCATGGATGGCTTTACAATCGTATACAAGGCTGGAGCCAGCAGCTTACCTAGGCCTTGCTTCCCCCCCCCCCATCTAAAATCAAAGTACATGAAGCTGCATATGGGGAAATTGCCCACAAATGCCGATCAACCTGATTGGAGGACCCCGGGCCCAAAGGATTGTAACCTATGTGGAGTAGCAGTTCAATATATTATACACCTGATATGCATCTGCCCGGTGTTAGAGTGCGATCGCCGGAGTTTACTCAGGAGGAAGTTTAATGAAAAAGGCATTTGCACCTGCCGCTCAGCAATACTAAAAGCTTTGGACTCAGTTGATCCACAATTCATTTGTCAAATAATCAAATTTGTAACCAATTTTGAGAATCTATTGAAAGGATAATATAGGTTACAGTTAAAATTCAGCAATTTACTCTTGGTTCTGATAAATAACTCATTTGTCAAATAATCCAATTTTGTAATCAATTTTGAGAATTTATTGAAAGGACAGTATGATAACAGTCATAACCCAGCAAGTTTGTCATGGTTTAAAAACAAAAACCAAAAAAAAACATCTTTTTAAAACAATGTGGTATCAACAGTTTATATCTAATGTATTATAGCACGTGAAGGAAATGCATTTTATGTTTTGGAATATTGTAACGGTTTTAATAAACTATACAATAAAGATTTTCTCATTCTCTTCGGCCCGAACCTACCAGCCTCTCTAGCCCACTCTTCCAGTATTTGTTTCCCTAGCTCCTCATCCATTGGAGTATAAACCCAGAGGAACTTGCCCATGAAAGCAATGCCTGCTACTTTACCTGCAATGGTAACCCTGGGCTGTCCTTTCTCAATCAATGACAGCAAGAACAGAATCCCACTCCCAATAGGTATGGATGGACTAATCCTTGGTGTTCGAAGGGTTGGTTGGGTGGTCCAGGGCAAAAAGCGACTGGAGGGAGATTGTATTATTATTAACTTCCAGGATAGTAGAGTGTCTGAGGTAATTTGTGGCCAAAAACAAGACGGGGATGGCGCGGGAATAAGAGCAGTGGATCTGACCTACTTTTATCCTAGGCCTGCTGGTAACCCGTCCAGGCTTGTAATTGGGGACATTTGTTTAGGCCCTAAGGGAAGCCCGCGATGTCCCGTGGCGCCCCTTTTCCTTCCTCAAACTGGTTGGCCGGAGATGACCTGGGGCCCTAGGGGCTACTGACTCAAGGCCGGGGGCGGGACTGTGGTGGAGAAAGTGAGAGAGTCCCTGTCCCATCACTTGATGCAGCCCTCATCGCCTCCCCCATCTGAAATCCATTCCACACTATTAGATGCACCGGGAATGATAGAGATACCCGGAAAAATTGGAATCCCGATGGATCTCCAAGAGGTTGCCCCAAGACATGACCCGACATCCGGGGGCGTCCCAGCTGTGACGGACCTGTCCCTTAAGGTTCTCAGCTGGAACGTCGCCGGAATTTCAGGGAAATTGACACTACCTGACTGGAATGCTTTCGTGGACAAGCACTCCATATGCATTTTTTAGGAGACATGGAGCATGGATCCTATTCATAAAGCGGGTTATTCCACCTTTTTTATTCCAGCAGTTCGCTCAGAATCAGGGAGGGGACGTCCATCTGGTGGCCTCCTTATCTGGGTGGCTGCCGCATTGAATTGTAGGACGAGGGAGCATCAGATTGGTAGCCCGGACATCCTAAATATTACCTTGAAGGACTCCAGGGGTCGTGCCATTTTGAACATCTTTAACATCTATGCACATGGCACTAAGGGGGGAAGGCAGTCTCCAACAATTGCCCTATTGGATGATCTCTTGAGATCAACTCCATACAAGGCTTGTACCCTGGTTGCCGGAGATATTAACTGCACATTCGAGCCTCTAGGCTCGGATGTTTCCCTGGACCAGGCCGAGGAGGATGCTAGGAGGGGAATCCCTGCCCTTGAAATAGCCCCCATTAAGAGGTGGACCGAGGTGGCCCTGCAGGTGTATACCCTCAGCTTGTAGTTTAACTTAAGGGCTCTAAATGGGAGGACAGAGTCGGACAAGGGGGGGGTACACACATACAACAGGCCCAACCACACATCAAGAATTGACTACATCTTGCTTGATGTGTGTTTGTGGAATTCGGTGAAGGATATGTCTGTGGTCCCCTCAATAGAGAGCGATCACAACTCACTTTCCCTCACCTTAGATCATTGGTGGCTAGTTGATAGGGGAAGCCTGCCCCCCCCCCCCCTGTAGTGGAACTGGGCGAGTCACAAGTAGCTTTGTGCGGGAGGAAAATAAAGTGGTCAAAATTGATTCTCTCAGGGGAAAAGGTTGCAGCCATAACGCACTGGTTAGCCCAAGCACAACTTAGCTTAGGGAACTCTGAGGGAGGATTGGGAATGGCGTGTGGAGCCTTTAGTGAGCTCACTGAGGCCCTAATCAAAATGTTTACTGTTCCCCCAAATAGCCGAGCGACAAAAGGAAGACAGGGAGTTTCCAAGGGATGGTACACCCACACATGTAGAGAAACCAAGACCAGACTGGTAGCAGCAGTTAAATCTAAATCTCAAATTAAGATCAGAGAGGCTAGGAAGGCTTACTCCAGGTCCCTCCATATTGCGAAGAAGGACAGGGAGGAAAAATTCTGGGCTGACCTACTAGCTGCCAGCAAAGGCAAGGATGCTAGAGGGTTTTGGAAATTGGTGGGAGCCCGCAACAGACCTGTTGATACTTTGAGGACTTGTAACATCCCTCCTCAGAGTTGGTCGAAACACTTTGGATCCCTATATGCTCCTGTAGACGGCCCCCTAAATGAGCCTGCCCCTGCCCCAGCCTTGCTAGGAGACGTCACCTTAGATCTGTTTACAGGCAGGGAGGTCGAGGATGTCATTAAATGGGTGGCACCACGGAAAGCTCCAGGACCGGATGGTCTCCCGGGCGACCTCCTACGTGCTTACCCATCTGACTGGGGCATTGTAATCGTGGCCCTTTTAAATGACATCTTAAAGGGTGGCCCTGTACCAGATTCATGGAAAGGGGCGGTGGTCGTCCGCATCTACAAAAAGGGCTGTAGGAACAGCCCAGGGAATTACAGGCCAATAAGCCTGAGCGATTCTACCCAAAAAGTGGCAGGAAAGGTAATTCTGGGCAGGATTCTCAACTGGGTGGAAGAAAATAGAGTGCTATCTGACTTTCAGGCTGGGTTCCGCTCAGGAACGGGGACCATCGAGCAGGTTTTCAGATTAGCACTCTTAAATTGGAAAATTGTGGAACTAGGCAAGGGCAGTCTTTATTTAGCCTTCATTGACCTGAAGACTGCTTTTGACCTGGTTACCAGGGAGGAACTCTGGAGGGTGCTTCAGGGACTGGGACTGCCCCCCTGCATCCTATCCCTACTCATCAAACTCCACACCAGTAACTATGCCCAGGTCGGATGGGGGCAAAATGGGGAAACAACGGACAGGATACCGGTCTGTCGGGGAGTCAGACAGGGTTGCGTGTTAGCTCCCACACTCTTTTCGTTATATGTAAACGGTGTGGTTGAGCATCTCCAGCAAGAACCAGCCGACGCACCCTGTCTGGGAGGAGTAAGGATCCCCACTCTGCTCTTCGCAGATGACACTCTGCTTATTTCAAAAACTCCCCAGGGCCTACAGAAGCTATTGACCCGCTTCCAGGACTTCTGTGTATCCAGGGGTTTGGTTATAAATGTGGCAAAAACTAAATATTTGATTTTGCACCCCCCAAGGAAATTAGGAAAGCCGCCTGTCTTGAACTCTGCCCCCTTGGAGAAGGTCTCAGAATTCGACTACCTAGGACTGACAATATGAACTGGTCCGCCCATATTGATAAGATGCTCCTCAACCTTAAAAAGGTAGGAGGTGCCTTGCTCAGAGAATTCCGAGCATCTCCGAGACAAGCGGTGAGCCCTGCAATCGAGATCTACAAGGCAAGAGGCGTAACATCAGCATTGTATGGGGCAGAGATATGGGGTCATTGCAATATGGACGCTCTCACTAAGGCCGAGAACAAACTTTTGAAGGATCTCCTAGTCCTCCCTTTAAGCACCCCGACAGTCCCGGTGCTCCTGGACGTTGGCTGCAAGAGTATTAAAGATCAGGCTTGCCTTCGTCCACTGCTTCTTTGGTCCCGCATTTGGAGGGTCCCGGAGCTGAAGTCCTATGCTGACGGCCTGGCAGAGATAATGGACATGGAAGGTTGGGCCAAGATCAAGTGGCTGAGGGACATAAAAAGTCTTTTGGGGGAGTTGGGCTTGGGGGACTGTTGGACCTCAAAATCTGCTCCACCAAAGGCTGACCTCAAAAAGATATATTGGGAGTGGGTTTCTGGCAATCTTGTCAGGAACCATCACCATTGCAATCTGACCACATCTTTTTTGGAACTAAAGGATGTGGCTGTTTTTGAACCCTTTTTGGACTTAATCTCCCTGCCAGCTGACAGGTCCCTGTACTATAAATTTAGGGTTGGTACCCTTCCGATTGGGACCTTTGTAGCAAAATGGAAGGGAGCACACCGAACATCTTTTTGTGCTCTCTGCCCATCTAGGCCAGAATCTGTAGCACATATACTCTTTGAGTGCCCAGATTACATTAAACCCAGGAGATATTGGCTCAAAACCCTTTTTAAACGCCTGGGAACACGTAGGCATCTGGTCGCACTACGGATCTTAATGACCGATTCTACCTCTCTAATAGTTTGTGGTGTCTCCAAGTTTTTAAAACATGCATGGCTGATTCGTTGCAAGAGACTTTCAGTTTCAATTTAATTCATTTTTAGCTAATTTATCATGGAATATTTCTATTTTTATCTGTTTTAACATTTAAATGTCTGACGTACATTGCATTGTTTTACAAACATGTTTCTTGTGTATGTATGCTTTCAAGATATCTTGCATATCGAATAAAAGCTTCCAACAGTACAGTACAGAATCCCATCTTCTGTCCAATCCCACACATCCCTTTTCCACTGCACCTCACTATTTAAAAAGTCAACCCAAGCCTGGCTGTAAGCCTGTCTAATCGACACAGCCAATGATTCTACCACCATCTGCAGTATCCCCCATCGCTTACTGTCCACAATTCCTGCAGTATCCAGCTCCCAAATGTGTCTGCCTCTGCGGCCAGCCCATGGAATCTCTCCAACTGTGACAAGAGACAAACCATCCGCAATATCATTGTACACCCCTGTTACATATCGCGCTTGAAATAAATGTAAAATTCAACACATTTTCACATAAAAAACCTGCAGCAACTTCAAAACTTGAGCATCCCTTTCTGCATGTCTGCCTGTCACCACTTGAGCCATTGCAATGTTTTCGATATTAAAAAGAACCTTCTTATGTGCCAACTGCTCTCCGCATTTTGACACGGCTACATCTAGTGGAAAACATTCAAGGAAGGATTTACTCCTTCCCCCATGCTTCCATCCCATTGGCCACTCCATAACCCACTGTCCTTGCCAATAACGCCCAAACCCTATTCATCCCATGGCACTGTAAAAGACCTGTACATCCCTCTCAAGTTTGGTCATGGCCACTAATGGCACTCCATTGAAACAGTCCGGAAAGGAACTCCACATCCACAAATCCTCATTCTTGCCTACTGACAACCTAATATGGTGGCGCAGTAATGGCAAACCTGAGAGTGACCACCCCAGCATCTTACAAAATGACCTCCCTGCCCACACCACTCTACATGCAAAACTCAAGTGGCCCAACAGCACCGAACCTCCTTAACCATAACGTTGTCTTGTACAACATTGCATCTAAAAGCAGCTGCATTATTATTTTCTTCACCGGTGGTAGATGGGCTTCCTGAATCAATTTTAGTGCCTGGAAGGACAGCACCATGCTAGGTCCAACTGTCCACTCTGGTGCCAACAGAGACTCCCAGGTCCCCCATGATTTCCTGAAAACCAAGTAGCATCCTCTGTTAAGCCATTGCCCCAAGTTTACCCACAAAGAAAACGTAGCACATTGTTAATTTCTTTTCCTCTGGTATGTGGGCTTCCATTGCCCCTGAATCAATTACAGTGCCTATGAAGGACAGCACCGTGCTGGGTCCGACTGTCTACCATGGCGCTAGTGGGACTCCATGGTCCCCCATGATTTCTTGAAAACCAAGTAGCATCCTCCGGCAGTACATTGCCCCAGGTTTACCCACAAAGAACAAGCCATTGCATCGTTATTTTCTTTTCCTCTGGTATACAGGTTTCCATTGCCCTGAATCAATCTCAATGCCTAGGAAGAACACCACCATGCCAATGGGACTCCCAGGTCCCCCATGATATCCTGAATAACAAGTAGCATTCTCTGGCAATACATTGCCCCAGGTTTGTCTCTTTCAACAATTTCTCCTGTACCAATGTGTTTGATGGGACCGACTAATTTGAGATCATTTGCCCACCTGCGCATCCTTGGTCCATGGTACTCTAAGTTTACTGGGAGTACGAGCTCTTGACCGCAGGTCCTTGTGCCCCACGTACTGCCCCTGGAACCAGAGGACTGGCCTTGCTCGTTGATTGCTAGATTGGCCCTTCTGCTACTGCCACTGTCCCAAGGAAGTACTGGATTGTCCTCCCTTCCCATAGCAATTAACAAGGGGGTGCCTGTCTGCACAGCTGGAGTGTTAGTGACAAAACTTTCAGTACTCCCTGATGCATATTCCATTATTACAAATCGCAGCACTCTCCCGACTGCCCCGGTTGTCCTCTGCCCCTTGACCCCACCCCTTCCCTTTTCCTGTGCTGCAGCACAAGCCACCATGTTAAAGAGCACTTTTCCGACCACCAGCACAAAATCCTGCTTCTCGTGCAGTCTCCTGACCGCCACGATAGCGGGTGGCAGTCTAACCAATCGCTATCATAATCGGTCCCCCAGTTATTTGTCTATTGGTGTCTTTTTCAAGCTTCCAAAGTAATGCATTAGTCCAGCAGCAGCTAGTGCAGGTAAGCGCAGTGGGGCGGGGGGGAGGGGTGTCGACAGTTGATGGAATAGGATTTGTTTCGTTATTTAATTTTCCCTATTCTGTCGTCTGTCGACCCCCCCCCCCCCCCACCCTGCCCCATCTGCACTTACCACAGCTGCATTAGTCAGCAATGTCTACCATCGTTCCCTGTATGGGCACCACTTCCCCATATTAATTTTTAGGTCGAGCCTAGAGACAGTGCGCATGCACTGCTCGCTCTGCAAGACTGCTGTAGTAGAGTATGGGAGAAAAGCTGCGCCCACTCTCCTCCCATATTTTTCATTGGCTTGTGTCATTGTCTTTCGTAAATGCTGCCTTCAGATTTGTTATTAGGCTTGTTAGTCCCTCCTTAGTACGGTCTTGTCTTCATTTGTACCCTTCCATGGCGACTAGCCCTTTTACTTCAGTTGTTACACAGGACCTGTTTTTTAGTCTGTAAGCACTATTTACTTTATTGAGTTTCTCTTACTGCTTGCTGAACATGCGCTGCATCAGCTGAAACCGCTTGTGTTTTTTTCAGCAGCATGTCCGCCCCGTAACATGGGCACCTGCATTCAATCACTTTAACCCCGCATTATCTTGTGTCTGTTTCAACCCCCCAAGTAAAATGGATTTAGAAATGATTAGCGAATTAAGTCATGGTAATTCCAGGAAGCACATAATCCTGTGCTAATGGGCTGAAGCTGACAACAGCACATCTGTGTTACATGTCATATGTACTAAAGCCACCTGACAGGTTGTTTTCAAAAGCCTGTTTTATTAATAACACACCACCAAAACCACCACCACCCAGAATACCACCACCACCAGTACCACCACCAATACCACCACCACCGATACCACCACCACCAATACCACCATGAACAACACCACCATCATCAACACCACTAATATCACCACCAATACCACTACCACCACCACTAATACCACCACCATCATAAATACCACTACCACCACCACCAATACCACCACTACCACCACCAATATCACCACCACCACCCCCAATACCACCACCACCAGTACCACCACCAATACCACCACCACCGATACCATCACCAATACCACCACCACCAATACCACCACGAACAACACCACCACCATCAACACCACCAATATCACCACCAATACCACTACCACCACCACCACCACTAATACCACCACCATCATAAATACCACTACCACCACCACCAATACCACCACTACCACTACCAATACCACCACCAATACCCCCACCACCACCAACACCACCACCACCACTACCAATACCAGCACCAATACCACCACTACCAATACCACCACCACAAATACCACCACCACCAATACCATCACCACCAATACCACCCCAATAACAACACCACTAATAACACCAACACCAATACCACTGCCACCACCAATACCCCCACCAATACCACACCACCAATAAAACCACCACCAATGCCACCACCACCAATACCACCACCACCACCAATACCACCATCACCACCACCAATATCACCACCACCACTACTTCCAATACCACCACCAATACCAACACCAATACCAACACCACCAATACCGCACCAATACCACCACCGCCAATACCCCCACCAATACCACCACCACCAATACCAATACAACCACCACCGCCACCAATACCAGCACCACCACCACCACCACCACTACCATCACCAATACCACCACCACCAATATCACCACTACCAATACTACCACCAACACCACTAATACCATCACCAATACCACCACCACCAATATCACCACCAACAATACTACCACCACCAATACCACCACCACTACCAATACCACCACTACCAATACCACGATCAACAAACCCACCACCACCACCGATACCACCACTAATACTACCTCCACCACCAATACCATCACCAATACCACCACCACCATACTGCCACCACCAATACCACCACACCAAATACCACCACCAACAATGCCACCACCACCACTAATACCACCACCTCTAATGCAACTGCCAACACAACCAACACCATCACCAATACCACCACCACTCAATCAATCAATCATTCAATCAATAAATTCTTTATTCGGTTCAGATCTTTGTGCCATAAAAGTACAGAACAAAATCATGATACAAATATATTAAAATCAACACAGTGCACATCAGAGCAGATTTTAAAGTGCAATTGCAAACTCTTCAGCAGACTAAATTTCCAATGCAGACATTGATTTTCGTCCCCACACTGCAACTTTCAAAAACAGCTTAACGCAGTTAATAATATCCTCGTCTTCTAATCGGAGAAATGCCTCATTAGATTCTCTGCAATTGCTAAATTGACGGATCTTAATCAAAGGAAGAAGAAAACACTTAGTGTATGCAAGATAAAAACTACAAAAGAATAAAAAGTGCAGCATAGATTGCCCGGATTTCCCATCGCAGGGACAAGGACAGGTGTCTAGGTTGGCTTGGAAGCCTAATAGAAAGTTCAATGAATATTTTATGGTGCCTTCTCTAAGGCGAAACATTAAACTGCGCTCCCAATCACTCGTATTACCAGTCAAATAATTTTGTGATGAGCCAATTTGTCCCTGATTCCTAGTAGGGTAATCTGATACTCTTGTTTTTGCTGTCTCCCTTTTTATTCTCTCTTCCTGCACATATTCATACCAGCACGCCTGCAGCTGTTTCTTAGTAACAAGGTGAGGGCCCTCAGGATTTTCATATAGTTGGTTAAGACCAATTTTGAGCGAACAAGATTCGATTTATTTTAACCACGGGATTTTCCTCCCATTGTCACATGCAAGGCAATCTTTTATGATATATTTTGTTAGTGCTCGCTCAGTGTTTTGCCAAATAGCGTGCCAAAAAAGCAAATGGCGGGCACTAATGTAATCCTCAAAAAAAGGCAGGCCTAGCTCGTGGTGACAAATAAAACTGGAGCTAGAGATCGATGCTGTTAACACCCTTCTACAGAATCTGTTTTCCGCTATCTGTACTGAGGGACTACTCTCTATCCCCCAGACCTCTGCCTCATAGGTCATCTCCGGCAGGCATTGTAATCCATAAATCTGCATAAAGGGGGTTTAAACATTCAACTTCCTAAGGCATGGCAGGCTAAGTAGCGAGCCTGGTAGCTAAGTAGCGGTATTTCCACTGTTAGCTATATGTGTTTTCCAAGAGCCACAGTTGTTAAAAGTCAAGCCTAAGTAAATACCACTACTCCCACCACCACCAATACCACTACTACCAATACCACCACCACCACTACCACCACCACTCAATATCACAACCAACACCAATACCACCACCATCAATACCACCACCACCAATATCACCACCACCAATATCACCACCAAAACTACCACCACCACCAAAACAATACCACTGAGGTTCCGTGGTTCTCGGGACCGGACTCCATTTCGTTTGCGTCGTCTGAAGACGCCATTTTGTGTTGCTCTCACGTAGGCCTAGGTGGTAAACGAACGAACGAAGTTGCATGGGCCTCGTTGTTCATGTACATATTAACAGGCCCCTTTTCAACTTACGAGTGAACTGCAAGATGCTGGCCCCGTCACCTGAAACTGACCCTTTGCGAAGCCAATTTCTGTAGCTGATCGCTGTCTGAGTTTTCCGATCATTGTTCAGGATATCATTAACTCTTAGTTTCTTGCACATATCTTATCCTACTCAACATCTGAATTGTTTCTTTCCTTTACGACTTTTCATTACATGGGTAGTGCTCTCAATTATGGGTTTGTTCGGCTTGTGGTAATCGAATTTGGGACAGTCCTAATAATTAACTTGTGGGTTGGTACGATGTAAAGTGAGCTTTTTGGAATGTAATAATGTATGTAAAATGTACTTGATTGGTCAGAATGTGCCGCAGTGGGTGTGCATTTGTAATGGGCTGAAATTGACAATATAAGGTGATGTCTTGCTCTACAAAAATTGAGCAGTTTCCTGAGTCGTACACCGTGTTGTATTGCTTGGTTCACTGTTACTAGCTGCAGCTAATAAATTGATCTCTGACGCCAACCAGAAGTATTCCGTGTCTCTGTAGTCTAAGACAGGAGAACTCGAAGACTTCGGGTGTGTCCCTGGCACTGCTGGGTTCTAAGAAAACCCGGTTCTTCACCACCACCACCAATTCCACTGCCAAAACCAATACCACCACTAATACCACCACCAATGCCTTCAATACCACCACCAATACCACCATCACCACCAATACCACCACCAATACCACCACTAATACCACCACCACCTCCAATACCAGTACCAATACCACCACTAATGCCACCACCACCAACAATATCACCACCACCAACAATAGCATTAGCACCAATACTACCAATACCACCACAAATACGGCCACCACCAATACCACCACCACCACCACCACCAGTACCAATACTACCACCAATACCACCACCAATACCAACACCACTAATACCACTACCACTACCAATACCAATACCACCACTACCAATACCCCACCACCAATACCACCACCACCAGTACTACTACCACCAATACCAGTATCACCAGTACTACCACCACCAATACCAATAGCAATATCAACACCACCAATACCACCACCACCAGTACCACCACCAATACCAATACCACCACCACCAATACCGCCGCCACCAATACCACCACCAATACCACCAATGCCACCAATACCACCACCACCAATACCACCAATACCACCAACACTACCAATGCCACCACCCATACCACCACCAACAATACCACCACCACCACCATCAATACCACCACCACCACCAATACCACCACCACCAATACCAATACCAATACCACCACCACCAGTACCAATGCCAAAACTATCACAATACCACCACCAATACCATCACTAATACCACTGCCCCAAGACCAAAACCACCACCAATACCACCCCCAATACCACCCCCAATACCACCACCACCAATACAGCACCACCAATACCACCACCACTTCCAATCCCACCACCAATACCATCACCAATACCATTACCACCACTAATACCACCACCAATACTACCACCACCACCAATACCACCTCCACTAATACCATCAACAAACCCACCACCACCAATACCACCCCCACCAATACCACCACTAATACCACCACAACCAATACCACCACCACCAATACCAATACCAATACCACTACCACCAATATCACCACCATCAATAGCACTACCACCCCCACCAATACCACCACCAATGCCACCACCAATACCACTACCACCAACAATACCATCACCAACACCACCAATACCACCACCACCACCACTCAATACCACCCCCACCACCACCAATACCACCTCCACCACCAATACCACCACCACCAATACCACCCCCACCAATACCACCACCACCAATACCACCACCACTCAATACCACTACCACCACCCAATACCACTACCACCACCAATACCACCACCAATACCACCACCAATACCACCACCACCAATCAAATACCACCACCACCAATACCACCACCAAGACCAATACACCACCAATACCACCACCACTAATACCACCACCACCAATATCAACACTACCATCAATACCACCAACACTAATACCACCAACACCAATGCCTCCAATGCCACCACCAGCACCAATACCACCACCGTCACCACCAATACAATGACCAATACCACCACCAATATCACTACCAATACCACCACTAATACCACCACCAATACCACTACCATACCACCACCAATATCACCACCACCACCAATACCAACACCACCAATACTACCACCACCAATACTACCACCAATACCACCACCAATACCACCACAAATACCACAACCACTACCAATAGCACCACCAATACCACCACCACCAATATTGCCACCTCCAATACCACCACCACCAATACCAATACCACCACCACCATTACCAATACCGCCACCACCAATACCTCAACCACCAATACCCCATCACTAATACCACCAATGCCACCAATATCACCACCAATACCACCACCACCATTACTAATACCACCACCAGCAATATTGCAACCACCAAAACCACCACCACCAATACCAGTACCGCGACCACCAATACCAATACCACCACCACCAATACCACCATAACCAATACCACCAATACCACCACCACCAATACCACCACCCCACCAACACCACCACCACCATCAATACCACCAATACCACCACCACCACCAATACCACCACCACCACCAATACCACTACCACCAATAATACCACCACCAATACCACCACATTACCGCCACCAATACCACCACCAATATCACCACCAATACTACCAATACCACAACTACCACCAATACCACCACCACCAACAACATCACCAATACCACTACCACCACCAATACCACCACCACTCAATGCCACTACCACCACCACCAATACCACCTCCACCACCAATACCACCACCAATACCACCCCTACCAATACCACCAATACCACCACCACTCAATACCACTACCACGACAAATATCACCACCACAACCAATACCACCACCACCAATACCGCCACCAATACCACCACCGCCAATCCAATACCACTACCACCAATACCACCGCCAATACCAATATACCATCAATACCACCACCACTAATACCACCACCACCACTAATACCACCACCACCAATATCACCACCACCATCAATACCACCAATACCACCAACACCAATGCCTCCAATACCACCACCAGCACCAATACCACCACCAATACCACCATCACCACCATTACCATGACCAATACCACCACCAAAGCCACTATCAATATCACCACTAATACCACCACCACCACCAATACCATCACCAAACCACTACCAATACCAACACCAATATCACCACCACCACCACCACCAATACTACCACCACCAATACCACCACCCCAATACCACAACCACCAATACTACCAATACCACCACCACCACCAATACCACAACCACTACCTATAGCACCACCAATACCAATAATACCACAACCAATATTACTACCACCAATACCGCCAATACCACCACCACTACCACCATCACCAATACCACCACCATCATCAATATCATCACCACCAATACCACCACCACCACCAATACCACCACCATCACCAATACCACCACCAATACCAATACCAATACCTCCCCTACCAGTACTAATACCACCACCAATACCAATACCACCAGCACCAATACCACCCCCACCACCAGTACCACCACCAACACCCCCACCAGCACCAATACCACCACCACAAATACCACCACCACTACCAATACCCCCAATACCACCACCAATATGCCTACCACCAATATCATTACTACCACTAATACCAATACCACCACCACTAATATCAATACCACCACCACCAATACCACTTCCACCAATTCCACCACCAGTACCGCCACCAGCAATACCAGTACCAACAGCACCAATACCAATACCACCACCAATACCAATACCACCACCACCACCAATACCACCCCCACCAATATCACCAATGCCAGCACCACCACCAATATCACCACCAGCACCACCAATATCATCACCACCAATACCAATATCACCAATAACACCACCACCAATACCACCAATACCACCACCTCAGCGCCTCTCGCTCTCTAGTAATGGCAGGGCCACTGTACGGGGCCAGAGCTGCAGCCGAGACCATCCCTCCCTCCCTCCCTCCATCCCTGCCATAAAGCTCAGCCGGCCCTGCACCAGGAGATTAAGCCAGGGCCCTTCTACAGCTGGAGTGTTTTTTATTAGGAGAAAGATAGCAATGACATTATGCAATGCCACACAGCACACTTGAATCATGGACAGGACAGGAAATAGCCCCCCTCCCACTCTTCCTCCTGAGCCGCGACAGTGTAATCACAGAGAGAAAGGTGTTAGAGCTCTTTGTTGGTATTTATAGCTTGGATCATATGGGATCCAGTGAGACACCTAATCAGGGATCAATATTTGATAACATCACATACAAATGGCCCATACACATTCACCCAAATCCCTGATGCGCTGCGGGTCAAGTTTTAATGATGTGAAATTAGTTTTCTATACAGTTTCATGTTTAACATTTCTAAAAACATAACTAAACCTGTATATTAACTCTCTTTCCTCTGGTTGATGGACCAATTAGTTGAGTAGTTGATGGTAATAATAGTACTATCTAACTAACTATTTAGTTTGCTAAATAATCACAGACTCTTGGTAAGGTTAATAAAGTTTATCTCAAATAATTGTGTGAATAATAAATGCTCATCACATATGGTTACAAATGCAAACAATGAAATTCATTAGAGGGAGATAAAAATATCAACCAACTGCCAACAGTGTCATACTCATCATCAATATACGATATGCACATGAAGGAGTCGATAGATTGAAGAGACATAAGTTTCAGACAAATAATGTGAAGCGATATACATAAGGTGGAGGGGATAGATGAAGTGACATAAGTTTCAGCAAAACAATGTGAAACAATATACATATGACGGGGGGATAGATGAAGAGACATAAGTTTCAGAGACAAAAAGACATATGCAAAGTACAAGTCAGGAGGATATACTAACCCAAGGACCAGTGAAGTACCAAACCCCCGGCCAAGGAGGTAGTGGGGGTCCCCTGAAATAGAGTCAAAGAACAAAGACTTCAGAACCCAGGAACGGGACAGGGACAGGAACAGCTAGGCCTCTCTGCAAACCGATAGACAGCTACGTATTACCTCTCTCCACTACCGACGATCTCGCTAAAACACACCCCCAAAGGCACCTCAGTTATAACCTAAAAATGACATGTCCATCCCACATCAGTTGAAACATTTCATAAAATTAGATTTTTCAATGGATGAGCCGGGAGGTCACACCACCATGATTTCATTCAGGTTTATTATAGTCTATTGTTCTACTTCCCTTCTCATGACATAAGCTTTGACTCATTCATACATTTATTACATGTAACTTTTTTAGTATTTTTCTCATGTCTCTCAGCTACTTCCATGGAAGAAGTCTTGTGTCCCACGGCAAGTCTCATTCTTTTGACAGGCAAAAAATGTCTTTCTCAGCATATCGACCTTGTACCTTCGTGCCTCTTCTGCTGTGCTCAGCCTTTGCTGTCTATTTTCTTTATTATTTCAGGTTTTCTCTCAAGCTCAACTATCGTGTCAAGGTATGCATTTTTCAGGCCCATTCATATCGCAATGTGAAAAGAAGTAAATCTCCACACAAAGGATAAGGTAGGAGGTTACTTTATTCGTACCAGTTACAGGGACTCCCCGGCAGCAACTGCCGTGGCCAAAACACTCAACACTCCTTGTTCCATGCAGGGAACGTTCTCACACCAGAGTTCTCTAGAACCAGATCCCAACACACCTTCCCCTCTTCATAAAAAGAAAAAAAATGTAACGGAAAGATGAAAGTGAAGAGAAAAATAAAAAAACAAAGATGGAATGAACAGAAGCAAAGATAACATCCAAAAAACTACTGCATATAATAATCACGGAACTTAACAGGTAAAAACTTTGACCTGGAAGATACCCTCCTAGGGGAAACATGATCAGAATGGACAACACCATCCCTCCCATGAACATTAGAGGGCACACTAACAGAAGGAGAACGTGTGCCAAGTCTTTTGTTAACCTCGTCAACCATAGGTTTTGGAACAATGGAGAAGGTAGATTTATTCCACACTCTTCCATCCATCAACACCAACACTTGATCCTGTACAACAGACACCTTTTTAGGAGACGAAAATCGAGCCTCTCCTTTACGAAGAAAACCCGGTTTTCTCATTCTCACCCAATCACCCACCTTTACATCCATAGAATGACGCGCACCAGGCGGCCTAGTATCATACTTTGACTGTACTGCAGCTCTGACATCAGTTACCGCAGACATTTTGCTGGGTTCAACCACTCTTCTGGACATCCACTCCTTAGTCAGTTTGGAACCAGCCACCCTTCCCCGAAGCAAAGTAAAAGGAGCAACTCCAGTGCTGACATGAGGAGTGGTTCTCACGACCCACAACATATCACAAAGTGCCTTGCGCCAATGCAATCCATTTACCAAAGCAAGTTGCAGGTGTTCCTTGACAACACGGTTGAACCGCTCAACTAAACCGTTGCTACAAGGGTGATAAAGAGACATACAAATGTGTTTAATCCCCGCCTCTTTGAGAAAGCTCTGCATTTCAATTGAAGTTAACTGAGTGCCATTGTCAGATACAAGTTCTTCTGGAAAACCCTCCCTGAGAAAGATGTCATGGAAAAAATTAATGATAGATGTGGAGTTGGCATTATCAACAAACCTAACCTCAGGCCATTTAGTCATATAATCAATCAGAACAAGCGCATATTTGGGAAAACATCCAATGAGACCAAACGGACCAGCAATATCAAAAGCTAGTTTGGTCCAAAGCATATTTTTTACAACAATAGGTTCAATAGGGAAAGGTTGTGTCACTTGAGACTTGTCACTAGTGACACATGTACAACAATCACATACAAAGTGTTTTACATCCTTGTCTAAAGCCGGCCACCAAAAATCTTGCCTAACTCTACGCTTCATAGCACGAATACCCGGATGACCTTCATGAGCCAAATTCAGAATTCTGCTGCGAATAGAAGAGGGAATCACTAGCAAACCATCCCTGCGTAATACACCGTCCACAACGGATAATTCGTCTTTAACTCTTTTGTTGGGAATCAATTCGGAAGGACAATCTTTATCACAGGGCCACACACCGGATAAATAGTCAATGACCTTCATAACCACAACATCCTCAGATGTACTGTTTAACCACTCACACTCAGAAAGAGCACAACCCACAGTGTCTTCCAAAGAGCATACTGCACAGACCATTTCTAAATCATCACATTCAGAAACATCGTTTCCTAAACAGAGGGGCAATCTAGACAGGCAATCAGCAACATGATTTTTAACTCCAGTCACATATTCAAGACGATAGCGGAACTCCTGAAATCTAAATTGCCACTTGGCAACACGTGGCGTAGCCCTACCACCACCCTTGGTTGTGAATAAATCAACCAAAGGTTTGTGGTCTGTTCTCAGTATGAATTCATTGCCCCACAAAAAGTTCTTAAAATGTTGTACACCCCACCACAGTCCCAGAGCCTCCATCTCAATAGTTGAGTAAGTACCCTCGGCACCCCTCAAAGTTCTAGAAGCAAAAGCAATGGTTTCTTCACGACCATCACTTCTACTTTGAAGAAGAACAGCACCTAGTCCAACGTTACTAGCATCAGTAGATATAATACACAAGTCATTGATGTTGAAAAGTTTAAAGGGACCAGCCTGCACAATTTCATGCTTAATCGATTCAAAGTTTTTATGACAAACATCATCCCATACAAATTTGACATTTTTCTTCAGTAAATTGCGCATGGAGGTGGTCTTGGTGGAAAAATTACTGACAAACTTTGCATAATATTCCACTAACCCCACATAGGAACGAAGTTGGTCCTTGTTCGTGGGAATGGGTGCATTCTGGATAGCCTCTATGATTTTAAGTTTGGGCTCGATACCATTGTGAGAAATATGGTGGCCTAAGTAATCAACACCATCTTGCAGAAACTTACACTTGTCAGCCCTAAATGTTAAACCACTCGCTCTAATGATACTTAATACATGCTTAACTCTTTCCCATGAATAAGGATATCATCCTGGAAAAAAACAACTCCGGGGACATCCTTAAATAAATTTTTCATCAACCTCTGAAAAACAGCCGAAGCTGAGGCAAGGCCGAAGGGCATCTGGATGTAACGGTAAGCACCTTCAGGGGTTACAAAGATGTTAAATGTCTAGACTCTTTGCACAGTTCAATCTGCTGATATGCAGAAGAAATCTCTAGGGAAGTAAAAAATGTGGCACTATCCAGAGTGGTTAACAATTCATTAATGTTAGGAAGAGGTTGACGATCGACCCAGATGTTAGCGTTTAGATCTCTCAAATCAACACACATCCTGAGACAATTATCCGATTTCCATGCTAAAACAATTGGTGCGAGCCATTCAGAACCTTCAATGGGTTCAATGACCCCAGCTGTACATAAACGTTCCAATTCCTTCTTGAGTTCAGGACGAAGACTCAAGGGGACCTTACGAACTTTGTGTGCAACAGCCTTGGCACCATGCTTGAGAATGATTCGGTGTTGGAAACCTTTAAGTTTCCCTAACTTACCATCAAATACTTCGTGAAACATGTGTTTCCACTTGACACTAGTTAATTGTGTCACAATGTGAGCAGAGGATGAACCAAGAATAGATTTATAAAACTCACTACGGGAAATTACCATGTCAGGATGGTTAGGATCCAAAACAATGTTCAGAGCTCCTTGCTCATCCCAACCTAATAAGTTTGCCCCATCCTTAACCACAAATACAGTTCCTGTGGCGTGATCACAATTGAACATAAGATTGGCGACAAATTTTCCTAAAACCTCAACTCTTTTTCCACCATATGCAAAAATGTTGATACTAGATTGTTCCAGTTGTACATTGCCTATTCTATCACAATCCGTGACATTAACTAAAGTAAATGGGGAACCAGAATCAGCTAAAAAACGTAAACAAGTATCATTTACAGAAATATTGCAAGAGGGAGATTTTCTTTTGTGAACACCGTCCAGGGCAGATAGTTCGACTACACCTTCATCGTGAGACGATGAGGAAGACAGCATAAGTAATTCATAGTTCTCTTCGTCTGAGTCATCAGCGATAGCTTTCACCATTTGATCGGGATTCTTCTTGATGGAAGCAGCTTTGCACATCCTAGAGTAGTGACCCTTCTTTCCACAATTGTAACACGTTTGATTTAAGACAAAACAAAATTTGGCATTGCCAAGATGTGTTGTACTACCACAACGAAAGCACATTATATTCTTCTGTTCAGTTTTAGTTTTGTTAGAAGTCACAACAGAGGAACGTGGAACGCTAACCTGAGATGGTTTAGCAAAATTAACAGATGACGATTTAGTAGGTTCGGAAATGGATTTCAATAACTTCACTTCGGTAGTTGAGGAAGAATTGCTCATTTCTTTCACACAAAACTGGGAATGTTCAATAGATCTGGCTAAAGTGAGAGCAGTTTCTAAGTCAGGATCATCAGAAGATAACAATTTTTATTGAATTTTTTTGGTGGAAGTCTTTTCAATTAGCTGATCACGAATAATTACATCTCTGAACTCTCTACAGTTGCAGTTGACTGCAAGAATTCTGAACGCAGTGACGAAATCATCGATAGATTCGCCAGGAGTTTGAGCACGCTGAAGAAATTTGTGACGTTCTAAAACAATGTTTCTTTTAGGACGGAAACGTTTATCCAAAGTTTTGATGACTGAAGCATAATCATCGACCTGCAGGGAGTCTCCACTGTCCCCACCACTTACCAAGGTACTCACTATTTCCATGGGTAAAGTTTTTTAAATACTCCTGCCCTCTGCACCAAGGTTATAGATTAAAAGGGCCTTCTTCTTCTTAGAAGTAAAAGTTTCTCCGTTGATTGCCTCAAGATACGCCTCAAAAGTATCTTTCCAATCATCCCACTTCACAGGAGGTGTACCAGCGGACTGTAAAAAGGGTGGAGGTGCCAAAACGCGATCCATAATAGCGCGTGGGTGAGTTGCTGCCCCACACTGATATTTTTCTTATAAAATAACAAAAACTGTGAAAAGAAAACCGCTGCAATAAGATCAAAGCAAAGAGTTACACAGTAGTGTGCGCATCAGCGGTGGAAAGTAGTGTTAATTGGCTGTGCGCATTACAATTACAGCTGTGCACATCAGCGAAAAATAAATACTGTAGCTGGCGCTGCTGAGCACATGTGATGAAGGCTGTGCACATCAGCGGAAGTAAATTTGTAGCTGGCACAACTAAACGTATGCAATAAAGGCTGTGCGCATCAGCGAAAGTAAACTGCAAACGCTGATGTGCACAACAACCAGGCTGTGCGCGTCAGCGATAAAAGACACAGAGGCTGAGCACATAGATACAAAGCTGTGCGCGCCTGCGAGGTTACTATGGAAATGGCAACACAAAATGGCCGCACGAAACGTCGGTACGTTGCGTGAATGTCAGGCAGGACGCGATGGAAGGAAGTCAGGCCGGACGCGATGATACGAGAGCAGGGAACGGCTCAATCGTGTGCCAAACAGCTAAAACATAAAAGTACCTCAAATTACTGACCACGCAGACATCCAGACATCCAGGATTTAGCGGAGGTTACCACAACTGCAGGACAACCAAGGATGTGGCTGGAAACGCAGAAAGCAGTGGCACACAAAACGAAGAAATTGGTGGTCTCAAGCAGGTCACGGGAAAGCGGAACGGCTGATCGCACTTCAATCCAACAATGGGGAGACTGAAAACTGGCATCAATCGTCGCCAGTGAAAAGAAGTAAATCTCCACACAGAGGATAAGGTAGGAGGTTACTTTATTCGTACCAGTTACAGAGACTCCCCGGCAGCAACTGCCGTGGCCAGAACACTCAACACTCCTTGTTCCACGCAGGGAATGTTCTTACACCAGAGTTCTCTAGAACCAGTTCCCAACACAATGACTAACAAAATACAGGCATTTATTAATTCCACAGAAATTTACTTTTCACTGTTTGCCACTCACCTTTGCACTATCCCATGTTAGTGTTTTTCCTAGCAAAGCTTTGGGTAAAAGTGGCATTATTTATTATCTTAAAGCAAAATGCAAGATGCGGCCTAGTAATGCATTATTTCTTGTTTCTTTCAAAGGGCAATGTAAATGCGGCTTAGTTTTTTCGTGCATTAATTCACATTGGTGTACGCATGCGCAAAGCAGTTTCACACGTGTTTCAAGTGTTTTTGTATGTTAGTTTACACTGCACACTGTTAGTATTTATTACAGGGGTGTTAATCCAAGCAGGTTTCTTTTTGCGAAAATCTTGCTCCATTATATGCAACTCTCACTTCAAACTTTGTGTCTGTGTAATTTACAACACTTACACATCTTCTTCACTGCACTATTTATCACTACTTTGAAGACGTCACAGGCCGTTCTCTTCCTCTGATATTTACAATCTAGCAAGGTCGAGAAAACCCTTTATGCAATGCAATAGGTCTCGCATTCGCGAGAGTTTAAGCTATAAATTTTGTAAATAGTAATGCCTTTTATTTATGTTTTAAAACCCTAAACATAAATAAAAGGCATTGCCATCTACAATGCCGATAGCTCAAACTCGCGTGAATGCGAGACCTATTGAATTGCAAATGCTTGTTAACTTAATCCAGCACTCTAAAAGACTATTACAGAACAGTCCGTACTCCAGCTTCCAGGAAGGATACACGTCGGAAATCCAGCACGGCCTATTACCTGGATAATCTCCTGCTGCTGAACATTGATGTAGAGAGGTTTAATGTTCATAATGGGTTTTATACGCCATGCAATCTTCAGAGACATTTTCCATAAAGGAGTTTTGCTGTAGCTGAGAAACGGAAACCTGTCTCCACAACACTGATACGGAAAATGTGTCCGAAATGCTATCTTCAGTCTGACTGCGCCCTCATGTGGCCAACAACAGTTCTGAATAGTAGCAGGACCGTTTCATCTTCATATGATGCTACTAGGCTGCCTCTTGTGGGCAAACTCCATAAATTATTAACACAAAACTTTAGCGAGTCAATGAAGCTGAAGGTATGCCATCCTGCGAAAAATCTAGGCACCTTATTGATTAAGTATTAGATCTTATCTGAGGAGAGAGAGCAACAACTCCCGGAGAAGCTGTAACAAAGACATTAGAGACGGAGAGTTTCCAGAATGCCCCCTCCTTGCAGGAGCTGATCGATATACATTTGCCTGTGATGAGAATCTATCCCTCTTGGAGGGCTGCCAATCAGGCCGCACAGCTCAGGATCTTGGTGAGACTTGAGAAACCGAGAGAGGAGGGTTCCAAGAGCCTGGGATAGTGAGACTTTGAGTGAGTACAATTAAAGCGAGCTAAATTTAATGCCTGGACATTTTTTGACCAGCAACTGCAGTCTAGTAGAAACTCGCTTTGTGAGTGACTGCCTGGTCTGTAGAAGTCCCTCCGCAGTGCATTAGCTCCAAATGGCATCAATGCTGCCATCTGCTGTATCTGATATCTGATGTATTATACTCCTGGTGATAGCGTGTTTAATTATTACCTGAACTGAATAACAATCCTCAATCATAGGCGCAGAGCGAGGGCTTGAAAGAAACATTCAGAGCCAATCTTCTATATATGTTTTATTGGGGTGAGGATGTGGCCTGACGGCCAGAGCTGCTGCTTTTGGAGCTGGGACACCAGGTTCGAGTCCAGGTGTTTTCTCAACATCGTGTGATTCTGGGCAAATCACTTAGGGGCATATTTACAAGGCCAGGCGATAATTATCGCTAAGCGCACTTAGCGCTAGGATAATTATCGCTGGCCAGCTCTGAATTTTATCGCGGAGATAGCGTGCTATCAGCAACGCTTATCTCCAAAGCGATAAAATTCAGAGCGCAAGCTGCTAATTGTGAGATTATCGCTGGAAATACAGCGATAATCCTACAAGGTTTGGCGATAGCTTGCTGATAGGGACAGACATACTTAGCCATGATATCCACCTTACATAGGATATCATGGCTAAGTCAGAAAAATACAAGACGTTAAAAAGCAACTTTAACCGCGGTTAGCGCTGCTTTTTTTATCGCTAACAGGGTAAGCGATATCCTTGATAATAGGAGAAATGTCGCTTAGCGACATTTCTCCTATTAGTTTACTCTGGAATGCCCCCTTTGCATCTCATTAGAGATGCAAGAGGAAGCGTTGAGTAAAAGGGTGCTAACATGCGAATTTGCCTGTTAGCACCCTGTTGCTGAGAGGGCGCTAGTTTTATCTCTGCTTTTTTTGGCTTTTAAAGCCAAAAAAGCAGAGATAAAGCCCTTGTCAATATGCCCCTGTATCTCCCCGTCCTGAGCCTACCAAAACAAGGATTGGCAAAGCCAATAGGTCTCGTCTTTGGGACCTTATAAGTGTTTAGCCATGCAACAGTTAATGTTGTTGCACCAAGGATATTATGCTGCATAAATAAATCCTTATAAGGTCCCAAAAGCGAGACCTATTGGCTATTAACATTGTGATCACTCCCATACAGTTTGCAGTTGAGGCTAGTTAAGGGAACATAAACACATTTACAGAAGGTATTTGGAATATACAGACTGACTGACTGACTCTTCCAGCAGTATGCAGAGTGGAGCCGCAGGGGCTCTAAGAAGGGGTGTAAAACAACAAAGCCTCGTGAACAAGTAAATGGTCTTTTAAACACCTATGAAGTACTCGGGTGCGGCTGCAGTAAGACGGATGCCAGCTCACAGCAGCTCAAAAACTGTGTGTCTGTGTGTGCCTGGGCTAACACACACGATGGGGTGGGGTGGAAGGGGGGGCTGAGGCCCTTTGAGCCCAATGGGTGTTGCACGCCTGGTCCCATACACACATGTACATCCAGTAAATGATGCTACCAAAAGTGCGAAGCACAAGTTATCACATTTAAGGCCAAAGGCTATAAGAGATATATTGAAAAAATGGCCCTAAACCATAAACGTGTCGTGGGCGCCATTGGTAGGGAGCACAGATCTTCATTATCCAGACCCATAGCTCCTGCACTGGAGATCTATTCTGCTAAAGCTATAGGCAGTGTACTGTACGGAGCGGAGCTCTGGGGCTTCAATAATGTCGATTCCCTTGTCGTGGCTGAAAAAACATTTTTTAGGGAGCTTCTGTCCCTACCTAGGGGCACGCCTAACAAACCTCCCCAACATGACCTTGGCCGCAGATCTATTAAAGACCTTATAACCCTGCGTCCGCTTCTCTATTGGGCTCGTCTGTGGCGCACACCTGAGCTAGCTAGCTACGCAGACGGCCTTAGAGAAGTTATGAATATGCCGGGGTCTCATAAAATTGTTTGGCTATCAAAGGTTAAGGAGCTGTTAAGAGCTATTGGTTTTAGTGCTGCATGGGAGACCGGTGCATCGGTTTCCAAACTGGAGGTCAAGCGAGCATATTGGTTGTGGGTCGATGCCCAAGATGCTAGAGCTGAAGACCTGGGTAGACTCACAGACGAGTTTTGTCTGCACAAGACAGTACACTCTCTTGAACCTTACATGGAGTTTATCAGAAAACCTAAAGATAGGGCCTTATACATCCAGTTTAGATTGGGAACCCTACCGGTACGAGAACGCACTTCCAATTGGAAACCCCCTCACCAAACACCTGCCACTTGTCCGTTCTGTAACGCTGCACTAGAAACTATTTCACATCTTTTTTTCGCTTGCAGCGCCTATAACAAACCCCGATCGAAATGGCTAAAACCTGTTTGTCGGCAGCTTGAGACTAGGAGCCATGTCTCTGCCTTAAGAATCCTACGGACAGATCCTAACACTACATTGGCCTGGGGGGTAGCAAAATTCCTCAGCTGGGCATGGGTGATTAGACTTAAAGGCCTATGACAAATTTCACTATGTGATTTTTTACTTTAAAATCATACTCAAAGCTGTAAATGATTTAATGTCTTTTTATTCTCGTCTTTTAACTATTTATGAAGCGTTTTTTTAATAAAAAATGTATTGTATTTTAATTGTTATGTGCTTTTAAGATATTTTTTTATATCGAAATAAAGCTTTGATTGAATATTTCACCTTCAGCTACTAAACAGTCAGGATGTTTGTCTCAGGGGCAGTTCGTTTCTGAGAGCTGCACTGAGATTTAGGAAATCTGTCTGAAGCCCAGGCCCATGGGTGTGGTTTGCTGTTTTATATTGTTGAAAACAAAACGCCCCTAATGTAATGTTTACAGGGTGTATCATTGCTTAATTGTTATTAATAGTTTTACCTTGCAACAACAGCTGTTACTATTTGAAACAGATTGGTTGATAATGTATTCATTTTTTATTGTTTTTAGAATTATTGTATGTTTTAATTGTATATTTTTATTGTGTTTGATTGTCTATTATGGCCAAAATCGCCTGAATAAAGATCACTTGTCTATAAGAGAATGTCTTTGAAAGTGTGTGCAACTAAATTATATCCATCATTTGCTAAAGAGAGCAGGGACAATACTGAGCAATGGCGGAACAATATGTGTTGTTCCTTTATGTTTTTACAGTTATGGCTGATAGAAACAGGTCATCACTTCATGCTAAGGAAGAACTAACAGAAAATGACCCATAGCATCTATAAAACGAACCATACCACCTTATCCTATACACCTATCCACAGAGTTGAGTGCTTGAATTAGCAGCCCGGCGTATGTTTAATAAGACAAACAGCACGGAGACACAGAGGGCGCTGGGTGAGGTGGTCTCGCTCAAAGTTGCTTTAAAGTCCCGGCTGGAGTGAGATCAGTGAAATAAACAGGGTTTGAGCGGGGCCTTCATGCTGATGGATTCGATTACAGCAAAACAGGGGCGCGCGCACACACGCACACTGCTGGACAGGGGTGCAAGACTCCAGCATGCGCAGATGAAAGCGGGAAAAGACGCACGCACGCACACACAAACGCAGAGGTGCACTTATATAATCCAAAACCACACACTAACTGAAGGCAATAATACACACGCTCACATAGAGAAGGCAATAAATGGTACATTCAAAGACACATACGTTCAGACACACAAAGGTACGCACATCACAAACAGACACTAACACTGCAAAATACACACAAACACATTCCCTTCTAGAGGAGACAATAATCTCCCTTTCTCTCTTTCTGTGGGTGCTCCCTTTGCCCCACAGGTTCCTATGAGGCTTAGCACCGCAGAATATGCACGGGTGTCACCTGAAGCAATGTTTGGTTATGGACGTGGGACACAAAGCTCGCTCTCTACTGCTGAAGATGCCGGATGGGCTGAAGGTGGAGTGCAGTGACTGGGATTTTCAGAAGGCTGCGGGTGTTACCTGAAATTATGTTTGTTTATTTGTTTGAGACAGAAGGCTTGCTCTCTACTGCCAAAGATGGCGGCCGGGTTGAGGTTGGAGCGCATTGTTCGGATTTTTATGGAGAAGGTTGCGGGTGTGACAGAGCCCTCTAATGAGAGGTTTAAAGTGTCCTGTCTGACTCTGTAATGTGTGCTCCTGTGTGTGTGGATGGGATGGTGATGAGGGTCTGTGAGCCACGGGCGTGATTGTTAAATGTGTGCGCCTATGTTCTGCAAGTAAGCGTGGCTGCAGTGTTAACAAGTTTGACGAGGAGAGGAGGAGACAGCAAGGGGAGGGGAGAGAGGAGGGGGCTTGCGCCTGTTTCCCTTGCCGGAGCGAGCAGGGGCACCATCTGTTTGCAAGTTAATTACAAACTGATGGTTTCAAAGCTCGCTCCCGCAAGGTAATCGCCAAACGTGCATGCGTTGCCATTGAAAGCAATGCAAAGCGTGCACTTTTTTGGCCAAAAAAGTGAATCGATTTCTAAAGGTCTCCCCTACGCAGCGCATGTGCGCGCTGCGTAGGCGAGACCTACAAATTATTGTGCCCTTGCATAATGTAACCGGTGCTCATGTAAAGCGCCCCAATACCTTCAGGACAAGTTTGTGCTATATAAAACTGCTATGTATGTATATATTGTATACAAACAGTCCGCACTCAGTGAATCTTTTGTATTTCTTTAATGGCGAGCACCACCACTCCATCAACGCGTTTTGACCTCACAGGGGTGTGGTCGAAACGCGTTGGTGGAGTAGTTGTGTTCGCCAATAAAGAAATATAAAGGATTCACTGAGTGCGGCGTGTTTATATTCAAATAAGAAGTGTGGGCATATACACACACACACGCACGCATGCACACACACATGCCAGGGTGCTCAACATGCATCAGGGATGGCTAAATTCCACATCAGTATTTCATGATAACCATTTACTCTATATATGAATTCTTTTTACAGAAATTGCATGAATGTTTGTCTCATGTGGCGATCGTGTAAATCTGCCATAAGCTGGGCTCTTCTGGAACTCTGTTGAACTCTCGTAATAGTGAAAAGCATCTCTAAGCCTAGATATTTGATTCACAAGGGTGGACGTATGTGAAGATGAATGGTGTGCTTATGTATGGATCGTTTGACTGCATGGCCTTTTTAAGCAGCCAAGAGCAGGTTTGTGAATACTTTTGCGCATAATTTCCAGTTTTCAAGCTTAACTTTTTCATTACAATTAACCAGAGCAAACATCTCAGCGCTGCGAAGATAATTTTCCATATAGTAATTGTGGAGACGGAAGCTCTGATCTGATAGGTCAGTGTGTGAGTCCCTTGTGTCTGTGGGCTGTTTTATGGTCTGCTGGTACGGTATTTGCTGTTGATTTACCTGATATTAAAACAGACTTTGCTTGCAGAAAACTCAAATCCATACAGTCTTCTATTCCTCGAAAAACAGTGTGTCATTACAAGTTCAAAACTGCCCCAATTTACAATCATGGGCCACTTTTTAATCTATCTCATTTACTAATAGTGGCTACTTTTATTTTGGTGCCCAGGCCTATTTTCTGTCCCAGTCCGACCCTGTGCATAATCACAATGCAAGTAGGTGTGCCCTGCCTTCACTTCGGCCCTAAACCAGGCAAAGTCAACACAGTACGAGGATTTAACCTGGTCCCTCCACAACTGCCCTAGACGTGCCTGTCCTCCTCGCATTGCATGATCATTAGCTAGTTCTACCTCACTGCCTTTCACTCTGTCCACTATTTCAATCCAAGACCACAGTCAAACAGAACAGGTTAAACATGTTCATGTGTTCCCCTGTGATGCCGGTCCCACCAGGCATCCCCACATTCTCTGTGATCGAGGTCTGCCCTATCCTATAATCAGCTGACCCGTCCTCTGCTTTGTCTTAGCCCAGTAATCACTGCTCAAACATCATCGAAACAAGTGCTTTCCCTGCAGCAACTGTCCCCCCATGTAAGACCAGCACCGCTCACCCAAGAGAAGACTCCCTTCACCTAGCAGAGTCCCACCCCTTCCTTTCTCCTCCGAAACGGAGATGGATTAGTCTTCAACTGACTCGCTTTCTGCCCTTTTACCTTTAACGATGTATCCCCCTCCAATCAAAGTTCAAGTGACTTCACTCAACAGAAACTGATCTGTGACAACTTTCATTTCAATAGAGCAATTAATTCCAAGTACTGTCCCTATGCATCACCCTCATCCTTTTTCACCTCTCTGTATCCTTTGTCTCGTTTGAATGCTACATATTACAGCCACTATGCTCCATCCTTCTGCTCATCCAAGCCACACCCTAATTGATACCAGAGTCTGGCTCAAACTTGACTACTGTATTAGTGTCCTCATCAGGTTCATTGCCCTAGACAAGGTCCTCAGCTTCATCACTCACACCCTCTTCAACATGTTCAGAAAGAACCTCCCCTGCCATTATCACCACCAGGCACGGTGGCTCTTGGTACAAAATGTGTTACTCTTTAAATCCATGCCCTTAGCCTCTCATCTCCTGACCTCACCAATCTCAGGGCCTCATTAACTATATTTTGGTGCACGGCAGTGCAGCAAGCCTTTCTGCTGCACTGCGTGCATTAAAATAAAAGGGGAGGAATGCATGGAATCTACAAGATGCGGTGTATTCCTGTCCTTATCCGTTGTGCCTGTGCACAAACAGCAGCCATGCGCCAACAGAGACGCCAAAATCAATCATTAATGGTGTTTTGCTCCTTCTATGTGTGCAGAATGCAGCACACATCGAAAGCAAAATACGAGGAGAAATGAAAGTATTTATCCTCGTTGCGGCACTCCTGCTCCTCCCCTGAGGAAACGTAGGATTCTGACGCATTCCCAGGTTTATGACACTTTGTTAAATCTGGGAATGTGTCAGGTTCCAAAGATATTGCGTGAGAACACCCAGAGCGACACCCTTGGAATGCCCTTTCATGCAGAGTAATGCGTGAAACTGGCCAATGTTTACAAGGTCATGAAAAGTTATGCAGGGTGACTTTACATGGTCTTGTAAATATGGATAGGCACCCCTCGCCGCTGGTGAGTCTAAAAAAGTGACGCACCGGCGACACAATGGGCTTGTAAATGAGACCCTTTATTCCTAAGCTGGTTATGCTCAGCAATTGAGCACCTCCTGGCACCCAGATTCAATACATGGAATTAGGATCCAGAACCCTCACCCTCTGGGCTTGCCTGCACCGTAAAGCTCTCCTGCTGGACTCGAACATGACCTGCCTTTAAGCTTTCAAACGTTCCTCCAGTCTTCTACAGGAGAAAGAAGAACACTAACAGAATTACTCTCTCTCACAGTCAAACAGTATAAAGTGCTATGATAGACACCCTCCAGCCCTCAACATTTTTGTGGCTAACCTTGCGTGGTGGCAAAGGATGTAAAATGGTGCAGACAGATCCAACAGCAGCGAAATTAATTTCTGTCCTTTATTAGCCGCTTCATTCAGATTTCCCCTGATTTTAATCAGTGCAAACTGCATCTGTACTGCAAGTTACAAATTATTGTTTTTTAAAATTGTGTTTATTGGGTATTATCACACCATAAAATGCATAGCAATCAGAAAATGATAAACATCGCTTTAAAATACTCTCTCTGATTGTTTTGATGGATTTTTTTGATAGTCCCATTTATTGATTTTATATAAACACACATTACAAACAGTACAGCATGAGTCTCAAGTCCATACCAATGGCATCGTGTAAGCATGAATATTTCTGTGACAGCAAACATTCAATAGTGCACCGGTACCGCCTCGAGAGTATTCTTAGGGAAGGGACTGTAGCAATCACCCTAGCATACCTAGCCATTTACCCCATATCCGAGGGTGTTTGGCCGGGCCGCCTTAGGCTTCATAAAAGGGGAGTTCTTGCGCAGCACACCAGTCCGCCCCCCCTGCGCCATGTAGAGACTTTCGGTGGAGTGGGATTTTTCCAAACCATCGCTATATCACGTTTGGCCAGTACGAGGGCAGTACCAAGGAGCTTCTTATCCGCTCTTGACCCATCCAGCCCATCTGTGATGCCCAGTAGTATATTCAGTTCACTGAAACCAGGAAGACCGTCACCCAGGCACTCGTCACCAGCCGACTGGACTATGGGAACACCCTCTACTCCGGAACCACAGCCAAACTTAAAAAAAGACTCCAACGCATCCAGAACGCCTCCGCACAACTCATCCTGGACATCCCTCGTCACAGCCACATCACCGGACACCTGAGAGACCTGCACTGGCTCCCCGTCAACAAGAGAATCACGTTCAGACTCCTAACCCACGCACACAAGGCTCTCCACGACCTGGGCCCCAAGTACCTCAACGACCGCATGACCTTCTACACGCCCACCCGCCAGCTACGATCGACCAGCCACGCACTTGCCACCGTACCACGCATCCGCTGAGCCACCGCCGGAGGAAGATCCTTCTCCTACCTGGCAGCCAAGACTTGGAACTCCCTCCCCACCCACCTTCGGCGAACCCAAGACCATCTCTCCTTCAGGAAGCAGCTCAAGACCTGGCTGTTCGAGCAGTAACATACCCCTCTCCCCCAGCGCCTTGAGACCCTCCCGGGTGAGTAGCGCGCTTTACAAATGCCGTGATTGATTGATTGATTGAGTGGGTTGTGGTGTACCTCCGTGAGCTCCGCCTCCATTCCAGTAAACAGTTATGTGTGGACAGGACCTTACCATGTGGAAGAAGTCTGCATGGTCAGTCCCGCACCGTGCGCAGGAGGCGTTCGACATAAGGCCTGCCCTGTATAGGCAGACGGGAGGAAGGTAAGAGGCCTGGAGATAGTATATTTGTACTAGGCGAAGCCTGGCTGAGGTCGTTATGCCATTAAGGCATCTCTCTAATCTTCATCCTCTAGAGGTCCCAACCAAGTGTCCCATCTGGCTTTCAGGGGGTCAAGGGATGTTGGACCATTGTTTGTTAACAAGCGATATATCCGTGATACACTCCCCTACACAGGTTTCCCATGGTGATTTGAGCTTCAAGGGGACTGTGCTCTGGCAGGGGTGTGCCCTGTAGCAGGTGGGAGTCTAGGGCATGACAAAGCTGCAGATAGCTATAAAATTGGGATGGGTGGAGTGAGTGTCACAGTTGCAGATCTGCAAAAGAGTGGCTATGATCAGTGACCCAAACGTCTCCCAGCAGAGTGATACCTATGCAGTCCCAACCTAGGAAACCTTGTAAACCGCAAACCACCTGCAGTCACGTGCCCTGCCATAGGGGAGTTTGCTGTGTCAGTTTGCCCTTCCATTGAGTGTGTCGCAGGGCCGCCTGCCATGCCAGGAGGACTGTGCGAGTGACTGTGGGGAGGTCTTGGGGGATGAGTGAACCATACATCATGGTTTGAATTTGTGGGAAACCCAATTTTTTATGTACGGTTCTATGGGCAGGGTCAGACCACCCCCCCGTTGAACCAGTCATGCAAGACCAGTAGGCGGGTTGCAAGATAGTAGAGGTGCAGGTCGGTGAGCCTTATTCTGCCGTCATATGGCAGGATCTGGCAACATGAGAGTGCCATACTTGGCAGGCGACCGTTCCAAAGGAATCTTGTGATAAGGCTGTCTATACTTCTAAATGAAGTGAGTGGGAACTGAAGAGGGGTGTTCTGAATAATGTAGTGGAATCGGGCAAGGATCAACATTTTAAAAAGTGCAATACTCCCCAGTAGATTTAGAGGTAACTTCTGCCATTTCTGAAAGTCTAGTTTGGTTCTGTTGGTTAAGGGAGTCACATTAAGTGCCCAGGCCAAATCAGGAAGGAGGGCTATCCAAATTCCTAAGTACTTAAACGACTGCTGTGTAAAGGAGATGGTAGACTGCCAGTCAAAGCACTCCTGTGAAAGATGCAAAGGGATTAATGTAGACTTGGCCGGGTTAAGGTGCAGGCCTGAAGCCTGTTCAAAGGATTGCAGGCATCTGGGGCCAGGATGTACCAGGTCTGCAAGGTTCAGCAGTACGTCGTCCGCATCCATTTTGTCTTTGTGCAATCCCAGCCAGTTCCAGCCTTGGGCTTGGGGGTCCGTGCAGATGAAGTTCGCTAAGAGCTCCATCGCTAAGGCAAAAAGGAGGGGGGAAAGAGGGCGGCCCCGTCGCGTACCCCGTCCGATTGGAAAGGTTTGCGAGAGGGTCCTATTGACTTGCACTGGCGCTGTTAACTTGGAGTACAGAATGCAAATCATGTGACGGAATTTAGGGCCCATGCCCATGGACAGCAAGATGTCTTCCAGGTTACCCCAACCAATAGAATCACATACCTTTTCAAAATCCACCAGGAGGATCGCTAGGTATGGGGGGAGCCGTTGTCGGTTGGCTAATGCCAAGTGTGGACATCTCAGGCCATGTCTGGTACTGCGTGCAATCATAAATCCACATTGCAAAAGAACAACTAGAGAGTAAGGAAGTATACCTGTTACTTGTCCCTTTCCCTGGATAATATACAAAAACAACGAGGACAAATCCTTTTAACAGGTTACGCTCATGGTTGTCTACCTGCAACTTGGTTGAGGAACACAGACAACAAGTTGTTGTCTTAGGAAAATTCTAACAACAAGACTGGTAACCAGGTATAAGTTTAGGCGTGCTACGGTCTGTCTGGGCGAGTAATACAATTTCTGTAGTAAATGAGTGCTTCAAAGGGTGGAAGGATTGGTTACCAAACAATCCCACAAGTCCCCACTATGTGGGTACAGCAAGACTATATAACAATTCCTCCCTGAGCACTACAAAATAAGATCAATCAAAACATGTATGTAATCAGGTTCCACAATACAAATTCAATTAAGGTGCAGACAATTCAAATACAATTGCTACAATGTTCAAATATTGATAATATAACACATTTTTTAATTATTGATTCCAACGAAAGTCCTAAATATAATCCAAATGGTCCTCCAATATAATCCAAAAAGAACTTCCAAAGCCAGTATAAATCTTCTTTCTCAGTGTCAATGATTAAATCAATCAATCAATCAGAGCAATTTGTATAGCGCGCTACTCACCCGGATGGTCTCAAGGCGCTGGGGGGGAGAGGTCCGTTACTGCTCGAAAAGCCTGGTCTTCAGTTGCTTCCTGAAGAAGAGATGGTCCTGGGTCAGCCGTAGGTGGATGGGGAGGGAGTTCCATGTCTTGGCCGCCAGGTAGGAGAAGGATCTTCCTCCGGCCGTGGCTCTGCGGATGCGTTGTACGGTGGCGAGGGCGAGGCTGGTCGATCGCAGCTGGCGGGAGGGCGTGTAGAAAGTGAGGCGGTTGTTGAGGTACTTGGGGCCCAGGTCGTGGAGAGCCTTGTGTGCGTGGGTGAGGAGTCTGAACGTGATCCTCTTGCTGACGGGGAGCCAGTGCAGGTCTCTCAGGTGGGCGGAGATGTGGTTGTGGCGGGGGATGTCCAGAACGAGTCGTGCAGAGGCGTTCTGTATGCGTTGAAGTCTTTTTTGTAGTTTTGCAGTGGTTCCCGCGTAGAGGGTGTTCCCGTAGTCGATTCGGCTGGTGACGAGTGCCTGGGTGATCATCTTCCTGGTTTTGGTGGGGATCCATCGGAAGATCTTTCGGAGCATGCGCAGGGTGTTGAAACAGGATGACGAGATGGCGTTGGCTTGTCTGGTCATTGAGAGGGCGGAGTCCAGGATGAAGCCCAGGTTTCGTGCGTGGTCCATTGGCTTGGGGGTGGTGCCCAGGGCAGGGGGCCACCAGTAGTCGTCCCAGGCGGAGGGGGATGATCCCAGGATGAGGACTTCCGTCTTGTCTGAGTTCAGCTTCAGGCGGCTGTTCTTCATCCATTCGGCAACGTCCTTTATTCCCTCGTGTAGGCTGGCTTTGGCGTTTGCAGGGTCGTTGGTGAGGGAGAGGATCAGCTGGGTGTCGTCGGCGTAGGAAATGATGTTAAGGTTGTGTTGGCGTGCGATGGCTGCGAGGTGGCTCATGTAGACGTTGAAGAGGGTGGGGCTGAGCGAGGATCCTTGAGGTACGCCGCAGATGACTTCGGTGGCCGCGGATCGGAGCGGGGGGAGGCGGACTCTCTGGGTTCTTCCGGCGAGGAACGAGATGATCCACTCCAGTGCTTTCCCTTTGATTCCGATGTTGCTGAGGCGCTGTATTAGAGTGCAGTGGCAGACTGTGTCGAATGCTGCAGAGAGGTCCAGGAGGATGAGGGCAGCTGTTTCCCCGTTGTCAAGCAGGGATCTGATGTCGTTGGTGGCTGCGATGAGGGCGGTCTCAGTGCTGTGGTTGGCTCGGAAACCAGACTGTGAGGGGTCCAGGGATCCGTTCATCTCGAGGAAGGCGGCGAGCTGTTTGTTGATGGTCTTCTCGAGGACTTTGGCAGGAAAAGGGAGGAGCGAGATGGGGCGGAAGTTCTTGAGGTCGATGGGGTCCGCTGTCGGTTTCTTCAGGAGGGCGCTGAGCTCGGCATGCTTCCAGCTCTCCGGGAAGGTGGCGGTGTTGGAGGAGATTTGATGTTCCGGAGTTGGGGTGCGATGATGGAGTCGGCCTTGTTGAAGACGTGGTGGGGCAGGGGTCGGTTGGGGATCCGGAATGGATGGTGTTCATCGTGCGGGTGGTGTCTTCGGTGCTGACCGGGGTCCAGTTGCAGAGGGTGGTGGTGGGGGGCATTGGTTCGGTGGTTGGGTGCGTGGTGGTGCGTCGAAGCTGTTGTGTATGTCGGTGATCTTGCGGTGGAAGAAGGAGGCGAGTGAGTCGCAGAGGTCTTGCGAGGGTGTGATGTCATTGTTTCCGGTGCTGGGTTTGGAGAGCTCTTTGACGATGCTGAAGAGTTCCTTGCTGTTGATGGTGTTGTTGTCCAGACGTTCTTTGAATGTTGTCCTTTTGGTGGTGTGTGCGGGTGGCGTTCTTGAGGGCGGTCATGTTTTCTGTGGTCTGGTCGTGGCGCCAGGCTTTTTCGACGGGTGTGTCAGTTTTTCTTGGATGTTTTGAGTTCGTTAATGAACCACGAGGCTTTTTTGCTGCCGGGTCTGCTGGGAGGGTTCTTCAGTGGTGCGAGGTCGTCGGCTTGGTTGGTGAGCCACTGTGTGAAGATGCGGGCTGCTTCGTTGGGGTCCGTCGTGTTGGTGGGAGGGTTCGGGCTGAGGGAGGTGGTGAGCTGGTCGGCGGCGATCTTGCTCCAGCTCCTGCGGGGAACCTGTTGCGGGTGGTGGTGGGTCGTGGTCCTCTTGAAGCTGAAGTGGACGCAGCTGTGATCAGTCCAGTGAAGTCCGGTGGAGTGGCTGAAGGAGATGTGCTTGCTGGAGGAGAAGACGGGGTCAAGCGTGTGGCCGGCGTAGTGTGTGGGGGTGTTCACCAGTTGCTTGAGTCCGAGGTTGGCGAGGTTGTCCAGCAGGGTGGTGGTGTTGCTGTCGTTGTTGTTCTCCAGGTGGAAGTTGAGGTCCCCTAGGAGGATGTAGTCAGAGGAGGCGAGGAAGTGTGGGCTGATGAAGTCTGTGATGGCTTCGCTGAATTGTGTGCGTGGTCCAGGGGGTCTGTAGATGAGCGTGCCTCTGAGGGTGGTCTTGGGGTCGGTGTGTATCTGGAAGTGGAGGTGCTCGGCGGCGGTGAGGGTGTCGTCGGAATTGGTCGCGATGCGGATGGTGTTCCTGTGGACGATGGCGATGCCTCCTCCGGTCTGGTTGACCCGATCCCTCCGGGTGATCTTGTATCCGTCTGGGATGGCTATGGCGATGTCGGGGGCTGAGGACGCGTTCACCCATGTTTCCGTGAGGAAGGCGACGTCTGGTGCTGTTGTGTCGAGCAGGTTCCAGAGTTCGACGGCGTGTCTGTGGATGGAGCGGGTGTTGAGCAGGATGCACTTGAGGTGGTTGTTTCTGGTGCCTGGCCTTTCGGGTGCGATGCTGGTCCGGAGGCAGATGAACTTGCAGGCTTGGCAGGTGAAGGGTCCGTGGGTGCGTTTCGGGGTGGCTCAGTAGCAGGCGGGGTTCCGGTCGGGTTTGAGTGCGTTGAGGGTGGCGTCGTCGTAAGTCCGTCGTGTTGGCTGGCATCGTCGGGGGCCAGGGGTCCTGGCGCTGGGCGCGGTTCAGGCGCGGACGGGCGCAGATGGACTTGCCTTTGGCGCACCATCGGCGCGCCCGCTGCGCGTGACCGCTGCGCGTACGCGCGGTCCCCGCCATATATGGCGAAGTGGGTGGGAGGAGCAGCTGGGAGGCGGGAGCGGGGCGGCGAATGGGGGTTGGGGACAAGGAAGGGGGTGGAGCCGCAGGGGAGCATGGCGGGGATCGGGGAAAAGAAGAACGGCGGGAGAAGAGGAGTGACAGGAAAAAGTGGAGTGGCGGGAAAAAGAAGAACGGTGGTAGCGGCGAGGGGGGAAGCCTGAGGGCAGAGTCCCTAGAAGGCAGCGGCAGCACACGAGCAGGAAGCCTGAGGGCAAAGGCCCTAGAAGGCAGCGGCAGCACACGGGCAGGAAGCAGTGGCTGTAGCAGCAGCGGTGACCTGGCACATGGGGGCCGTGCGGTAGGTGGAGCGACCTGGAGGGGTCACAGCTCACTGCCGCGCGGTCCCCGCCATATATGGCCAAGTGGGAGGGAGGAGCAGCTGGGAGGCAGGAGCGGGGCGGCAAATGGGGGTCGGGGATAAGGAAGGGGGCGGGGCCGCAGGGGAGCAGCGGCGGGGATTGGGGAAAAGAAGAACGGCGGGAGAAGAGGAGTGGCGGGAAAAAAAAGGTGTGGCGGGAAAAAGAAGAACGGTGGTAGCGGCGAGGGGGAAGCCTGAGGGCAGAGTCCCTAGAAGGCAGCGGCAGCACACGAGCAGGAAGCCTGAGGGCAGAGGCTCTAGAAGGCAGCGGCAGCACACTGGCAGAAAGCAGTGGCTGTAGCAGCAGCGGTGACCTGGCACACGGGGGGCGTGCGGTAGGTGGAGCGACCTGGAGGGGTTCCAAAGTGTAGCTCTTGTTATAAAAACAACTTCAATGTCTATATAGAGCTCCTCAGTGTCAGTAGTTAGACAGTTCCAGGATATAACTGTTGTCCTAAAAAAAGTGCAGCCAACACCTGATTTACAGTGGAGCAGATTGTTTTGTGAAAAGTGGAGTGCTATGTGAAGTGAAATTAATTGATAAAAATGTCTCGAGAAAAACACTTATAAAAGTTTTAATTGAAGGGTCCTAGGACATGAGTAAAAACATAGTCGGGATATGTATGAGGTGGAAATGTGCATCAATATCCCTAAAATAGGTGTAGGTCAACTAGTTTCAGCTTTCTACGCTAATCGTGAGGCTTACATCAGGACCAAAAATAGTGCTAGTGGCCAAAAAGTTATAGGAGGCCACTGAGGTGTATGTATCAGCTCACACCCTAAAGTGAATGTGGTGGATCTTGTTACTTACAGATCCTGCGCGAAGAGTATCTGAAAAGAAAAGGGACAATGCGGCTCGTAGATATATACATTCAACCATTCAGGCGAAGATCCGGTATTGAGGAAGATCTCCATGCAAGGCCTCCTTTGATCGTCAATTGACCAAAAACATTAAACTGATTGTAAAGGAGCCTATATCCGGTTCTCTCCCTTTTCTTTAAAAAAAACATTCCGTATGTGTACATTCTGTTTCTCAACTATTAAAACTCTCGTTAATTTCGAAAACTATCGGCTGATTGCTGTCTCTCTTTACTGCTCGTGTTGTTTCCAGTTGCTTCTTCCTGAGCTGGTACTAAGAATAAATATTGACTAGGCTTCTATACTTTTAAGAACATCTGGGGTGCCTTCAATCATCTGTGAACGGTTTGTCCCAATGTTTTACTAAATTTGTGTGAAACAGATGGCGGGCACAATGAGACACATTCCTTTAATATGCACATGGTTTTTGGGATGTTTCTCTCTCGTGGGTGTACTTGGGAACTATCGTCTTCATTTTCCTTCTCCTTGCTCTATCTTTTTTGAATGTTGGAGGAGTCCGATACATCACTGTACTTGAGATAAATACTCACATTACCTACTCCTGTCTGTCATTTCGTGTTTTGTTTATATAAGGCACATGTTAGGCATGTAATCCTGACTTTTATGTTATGCTACCTTCCATTCAGTATGAATCATGGGGTTTCTCTTTTTATTATAATTGATTATTCCCTTGATCTCTCTGAACCCCTTACCTTTGCCTCTTTGACTATCAAAAATATCTTGAGTTTGTTTTAAGTATGTATATATTCTTCTCACAGACATCCTGTCCCTCCTTGCTTCTTTTTGCTTCCGCCCTGATGAAGGTGTAGCCCTGGTTGGGCTGTGCACCGAAACGCGCGTTGGCGTTTTTTCACTTCTAGGGACCACCTGAGTGATTTGGGGCTCCCCCCCTGTGGATTGTGTTCCATCTATCCCCTTTAGATCAATTACTGGCAATGATACATGTTTGGAGCTGTATGCTGTATGTGGTTAGAGTCGTATGTCTGTTGGTATGAAAGTGATGGCTGGTTCGTGGTTGTTGTGATGATTAGAATGAACAGTTTAGATTTGAAATGATAAGAAATCTAGTTATGATGCAATCACATTTGTTATGATTATGTATTTATAAAAACTTGTCTCTCTATGAAATTAATAAAAATCTTTTTATATCTTTGTAATTATGCTTTCAGATGTGTGTTCGGGGCTCAGGGGATCATATAAATATGTAAGGACCTATTGTTAGGCCTATAATATTTCCATATGGGCAGGCTAATCCTGTTCTTCTTTTGTTTATTGCAAGATCGGGACAAAGTCAAAAGTTGAGGCTGACAGCAATGGAGTGCGTTTTGGATTAGGCCCGGTCAGAGCTTACCTCCAAACCTTGAAAATGCTTTGAAGAAAAATGTCTGAGATGAAAAAGTTCACCTGGACAAGGCTGCAGGAGGTGCCTGTGGAGGGGACGTCATCATCAGATGGCTTTAGGATGAAGCCGGGGTGAAGGTGTTGCTGGACTATGAATTTACCTAGATAAAAACAAAAGACAAGAGGCGTTTGGTAAAACATGAACAGTTGGTTTAATTAAACGGTTCAGCTGGGAAGCATCCGCAAAAATGGGCCTGAGGACTATCTCTTGGCAATAGCGTTTAATTTTGCCAAACGCCTCTTGTCTTTTGTATTTTCAAGATAAAGTCATATTCCTGCAACATTTTGGCAACACAGATAGGAGAGGTTGGTTCTTTAAGCCTGATTGCAACCAATGGAAAAGGACCCCGCCCAAAAGATTTCAGATCTGAGCAGTAAGGAAGGTGAACAGACGGAGAAATTGATTGAAAATTCTGCTGACTCCGCGGGGCGGAGATCTGTCCAGAAGCCGTAGTCAGTGGGTAAGAGACTACATCTCATTCTTAGTCCCAGCATTTTTTATGGCAAACTAGGAAATAGCACAAAGTTTTAACCTGAGCACCCTGCTACTAACAGAAATCTGACATATTGTACACTTCATGTGTCTGAACAAAGTAGTCGCATGGCTGCCTCGGAGGCAATTCCAGCAGAGCTCCCCCTTCTTCAATAGCCAACAAGTTAGGAAAGGTGAAGGTTGTTTGTCGCTTGAACCGCTGAGCATGACACAGTCAGTACGCTTGTCTCCTGGGTGTAACACAGGGGCTTGACCTCCCAGCTTGGACCTTTGGGCAGAACACAGAAGGTACGCTAGGACCTGGGTGTGATATCGGACCAACACCTCGATCTCATCTTTTAGTGTAACGGTTTTTCTCAGTGCTGTTGGTTTCTTAGCACTGGTAGTATCAGACCGAAGTGAGCGGTGTTATTTGCTTGAACCACTGGGTGTGACACAGTAGGTATGCATGACCCCTTGGTGTGGCATAGTGTGTATTCCGGACGTTAAGGAAAATGTGTATCTTAGAGATTAGGCGTAGCTTGTGCTTGGTGAAGGAGGGCCTGTGGTTGTCGAGTTGTTCCTTCTTCTCCGCGTAAATTGTTGCTATCTTTGTCCCATAGCCAATATTGACAGACTATCATCCACACTTAGTCCCATGTACCGCGCAGAGTCTCCCCTCCTCATCATGTGTTAGGAGAGGGCTAAGGTTCATTTTGACAAAGTAATTATTTTTTCAGTCAGTTTATATTGTTCTCTTTCGCTCTCTCTCTCTCTCTTTCTCTCGCTTGCTCTCTTTTTTGTCATTTGAGTGTTCAGATGTTACATTCACAAAATTATTGTAACTGTGTTTTATGTTGAACGTGTTGTCTTGTTAGTGACTTAATGTATGTATGAAGAAGTCACCATTCCCACAAACTGTTGTTCCATATCAGTGTTTTAAATTGAACCATTGCAATTTCTTTCAGGTTGTGACCCTTCATATGCATTGTTGATTTGTTTTCGTGAAAAGTCTATTTTTGATGCATCTTTGTCTAAAGCTGAGCTGGTAGTAATTAGTTATTGCCGACACCATTCTGTGTACAATTCGGTGTACATATTTCCCCATGATCAGAGTAGAAATGTAGGATTATTGTGAGCCGAGAAGTTGGAGTATACCGTTCCCTTGAAAAGTTCCCTGCTAAATCATGGAGTCCCCTCCAAACCACATGCAAACTAGGTTCCCCACAGAGGCTAAAAAACTAGATAAGTTTTGCCATTAATGGCACATATGCACTAAGGCATACGCGTTTCCTTTGCTAGAGGGGGGAATGTTCGACAACAACATAATAGAACACACATTCGGACCAAATACGTAAGGCAAAAGAAAACTAGAAGTAGGCACTGCAAGAACTGTGGGCCATCTTCGAGGTGGCCAGACTGACAATTCTCTCTCAGAACATGCAAGTAAGGCATCAGTACCTCCCCTACCGTATACTGGAGTGGAGGTGCTCTCTCTGATGCTTGCCATCTCAGCCGCTCCTGCAATAGTATACACCTATCCAATGGTTGTGGGAGCCAGAAGGCCCCTCACAGTGTAGAGAACCACTAGATCTAGGACTAGGAGGCTACCAGCCTGGCAAGCCCAGGCGATTCTAGCCTTCCCCCAGCTCGGTGCTTGGGTTCTCCGAAGTTCGACCCCCCAATCCATCGCATTCAACACATCAGGTCTCAGTGGTGCAGGGAACCTAATAATAATAATAACATTAGGGGGTCTTGTAAAGCGCTTGGTGACGCACAACGGCGTGTCCCCGCGCTATGATGCGAGTGCTAGCAGGAGAAGGTACTAAGGTGGGAACCCACTACCGGGCATATAGAAATGTTTTTAGCTTGGCTCTGAAAATGGGCTCTGAGGGTTCCAGGCGCAACGCCACAGGAAGTTTGTTCCAGCTAGATGCAGCCAGATACCTGAAGGATCTGCCGCCCATCCTTGCTTTGGACACCTTAGGAATGGACAGGCGCCCCGAGCCAGAGGATCTGAGGGAACGAGAGGGCTCATATTGTGTCAGCAGACCCTGTAGGGGAAGAGGTGCCCTGCCGTTGACGATCCGATGACAGGTGCATAATGCTTTAAATTCCACCCTGCTTCTCACCGGAAGCCAGTGCAGGGCCTGGAGCGCGGCTTTAGAAGCTGATCTTCTGGGCAGTCTGAGAACCAACCGGGCTGCGGCATTTTGTAAAACCTGCAGGCAGCTCAGATTCTTCTCGAGAGTCCCCAGGTAGAACAGGTTGCCATAGTCCATCTTGGACGTGACTAGTGCATGCACTAGTATTTGGCGGGCTTTGATAGGAAGGAGCTCCAGAACCTTCCTGAGGGTCTTGAGGATCCCGAAACAGGTACCAACTACCCGATTGACCTGGGGTCCGAAAGTTAGGATGGAATCGAACCAGACACCTAGATTCCTCGCCTCCTGGCAGGGAATTGGTGCTGGTCCCAGGCAGGGTGGCCACCACGCCGACGTCCAAGCCGCTCGGTCTCCTCCCACCACCAGCACCTCAGTCTTGCCTCCGTTGAGCTTAAGGCAGTTGGCAGACATCCAGGCAGCTAGGTCTTGCATGCATGCTCTGAAGATGTCTGCCGCAAGACCGGGTGCACGCGATAGGGAGATGACCAGCTGCGTGTCATCGGCGTACGACACCATGCGCAAACCGTGACTCTCCACTATGGTGGCAACCGGGGCAACGTACAGATTGAAAAGAGTTGGACTCAGGGACGAGCCCTGCGGCACCCCCTGGTCCAAGGCTACTCGCTCGGAGTAGCAGTCGCCCTGCCTGACTTGGAAACCTCGGCCAGATAGAAACGACTGGATCCATTTTAGCGCTGCACCTCCTACCCCTCCTTTGTTCAGACACTGTAGCAAGATGGAATGTGCTACAGTGTCGAACGCAGCGCTAAGGTCCAGAAGGATCAAGGCCATAGTATGGCCCTCGTCGGCACCCTGCCTGATGGTTTCGGATGCCATGAGGAGCGCTGACTCCGTCGAGTGTCGAGGCCGGAACCCAAACTGGGTGGGATGTAGAAGATTGGTATCTTCCACAAATTGCATTAACTGAAAATTGGCCACCTTCTCCGCCACTTTAGAGAAGTAGGGTAGAAGAGAGATGGGACGCAGATTCTCCAGCTTTTCGAAGCTGATATTAGGCTTCTTGCGGAGGGGGAGCACCACAGCTTGTTTCCATTCCCTAGGCATAATGCTGGACCTGAAGGAGACATCCAACAGATGCCTAATGTATGGTTCTAGTGTCGTCAAGCTGTCCCCCAGCCGTTTAGGTGATGCTGGGTCCCGTGGGGAGCCTGATTTCACTGATCTACATATTTTGATCAGGTCTTCTACTGGTGGGGTGGAGAAGTTAAGCAGCAGATTTTGTCCATCAGCCTCTCTTACTGATGCTTCAAACTCTCCCCCTGCCAAGGGTTGGGCAAGAAAGGCTGAATAAATTTTGGACACTTTGTCGCCAAAATAGTCAGCAATGCGATTGCAGGCAACAACTGAACAATCCTCTAATCCTGCCGAGGACTTGGGGACAGCCAGGGATTTATAAACACAGAACAATTCTTTCGCTGAATTCTCTGCACCCATGATCCTATCGGCATAGTGGGCAATTTTTGCTCTCCTGATTAGGTTGTGATATGCCCGTCTATTGACGAGATATCTCTCTCTCACCTGGCTGTCATAGGCTACCCTCCACTGCCTTTCAGCTCGCTTACAATCCCTCTTAGCACAACGCAGTTCCTCATTGAACCAGGGTGCCGCTCTCTGCTTACGGCCGCCCTCCTTCGGCCGGCCTAAAGGGGCCGTACGGTCCAGGGCAGCCGTGATACGGTCATTAAGCAATTTATTTGCCGAATCCGCATCATCACCTCCAGGTGGGCCCTCTGCGATAAGAGCCTCATTGAACTCTGGCAGGGAGAACCTGGCCCATTTGCGCCTGGGGTAATTAAGGGGAGTGGGGTCTGTCACCTTATGTTTAGGGAGAAGAATTTCAAATGGTACCAGGAAATGGTCGGTCCAGGGGAGGGGCACGGGGAGAGCCGCTATTACTTCCTCCGAGTTCGCAAATACTGGATCAAGCAAGTGGCCATGCTGGTGTGTTGGAAGCTGGCCCTTTAGCTCTAGTTGTAAGGCCTGAAGTTCTTGACGGAACTCCATCGCTCCTTTGTCCGACAGATCCTCTAAATGCATATTAAGATCTCCGAGTAGCAGAAACTTATCTCTCCGCAACGCTATCTCCGTGACGCACTCTAGTAGGTTACCTTTAAACCTTGCCAGGGGTCCTGGGGGACGGTAGATTAAATAACCCTTCACCGTAGTGCCCCCATTAATTTTTATGGTAAAAACACCAGCCTCGCTTCCCGCCATATGGACTAATTCCAATTGACAGGCAAGCTGCTGTTTAAATGCAATAGCTATACCTCCTCCTCTGCCATCGGGTCTGTCAAGTCTCACCATCAGGTATTCTTCTGGTAATGCCTGAGTGATGTCGGGGTCAGAGTGAACAACCAACCACGTTTCTGTGAGGAATAGCAGGTCCAGTTGTCTATCCACAAGTAAGTCGTGAATATCGAGCTTATGACATCGTATCGATCTCACGTTGAGCATGCCACAGGACAAGGTGGAACTGCCCCGGGTATCAGCTATCGATGTACTAAATCGGAATTGACAGTGTCTGCAACCTACTTCCTCCCCTATGTATATGGCGTGAAGGCCGGGTGTACAAGTAATGGTGGACAGACTTACAAGATCGTTCCTACTCCAAAGTATTCGGTTGTCAGGACCAGGGGTGGTGGCCCTGGGCCGTGTCCGGTCGCGGACGGGCGCAGACGGGCTTGGCTTAGGGGCGGCTTCGGCGCGCCCCCGGCGCGCCCGCTGCGCCGTCTGGTCATGATGCACATTATATAGTGGTGAGAGGAGGGTGGGAGGCCGGCGCGACTAGAGCCCTCCCCCAACCACACCTAAGATGGCGCCCACCGCCGCCAGACACCGGCTCTGAGATCGGCAAGGCGAGGCAGGGAAGAAGTAACCTGCACTCCAATCCATCCATTAGAATGCTCTCAGGTGACCGGGAGGTTCATAGCAGTTCTGGACACTGACTCCACTAGTGGGGGCAAGGAAGTAGGTACTCGTCCTCCACAGTGCAACATTAAGGAGGGAGCCATAGGGTTTACTTGCCCAGCATATGCTCAGGCAGTAGGAGAGATGAAAGAAAGTGAGTATGAGGTGAAATTCCTGCCAAGAAGAACCTCACACAGCACCGAATGAAGGAAGCAGCCCAGGCGAGAGTTGGAGGAGAGGAACGAGTTTAGAAAGAGAGAGCTCTCGCCATGGGACTACCATGAGAGAACAGAGCTGCACACCCTCCATTCGCAGAGAACAAGGCCAGGTCCAGGAATCCACATGGAGAGGAGTTCAAAGTACCTTGGCTTGACAGCACCTAACTGAATCAAAAAGGGGCCCCCTTCATGTAGTTTGCAGTAGGGCCCCCATAAGTTTCATTACACTAGAGGAAGTGCCCATTGGGAACCCGAGCCTAACCAGATCATCAGCGTAGGAGAGGGGCTGACCAGGAAATAAGGGATCAAGTTAGCCTAGTCCAAGCCCAACTAAGGCATAGGCGAGATAACATAGCCCCTTCATGTGCACTTGAGGAGAGCAGTGAAAAAGACGTCCGCCTCTCCCCCCGAATGCCCAGGTCAGACAAACTGTCCCCAAGAGAGATGGTGGCTGGAGAGGAAGGCGAGGTCTTTGCGTGACCATTTTGTTAGCCCATTGGACCAAAAGGAAGAGTCAATATGATAGATCCCGGCCAGAGGAGGGATCCTTCGAACCAGGGGACATGGCCATCATGGAAGACTGCATCCAGCATGGAGGTGGAGTTCCCAAATGGAGCTTCCCCTACATTCAGGATTGCCTGAGAAGATGGGAGTGGTATGTTGATGAGAAAACAGCAGAGCTGTTCCAAGCCAAAATATGGCCACTACTGTAGAAGGGTACCGCAGGGACCATCTATGTGACATGGTCTCAGATGGATAAATAAGGGCTCAGGCTAATCTGCCCCCATTGATGGACAGGGAGGCACATGGATCTCCTGTTCTGAGAAAAAAACAGCAGGAATAAATCTAGGAGTAGGTGATGTCAAGAGTCTGCTGATCTGCCCCATCGGTAAACAGACCAACAGGGTGTTCAACTGAGCCTGCATCCCAGCAGTCACACTGACCAACACTGAGCATGACAAGGCCGCATTCAATTCTTTCAGGCACCAGATAAGGACGGCTCTGAGGGAAATGTTCCATGACTGCCCAGATGTAGGAGGATTGATAGAAAGCATGAAACCTGGGGAAACTGTAACTGACTTTTTGGACAGAATTAGGGATCAGTGGGGACAGGAGATAGGACAGCCATGGGACGACACAGTTTCAGAGTGGACTGGACAGCGTAGTAAGATTAGACCCCAAACTCTGTGTCGGGGGTGTCGACAGGTGGGTTCTGGCTCAGCGATGTGGTCAGCTGGTCTGTGGTGACTTTGCTCCAGCATCTGCGGGGGATCTCTAGCGTTTGGTGGTGGGATGTGGTCTTCTTGAAGGTGAAGTGGATGCAGCTGTGGTCGGTCCAGTGTAGTCTGGTGGAGTGGCTGAAGGAGACGTGGTTGCTGGCGGACAAGATGGGGTCGAGCGTGTGGCCAGCAAGGTGGGTGGGCATGTCCACCAGTTGCTTGAGTCCGAGGTTGGCGAGGTTGTCGAGCAGGGTGGTGGTGTTGTTGTCGTTGTTTTTCTCCAGGTGAAAGTTCAGGTCCCCCTAGGAGGATGCACACCTCAATACCCATTTCAGAATAAAGACTAAGGCACCATTAGGAATTTCCAGTCTTTGCTTGCGTTCGGGAAACTCAGGGCTGCCATACAGTGTGCTGATCAGAAATCTGTGCTAGAATACGCCTTTCGGGTGCCTGTGGGGTCTAGGCTCCACTCTGCTGCTTATCCCCCTGGGAGGGGTAAGCTGCCATTGCCCTGGGGGATGGCAGTCTAGTGAGGGGGCAGGGTGGCTACCCCAACCAGCGCCTAAAAACAGGCACTCAGGTCCCCTCACCCAAGTTACTAAGACTGGCCCTAAGTGGAAAGAACCCAATCCTTCAATTGCCTCCAGGCCAATGAAGGACCACTTTTGGTTCCAAAACAAAGTAATGCTCCAGCGTCGGGAACCTGATTTCCCACGCACTTGGGATAATGGTGTCCCCAAAACTCTGAAGTCCACACACATCGGCCAACAGATTGTAAGGCATCACATGATGACGAGTCAGTAGAGGGGAGGTTCACCGAATACAACAGCTCTCTCATTCAATTATCTGCATCAGGCGACTATCAGCGAAGTTCTGGCCTTGCCACAGACCCTCACCTCAGTGAAATGCTTCCTCCTCCTACTCTCCTGAAAATATTCGAAGAGTCCAAGGCCTGCCTGCTGGATCAACTCCTTCCAGACAACAAGGGTAGGATATCGCCAGTCAGAAGTCCCTGAGAAAGGGTGCTGGGATGGATAAAGTCTGCAAATATCCATCACAGCTCCGTGCAAGAGAATCAGAAATAATGTCCCATCACCCAACCTAGTGATTAGCCACCTCACAACACCTAGCACCCACTGTCAGTGAATATCCCATAGGCTTGATTTCAGATATTGGCACAACAGCATCATGGGGAGGCATGGAGCAACTCTTTGGCCCCCACTGGTGCACAATAGTAGAGACAGCAAATCACACCAAAAGACCTGAAAAATAAGCCCAAAACCAGCCCAAAAGAAGTCTCTAGAAAAAGAGCATGTTCAGAAAACCTGCCACCACTGGGGAAAATCACAGTGCACGCTGCGTGGCAGAGCTAATGAGGAAGGCACGTGACCTAAGACTACAGTGTGAGCATTAACAAACTACCAATTGTGATCCACCCCTTCTTCTACATAGCCCTACACATGCATAGATTAAAATACACTGCCTGCATCAATAACATTTTCTCCGTGCACATTAAGGAAGGTTGGAGGCTAGAAGTCAGATGAAGCAATGGCACAGGAAACTCCAACATTGATTCAGGATGATACATAAGGAGGCATATTTTCCTAAACTAAGCTACAAAAACAGCTCTTATCCAACAGGTCTGCATTCGAGCCACAAGTGCACAACCATTACAGCAGCTCAACACCTCTGCAAAGACTACTTTCAGAACCCCTACCAGCCCCAAGTGTGCAAGTAAAAAAACACGGACTGTTTTTTATGGTCCTTTGCAAATGAACTCTTTCTAGCACTTTCACCATGGCAAAAGAAACCACGGATCGCTAGAAGACTACAGATGTCTCCTCTGGCAATCATCCTAATACAGCAATGTTTCAAAAGTTTAGCATTATTGTACTTTTGTAGACCCTCTGTTTAGAATGGGTGTGGGCACACCCATCTGTAATCAGAAGTCTGCCTAGTCAAATGGAGCTTATACCGGCATTTCTACAGTGCTTGCGCAGGGGCATCTCCCAAACCACTTACAATTATACTAAACCCTAAGTATTTTACACATACTACATGGCGCACTCTTACACAACATCTGGTATCAGCACATGACCACCCTGGGTGCCAAGACATCAGCCCTGGGTGTGAGTGTTTGATTGGTTCTGATGCTCCATCCATCACCACCCCCTTTTGTAAGACATCAGCCCGGTCGTGTTATGTATGCTTACTGATACCCCACACAGTAGGCACAGACAAGCTTTATTTAGCTCAAGAGGTAGCCCCCAAAACAGCAAAATTCCTCCTCCACCTGTACCTATGTAGAATTAAAGGCAGGATTCGACTCAACAGAGTAGAACCCCATAGAGTTGTAGTAAACGCGATTCAATACAAGAACAGTCCCACAGCACTATACCTTTACACCGAGCCTAGCAAGATTGAAACTTACCTAGATAGGATACACAGGAGGGGCATCATAGGGGAGGATACTGTTTGGCCCCAAGACTTTCCTGAAAGATTATTGGAAGTAGCAAAGCCACTGCACCAGTGCACAAACACATCCGTTTCCCCTTCCATCCCAGATAATGACATGGATAACAGGACGATCACTCTTGCCATCCAGACACTGCATCAATTGCAAATGGAAATGCTTAAGAAGGGAGGTACCCCAAAGCAGGAATGATATGAAGGCTGGCTTGCCTCGCTTTATCAGTGATGTGTGGTCTGTGTACATCATTGCTGCCAGTTCTCATTCTTGTGCTGTTTTTGTATGGTTTCTTATGATTGAGGTTTCCTGCTGCAAAAACCTAATCCTCAAACTGTGTAGAATCCAAATAGATAGAGAAGTAAGAGTAATAGAAACTGAAACACAATAAGCCCCCAACAATGTGACTGTCATCAAGTGTGGGTTAAATGATGTAGTTGAAAATTCAACTTGAGGGAGGACGTTAATAATAATGTCAATCTACGCAACAATGCATGTATAATCATAAACAAGAACAAGTCACTGTTGTTGAAATCTTCAGGGATGATTTCTCCATCAACCCAGAGGAAGAAATACTTGATCATGCAGGCCCTGTGACTAAGGCCTGAGGCTTCTGATGGACAGATCACGGGTGGGGTGGCATGTAACCAGCTGGGCATACAGACGAACAGGAAAAACCCATATTAGTCCTACTGATGGGCTACAACACCACAATGGTTCCCGGAGATTGTTCCCAATAAAGGACATATGGCTGGAGGGGTGCCATGTTCCCAAAACACCATAAAGCTAAATGCCACATGTAGTTAGGAACACTCAACCAGTCAGAGCACTACACACACTGTACACGCAGCGATCACGCACTCCCCATACCGGACATCTGCAAACTTCACCCACTGGCCTTCATTATGTCCACCCAGGTAGAGACCCACCTGCATTCACTATTAGATGGTCTAATTTGCCACCTCATGACTAGGCCTGCATTCCTTTCTAAAAAAATAAGATCTAAATCATTTTACGATGCTCCAAAGACTGCAAAGACTTTATATAAATGCACTCAGAACTAATGAATGTTGAGACAGTCTTCAGACTCTTTTCTGTAGATGTTTCGCAGCCTAAGAGCTAAATCAGACGAACTGTTTTGTCAACCACCTCTTGTATTTTGTTTTTTCAAGGTAAATTCACATTCCAGCAACAAAGATTTCTAAGTTCGGATTTAGCTACCAAAACAAAGTTGAAAAACTCTAGTGGGACAAAGCAGAGGGCTGTTGTCGCAGCCTAGGATCCTCAGGGTCATATATTGCTCGTTATGGTCCACCTCTCGATACCACCACAGTCTGGTGTAACATACAGACTCCATGGAGTGATCAAGCAGGGGAAGGGAAGGAAGGGGACATCGGGGAGGGAGACCTGCAAGACAAGAACGATCAGGTAATGCACTGTAATCTTATACACCCAGGATTCTACCAGAAATCGAAAGATGATTAAGTCCCTGTCTATATACCTGTAAAGGAAAAAAGTATCTCTTCGCTCTCTAGTCAGCATATAATGATTATCCAGTTGTGGTACATATCTAAGAGAAGAAAACAACACATTAACAATACATAATGTAGATTTCCATTTAACAAATACCCTCTATTGTAAGAGGTGTATGTGAACACACCAACAAATATTTACAGAAAATGTGTGCAAAGGTGAGAAATTCCCTCCTGTGCGCTTCCCTTATGGGGCTACTGGTAGGTTCTCACCAGTGTGCCCACATATTTACACCATCCTGGGACTTGGTATGCAACTACTAATATTGCCAATACTTTCTTTTCTATACCAATAGCCCCTGAGAAACAAGAGCAATTTGCGTTCTCATGGAACAGTAGGTAATACACATTCAACAAATTGCCTATGGGGTACTTGCACAGTCCTACTGTTTGTCACCGGTTGGTGGTGGAGCACTTAAATGAAGTACCACTTATTCCTGGGGTACGGATTTGCAATTACATTGATGACGTGATGATACAGGGAGAGACACAAGAGCATGTGCAGACTCAGCTGGACAGCATTGTGAAACATTTGCAGAGTAAAGGATGGGAGATACATCTCACAAGGTACAAGGGCCCTCTGATGCGGATGCTAACCCCAGCCTTGCAGATTCAGGCTCATGTAGCCACTAATACAATTCTCTACTGCGAGACAGCTCCTGGAGCGTTGGCTCCGTACCGGGCAACACCAGAGGCTGCAGGTCTTGATTTGCATGCTTTGAAACTGTAACGACCCAGACCAATAGATATAGCACTCATTGAGACAAGAGTGGGAATCCAGATTACCATGGGGCACTTAGGCTTGATTGCCCCTCGATCTGGGTTGGCTCTCAAAGGCATTCCAGTGCTAGGAGGGGTCATTGATGCAGATTATCAAGGTGAAATCAAGGGTATCCTACTGAACAGTGGAGACGGTGATTTGATAATACAAACTGGAGACAGAATCGCTCAAATAGTGATTATGCCAGTGTACAGAGGGATAGCCATGAAGGGCACTGCCCCAGCCCTTCTCACTGTGCGAGGGGAGGGAGGGTTTGGCTCCACTGACAAGAATCCAGGGGCCAAGGTGTGGGTAGAATCTCCAAAATAGTTCCCCCGAACAGGCAGAAGTTATTGCAACAGGAAAGGACAACGTCCTATTAATCATGAAACCAAGTCAGGAGAAGTGGGAGCATGTGCCTGCTGATAAATGTTACTTGTGCAAATGAATAATACCTGTTTGTTCTCTGTCTTTTAGATAACATAACATGTGTATTTGTAAAGGGCACGTGTCACCCAAGGGTCTCATGGCGCTGAATAACAGATGTATATTGTTACCCAACCCAATGGTACTCATTTTATTGACCTTAGATGGATGAAAGGCTGAGTGGACCCACTGGGATTAGAACCTGTGACCATGACATCGAACACAGGCCCCTGCAGTGGATGCATTAGGCCACTGCACCACCAGCCCTGGCTCACAGCATGGCATGTTTTTGCCCTGCTTGCGCTCGCTGGAGTATGTTTGGTCATGTTCGAGTGGGGCCAGGAGGGACCGGGAGCCACTTACTCTGAAGTGGCCAGCCTACAGCGCAGACTGATATCATTGCTGACTCGACCTGACAACATGTGGTCCTATCTTGCACAAACAGTCCTCAACAGGTCGTACTTTCCATGACGAACATGAAGAGAACCATGGATATTATTTCCACGTGCTTAGTAGCTACACCTGTCAATGTACTGCTGCTGTCATTCAATGTCACAAATGCAGATGGGACAGTGGAGGATAATGATGTGAGAACTCACCTGTCACCTTATGAGTTTTGCCAATTTTTGTCCAGAAACTACTGATGATATTTGGAATAATATAACACAAGTGATAACGTACATTGTCACTGAAGGTCATATTTGTTATAATCTGACCTGCGGCCCAATTAACTCAAATATGACTTGAAGAAACTGAATTAAAGAGACATGGGAACAACACATTTTATCAAAAATTGAAATGAGAGTACATGTAAAAATATGAATAATAATAATGACATGTAAAAACGTAGTATCTGTTGTAGTCACAGCAAACACTTTAAATTGCCTGTGGGGTGGTTGTTTTCTTTTGGTAATGTTACATACATGTAAACGCCATCAAATATCAGAGGTGGACCGTGTGCCTTTACTAGATTAGGTGTCATGATGTTCCCATTAAATCCAACATCACATGTCCGTAATACAAGAGAAGATGTTCAACTCAGTGAACATTGTGATTCTGAAGCTCATTTATTATCTAAGCCTGAATACATTACTTTAGCTGCTTCAATAGTAGGAATTCCAGGTTTAAACATTTATAATTCTAGGACTTGTAGAGAATTAGCATGTCTGATGGTGAAAAATATTAATCATAAATCAGTTGCTTTAGCAGAATTATTATTGGATGTGTGGTGTAAGAAAAGCAATCTTACAGAACAGAGCCAGGATTGATTATTTACTCTTAAAACATGATCACGGATGTTCAGACTTTGAAGGTATGTGCTGCTTTAATCTTTCAGATCATTCCAAATCTATTCAGTCCCACATTGAAGCTTTACACAAGTTAGCTATAGATGTTGAACAGGATGTAGAAAGAGATGGTGGGATTGCTTGTTTTGGTGGTTGCCGGAGTTTGGTAAACTTCACTCTGTTTTAGGCGGGATAATATTAGCAATATGTATCTTGATATCATCATGTTGTTGTGTCCAGTGTGTGCCTAATCTCTTATCTATGCTTCTACCTAAAGCAGTTGATTTCAGACCAATATGTTATGAGAGTCAATGGCCAAGAGGTGGAATGCAGAGCTATTAAGAATGAAATATTTACCATTGGCTCCATTTTGCATAACGGACTCCATTTTCTGTGCTGATTCCATCTTGTGTAACAGACTCCATTTTCTGGGCTCTCACGTAGCTGCAAAGTTGGGAGGGGATGTTTTCACACCTCACTTGTTTTCGCTCCTCATTAATCAGAGTGAACTGGAACATGTTGTATGGGATGCGTGCTTGGTACCTTTCAGGGAATGTGTGGAATGCACAGCTCTGTCTCAGAGTCAACATACAGGGGCCTGGCCAGCTTCTGTCTTGACCTTGATACAGATCAGTACGGTCAGTGCCTTTTTTGGTAACAGAAGAAAGGGGGCGAGGTTTCTAGAACCTTTGCCGCACATTGAGTAAAAGGTATTAAAGGCGGAGGATCATAGCAGGCAGTTTGGTAGCTCACTTGTGTGGTAGACGTGCCGTCACAAGAAGAAGCTGGGATTTGGATCCCGGTCGTAAGTCCTGCCTGGCTGTCAACAGGCTCCTCCAGCTTGAGTTGGCAAGGATGTCGGGTGAACGATCGGTAAGGTGTTACTTACTAATAACATTTGCTACATGTTATTCTGGTTTTGTGCTTAAGGTACTTGATAGTTGGGAGTCTGTATTAACCAATATATTTTGCCTTCCTTTTCAAAATATTGAATTAATTAACATGTGTGTGTGTCAGTTTAAATGCACCTGAATTAGTTTTCTTGCCTCGCCTTAAGAGAGTGCTGGGTCTTATTTTATCGCCTCGTCTTTTGGGAGTGCAGTTTTGTGTATGTTATTTAAAGGTGCAGCAGTGCACTTGCCTCCTCTCTGGAGTGCTGGGTTTGGGTGTGTCAAATTAGTAGCACAACAAGGTGCTAAACATATAAGCTTGGTGTTTGTCAGCATCATTTTCTTTGCAGTTGCATTAGTTTGTGTAAGCTTATAGTAGTATGATGTTGGGTCTGCTGTACTCAACCATAAAAAGTATGCAAATTTCTGTGCGAATGTGGCAGAACAACCTCTCGGTGGTGTTGGGCAATGTTCCCATTGATGGTAAGTGTTAACAGTGTGTGGGACACTTGTTTTGTGCAAAAAATGATCAGCATATTGTTGGTAACAATACATGGTATCAAAAGCAGGTGTATCTTCATACAGTTACCTGTAATAAAAGGCAGCCTATTGATCTAAATCGGAAAGCATAGAATTTACAGTTTCAATGTTCCAAATATCAGAGAGTGTACTCGGAGGTAATGAAATCATTCAATGAAATTTTAAATACATGTAGAATTTTCAAATGTTCAGTAGGACTAGATACATCATATGAAACCCTATCCCAAATTATACCATCCGGTACTGGAACAGCTGTAATGTTCACTAGGGACAGGTCTCTCTGTTCACGGTGTGATGACGTATGTAGTTTCAGGACCAATTTCTTAGACTGAACTGTAGAACCGTGTAGGGGGTAATCTCTATTCAGTAGTAGGAAAAATACAGTTATTATACCAATCCAAATTAACAGGAACAGGATCCCTAATGCATACCAAAGATGCAACTAAGGTGACACAAAGTAAGTCTTTTTCAGCCAAAGATAGAATTGCCAAAATCTTTCTTTTTTGGAAATGGGTGGCGTTTGCTCAGGCTCAGGCTGAAGTCTATAAAGTAGATCTGCGCAGTTCGATCTATCTTTGGTACCTCTGCAGGGTTTGTAGAACTGGCAGGTGCTTCTTGTGAAGGCACATTGATATAGATGTCATTATTGGACCAAATTGCAAATTTGTAATTCGTACTCTGTTATTTGATACTCCTTCATTTTGCGCAGGGGAGTCTTAAAACGTTATTAGTCTTTCCATCTGAACTTCCTGTATAGTAGCAAAAGGAGATCTGCGGCCACTCAGCATTCCAAGCAACTTACTGTTGAGATTTGGCTGCATAGTGTGGTTTGGTCAGATTAATGGAGACAAATCTTCTTTCTTTTTTGCCGGCAACAGGCGTAAGAAGGACTGTTCTTATTCCTTCTGCTGCCAGGACAGGTATAGGTGCCCTGTAAGATGGCCCAAACTCCTTCTTGTCCACGATCTTTTCTCTGACCAGGTCCGCAATCTATGGGACCGAATCAGGTCCTGCCGGAACTGGTTTCACTTCCCCAGTGGCGGTGCGTTTTACTTGGACGTTGCTTTGTAATGCCCGGAGTTCACTGAGTTCCTGTTAAACTGCCAAACGATCCTTCAATTCAAATGGTTTTACATCCGCCACTATGCTGGCACAACCGAGATCAGGTACTCACAGTCTTGTCCCAATCAGGATCTCATAGGGGTACGTCCTCCCAAGGATTTTCTTGGCATGTTGTTTAGTCCCCTTTGGACCCCATATAGGTGATTGACCAAACTACTGCCCACACATATTACCCTTGCTGTTAAGGATTGCTTTAGGTCCTGATTTTTCCTATCCACCACAGAATTCCACATGAGATGGTAGGGGGGAGGAGTACCGCAAGCCCATGGCTTTCTTGTAAGCCTGTGAGCTAAATGCAGGGCCACTGTCAGAATGTAACGTGCCATTTGCGAATGTCCTGATGAAGACTTGCAAATCCATTATAACAGTTTGAGGGCAGCCAAGCACTGATGCCAAACCCATAGGGATCTAATGCATGAATCCACTGCTCCCAATATGTATTTTAGGCCCCATCTGAATTTAAGGGGCCGCAGTGGTTCAAATAGACACATGCGAGAGCTCTGTCTGAAATGAGTAATGGTGTTTGCGGTGGCCGTGCTACGGTGGAACCTTTCATCTGCTGGCAGATGTCGCACTTTAGGACATCATACTTGGTTTGTTTAGACAAACCTAGCCACCAGTATCGTCACTTCGGTAATGAAATTGTAGCAGTGACTCCTGCATGTGCTGAGCTTATACCCTTGTGTGCAGCTAGAATCAAACCTAATCTGCGATCCATGTTTGGTATAACTCTATCCCCCACTCCTGGAATTTGAGCATACAGTGAATTTTGCGCATCGAATTTTTAGGCGTACTTGAGTGGAAAGCCCTTCGCTATGGTAGAGCCGCTTTTTGAGGCCTTGACAGCTATCAGCATGTCTCAGTATATCCTTGTGCTAGAACAAGTGATTGCAGCAACAGCAGCTGTTTGTGCTGTTGCCTTGGCGGCTTCATCAGGAACTCCATCCGCATCACGACCAACACCGACGACACCCTCGCACCCGCCGAGCACCTGCACTTCCAGATCCACATCAACCCCAGGACCACCCTCAGAGGCACCCTCATCTACAGACCCCCGGGACCACGCACACAATTCAGCGAGGACATCGCCGACTCCGTCAGCCCGCATGCCCTCCCCTCCGCCGACTACATCCTCCTCGGGGACCTCAACTTCCACCTGGAGAACAACAACGACCGCAACACCACCACCCTGCTGTACAACCTCGCCAACCTCGGACTCAAGCAACTGGTGACCACCCCCACCCACTACGCCGGACACACTCTCGACCCCGTCTTCTCCTCCAGCAAGGACATCGCCTTCAGCCACACCACCGGACTCCACTGGACGGACCACAGCTGCGTCCACTTCAGCTTCAAAAGGACCATGATCCACCACCACCAGCAACAGGTTGCACGCAGAAGCTGGAACAAGATCACAGCCGATCAACTCGCAACTTCCCTGAGCAGGAACCCACCCACCAGCGCAGCGAACCCCAGCCAAGCGGCCACCAACCTCACGATGTGGATCAGCGACTGCGCAGACGACCTCGCCCCTCTGAGGACCCCGCCTAACAGACCCAGCAGCAAAAAAGCCCCATGGTTCACCGACGAACTCAAATACTCGAAGAAGAACTGCAGAGCCCTTGAGAAAGCCTGGCGCAGAGAACCAACATCGGACAACATGACTACCCTCAAGCTCGCCACCCGAAAACACCACCAACTGATCCACACCGCCAAGAAAACTGCATTCAAGGAACGACTGGACAACAACGCACACAACAGCAAGGAACTCTTCAACATCGTCAAAGAGCTCTCCAACCCCAACGCCGGAAACAACGACATCACCCCTTCGCAAGACCTCTGCAACTCCCTCGCCTCATACTTCCACGACAAGATCACAGACATACACAACAGCTTCAGCACTCAACCGACGCTCGCCACGACCGAACCACCGCCCCCCACCACCACCCTCGGCGCCTGGACCCCGATCAGCACCGAAGACACCATGCGCACGATGAACACCATCCACTCCGGATCTCCGACAGACCCCTGCCCTCACCACGTCTTCAACAAGGCCGACGCTGTCATCGCACCCCACCTGCGGGACATCATCAACACCTCCTTCGACACCGCTACCTTCCCGGAGAGCTGGAAGCACGCCGAACTCAGCGCCCTACTAAAGAAGCCATCAGCCGACCCCTCCGACCTCAAGAACTACCGACCCATCTCGCTGCTCCCGTTCCCCGCAAAAGTCATCGAGAAGACCGTCAACAAGCAGCTGGCCGCCTTCCTCGAGACGAACGGATCCCTCGACCTCTCGCAGTCTGGCTTCAGAACCAACCACAGCACCGAGACCACCCTGATCGCAGCCACCGATGACATCCGAGCCCTGCTCGACAACGGAGAAACAGCGGCCCTCATCCTCCTAGACCTCTCCGCGGCCTTCGACACCGTCTGCCACCGTACCCTAGTACAGCGCCTCAGCAACGTCGGAATCCGGGAGAAGGCACTGCAGTGGACCATCTCCTTCCTCGCCGGAAGGACACAGAGAGTCCGCCTCCCACCGTTCAGATCAGAAGCCACCGAAGTCATCTGCGGCGTTCCTCAAGGCTCCTCGCTCAGCCCAACCCTCTTCAACGTCTACATGAGTCTCCTCGCAGCCATCGCACGACAGCACAACCTCAACATCATCTCCTACGCCGACGACACCCAGCTGATCCTCTCCCTCACCAACGACCCCGCCACCGCCAGAGCCAACCTACACGAAGGGATGAAGGAGGTAGCCGAATGGATGAAGAACAGCCGCCTGAAACTGAACTCGGACAAGACGGAAGTCCTCATCCTGGGATCCTCACCCTCCGCCTGGGACGACTCCTGGTGGCCCCCCGCCCTGGGCAGCGCACCCAAACCAACAGACCACGCACGCAACCTGGGCTTCATCCTGGACTCATCCCTCTCCATGACCAGACAAGTCAACGCCGTCTCCTCGTCATGCTTCAACATCCTACGCATGCTACGCAAGATCTTCCGGTGGATCCCCACCGAGACCAGGAAGACGGTCACCCAGGCCCTCGTCACCAGCCGACTGGACTACGGCAACGCCCTCTACGCCGGAACCACCGCCAAACTCCAGAAGAGACTCCAGCGGATCCAGAACGCCTCAGCAAGGCTCATCCTGGACATCCCTCGTCGCAACCACATCTCCGGACACCTGCGAGACCTGCACTGGCTCCCAGTCAACAAGAGAATCACCTTCCGTCTCCTCACCCACGCACACAAAGCCCTGCACAACAAAGGACCAGGATACCTCAACAGCCGCCTCAATTTCTACGCTCCCAAACGCCAGCTCCGATCGACCGGCCACGCTCTCGCCGCCGTCCCCCGCATCCGAAGAGTCACCACAGGGGGAAGGTCCTTCTCCTACCTCGCCGCCAAGACCTGGAACTCCCTCCCGACCCACCTCCGCCTGACCCAGGACCACCTCGCCTTCAGGAAGCAGCTCAAGACCTGGCTGTTCGAGCAGTAGCGGACGCCCCCTCCCCAAGCGCCTTGAGACCCTCCGGGTGAGTAGCGCGCTATACAAATGCTTTGATTGATTGATTGATTGATCGGGCAGTGAATTTCCTTCAACATGTACACAAACACTCTGATGACTCATCGTGTGAATAACTTCAGCCTGTGACAGGCATTCTTTCTGTTTTGCCACTTGTTCCCATAACAATTTATGCTTAATTGTGCAACCCTTGGAATCTCTAAACCCATTCTGGCCCCAGTAATGAAGATATTCATTATAAGACTGCACACAGTAGAATGAATCACACACTATCAGTGTGGGGAATTCCCAATACGCATACTGTAGTACTAGTATCAGGACTTTCAGTTCTGCCAGCTTTGCTGTGCAATCTCCAAGAGATTGTGTAGTTGTATTGCTCGGATGGAACTTACTGTCTCGCATACGTCCCTTCACCACAATAGCACATGCTGCGCTCTACTGCTGTTTACTTGCAATGGCAGGCTGAGCAGCACCATGAATGGAATGGAGAATATCTGTGTGTTCCTGTGTCCACAGATGTGCTCTGAAATCAGGTCTGATTAAGTCATAAAAAGGCTTTACTCTTTCTGCAGTATCTAGAATGTATGTTCTGCCAAAATTAAGAAACCCTAAAATGGATTGCAAACCCTTCAGAGTTTTCGGAGATTGGAACAGTGCACACTTTTCTAAAAAGTTGGCTGCCAGGCTTTTGCCTTCACTTGATAGCTCATATGCCAACAATAGGACATTGAGATGGACAATTTATGATTTCTTGAAATTAAATTTGTAGCCCAAGTTGGCGAATCCCACAATTAAGTTGTTCACGATTCACAAGTGGTCAAGTAATTCATCGTCCGTCAGATAGATTGTAGTGTAGCTCCTATTTTCCCAATAGGCTCTGCGCATTGGAATAGTACCTACAGCAGTAAAGGCCTAGGCCAGACGTTAACTAGGTCTACTACTGTCGATACTAGACTTAATTTTTGGGTTTGCCAGCTAAGCTCAGAGTTCGCTAGAAACTTTCTCGAATGTTCAAGGAAGGATGAACTCCCCTGATTAGACAAGAAGGGATTTAGTTTCTGACAACCATAGAACATGACAACTTTGCTCTCCCCTAATCAAGAGTCAATCTCGAGAGTCGTGTGAGCACAAGGCAATTATTTTACTCAGTCAGTACGTGCATTCTTAGTCTCATCAGAATGTAGAGAAAAGGAAGAGACGGGCGTGTTCAATAAAAGATGTTATTTATTGATCAGTCTCTTTTCTCGTACAAGAGAAATGGATCGATATTATTGCAATACTTATAGTTAAGTAAAGTGCATACATTAGAAGCAATAGTATAAAATAATACTGTAAAAACATTGATATGGTTTCTGAGCCATATGATGTTTAAAATGATTAAAATATATTTACATACACATATACATTTGACTAAACGTACTCAACTGGTGTTTCTAAATACGCCTACCCCGTGTACCTGACCTAAGTCTAATGCGTGGGCGGGAATAGAAAGTTACAGTTTAGTTTAAGTTTGTTTTTGCCAAGTGAATAACTAAAGAATTCTCTGTGAGGGGTTATTCAGTTCTGTACCTGGAATTTAGGATGAATGAGGAATGGTATCTCTTTCTCTGCTCTCGATATTCCAGGCTGCCTGCGAGGGCTGCCCAGAAGCGCCGGTGCTGGGTCTCTCGGCTTGAGATAGCAGCGCGTCTCTCAGCGCGTCAGGAAGGCGGGGCTGCTGCCTGCGGGGTCTGCTTCTGCTCTCGGCTTCGGCAAGTATGGCTGCTCCGTCTTGTCACCACGCGTGTGTTTGCATAGGGCAAGGTCGGCAATATTTATACCTTAAAGGTGCCGAGATTGACGTAAGGATGGACATAGGTACGTCAATAAAGATGTCATACGACTTGCTCGTTAGCACATTCTTTACTAAAGTTCTCTGTGAAATCAAAACAATGGCCGCACGGATTATCCAGGTTGTCATAGGTTTGATTTGTTATGGGAACGTCGTATGCCTTATCAGGGGCTGGAGGAATATCGCTTGTCTAATTAGATCTCAAGCGTTATGACCTAATCAGATAACACGTTCCTGTGCCGTAGTGTGACTGCGTCAGATAACGGTATCTGCATCATGGGGGTTTTCTTGCCTCATGGGCTGACTGTTAGTTAACTAGCTAGTAAGTTTAACCAGAATAGGGTCAGGAATAGGGGGATCGAATCAGAACCTATAGAAATACACGACACCCACTCCACGCTAACTATGGTCATATCTACTAATCTATGCATAGTATAACATAGTACAACATACTATAGAGTATAGTGTATACCTTACCACCCCAAAATACATAAATGCATTTCGAAATTTTCAAATATACTGAAAAATTGCAGTCATATATATTGTATGCACTTAAGCTATGAATTAAATGCAAAAGTAAACACGCATTGTTATGCATTATTGCTTGTTGGTATATGAGAAATACACATGAAATGGCTCTTAATATGGCTATACAGAAAAAAAGTCGAAACCATTTCATCACATAAAATCTATTGCGAACATACCAGCGGGCAGCTAAAGTCTATAAAGTCTATAAAGTATCTAAAATAGAAATCTTAGTTCTCTAGGAATAGTCTCTTACTTTAAGCAGAAAATCAGTGTCCCGGGAAAACATATATAGAAAAATATTTTAGGGGCTTGCTGAAAAAAGTTGCTGTCCGTGAACTGGATTGTAATTGTTCATGTGACTTTATTTTTAAAGTTGAAGGCCGAATTCAGGGAACGCCGTGTGCGAGTTTACTCAAAAGTCTCTATTTCTGTTCCGGAGAGAACATCATATCATTCAGGCTTTCGAAAAAACTGTCAACAGCTTCATGGGAAAGTTCCTCTAAGTCGGAAATAGGGGTAACCATGCATTCATGCGCATGATTGTCTCCATTGACATTCTGATTTGCATTGCTGACAGAAGGTCGTACCTGTTCGATGCTGCTTTCATCTTGAACTTCACTACTCTTCAATCGCAGTGGTGAAGATTCCAGGAATGCCGTCATCAGAATTGGCAGCCTTTGAGGGCAGCACAGTGCGTGAACCTTGGTAGGAACCAACAGTGTATCTGCATCCACCGGCGCATCCGATTGTAGCGTCAGACAGGTGTCTAACACGCATTCTTCTCCGCATAGCAGACACCTTAGTACAGGTAAAACACACCTTTGCCACATTGGTCGAAATGATAGAAACCAAGTCATGTTTAGGTCTCTAAGCCGGGATAGTCCCAGGATTTTTGATATCCGGTCCCGGTATCCAATGGCTAGGATCGTATCTTCCATTGTCGCGAGAGTTTGATCTGTGACATGGGTTGCCATAACGAAAAATAAGGACTAGGAATAGGATTCCTGCAATTAGTCCTAGGATCAGGGGAAGTCCGCCAAAAATCGAATGGACGAAGTCTGGAAAAATACCCAGTATGGCTTTGAATGGTGTTAATGCCATCGAAAATACTGTCTTAAATACCTTTGAGACCCCAGTGGTATCAGAAATATTTAAGATTTCGCTCAGAATTTCCGCGAAATGTACGGGGGAATTAGTTGATAATAATGTATGTATCTCTGCAGTCGTCCTTGCGACTTGTAGATCATACGTTTCTTTAGATGACGTGAGCCTTGTAGGCGTCTGAAGAAGCACTGTTTTCATTCTGCTTAAAGTGTCTATTCGAATAGAAGTAATTTTCAAACTGGGCCATGCCCTTGCCTCCCTGTCTGGAAAGGAGCTGGGAAACAAAGAACATCCACAGCACTTGACCTTCGCCGTCGTAGTGACGAGATAAGGAGTCCCGGGCATAAGACTACAGCATCTGCGGTCTACAATAAGAATGTAACTCCCATTATAGAGTCTTTGAAAGAATGGTTCTATTTCAGTTGCAGGTGCGCCTTGCTGGTGACATGAAAGGTTGTATGAATTCCCTTCACAGGCTCCGTGCAAACTAATACCGTTACACAGAAGCGTGCCGCTAAGTGACATAGCACAATTGTTGCCACTAAGAAACACTTTCTGTCCTTTGTTACTGACACATGCATGTGAATAGGGCAGGTTCCAAGTTGTTTTAAGGTACCCCTTTCCCAATTTCTCGTACATGCCAGCCTGTATATATTTTTGGCAGTATTGAAACCTGAAGGTTGAGATTGGAATATTTATGATTCCGTGGATTATCCATTCACTGACAGGTCGTTCTGACATTGTCAACGGTAATCTTTCTAGTTTTTCAATGCTCAAGATTGTATAATCAGCACCCTTCTGAGCCATACCGATTTGTCTATCAGTAAGGTTAAAGATTTGGAATAGTGACGTTGTGTTGATTAAACGCCAAGGCACATAGCCTGAACGCAGATTTTGTAACGTCCAGCCAAGCTGTACAATAGAACGCAATTGTGACTGACCATGTTGTAATAACAGTAAGTCTTGCGATAATATATCGATTGCTGAAGACACAATGCTGTCCAATGAAAAAATTCTGGAGGACAGAGTCATTAACCCATTGTCCACTACAGAAAGTGATTTTTCCAAATTAATACGGTCAATTTCCCGTATTCTTTCTGCTGTTTCAATTTGAGTAACCTTCCAGGCCTCATTGTATGCTGCATATACAGAGGCTGCTATGAAACGCTTTTGACGCTGTTTGCGTGGTCCCAGTATGAAATCACGCAAGTCAGCACCATCAGTAAGTAAAGTTAGGTGTTGCTTAATTTCAGGCAGTGTGGAAGTTTGTAGCCATTGAAGGCATAATTTGCCCACACTGTAGGTTGTTATTATCCCTGGGTGATGTCTTTGGGGATATCTAGGGTCTGGCCTGGTCATTTTGAAACCCTGTGTTTTATTCAGGAATCTATCTTGACAGTTATTTGTATCTGTGGGCCAGATCAACCATTGTTTCCAATCAGGATGTGTTCTGTTTTGGTTAAGTATATGGTTTATGTCTATTTCTTCATCTGTTTCAGAGTTATTGCTAAACATTATTGGCTTTGGAATAGACAGGTTATTTAAATCTTTGATTTTGGCTAAGCCAAGACAGGTGGTTTGTTGAACGGTGTCATTTAAAAATATCATTTGTTCTGGGATCATGCAGGCTCTAAACAAAGCTTCTATACCCTGTACTTGCCATTCTTTTGTACCCCAAACACTTTTCAAATCAACATGTTTGTCCCAATAATCAAATCCAAAAGTATTCATTTTTTCAAAGAAAGAATCTGAATATATCAATTTTGTGTTGGTTATCATGGTTTTCATCCCTGTCTTGTTTGACAATTTGTAATAAAATGTTTCAGCATTAGTTATGTTAAAACCTGAAAGTATGAATATTTGTCATAAACGGTTCTAGAGCTCCCTTTTGGAGGTGTAGCACAATGTTCCCATTGATTAAAATTTAAAACATTTCTAGGTTGTGCAGATTTATGCAAGAAATGGTTACCATAATGGTTATAGCAGTACATGCTGTCATAATTTGTAGAACCCTGCAAATAATCATGTTTTGTAAATTTAGCAGACATTACTAAGTCAGACATCATATTGTTTATACTTTCAAAGTCCCAATCATCAGCAAATGAGTTTGGTTTTGCAAAGTCACTCAAGGAGATCTTGATTTGGTGTGGATATTTCAGGATCTCGACCGGACCATAAATTTCATAGTCAGTGTTGTCCCAGGCTACCCCACCAGATATTGGAATTGCTGTGAAGTTGGCTGAAGAAAGTTCTGAAGAAAGTTCTCTTTTCTCGACGTGTGAAGATGTGTGTGGTTTGAGGACCAAGTTGATGTTCTGACTTGCTGTGTCCATTTTAGCATATTTTCCCTCAATGAAGCGTCCCAAGGTAAATACCATGATGAGCCAAAGTATGAGGATAAATGCACCAAAACCCACCCAAAATTCAATCCATGGAGAAACTAGATATGTTTCTTTCAGTTGTTTCAAAAGTTCCTTAGCTTTGTCTTTAAAGGATTTTGATGATGGCTGTGTCTTTTGTTCGCTGAAGCCTTCAGAGGAATCATCGAAGTTGATGAAGTAACCGGATGCAGTTCTGTCAATTGTTCCAATTGGTTCAGGATTTTTGTTTCTCGCATTTTCACTTGGTACTTCTGTATAGATTGGTGTGTCTCTGCTAAATGTCTTTATTTGGGTTTTCAGAGGTCTAAGTTCTATTGCATTGTTGCATAGTCCTTGTTGTTCTTCTGTAGGCGTTTCGAATGTGATGAGCCTCTTTGATAGGACCTCTGTACTGGTAGCAAACCTTGGTGTTCTGCTACTTATTGGGAGTCCACTTGGCCTACTGTTGGTTATCGGCCACATGTTGTGGTTTTACCAGGTCGATGGATACAACTCGGTTCTCCTTTTTTCCAGCAAGTGGCGGTAGTACAACTGATCTTGTCCCGTTGACAGACAATACAGGAACTGCTTTTCTGTAAGAAGGCCCAAATTCCTTCTTTACCGCGATCTTCTCCCTGACTAGATCCCCGACTTTTGGAATCCAGACAGGTCTTGCTGGGACAGGTGGTGATTCTTCAGTGGTCGTTGGCTGTTCTTTCAACTGTATGTTGCTCAGGTCTTTTCTTGTTTTGTTTAAGTCCTGCAAAATAGCCAAACGGTCTTTGACATCAAAGCTTTTTTCTGTTACCACTGAAGTCTGACTATCAAGGTCAGAGATCAACATCCTAGTTCCGAATAATAATTCGTACGGACTGAATCCCTTCAGAGAATTTCTTGGCAAGTTATTTAGACTACGTTGGACACTTATTAGATGTTTGACCCACCCAGCTCCCGAACCTAATATCCTTTCTATTATAGATTGCTTTCTGTCTTGGTTTTTTCTTTACACCATCCCATACCCTCAGGAAGGAAGTGAGAAGATTCCCGCTGGGCTGTGCTCATTTGGCCATTCTTTCCCCCCCCCAGGCTGGATTTCCTGAGAAAAGGAAAAAAAAAATGGTCGAACGTAGCATGCTCTTAGCGTATATGCCAATTAGACTCGCAAATCTTGTATAACAGTCCGGACGTCAGCCGAGTGCTGTGGATCTACATTATAAGTGGGAACTAGCCTGTATATGTTAATCGCAAGCCATTCTTTTTAGTGGTGATGTTATCTGCCTTGATACGACGAGGTATTAAACTGCTTCTCTCCCCACTGCGATCTCTGTTGCAGTTTGGGCAGTTTTTTACAAACATGGTGTAGTGCAGGCTCATGCCTGGCCACCAGTACCGTGATTGTAATTCTTCCAGAGAATCTTTTAATTTAAGGTGTCTGAGACCCTCGCCCATGTGTGCGTCTGCGATTAACAAGTGTCTCCTGTCCATGTTTGGAATCACTCTATCCCCCACTCCAGGGATTCGAGCAAAAGGAATGGAGTTTGCATCTATGATGTATGTGTAATTGAGTGGATAGTTGATCGGTAACGCCGAGCAGTCGCCTTTTGATGACGTTTTTACTGCCAGCAATGTTTCGCCGTCAATGTATTTTAATGTACGCTTTTTTCGATCTACGGGAGCCGGTTTACTGGCTGCCGCTGCGGCTGTTTCAGCCAATGAATTCCCTACAACGTGAACGCCATCACGCTGATGACTCAGTGAGTGTGTCACGTGAGTCTTTGGTAGTTCTTTTTTCAAAAGAGCTACCTGTTCCCAGAGCAATCTCTGCTTTATTGGTGCATCTGTGTCATCTTTGTAACCGTTCTGAATCCATGTCTGCAAATCCTTGTTATATGCTTTGACGCAGAAATATGAATCTGACACTATAAGTGTCGGGAATTCGCGATCCGCATTATCTAGCGCCATTTTCAAAGCTAATATTTCAGTTTGTAGTTCTGAATTAGTTTCTACTGAGTGTGATTTTGTTAATAGAGGTCTTAGTTTACCTCCGTGCCACACTTCTTTTGTAATCTCACATGTGGGATTGTATGCATGTTCTCCCCAAACGGAGGGTTGAGCATGTCCGTCTGTATAGATTACACAGGCGTAATGTCGTAGAGGCAGAATGTCGATTGGCAGAGGATACGTTTTTTCATATTTTAGATTTTTTAATTCTTCTAGTTCTGGATCAAAGAAGTAATATACTTTGTCCGTTGTGATTGAATTTACCCATTGTAACCATTCTGGATCCAATGTTGTTGTTGGTAAATTACACGGTGTTGTTAATGCCTCAAAGGCTGATTCTGCTGTTCTGACTGTGATATGTCTACCGTCAGCTATGTCTTTTTCTCTAGCTATTGCGGTTTGAACTGCTTGAACAATTTTTCCTTTGTTGTTGAATCTCTGTTCAGCTTTTGTGTACAAATGTGATTTGAATGCAATTGGTACCTTATCTCCCTCATTAGAGGTTAGGTATGTGAATCCGTATCTCCCTGGGATGACTCGGATCACAAGGTTGCGTGTATTATCACGGGTTTCTAATTTTGTTTTAATTAGCATGTCTGTTTGTAAGGATCTCAAAATTTCTGTGTGTGCTTGAGTCCAACTGGATCTTTTAAAGTCTGGTTTAATTAGATCGTAAAGGGGTTTGACCCTTTCTGCGTAATTTGCAATATATGTTCTTCCGAAATTTAGGAAGCCTAGAATTGACTGTAGGTTTTTTAGTGTTTTAGGAGCTTGGATTACGGCACATTTCTCTAGGAAATTGTCTGCCAGGCTTTTGCCTTCACTTGATAACTCATATCCTAAGAATAGGACCGTCAGATGGGCAATTCTGGACTTTTTGAAGTTGAATTTGTAACCCTCTGCAGCGAAACCAAGTATTATGGTGTTCACTCTTTTCAAGTGAGTCTCCAAGTCATCATCTGTTAAGTAAATGTCATCGACATAAGATAATGCTTCATCATCATATAGTTGTAGTAATTCTGTTACTCTCGCTGAGAATACCCCCGGGCTATTCTTGTACCCCTGGGCTAACCGACAGAATTGTTTTTGAGTGCCATTTACTGAAAATGCAGTTAAATATCTGCTCTCTGGTGCTATGTTTTGACAAAAGAATCCATTGGAGATGTCCAAGGTTGTTTTGTATTTTTTGCGCACTATGTTATTCATTAGTGCAGCACTGTGTGAGTTTTGCACTGCAAAAGTTTTGCAACATGTGTTAAGGTGTCGGTAATCCAAAACTAGACGATATGAATTGTCTGGTTTGGAGACCGGAAACAAAGGATTGTTCATTTGTGAGGTGCAAGTTTCAATCACCCCTTGGTATTCTAGCTGATCTAGTATTTCATTTACTTGTTTTTTAGCTTCTTGCTTAATTGGGTACTGCCTTTGTGCAGTAGGTTGTGATTTTAACTGGACTTTGTGAGGAGGAGAATCCTCATCCCATCCTACATGATTTTTATATAAAGCAGGTGCTAAGGCCACTGCCCACTTTCTAGCAAGTGTATATTTTTTATGAATCGGTATTTGATTCGAGAAGGCAGGCATAATTACTTCTTCGCCATGCGGGCACTCCCTGACAAACTCTGGTGGCCAGTCTTTTTCAGCTAGAAGGATGTCATAGCCCTTGGATAGGTTATCCCAAAATAGTCCCCTTATTTTCCTAGTCTTATCTCCCTCTATACGTAATGTTATCTCGTATATTTTGTGGGGCTTGCTAACTCTGGTATCCGCAGTTTCCACTTGAAGGTATTCATTCGTGTCCACTGTCTCCAGATGATTCATAAGGACTTTGCGAGCTATGCTCACCTCTGCTGCGCTGTCTAGCATTGTCTGAGCCCATTCTCCGTTTTTCAGTTGTGTCCTCAGTATTCTCGGCATTGTTAACTACCTTGATACTGGCTACCTTCTTTTTTGGAAATTGTGATTTCTTTTTCAGTTGAGCAGGTTCCTTGTCTTTGGACTTGGCGTGCTCTTCTGATCGTCCTCTTCTTTCCGATTTCTGCGAGGAATTCTGAAAAGATTGAGACGGACGTGTATCAATGTCTTGATATCTATCAGGTTTTTTAATATTATCCCTATTTCTAAGGTTATATCTATTCCCAGAGGGGTCACTCTGGGGTGACCTTTGTCTCGGGTTTGGAGATTTCTCTCTTCGCCTAGGAGACCTTCCTCTGGACTGGAATTTCTTTTCTTTAGGATTGGATTGTTTGTTTCCATCCCAGTTCTTTTTTGGTGAATTATTATTAAAAAATATTTTTTCTGGACTTGTAGTCAGTTGCGGTTTTACTGGTATTCCACCTAGACTATCTCTGCCTAGTTCTTCATAGGATTTTTCTATGATTCTGGCAATTTCAGCTGGTTGGTCTGCTATATCTGTCTCTTTTAACCTCTGGCGGATCGCCACGTTTGCTGCTTCACCCTTTATGTTGGCTAGTAATATAGCCGAGACCTGCTTGAAGTCTTTCAGTAATTTCATACCAAGAGTTAAAGCAGGTTCTGGACCGTATTCATCTTGAATTTGTTTTAGCACATCTGGTATTACCGAAATGGATGGAACACCGTGCGTTTTTGTGTAGATTGAAGCAAAGACCGTACCCCAAGTGTCACAGTCCTCAATGTGTGGTGCGATTCCCATTGGGAGACATATAGTCAGAATCCTGTGCTTTTCTAATGGGGTGGTGTCAGGAAACACCGCCTCTATTTGGGTGATTTTCTGTGCCAACCAGAATGGTATTTGTTCCCGTTTAGCTGGAACTTTACCTAGGCAGGATTGGATGTTCTGTGGTGTAATTTTATTTGTGTTCCCCTGGTGAGGGGTCAGCTGTGGAATTTTAATCGCTGGCTGAATTGTTGAAGTCCGCATTACATACTGAACTAATTGTCTGTGAATTTTTAGTAGTTGTTTTAGCTGTATTAACAGCTCTGCTGCAGGCATTCTTTCGATGTCTGGATGTGGTGTGTATCCGGCTAGGACCGGCCACGTTGCTCCTGGTCTTCCTAAAGGACCGAGCCTTGTAATGTGATTGTTATGTATTAGGGCGCCATCAAATAAGAGCAAATGCTCTTGGAATTTGAGTGGTACTTCCACCTCCTCGAAAGGAGTGTACTCATTAGGAGGTTCCTCTACTTTGTAATAGTGGAAGTACTTTGTTACAGCATTTGCTGCTGGAAAATGTATCCATGTATAGTATACCTCTGTCTGCCGATATTCGTGTGCCTCGATTACGAATATGACTGTACCACCTCTAGGTGTCAGTCCATTTTCTATAAGTTTTAGAGTTATAGCTCTCCTTTTGGCGACCTGGATGAGTATTATATCCGGGTCTGCATCGAGTGCTGTAGTATCAGCTGCTGCTATTTCAGTAGCTAATCTAATTGCCTCTCTTTCTCCATCACTGTCTCCCATTTTATTGACAGGATGGTATTATTTGTATTTGCAGATCAGGTTTCTTTATGGAAACAGAGATTAGGTGCACAATATTTTGGAACTGTTTTATCCTTCAACGTTGACTAGACCAAGAACCATACATAGGAGTTCCCTCCTGCGAGGTTTTGGAGGATATTATAACCTTTCACCCACTCCAGACGTCTTTGGAGTATTTGGGAAAAGGGGTCTGAGTGAGAAAGCACGACTGAGTTACTCTAAATGTCTTACGTTAGTTTTATCGCCCTTTCCAAACGCGTTGGGCGCCATGTAGTGTAGCTCCTATTTTCCCAATAGGCTCTGCGCATTGGAATAGTACCTACAGCAGTAAATGCCTAGGCCAGACGTTAACTAGGTCTACTACTGTCGATACTAGACTTAATTTTTGGGTTTGCCAGCTAAGCTCAGAGTTCGCTAGAAACTTTCTCGAATGTTCAAGGAAGGATGAACTCCCCTGATTAGACAAGAAGGGATTTAGTTTCTGACAACCATAGAACATGACAACTTTGCTCTCCCCTAATCAAGAGTCAATCTCGAGAGTCGTGTGAGCACAAGGCAATTATTTTACTCAGTCAGTACGTGCATTCTTAGTCTCATCAGAATGTAGAGAAAAGGAAGAGACGGGCGTGTTCAATAAAAGATGTTATTTATTGATCAGTCTCTTTTCTCGTACAAGAGAAATGGATCGATATTATTGCAATACTTATAGTTAAGTAAAGTGCATACATTAGAAGCAATAGTATAAAATAATACTGTAAAAACATTGATATGGTTTCTGAGCCATATGATGTTTAAAATGATTAAAATATATTTACATACACATATACATTTGACTAAACGTACTCAACTGGTGTTTCTAAATACGCCTACCCCGTGTACCTGACCTAAGTCTAATGCGTGGGCGGGAATAGAAAGTTACAGTTTAGTTTAAGTTTGTTTTTGCCAAGTGAATAACTTAAGAATTCTCTGTGAGGGGTTATTCAGTTCTGTACCTGGAATTTAGGATGAATGAGGAATGGTATCTCTTTCTCTGCTCTCGATATTCCAGGCTGCCTGCGAGGGCTGCCCAGAAGCGCCGGTGCTGGGTCTCTCGGCTTGAGATAGCAGCGCGTCTCTCAGCGCGTCAGGAAGGCGGGGCTGCTGCCTGCGGGGTCTGCTTCTGCTCTCGGCTTCGGCAAGTATGGCTGCTCCGTCTTGTCACCACGCGTGTGTTTGCATAGGGCAAGGTCGGCAATATTTATACCTTAAAGGTGCCGAGATTGACGTAAGGATGGACATAGGTACGTCAATAAAGATGTCATACGACTTGCTCGTTAGCACATTCTTTACTAAAGTTCTCTGTGAAATCAAAACAATGGCCGCACGGATTATCCAGGTTGTCATAGGTTTGATTTGTTATGAGAACGTCGTATGCCTTATCAGGGGCTGGAGGAATATCGCTTGTCTAATTAGATCTCAAGCGTTATGACCTAATCAGATAACACGTTCCTGTGCCGTAGTGTGACTGCGTCAGATAACGGTATCTGCATCATGGGGGTTTTCTTGCCTCATGGGCTGACTGTTAGTTAACTAGCTAGTAAGTTTAACCAGAATAGGGTCAGGAATAGGGGGATCGAATCAGAACCTATAGAAATACACGACAAGATGTCATCTACATAAGACACTGCCTCCTCATCATATGTTTGTAATAATTCTGATACTCTTGCCAAGAATAGCCCCAGGCTGTTCTAATACCCTTGGGGCAAACAACAGAAATTACGCTGAGTGCCGAGTGCAGAAAATGCTGTCAAATATATGCTTTCTGGAGCTATATTTTTGGCAGAAGAATCCATTCGAGATATCTAATGTCGTTTTGTATTTCTTCCTCCCAATGTTTTTAAATAATGCGGCACTATGTGTGTTTTTTAACTGCAAATATTCTTGTGCATGTGTTTTCTCAATCACACCTTGGTTTTCAAGTTGGTTTAAGATTTCTTTGACCTGTCGGTTTCCATCGTTTTTAATAGGGTACGGTCTCTGTGGATTTGGAGTAGATTTTAATAGAATTTGGTGGTGAGTGGACTCCACGTCCCACCCTACATGGTTGCCATATAATGTTAGAGCCAGTGCTTGCACCCACTCCTGCGCATATGAATGTTTTAAAGATTCTGGAATGAGGTCAGAGAAAGCAGGCAAAATGATGCTTTCACCTTTTGGGCAATCCATCACATATTCTGGCGGCCGATCATTTTGCTAAAAGGATGTCATATCCAAATGTTAAGTTCTCCCAAAAGAGACCTTAAAGTTTTCTTGAGACGTCCCCCTCTATTTGGAGTGTAATTTTGTGTAATCGATGTGGGACACTAACTCTTGTATCATGTTTTTCCACTGTGATATATTCATTCAATACTGCTGTCACCAGAGAATCCTTCATGTTCTGGTGTGCTATTGTTACTTCTGCCACGCTGTCTAGCATCATCAGAGCTCATTCCTTGTTCAGCAGCTAAGTCCTCACTAGCCTGGGCATGTCGAATTTTTAAGCCAGCTACTTTCTTCTTTTTGAATTGAGGCTTTGCTTTCAGTTGTTCTTCCTGCTTGATAATGTAATCTGAATTACGATGTGTCTCACTTTATGTCTTTGGTCGATCTTCAGTCTTTTGTTCTGATCGATCGTCCCTCTCCGAGTTTTTTGATGAACCCTGAAAGGAGCAAAAGGAACATGTATCAGTTTCCTGATACCTGTCAGGTTTCCCAATGTTATCACGATTCTGAAGGTTATGCCTTTTTTCAGAAGACTCCAGTTGGGGAGACCCACCCCTTGATCATGAATTCTTTTTTGAATTGTTATTTTTAGATTGTTTGTTATCCCGTTTCTTTTTAGAAGAAGAGGGGGTTTGCTTCAAGCTGTCCTCCCCTTTTATGTTGCTGAGCATGATTGTAGAGACTTTGGCAAAATTACCCATAAGTTTCATCCCCAAGTCCTGGGCAGGTCCTACCCGTACTCATTTTGTATCTGTTTCAAATCCTCTGAAATGACTGCTATGGAAGGGGTACTGTGTATTCTGATGTAAACAGCATCAAAGATTGTTCCCCAAGTGGTACAATCCTCAATCGTGGGAACCATCCCCGTTGGCAAGCAAATGGTTCACATTCTGTGTTTTTCCGGCTGACCCATATGGGGAAATACTGCTTCCTGCTGTGAAATTTGTGTGCTATCTAGAACGGAATTTGCTCCCGTTTGGAGAGGATTGTCCCCATTTGTGATTTAGTGTCTGTGGGTTAATCATAGGTGTGGTCTGATGTTGACCGACTGGAGCATTTCTCGCAGGTTGGACTGTTAATGTTTGCATGACAAACTGAACAATGTGTCTGTATAGCTGGACAATGTCTTTGTATAATATATGGACTTCATCCACTGGTAGTGTATTTATCTCATTGGAGTGTATGTCTCTAAGAACGGCCAGGTCGCCCCTTCTAAGCTGAGTGGACCAAGTCTTACGACAAATGTTGTGTGTGGGAGGGCGCCTTTAAACCAGTTTCTGTGTTGCTGGTAAGTTAACAGGACTTCAATGTCTTCACATGGAATGTATTCTTCCAGTAGTTCAACTATCGGTTTTTGGTTAAAGCATAGCCTAACTACACATAAACAGTACTTCAATAATTGGCAACACAGGAATTATAACTCCAAACCCAAACTAGTACCTCGTGAGGCACTTATAAATGCTAGATCTCTGTCCAAACATAAATTAGACATCGCCGGGCTACTTGATGCCCAGGTCCTAGATCTGCTCTTCATTACTGAAACATGGGCTGACCAAGCATCAGAACCGGACTTCTGTACGGTGGTGCCTACTGGCTACAGTTTTCAGACAAGGCAGGAAGCACAAAAAAGGGGATGGGCTTGCTATTATATATCAAGAGCCCTTCTCAGCCTCTTTCGAGACCATCTCTTCCTCAGACTGAGAGGCTTTATCTTTCAGTTTCAAAATAGCCAATTGTCTTGCATTCAAAGGAATGAGACTCGCAGGATCAGTCATTTTTAATGACAATAGGAGAAAGAGGTTAAGAGATTAGGTTTTGCACAATTTTGGGACCTTTTATTCTTACAAGCTTGTTTAGACCTTCAGCCAATACATATATCTGCTCAGCTGAGACGGATCACCCTTCCCACTTCAGACGTCTCTGAAAAGTGTGAGCAGGGCTTTCTGAAAAAGCATGACTGAACTACTCAGATTTTATCTGTTAATATAAGAACCAAACCAATGTTGGTGGCACCATTTTGTGTAGTTCCTAGGAATCCCCAAGACCTGTGCGTTTTCGATTACCTAAACTGAGGGCTTGGTGTCCAAACTGCTTCCGGACACACTCACAGGTTATGTCAGCCATTAGACCCGCTAGTTCTACAGTGCCACTAACACCGCCCCCCTGCATTTTACAGTGGTGTAGGTAGTTTCTGGCAACCACTGAACATGACAACCCTGGTTCCTCAGGGATCGTGGAAAACAGTACAGTACTTTTCTCTCAGTCACTCGTGCTTGCTTATTTTCAGAAAATACACCAGATGGTATTAGGCCATTTCAATAAGTATTTATTGGTCCAGCATCAGTCTTGTGTAATACATATTTGCTGCGACAATCAGGAGACAGAAGCTTACTAAAGAAATCGCAAGTACTAAAATAGTAAACAGTTAGATATATTTCTACAATAGTGCTAAGAAAATGAACATATATAGTTCAAATAAGACAGTAGCCCTTGCATGCTCCTACAATGTGCGCCCTACGTAATTTTCCTAAATGTACCTAGCCTAGATATGTAGTTGTAGCATGTATATGTGTTTAGACATATATGTTTATAGGCAAGAATACCCTAGGGAAGAATCAACCCTCTCACCTGATGGTAGAGAATAAAGGACCCTGTCTCTGCTTCCAGGATGACACCTCGCAAGGGATGTCAGGCCACTGTGCATCGAAGATTCAGCATGCAGGACCCTATGTCAGCGTGGAAGGAATTCTCATCTAATTTGCAGGGGGAAATAAGGGTATTATATACTTGAGTGGTCACTCCAAGGTTTCTTCTAGAATCGATATGGTTTGAAACCAATCATAAATGTTTTGAAAACAATCATAAATGTTTTTCTAAACAATGCGATCATGTACAGCGGGCCTGTCGGCCAAGAATGAAAAAAGTGTAGACCCTTATACAGAATAATTATGCAGTGCCTGAGGACATGTTTATGTACATCAAGTACAGGATTATGATAAAATACTAAGAACCTGGTTTCGAAGAGACAGGAGCAAACTACTAGGTAAAAGGTCACCTATTGAGAACTGTTATTGTCGTATGGATGTAAAAAGGGGGCATACATGAAAGGAATAACCTAAAGGAAATGATAATGGTATACCACTTGGGACTTATAAGTACATTTAATATACCAATTAAGTATATGCCAATCCAACTATGCTTAGGGTAGTGAGCACAATAACTTTAGCACTGGTTAGCAGAGTCCTAATGCCAAAAAAAACAAAATCCATCAGAAATTGGAAATAAGTAGGCAAAACGTGCAGGGGGGAGACCGCCCTAAGGCTGACAGGTCTAACAGGGAGACAAATGTTAATGAAATAGTGCAGTAAACTATACAAAATCCAACACTGAAAATGTATTGCTTAGTTCCTGCACCACAAATGCACTCATTTTTCCACAGCATGGGCACATTATTGATACCAGTTGGAATTTCGTTGCACGCACTGCATCACCAAATGTGATGCAGTGCGCTGCAACGAAATTCGTTTCATTTATTTAAATGTTTACTTACCTGTAAAACTCCGTAATCCATACATTACTACCCCCCACCCTGCCCCTCCCTCTGCCCACATCACCATCCTACAGAAACACCTACTGCCGACCACTACTGAAAAAAAGGTGTACTCAAGGCTTGAGTGGTTTAGTGGAGGAAGGGTTATACAGTATGGGGTAACTAGCAGCAGCTGAGTGTGTGGAAGTTTGTATGGGATTATAGGAGATGCCTGTTCTATAGTGCCGCAAAGAAGGTGCAGCCTGCGTGAGGTAGGAGTCAGAGGAGTGCAGATTGCAGGGCATTCAATACCCAATAAAGGGATAACAAATGGTTTCTAGTGGGGGCACTGGTAGATGTTGCATGGTCAGAAAGTAGATGTTGTGGCAGAAACAATGTGGTCTGTTCCACTAGTTTTCAGAGACTAACAGTCTGGCTGCAATGGGTCTCAAGGAATGGTCACTGGGCTCGGAAGGTCAGGAGTCGCAGGGATTGGGGAAGATCTTGGGAAATTGTTGAGGCAAAGTCAGAATGTCTCTGAGGAGCTCAATCCAGTGGATTACCACACCCAATAGGCAGAAGTTGAGATGTGATGGCAGTCAAGTCCTCAGGGAGAGAAGCAGTGCAAAGATGCCAAAGGTAATGCAGTTTGCCGGTGGTCTCAAAGGGACACCATGTTATAGAGATTACATTTCATCTCCATTTTAGTTTTCCTTTTGAACATGTTTTTCACTAACACAAGAAAATGATGTGCATGCATTTCTTTTTGGTGGACGTTGTTCTGTAGTCTACACTGTTAGTTCCAGTAACACACATACTAGAATGCCATGGCCTTGCTTTATTATGTACTCATAGGAGACAACTGTTTTCCCCAGACTAAGTAAAGATGTTATTCAGCTTCTCTAACAGAATGCAACAAGGTGTTTTATTATTTAAACAGCATCCATTTTGAATACGGTGAGAGGCACTTCACACCGAAGTTATCAAAAATGCTGCAGAGAACTGTGAATGAGAAGCAGTTCTGCAGGCCCCGACATTCATCCTGAGAAGGAAAGTAGCAGTGCAAGCCGAGATTTGTGTTGGCTTGCACAATTAGCACTGAGACACCTACGGGTATTTGTTTGCTTTATAAATTGTTAAATAAAAACATATAAATATAAATAAACAATGAGATGGAGTGCATTTGCTAATGCACGGAGGCCAGCTTCCTGAGAAATTACGCCAAGGCATGGGTTTAGATCATTCCAACTGGGACTGGCAGGGTACTCCTACCATGCTGTCACTAGTGTAGAGCTATTAGTGATAGAGAGGAATAACATTATGATCAATTAACAAGGTTGAATTATTTGTGTTTTTTACCATTCTAATAATGCCTATAACGATGTGTCTCATCTGTCTAATTATCGCAGTTCATGTTTTACTTACAAGGATTAGATTTTTTCAATAACCATTTGAAAATGTGTTACTATCTCTTCTCTTTGTGAAACTTTGGGCATACAAGAGTGACAAACGGAGGGGCTGGATCTGTTTCCACAAATTTCTTGGGAATAAGAGTGGTCATATTTGAGGTTGCTGACCGCATCTATATATCTGGAGGTTTAAGAGTTTAGATGCGGTACTGTGAGCAAGCCAAACTAGTATTTACTGATGATGTAAGACTCAGTCTCTGTACTATGAAGTTTTTTTAAAATCTAATAGACAGTAGGAACCATATAACAACCATTTCATGTATAAGGATACTCTTCACCACAACAGGTGACAGATCCTGAGACCGTCTGTCCGATATCCAAAGATCTTGATTTCCATGCCTCTGTCCCTGAAATATGCTTCCCATGGAGACATATGGATACCTTATAAGATGATAGTATATGCATACTTGGATGTCTTCAGTACTCAAACCTACAGGACAATGTGTTGCCACATCCCCTGTGTGAATGGATCATTAGATTAAGTGCTGTACTATGTACAAAATAAATAGGACCATCTAGCTGTGTACTATGGACATAATAAATATGATCTTTTAGTCAATTATGCAATCCTTGACTTCTTATTTGTATATTCAACTGCTTCTGTGTATTATTTGTATATTCTGTGATACTAATGATCATTGATACTTGGTGTACTCCAGACATATTATCTTTATAATTTCAATTAGGTTTTTAAAATTACTCTAATTTCCACCTCTTTGGTAGGAGGATGTTGCCTGAAGAAGAACCCACTCACATTAATATTTGTTTAATTCATATACTTTGCTCACTTGCGAAGAGCGAGAATAAGCTGGGGATGTGCAGTGATTATTGTAAAGGTGGGTTGTAACTATCCTCTTACAATGTTCTGTACATGCTAGTATAAAAATGGACATATTGTAAGCAATCTCAAAGTCACTTTAAATGTACTAAATCTTACAATTAGCTGATCATTGCATTATTTGGCTGAGAAGGTTCTTCGAGGTAATATAATAGCTATGAGCTTGAATTAACAGTGATTAGCCATTATCTGACATATACCTCTATGCCTTGAAAAAGATCCACGCCTGTGCCCACCACGTGGTAAAACATGTGCTGACTGTTGTTCGAAGCACACCCAGATGCATTAGGTATCTTGGGTGGGAACCCTATGATGAAGCATGCCACTAGCTAGTAAGTGGTGAGGTTTTTTTAATAAATCTTGGAGGATTCCCTACTCATCCATGTGAGGAGTATGACAGAATTTAGGATTTTGGTAGTGGCTACTCTGGTCTTCAAAGCTGCCACACAGACCTTGGTTAAATACTAAGCTACCCTATAGTCTCCAACTAAGACACTAAGTGTCAGGACTCCCTAGACCACCTCTTCTCAATGAACAGAAAGATCATGGATCTCTATGACGAATACTATACAAATGTGACAAAGAGATACATTTCCTTTGGTTGATAGTGACATTAAGAGTCCAATTGGTGTGCTTCAGTGGAAACAAGCATCCTTTGAGCAAGAAAAAGAGCTGAAAGGGGAATAATATTACCAGCTACAGAATAATTTGAAGTGCCTTTGCTTTCATTCTGAAGATATTCACAAGGCTGTCTCTAGTGCTGCTAATTCTTTTGACACTGCTATTGACTCTTCTCTGAATTTCTGAGCCTAATTCTTCTACTGTTACTGATCTGAGCCCTGGTATAACTCTTGTTTTTCTTCCTATACTAATTAAACATTTTGAATTGGATAATGCAGGTATTGTAACAGTCTCTCTAGTTGATCCCTTCAACACCGTTGCTGAAGCCTCAGAAGCAAATTGTTCAACTATCACTTGAAACTGTGTTTCTATGTCTGATCCTGTTCATGGCTTCCAAATAGACTTGGTTTCCATGCCTAATCCAGAGCCACTTTCTAGTACTGAGACAAAAGAATCACTCATACTAGACAGTCAGTTTGAAGAGCCCAATGACCTTTCCCCATGAAAAAAGCCATGCCTCATGTAAAGATGGAAGACATTACTTGGGAACATGAGTTTCAAGACCGCATGATCAGTATAGTTCTTAGTGTCATGCTGAATGATGCTGTCAATAAATGAACTGTAAGATACATGGACTTCCTGTGCATGCCCACAGTTTTGTCCTGACTATAGAACACCTGTTCCTACTAATGTTCTCTCCAGCGATGATGTCAGCCTTGACCTTGTTACTGTTGAAATCCTAGGTAGAAGTGCATAAAAATCATCCTGCTGCATTCCTAACTCCAGCTAGTTCTGCCACAGATCAAAATTATGTTCCTGACATCGTAATTACCTTGTCTAACACATAATCTTTGAGTGATCCCATGCCAGTACTTTCAGAAGTCTGTTTACCACAGCGGCACACCAGAAAAAAGTATGAACAATGTGCCTGCTGGACAACTGAACCTCCTTGGTTGAGCTGCAAAGTCTTGAGAAATTAGAGAGTCCATTTTTCAGATGAGCTCTTCATTTAACTAGTATGCCCTAAAGGGCTTTAGGAAAGTCTGTGAAATTAATTTTAGAGCCTTGTTCCGGATTCTGTTGTTACTGCGCCATCTCCAAGTACTTTTGCAGTTTGAGTGACTTTGTTCTGCCTTTGGTCATTGTGTGAGCTCCTTAAAAAGGGGGGATAGTGTAAGAATCCTTTGATCCTACTCCTGGTGGTGCTACTTGAAGACCTTCTGGGAGCCTGCTGCCATTGCGAACACTAGTTTGGAACCTGTACTGCACTTCACTGTCCATGCAAAGACGTTTTGTAAATAAGATACCCTCCAGTTTCCACTCCAGCGTTTACTTTTCATTCCGTAATGCATTAGGCCGGGTTCTTGTATGCCTTACCCGAGTCTTAGAACTGTACAGGAGCTTTTTGGTGAATCTTATTATACTTTGTACTTTAAGCACTTCTAACATGTCCATGTGCTCCCTTGGATGAATTCCTGCTATGTTCAGAAACAAGATATAATCCATGTTCCAGTCCTGAATTTCATTCTGCCATTAGTTACTTCCTGGAACCTTTGGGCACTCCCTCAGGCAGAGAGCTGGAGGAAGGACTTTAAACTGCTCTCACCTGCTCTGTGCTGCAGGTAGTTTACACCTTTTCTAGGTTCTAATCACCCTGTGTGTCTGTAGGCTAGGAGGAGGTATTTAATACTAGTCTCTGCATTCAGAATTAGTGCTTCATGTGCTGTTACTATGAGCTCCTGCTTTCTCCTTCAGTTGCCTGCACTGCTGAACTCTTAAAATCCTGAGAGGAGTCCTGATTCCTGCTACTGCCCCATTCAGCATTGTGCTTTATGTGTTTTCCTTGCTTCACAGTCTCACCTTTCTATATAACCTTCCTAGTCTTATATCCTGAATTCTGTGTTTTCCTTGTTGGGCTTCTGCTCACGTATTTGCTCAGTTGGCAGTAGTTAACTTTGTTTCCTTGGTCTGATTTACAGCTCTGACCTTGTTCTGAATTTCTGTATTTATTCCAAGTAGTAGCAGGGCATTACTTGTTCCACTACCTGTTGGGGTGCATTCTCCAATTCCTTGTTTTGAATCCAAGTTCCATTGTCCATGTACCATCAAGGCACTATGTGGTCCAGTCCCTGTTGGATACATCCTCAAGTTCTTAGTTCTGAATCCTAGTTCTAATTTCGCTGCACCAATAGGGCATTACTTGTCCTAGGGCCTGTTGGGTACAGTCTGTCCTTGGTCCCTATATTGATGTTCTTGATTTCTAAAGCTCTGTTCCTAACTAAAGCTTTGTTCATTACTCCTTTGCTAGACCGGACATCCTTGGCATAGTAGTCCACAAACATTTTGCCTTTACCCTTGCTTTTTCTGTTGGCTTGAGAACTCAATACACTTTACCAGTGCTAAACAGAGCTAAAGTGATTGTGCTCTCTGAATCAAGCAGGTTAAAATTGGCCTGCAACTAATTGGCACATTTAATGTAATCATAAGTCCCTAGTAAAGTGGTCCTCCATATAATCTGGGCTTGCGAATGAAATGCTACTAGTGGGCACTCCGCACTCATCATGCCACCCACTAAAGTAGACTGTTGAAACATGTCTTCGGCCTGGCACTCCAGCCTGTATTGCAGTTGTAAACTTCCATTTTTACCTCCCAAAACAAATATTTTACCAGGCCTCAATGTTCCCTTTTCATACATATAAGTCACCACTAAGGGATTGATTGGCTTTCTTATGGGTCAGCTGATCTTTACTGTATTTGTTGAATGATTCTAATGTTTATACCTGACTGCCATATGTATAAACTGCCTATCTTGACTATTAAACTGAAAATAAAGATTTAAAACATCTCACAGGCAGGGTGCATTGTCAGGGTTACCTAATTACACTACATTTAATAAATGTTAATTTTGGATTAATAGCAGATAGAGATATGAAATGAAATTAAATGAAAAAGAGGATTTATAAAGCGCGGTAGCTACCCTGAGGAGGCCTAGCGCTGTGAAACAAACGCGTGAGAGAGGGCACGGGGACCTGTTCTAGTCCTTAAACAGCTGGGTTTTGAGTCCTTTCCTGAAGGACAGCAAGTTGAATTCCCTACGTAGTTGGAGGGGTAGGGAGTTCCAGAGTTTGGTCGTATTGTAGGAGAAGGAGCGTCCACCACATCTGGCACACTTGACTCAGGGTACTGTAAGTAGGTAAGAGAGGGTGGATCTGAGCTGTCTATTTGGTTGGTATGGGGTGCCCAGAGAGTGATTGATAATGGCTCCTGATTTCCAGAGTGCTCGGTGTGCAATGCAGAGGGATTTGAATGCGCTTCGGTCCTTGACGGGGAGCCAATGTAGCTTCCTGAGTTCCCTTTTAACTGATGTGTGGCGCAGGATCTGGAAAAGGGTGCGTGCTGCACAGTTCTGGACAACCTGCAGTTTGTTTAGAGTGGACTTTGGGGCTCCTAGGTAGAGGGTGTTTCCAAAGTCCAAACGTGACAGGATTAAGCCTTGGATCATGATTTTTCTGGCATTGAACGGTAGGAGGGGGGTAATTTTTCGTATGAGTCTGAGTAGGCCAAAGCAGGTGGCTGATAGTTTTGCTGCTTGGTGATTGAAGTTTAAGGACTTGTCCAGCCAGATATGCTGTTTCCGCTAAAATGTAATTGGAATGTAAAACCCTCTTTAATGATGAAGTTGTATTTTAAGTTTCTAAAAAGGCCACTTTTACAAAGTTTACATTTTCTTCTCCCAATTATTTGTGCCCTGTGCCAGTGTCCTGCATCCGGCTGTGAATGGCCCTTCTGTTGGGGTATGTGTATTACTTTCAAACAGCAACACAAAAGATGCGTAATTGTAGACATGATGTCTGGGATTGCTAAGAGGATCTGTTCCCAATCTCACTTACGCTTCTAAGGACTTTGCCTCATGCACACACAAAGGAACCTGACACTAGGCCTACCCTGCCTTTTTCACTCCAAGACTGTTTGGAGGCTGGACATTCGAAGTGGAAGAACTTTTAAATCCCGATGTGGGGATAGGACAGGTTATCCCCTCACTCAGACTGGCACCAGGTATAAATATTGACCTCCAGAGCCATTGATTAGAACACTCCTGGATTTAAGGAAGTTACAGAAGAAGGACTGCTCTTCAGCCAGAGGACTGCTGTGCTGCTGAGGACTGGACTTGCTTACCTTCATCTCAGGCTAACCCAGAGTGACTCCAAAAGTCAGTTGGTTGACATCCTTGTCGAGCTACAGGGACACAACAGGCTCCAGAAGCCTCCCTGCAGCTGCCCAGCTGACCAGCTACAATTGAACTTACCTTGTCCTGCAACTGGATTTGCCTAAGCCTTGCTGGCCTCTGCTGGTGTGAGTCCCTGTTATGTTATTTTATGTTATGTCGACTTATATAGTGCAGTAATCACCCACAAGGTTATTCAGGTGCTTGAGCAGATGTGTAGATGTGTGATCCCCAATATGTTTATACTAAGAGCCAGGTCTTCAGCTTCTTGTAGATCATGAGAAGTGGGGAGGAGGCTCTGATGTGCTTAGGGAGGTTGTTCCATGTCTTGGGTATGATGTAGGTCAACAAGCAATCTCCTGTTTTGATTTTGCAGAAATGAGGAATGTGTGCGAGTGAGGCAGAGTGTAGGTGTCTGATTGGTTGGTAAAAGGGTATGTGGCTGTTCTTGTATTCTGGTCCTGTTTTGTCTAGGGCTTTATATATGTGCGTGAGAAGTCAGAATTGGTTGTGCTTGTGAATGGGAACCAGTTACGCCTCCTCGGGTGCTGTGTGATTTGGGTGGGGTGTGGGAAGGCAAGTTTAAGTCTTGCGACGGCATTCTAAATGGTCTGGAGTCTGTATAGGAGTTGTTTGGAGATTCTGGAATAGAGAGTGTTGCCATAGTCCAGCCTGATTGTGTAACGGTCCATCTGGTGTTCGGAGGCAACCATTAGAAGATCTTTCACAGCATGCATAGAATGTGGAAGTAGGAGGTGCTCACTGTGTTGACTTGAACCGTCATGTTGAGCTTGTTGTTTAGGATGATCCCTATATTTCTTGCATGATCCGTGGGTGTGAGTGTTGGTCCTAGTTCCAATGGCCACTAGATGGATTCCCATGGGGACATCTTGTTGCCGAAGACCAGTACTTTTATCTTGTCGGAGTTGAACCTCAGGCAGTTGGATTGCATCCAGTCTTCTACCATGTTCATGCTGTTAGTGAAGTTTCTGGTGATGGTTGTCTTGCCCATCAGAGAGCAGATAAGGTGGGTGTCATTGGCATAGGAGATGATGGTGATGTCTTGTGATTGGATAATGTTGGTGAGTGGTGTCATGTATATGTTGAAAAGGGTGGGGCTGAGGGACGATTCCTATCGGACTCGCATATAAGTTTCCTGGATCCTGATGTGAAGGTTGGCAGCCTAACCCATTGGGTCCTTCCCGTGAGGAAGGAACAGATCAATTTGAGAACGGATCCTTGTATGACAATCTCATGGAGTCTTTTGATGAGGGTGTAGTGGGAGACAGTGTTGAAGGCTGCGAAGAGATCAAGCAGGATGAGGGCCACTCCTTCTCCTTGGTCCAGAATAGTTTAAATGTCATTGGTGGCCGCGATGAGTGCTGTTTCAGTGCCATGGTTTTTTAAAAATCCTGACTGAGTGCTGTCTAGAAGATGGTGAAGCTTGAAGTAGTCTGTCAGTTGCTTGTTGATGGCCTTCTCAATCACTTTGGGTGGATAGGGGCGCAAGGACATGGGTCAGAACTTGCTCAGTTGATTCAGGTCAGCTGTGGGCTTCTTGAGGAGGGCATTGATTTCTTCACGTTTCCATTCATATGGGAAAGTGGCGGACATGATGAAGGTGTTAATGTTATGGGTCAGGGTGGTGCTGATTAGTGATTTTCTCAGGTTGTAGATGAGGTGGGGGCATGGATTCATTGGGGCCCCTGATTAGATGGTCTGCATGATTGCTGCTATGTCGTTCCTGGTGAAGGTTGTCCATTCGGTCAGATGGCCATCTTGGTTGGGGGTGGGTAGGTTAGCGATTAGTTCTCTAGAGCTGGGTTGGTGTGCGAAGCTACTGGTGGTGTTTGCTATTTTGCTGTGGAAAACGTTGGATAGGCTTTCTCAGAGTTGTTGGGAGGCAGTGATTTTGACAGTGGCTGAGGGCGAGGTGAAATCCTTGATGATTGAGAAGATCTCCTTGCAGCTGTTGGAGCTTCATTTGATGCTGTCCACTAGTGCTTTTTTCTTGGTGTATCTTATTTGCTGGTGATAACATCTGAGTGCAGCATTGTAGGTTGTTCTGTCTGTGGTGTCGTTACTGACCCTACATTTCCTTTCTAACAGTTTACAGTGTTGTTTGGTATTTCGGAGAACTTCTGTCTATCAGCTGGCTTGCTTGTTTAATCTCCTGTTCTTGTTGGGTTTGATAGATGCGAGGGAGCGCATGCAGTTCTTGATTCAGTTGTTGAACTCCTTGTAGAGGATATCTGTAGGGCTAGGTTGATCCATGCTTAGGGCCCAGAGCCAGTCAGTTCTGTGATTTCGCTGCAGCTCTAATGCTGAACCTGGTAAGTGTTGACTTGAGATGTGTTGATCTGGAAATGGATGAATGAGTAGTCGATCCATGCAAACGGCGTGGTGAAGGTGTAGTTGATGCTGTCACTTGTGGTGAAGATAGGGTCCAGTGTGTGTCCTGCAGTGTGTGTTGGTTCTGAGATGAGCTGGGTGAGTCCGATGTTGCTTAAGCTTTTGAGAAGTGCTGTGGAGCCTGGGTTGTGAAGTTGCTGACAAGAATGTAGGCTCTGGAGTCGATGGTGAGCAGGGCGACAAAATCAGGTAGTTTGTGGTATGGACGACAGGTAGGTGAGGGTTCCATTCATGGTGAAGTTTTCAGAGAATTGCAGTTTGAAGAGCAGGTTTTCCACAAATGAGGTAGCGTTCTCTGTGGATGTTGTGCATTTGATGGATTCCTTGTAGATGACGAGTGTCACTGGCTTGTGAAGGCAGTACTGTCGAATGATCTTGTAGCCCGCTGGGAGTTCTGTGGCGATGTTGGGAGGTGATGAGGGGTTGAGCCTGGTCTCTGTGATGAAGAGGATGTTGTGTGCATCGTTGCTCAACAGGTATCATATTTCGGTTGCATGTTTGCTGAGTGATTGTGTGTTGATAAGCATGCATGCACGAGGGTGTGGTGTGTGTGTGGGAGGGGGTGTTGAGGGCATTTTAAGTAATTGCATGGGGGTGTGAGTGGGTGGCTGTGTGAGAACTGGTAGTAGGTCCAACTGTGATGTGAGGTGCGGCGTGCCAGCATTTGGAAAAACTGCATCTGGTAGTCTAGTAACCTAGGGAGTGCTGCGGAGTATCACTGGGTGGTGATTGGACCAGGGTTCCTGGTGCTGGGCGAGGTCCAGGGGCAGACCGGAGCACATCGGCTTCCCTTTGGCGTGCCAGTGACGCAGCAAATGCACACATCTGCTGAACGTCTGTGTTGCAGCTGTCATTAATTAGGTTGAGGGAGGGAGAAGGAGTGCAGGGCGCCGTTATGCCATTTCCTGTGCTTATGGGTGATGGGAAATGGACTCCTCTTTCTTAGCTTCTTATTATAAAGATGGGAAACCAGTAATGCCACTTCCTGTCCAGATGTTTGATGGGAATATCAGTGGTGTCACTTCCAGTCCTGGTGGATGATGGGATATCCAGTAATGTCACATGCTGGGTTGATGGGTGATGGGAAATGAAGTCCTCTTGCTTGACCTTTAGCCCCAAAGGTGCCTCCCCAGGCTCTGGACCCTTGGCTGGAACCAGAGTGTGCTCCTCTGCATGAAAAGATGAAAATCCTGAAGTTCGGGCTCCTCACAACCATGAACCAGCTCATTCATGCCACAATGCGTGCCATGGTGAAGCACCACAAACCAACTCTTCATGCTACAACAATGACAGCCTGCAACATAGGGCCTGCTCTTTCTGATACAGTGATGACCGTCCGCGTCACTCAGCCCTCTCATCGCTGCCTCCTCCACTTTTCAGAATGACTAACCTGGTCCTTGTATCTGACCAGGACCTCATCACTGTTGACCGGAATGTGTGACTTTCCCCAGGTCTAGTATGACCAGATGGCAGCGAGTGGCACTTTGTGCTTTCAAGCACTATTTTCACTAATCAATTTGAAATGGTTTATCTCCCATTCTACTGATTGGATTTTTGTTGTCCTGGTACCATTGTATTGATTCAAATTTGCATAAATACTTTACACATTGTCTCTAAGTTAAGCTTGGCTGCTTTGTGTCGATCTACCAGGGAGTTAGGCAAAGGTTAATTTGTGACTTTTGTGGTTCACCCTGACCAGTATTATGGTTGTTACTTTAGTGGGGTTTCCACCCCCCCAAACCAATAACCCAATTTCTTACATCCTTGTCTTGGCTTTGTACCAGTCTCCTTGCTGTCTTGCCTCCCCTCTATTCTGGTAATTCTGACCACTCTGACTTTCTGTTCCATTCTAAATTTGATCCACTGTCTGTTGTAGTCCATATCCATTTACGGTGTAACCACTGGCTTGGCCTCTGTTCCGATCAAGTAAGAGAAAGACTTCTATTTTTGCGCCCAGGACCTTTAGAGCCTTACCTGTTTCAGTGTTGTTGTGTGTCTTGGTCCACTTTTACACTGAGTACATCAACCTCAATAACAGCAGGCATAACTATGACTTTGCTGTAGGACTATTGTTAAGAGCAATCTGCTGGTGTCAGTTCTATGGGTGTTTCCTAAGCTACTAAAATACCTCTTGTCATATACTAGTTTATCCCTTACTTTCATTGAACCTTGTATTTGTCTGTGTACTGTCCTCTGTAGTTCTATGACCTTTGTTATACTTTAAGTAGCCTGGCATTTACCTTGCCGTTGCTGACTACTACCTTTGTAATCACTCGTCCCTGCATTAGCTACATGACAAGAAGACTTTTCTAATGCACCTCGGGCCGTAATTGGTCCCAGGCAAAAAAAACACAGTGTCAGATCCTAGCTAGGGTGGCGGTTATAATTCCTTGAAACTGGGGTTCTCTGATGGCTTTCCCGCTGACAAGGTGTTTAGGATGATGGTGCTGACTGAGGTTCCAAAATTTTATGTTATCAGTGTTTTTATACCACACCTATAAGGGTATCTAGGCACTCTTTAGGAGGTGTGTGAGTGCAGTTCTGGAGGCTTTCTTAATAATGCAACACAAAAGTATGATGGACAGAATGTTGAACATTGTCAAACAGATAATAGTCTTTTTTTAATAGATTTTGAATTAATAATTTGAATTAATAATTAACTGTTGTGGTCTTCTCTAAATTAGCCAGCCAGTGCCACCTTTAGGCAGCATGTCTGCCAAGCTCCAGTACTGCCAATTAAGTGTCAGTGTCGAGCACCGGAAACAACCAGCTCAAATTAAGCACTGGATTAAACCCAGGTCTCTTGACTGGGGGTGAGTGATTGAAAAGTGTCAGCACTCTGTCAGCTTCTTGTTGTATTTGCTAAGTTCACCATAAGTGGCTAAGGGTATGCCCAGATGTGGGTCCCTTGCTTGCTGTGCCACTGGATTTAAGCTAGCCTGGCTGATGAGGGAGATACCCCAAAACCAGTCGCAGGATGCTTGTTTACTGGCCAGAGAGAACCTGGTCTGGTAGTGCAGGCTAGACTGTCCTAATGAGGAGCAGGTCAGGAGTCATTTGCAAATGGCTGGGTTTAAACTGGGGTGGCATAGTGAGCAAAAGAACGATTGATTAAACCCAGATCTCATGGCCGGGGTGAGTGGCTGAAAAGTTTCAGCACCCCGTCCATCATCTTGTTGTGTTGACTTTCTTAAACAGTCAGGTCTTTAGCTTCTTGTGATAGTCAAGAAGAGAGGAGGAAGCTATGATGTGTTAAGGGAGGTAATTCGAGGCTTTATGAGCTAGATATGAAGTAGCCGCTCCTGGAGGGAGTGCTGCAGGGCGGTAATGCAGGGCAGGGGAGGGGCAGGGTGGGGGGCAGTAAACTACGGATTATGGCTGAGCGGAGGTAAGAATACAAATAAATAAATAAAACGAATTTCGTTGCGCTCACTGCATAACCAAATGCTGGCAGCACTCCCTCCACGAGCCGCTACTGCAGATATGAGAACACGCAGTACCCAGACGTGCTTTTGTGTGTATGTGTGGCGTGTATGGTAATGAGAGACCGGGAGAATGAAGGTGTTTGGAAGGTTGATGGAAGTTAATGCAGCTGTTCAGGTAGGCAGAGGCCAGGGCCGGACTGGCCGTAGCGGGCACCGGGCGGTTCCCTGGTGGACCGCTCGGGTGGGGGCCGATTTTGGGCCCCGGGGTCCGTTTTTGTTACAGGGCCATGTTTGCAGCATCAGTCCTGTCAAGTATCACGCAATAGGTGTGACACTCACGCATTTCAGTGCGGTGATCCGCATCACCACACTGAAATGCATTGTCACGCATTTTGGCAATTGCCAGCACGCACCACCAGTGGCGCCTGTGCACTGGCTCTTTGCTACTCCGAGAGAGCCTGCATTGCTGGGATGAGCTCCTAAACAGTTAAACAATCTGCTCCTCTCTCAGTTCTAGTGGCGGCGCTACAATGTATCAAAAATGCGGCGATATTTGCTGTGACGCCAGCGTGGCGCGCTGCTTACACAGTACACACTACTGCCACTTGGGAGGGAGGAGCTGCCCTAGTCTCAGCAGTGTCGATGGATGCTACTACTGTCAGTCCCGCCCGGCACACCATGGGGGCCGGGATTCATCCGGATGTGCGTCTATTTTAATGTAATTAACCGATCGTCACCCGGATGCTGAGAAAATGCGGACTCCGGCGTCCGCTCTCGTGTTTCAGCAGCGCAGGGCACATCGGTGATAGTCTTTCTGCACCTGTGCTGTTGCTGAGCCTTAGCATTCCTGGCCGGCATTTACCGCGGCCACGAGAGACAGACCTTATGAATTGCCGCCCGCATGTCTCCTTAAAGTAAGTTAGTGCTTGTGAGGTATAAATCTCTCTGATTAATTTTTAGCATGATAGCACTACCGTCTGTGTCACCTCCTAGGGACACGTCGTGAATAATTTATCTGGGGTGTTGAGGGACGAGCGGTGACTAAAAGCTCGTATTTGCCAATCAGGTCACCCGATGGTTAACTTGACCTGGGATCTACCCTGAGCTTCTCACTGTCGGGGGCGGAAGGGATATTCGTAAAGCTTCTCTCCAGCCTTGTTTACAGGACAAAAGAAGCAGATCACTGTATATACACTTCTTGCACTTCAGAGATGTGAGCCTCGCAACCGAACTTTAACAGTACCAAATAGCATGTGGGCCCCTACCTCGGCCACACCAGGTGGTAGTACCTTCACATGCATGTCAATAGATCCTAACACTGAACAAGGTTCTCTTTCCTTGTGTGTGTGTATGTCAGGTGAGCACGGGGAGCCTCAGGAGCTGGAATTATGCTGGAGTAAAGCCTTTTTTTAAAAGTTTCTCGGGCTTCACTTTTTTAAACATTTTGGTGGCTGTAGCAGCACACGGGAGCAGTCCAGTAATACATTGAAAGGGTCAAGGCTGAGCCTGTTTATAACGTTGTTACCCCCCCTCCCACCAGTCTTTTATCCTAATTTTGCTAAAGCGGGGTTAGTTTAGGTAGAAATGCAGCTTATTAGCAAAGCTAACCCCAAACACTGTGGTACGTTTTGAATCCTAAGTTTTTCCTTCTCCAGACCAGACACTGTTAAAATATACTGCTAGTATGGATGTCGTGTCATACTCATTCCTACACCTTGTAATCCTGATTGTTAAATAAGATACCATTTCTTAGAATGAATTACCCACGAATGAGTCATTCTCTGTATAATGTGTAAATGATGTAAAGTACTCGGACACTCTGCGCTAATTTAGCAGCCCTATAAACAAATGAAATGCTCATGAGCGAGGGGCTATGTAGGGATGAGGCAAATTAATGGAGGGTGGTGTAGTAAGGGAATCTGTAAAAAAGGAGGTCCTGGAGATGTTGCATCGAGCATCACCTGCACTAATGTCTGCTTTGAAGAGGGAGTCAGTGATGTATATCACTGTGCTGTTTGATATTGAAAGTTCTGTCCAGTTGTGAAGGTGTTCTGCTAGGTCTTCACCATATGTACAAATAAACTTCAATAGTACATTGCTTATCTTACAATGGAAGTGACAATCTCTTACATCCGGTAATTCTTTTTGTTGTGTTTAACTGTGTGTGTCTTTGCATATGTACAAAGAGCGTTGATAAGTGTTTATTGGTTGTCGTTGCTCAAATGGGTGTAATTTCTGATATTTAATTGTTCTCCTTGACTTCATTGCTTGAGTTTGCTCGCGACAAAGTGTCACTCATAGTCCTAGAATGTCACTCATAATTACACTGAAAAAATGTAAATGTCACACATAAGCAATCTGAAACCTTGGCAGCTATGCAGCATTGCTGCAAAATCGGCCCCTGTAACAAAATCGACCGAAACCTGCACTGGCAAACATCTCGGCTGCTTCCAGGGGGGCCGGCCGATCTCTTTGCCAGGGCCAGTTTTGGTTCCCAGTCCGGCCCTGGCGGAGGCCAGAGTTGTGGAGAACTTTGTAGGTGTGAGCGAGGAGTTTAAAAAGTGCACACGTGGTATCAGAAACGGTGGAGTTCCCTAAGGTGTGAGATGACGGGGACATCAGAAACTAATTGTGTCTCTTACTTTTAAATAAGCCCAGGAACCAAGTGCTGTGTGGCCAGAAATGCAGTGTGTTTTTACTGGGCTTCCTATTTACCTCTCACCTCTAAATGACGCCCTACGTTTTCAATTCTGTCTATGCATTACATGGATTTTTTTTTAATTAAAAGCAATGATGTCACTCGACTCATTTTTGTGCAACTATTTACACGACTCCCGTTCCCCTTTCTCTGTATTGCATCCACCTCTCTTTCATTAACATATTCGTTGCCTACAAATTATTTTGACGAGTTAGAAATTATTTTAGTTTAGGCTCTTCCCCGCAATTCAATCTTAATCTTCAACAGAGAAAACATAACTTCGATCTTTTCGTACAATGTTAGGATATGTTTTTACTGAAAAATAAAACCAGGCATATTTATCAGCTTTGCCTTAGCTTGCATTACTCTCGAATTCAAAGTGAACTATCTGCATGAAAACCACTAGAGGGCGCCGTAATCATAAGAAAAAGGAGAGTGAAACGTTGACCAGATGGTAATTAAGTAACATTTTATTTGCTGCCATGATCTCGCTGGTTGAATGTTCAAATCGTGCGAAAATATGGGATTTCAATATTATTAAAGAGGACAAAACGCAGATAGAATCCCATTTTCACTGCAAGATCGTCATTTCTGCTTGCAGACCCCTAACTACCATTTTGTGATCTGTATATCCTAGCTCACATGCACGCGCAATAAGAAAGGCCCAGGCGAGGTGTGTGGTAAGGATATTAGACACTGAGGCTAGAGTCCAGGCTCTCTTGCCAGCCTAATGGCCAAAGACCATTTGCAGTGAGGGCTAGGTGCACAATAGGGGGGGGCAAGCGGGCAAAAACCGCTGCCCACAGCTAAAGGAGAATAGAGTCTGCTTTTATGTTGTTATGTCCCTTGACATGTGGCCACAGACTCTAGGGCCTTATTTCTGAAATCCTTGCAACACTTTTGCGCCACTGTTGCATCACTTTTCATGACAATGCGCCTTATTACACAGGTGACGCATAGGCAGATGCGTCACCTTGTAAAGCCCTGCGCCACACTATACCTGTGTCAAGTATAATGTATTCAGGGTGGGCGTTACCAGTTAAAAAACAAGGGTCGTAGAAGTGTTGCAGTGAAATCTATCAGATTTAATTGCGACACTTGTAGGACGCCACTGCGTCAAAATCTTAAGCCTGCCACATGGCAGGCATAAAGCTAAGGCAATACCATAAGCACAGCCTACACCATGCATTGCTGGAGTTGCAGCATGCTTGTAACACAATTCCAGCAATGTGTGACTTTTGCGCCAACAGATACGGCAGGATTCCTGAAGTAGTCGTCATTCCTTGCGACATCGAGCCCCATACATTAAATACAGCACATCCATTGTGTCACAAGGAAGGCGCAGTGAATAACACACTTTGGCCGCCTGGGATCTTCCACGCGGCTGCTCTCATTTGAAGAACTCTGAGGGAAATTCCTAATTGACAGGCGGGACTTTTTTAAGTACCTGCAAATTCGAGACTACATCAATAGAAGAAATGTGGGAGGGATTATTGCCCAAAAATTCGAACTGTTTGAAAAACTGTCCTCCGCAAAGATAAACTCTAATAGCGGCATATATACCCTCTTAAGCACGATTTTCCCTGATGATTTAGGAAAAACTGCCCAAAAGTGGCATGGTTAAATCGGTATATCCCCTGAAGAATTTACTAGAACCTATGAAATGTCACAATCATGCCTTATGTCCACCAAATTGCAGGCGCATTTCTACAAAACATTTTTTATGCTATATTACACTCCTGAGAAAATTGCTAAGTGGGGCTCGGGTAAAGGAACCTGCTGCCCTAGATGCCAAATCTTCAATGCAGACTGTGTACATATTTTTGCTACCCATGATGGGCTAATGCATTTGAAACAAGAGATTGAGAGATTTCTTTCTAGGGTGCTGAAAAAAACGATTAAGCTAACAGAAGAAATTATCCTTTTAGGGGCCATGAATCCTAATTTGTGTGGGCTAGGAGCTGAATTTTTGTTTATTACCATGGCCTTCCTAAGGATCATTATTGCATCAGAGTGGCTGGATGAGCTGGTGCCATCATTTCAACAATGGCTTGCAAGGTTATTGGCCACCTATAGACTTGAAATTGCTATTTATGAAGGGAAGGGCAGAAGAAAACGTAAACAAGGGTTGAAAATATGGGCCCCGCTGCTGGAATGGTGTCAAGCCCAAAGTAATAATGTATGAAATATAAGAATTAACTCTATGTGACACTTGCCGTTTTGTAAATGAAGAAACTGCTGAAATATTGACTTATGGATGAATTAGGTCATTGTACAATCTGATTCTATATGAAATTTCTTTTATCTTATATCTGCCTGACCAAGGGGTGGGGGGAGGGGGGTTGGGTGAATGTGCGTGTTATTTTTTTATTTATGTATTATGACAAAATCCAATAAATATTTTTTTTTAAAAGGACAGAGCAGTGAAAACTGTTGCATCAGTTTTATCAAAGCGATGCAACAGTTTTCATAAATGAAACCCCTAGAGTTTAGCTACATGATTCAGCCAGAACGTGCAATTATAATATTTTATGGTTGTGAATTCTGTTGAAAAAGTCATAGTCAAAGAATAATGAGTAAACTATATTTGCATGAAAAGCCATTTATAACTTAAAAAAGATAGAAGGTGTTCTGTTTTGTACCAATAAAATTATCTCTAAAAAGATCCTTTTAACTTTACAAATTTTTGTAGGGATTTTGTTGTATTAACACAATTTGTTTGTAAGACTGCATACTGTTGACTTTGAAAAGCAGCAATGCAAAGCCAATATTTCGGACGATAAAGCATGCTCATAACTACATGCACAGTGTGTATGTGTGTCACATGGCACAGGTGTACATGCACAGATGTGCATGTACACCTGAATTCGTTATTTACCATGCAATAGTATTACATGGTAAATAACGAATTCTTAGGGGCCTGTGGCACTGTTTAAAGCGCCACCTACATCTGCATTTACAGATTCGGTATTTTTACAGAGTCTGTATTTACCAATTCGGTAATTTTACCGATTCGGTAAATACAGATTCGGTAAAAATACAGAATCTGTAAATACATGCCCCCCTACATTGGAAAAGGCATTTACCGGTCGGTAATGGCCGAATTCGGCCGTTACCGACCGGTAAATGCCTACCTACATCGGGCCCCAGATGCGCAAACCCCCAAGATCAAACTATCACATAAGCAGGGATTAAAAAGGATGTCCACTCTGTCATTAATTATGTCACACACAGGTACTTCATTTAATATAGAGCCCCCCCACCCCCCCCCATAGTGCTGTCATCTAATCAGGAACCCTACATTTTATATCGGATTTTAGGAAATTGAGAACGAATGGTATATAGTCACCAGATAACAACTGAAGATAGGTAAGAGCTGGGCGGGCCTGCCTAAATTTCAATCTCGTCAGATATGGGACAAGAAAGCTTTTCCAGGGGACGACATAGAACCTACAAAAAAATTAAAATGTAGCAGATCCTGTGGAGGCACCATCGCAGCCAAAGGGTGCTAAAAGCTGTCCTTTACTGCATCCCCTTGGAAAAGCCAACTGAAGATGATACAGGCCCAGGCGGAATCTGGTCAACAGAAAACGCTCATACGTGCTAAAAGAACCCAACAAGTAAAGCTCTATATTTAATGTAGTTAATTTCCACACGCAAGATTTCTGCAGTTCCTGCTCTTCCTTTTTCAGTTTCATCAGACTACAAAAGGTCTTCTGACCCAAGCCAAATCCTTTTTGGATGCCATTCAGGATTGTTATATAACTCGGGTCTGCCCAATCGGGCTAAGCTAGTATTTAGATATCTAAGCCAAGATATGAGATATGATTGATCCAGAGTCGTACACTCTTTTAGGATCAGCTGGGTCAAAGGCAGTTCCTCATTCCGCCATGTATTCAACCAAAAAATTAGGTGTTGTAAAGCCAGAGTATCACTCAGGTAAGGAACCCCTAATTCTTCATGTACAACCATATTAGAGGTACCGATTGGGACGCCCAGTAAACGCTTCAAGAACTTGTTCTCAGCCACTTGCAGATCTTCCATAACTGCAAGCCCCCATATTTTGCTTCCATATGCGGCCATTGTGACACATCTTGCCTGATAGATCTTTAGAAGTGCCGCTATAGGTCTTTTACCTAATTTAGTGGCAAGATTAAAAATGGCAGAGTTTGCTCGCACTAGATCATCCCTCTTTCTTTGTCTTAGTGGGCCCCAATTCTGTTGTTCATCCAGAATAACTCCGAAGTACGAGAAAGCCTCAGTACGGGGGACCTTAGCGGTACCTACCCTAAACTGGAAAATCTTTTTTGTGCGGGGTCCATCTGCATTACAAATGATTTAGAATCATTTATGGACAAGTCCCGGTCCCGCGTAAAATTGGAAAATGCATCTTGCAGGGTTTGAAGCCCCCTGGCTGTCCTGGATATAAGGACTGCGTCATCTGCATATAGTAGGCCTGGGAGGCCACGACGTCCTACCTGCAGAAAGTCAACCCTTGTATCTTGTAATACCCTATCTAAATCATTAATGTATAGATAAAACAAGAAGGGGCCCAAAATGCAACCCTGTCTTACACCACTCTTTCTAGCCACCGTACGGGAAACTATTAAGTCCTAGGAATACCTAACCTGTGCCCTAGTTGCTTGATGGAGACTTTCCAGGAAATAAACAATGGATTCCTCTAGCCCAATAGCAAGCATGGACTGCCAAAGTTTACCCCTATTCACGCAATCGAATGCAGTCCATAAATGCTAGATTGATTGTTCCTGGGCGGGCAATTGTGTATGTATTCAAAATCATGGACAGGTTAAGACATTGCACCAGAGTTGATCTACCAGGGCGAAATCCATACAGTATGTCTGACAGAATGGCATGTTCATCTGTCCAGGTTGTCAGCCTTGCCAGAAGCACATGGCCTACCACCTTTACCACCAAGTCCAACAATGAAATCGGTCTGGAAGGACGGAGGAAAAAGGAAAGAAAGAAAGAAAACAGCAGAAAAGACAAAGGAAAGAAAGAAAGTAGGAACTACAGTAGGAAGCAAAAGGCAAGAAAGAATGGAAAAAAAAGAAGGAAGGCAAAAGATGAAGGAAGACTAGAAAGAAGGATGAATAGAAAGAAAGAAGGCAAGAAAGAAAGAAAAAAGGATAAACCGACAGAAGGGATGCACAGAAAGAAATGATAGAAACACCAAAAGCAGAAAAGAAGGAATAAAAGCAAGAAAGAACGGAGGAATGAAAGCAGGGGAAGAAAGAGGGAGAACGAAAGATAGAGAAAGAAAGGAGAACAAGAAAGAAGATGAAACACAAAGAGAAAGAAACCAAGAAAGGGGGAAAGAGGTAAGGTAAGAAGGAATGAAATCAAGAAAGAAGGAACAAAGGGATAAAATCAAGAAAGAAGGAAAGGGGCAAGAAAAAAAGGCAATACAGAAAGAAAGCTTGAAAGAAGTGAAAGGAAGAGTGAAATAAGAAAGAAAGAAAGAAAGAAAGAATGAAAGAAAGAAAAAGGGAAAGCAAGATGGAAGAAATAGAATGAAAAAAGGAGATTAAGAAAGGAGAAATGAAGAAATAAAGAAATGAAAAAAGGAAACTGAAAAGGAATAAAGAATGAAAGAATGAATGAAAAAAGAAAGCAAGAAAAAAAGAAGGAGGGCAAGAATAAAAGAAAAATGGAAAGAAGGAATGAAAGAAACCTGGACAGAAGTAATGAAGGAAAGAAAGAATAAAAGAAGGGAATAAGAAAGAAAGACTGCAAAGAAAGAAGGAATGAAAGAAAAAAGGAAAGAAAGAAGGTAAAGACGAAAGAAAGAAAGAAAGAAAGAAAGAATGAAAGTAGGAAAGAAAGAGGGAGAGGAGTGAAAGCAGGAAATAAACATTAAGGAAACAAGGTAAGAAGGAAAGAAAGAAAGAACAAAGAAAAAAGGAAAGAACAAAGGGAAGAAGCAAATTAAAAAAGGGCTGCAAGATGATGCTTAATCCTCCCCAGTACCCCTGACCCGACATTCCTGGTGTTGTGTAGCGTTTTTTGTTTTCGACTTTGTGTTCCCTGCCTCCGGCCCCCTCATCTGTGTAAAACAACTCCTGTACAGTATTGCTATGCTCCTCCCGTCCTCCTTGAGCGCACGTCCGATATTGTATTAATGTTTTATTGCCTTGTTTGTTTTTTCATGTTTTTATTCTAATAAAAAGAGTTACAAAAAAAAATAAAAAGGCATCAAGAAAAAAAAAAAGGGCTGCAAATTAAAAACATGATAAACATGTTTTCTTCCTGGGCAAAGTTTATTAGATACCATTGGTGAAATCGAGCACAAAATAAACACGTTCTGCAGAATTGTCTGCTCATAAATTTACATGAAAAGTATTAAAGCTTTTAACAACTTAATAGAGAACAGTTTCAAACGAACTTGTATGCTATGAAATACCAGCAGTCAGAAAAAGAGCATTTCAAAAGGAATTTACAACAGCATTGACCAGAGACAGCAACTCAATGTGTGGAATGTGGCCTGTGCTGGTATAAAGTGTTCTGCTGTCACATCAGTCTCTAAACACAAAGGGAACAACAAAGTAATACTTTAGAAATAAGCATTGAAAATGCAATAGGTCTCGCCTTTGATTAAGTTAAAGCCATGTGCTTTGCTAATGGTATTGTATAGCAAAGCAAATGGTTTTAACTTAATGAAAGGCAAGACCCATTGCATTTTTAATGCTTGTTCCTATTGGTCACGGTTATAGTGTCCAGGTCCTGAATGCAGATTCTACACGATATACGGGACACACAACTTAGTTTTCAAATATAAGTTAGGAGCGTGAGACGCTAAGAACGAGGTCGAAAAGAGTAGCTATGAATACAAAAAAGTTTAAGCGCATCAACTTGGGGAGGCTAAGTTGCACGCTGATGATCTAAAGCTGTGTCATGAAGGTCCCAAATTGAGGCAACTGCCATGCTGTTCACATTTGAGAATTAGAGGGGATTTCACTGTCACGAAGAAGGTCTGGAGATGAGGTCTCCAAAGGAGTTAGGGGCTGCGCCATACATGTGAAACACTTGTGCTGAGTACAGTCTCATACGCGGGCTCTCCGGTAAGGGGTAGGTAGCCTCAGTCATTGTTTTAAATTTGCAGGTGCTGTCAGAAACACTCTTTACATTTGGAAGGCAGAGTTGCAGCAATTCTCAGTAGCACGCAGGGTCTCCGGCACGGTGGGTACCAGCTCTTCAGTATTTTAATTTCAAGCTGTATTCTGAAACTTTATGGGGTTAAGGATATTGAAGTATCCGCTTTCTTTTGTATCAGTTTGCTGAGTGGTTTCAGGCGGGATGGTCGCTTAGACTGTGGCCGTCTCAGACTATGCGTGACCTCGGGTTAGAGGGGCTCTATGGCTGAGAGTTGTCTCGGGTTGGAGGAGGTTAATGACTGGGCCTGCGTGAGGGCGTTAATTTAGCTAACGGTAGCGGGGTGAGGGGCTAATGCTAAGAGTATTTGATGCTTAGAGTGGTCACATGGGAAATTGGATTAGGAATGGGAGGGTGAGGATTGAGCTGCACTTGGGTCCTCCGTGGCAACTGTGGACTCAGTACGGTGTTTCAGGACAGATCATGGCTATGTCAGGTTGGAGAGTGATACCAGGATAAATGTGGTCCCCGAACGGAGAGCTATAGGAAAGCCTCGGAAATGTGGTGAATCTCGGACTAGTGGAGTAATGGAAGTGCCACAAATAAAAGTTGCATTGGGCAGTGCAGAGCTGCAGGTTCCGTCCCCAACTACCCATGCTCATTTTACCCCGGGCTGGGGAGACCTGGCAGGGGCGCCCTGCGCACCCAGCCCAGCCAGGCCCCCGGGGAGCTCATGAGAGAGGCTCTGTAACCGCTACAAAGGAATTGTGCATCAGTTTCAAGGCAACAGCAGCAAGACTTTGGATATGTCTCGGTTACCAAGCAACCAACAGTACTCAGAGGCACAAGAAGCGAAAGCTGCTGGAAACATAAACAAAGGACTAAAGAAACGAATTGGAACAACTAGAATGCTAATTAAAATTTTTATGCATTGTTATGTAGCGCAAGCAATATACAAAAGTGCGAGAACGTTTTATGATGGAAATATGTATGTGTATGGATAGTTACAGAGGGTGCAAATATTACCAAAAATAGATACATACGGTCAAGAATTACATAATGGTAAATACTTACAGAACATGCACGGCCGTGAAAGCGACACAGCCGTGAAAGTGAAAGGCCAAGCTAATTAGAACAAGATGACATCGAACTGTCCACTGTCCGTACATACGCGTGTATGTCTAGCTTTGGCTGAATGGCAAGAGTAGCCATCTTTGTCCATCCGTACGCGTGCATGTTTAGCTTTGGCAGAAATGATTGCAAAAGGCCCTCGCATGGCGAGCGCCGAGGATGCGCGTTGCTAACGCCAGGCGAGACCTAACAAAAACATTGGCACAGAAAGGAACTAGCTTGTGTGCGGATGTGCGCTTTCTGAAAGAGCAAACTGCAGTCACTCAAAGTGAAGCTATCCAGTGGCCGAATTGTGCACCATGATTTGTGCTATAGTGAGCAGAAGCAAAATGTGAATGACACACAAACAGTCCAATGGATGAATATACACATTTTTTACAAACAGAATACATGTAGTAACAAGTTTTACAAACAGAATACGTGTAGAAACAAGTTTATTTTCAACTCTTTACATTTAACTTTCTTTACTCAAGCGTTGCAAAGGTTTCATCTAGTTGCTGTTTAATTTTAACCCTTTAAACCGTTGAGACGTTTCCCCATGTTTAATAGCCTTGTTAGGTTTTGAATATACAGTGTTTATTTTCACAGAGCGTTCATGCTGTCAACAGTCTTGTACACACATTCTATGTGAGCTATAAATGCATCTGGCTGCTTGGAAGGCACTTGCTGTCCATTCTCTGGCTGAGCCCTTGCCTGCTGCTGCTGGGGCCTTTTCTTTCAATAAAACGCACCTGTTAACTTCTTGATCGCATGGCACTCCCTATTTCTATAGGTTTGCAGATTTAGGTTTGCATCCAGGACCTTAGAATTTATGGCTTTGTACTGGTCTCCATAGATTGTTTTTCCCACATAGCATGCAGTGCAAGGATGCATACTGACGGATGTATGACGGTACAACGCGTACCGTCACAACGCGTGCTGTTACAACGCGTCCCTTACAACGCAAGTCGTTACCACGACTTGCGTTGGGGCGTGGATGTCGAATAGTATAATTTACTATTCTAACACCAGTCCCCGTGGACACTAGGGAAGGTGTTGGAATAGTAAATTTACTATTTTTAATCTTCTAGTGCCCTCCAGCGCAAGTCGTGGTAACGACTTGCGTTGTTACGGACGCGTCGTAACAGCACCGCGGGGAAACATCGGCGTTGTAACGGATGTTTCCCCATACTGACACCACTCATCAACAGTGGTATGGTCTACTTCGAGTACCTTTGGAAGCAGCAGGTCATTCACACTGATGCAGTACTAATAGTGGTGGATGGCAACCCTTTTCCTGTCAACAGCTCCTCATGTCCTCTACTCCATCTCATAATCATGTTTGTACTTGGATTAAGACCAGGGAAAACCTGGTCTTAACCAGGCGAAACAAGGAGAAATGCTTTATTTCTCCTTGTTTTTGCTGTTTCCATGTGTGCTGCCTTGTACAGCACACATGGAAACAGAAAATGTCCTATGATTTTTTATGTGCAGGAAGGTCCCCCTCATGCACATAAAAAATCATTTTTTTTAAAATGCCATTTTGCAACTTCTATGTGTGCCCCATTAAGCAGCACACATAGAAGTAACAAAACAGCATTTAAAGATTGTTTATGTGAAGCTAAAGTTAGCGCCAGCGCAGGGGGAAAGGCAGGGCTGCACCATATTTTAGTAAATATGGTGCAGCCTTGCATTTCTAAAGTGACGAAGCGTGTTAGCCTTCTTGGCTTAACAAGACGTTTCGCCACTTTATTGTTGATATATGCCCCTCAGTTTACCTTATCTGAAGGGTGCAGGGGGCTCGAAAACCTCTAGGAATGTGGCAAACAGATGGTTGGAGGTTTGGGAAGGATTTGTGGACTGTGACAGTTGCATTCAGGAAACAGGGTAGTTCTTATAGTCCAATACGATCTCTTGCCCTTTGCAAGAAGGCGCCTAACCCCACTAAGGTCAGGCATCCTTCCTCCTGTTCCCGCTTGGGTGACTCCTTACATGAATACTTGCAGATTGTTTGTTGCTTTTTTGCCTTTTTCAGTTTGAGGTCCTGTAGAACCAGTCTTTGGCTTCTCATCCAGAGTCAGCACTGAGACTCCGAAAGGGTGAGTGCAATTGATCTACTCAAAAAGAAAGATTGGAGTAGTTCCTCTATGTTTGATTGCACCTACCACTTGCAATTCATACCAGTATATTGACAAACACATCTGTTGCCTCTTTCTAATACAGTGGTACCTCCTACTTCAGGATCTGAAGTGTTCGCTGATGACCGGCCGCTGTGTACTCATCAGTATTCTGGTGGACTGGGACAAATTCGACAAGTGCAAGGGGAAATGGGCTTTTGTGTTTGATGCTTTTGAACAAGAACGAGGATCATCTGCTGCGCGTGGGTGAGTGAAAAGCCTCCTACGGGCAGTGCACTAAAGAGGAAGTCACCGGAGCCAGTGACGCTGAGACCTGGAACGGTTTAAATAACAAAAATGACTTCTAGTATTTGTTAAAATGATGTACTAAGGGTAAAGACAGAACTCTTGGTCTGGGTCCAAACAGTGAAAAATTCTATATCCCCTCACCAACAGCATTAATTTGGTGTAGTTATTCATCACAAGTATACAGTGTTTCTTAATCAATAGCTTAGTTGAACAATTTTATATCAATTACTCAAGATGACCAATGGAAGGGTCAGATGAAAATGAAGCACCAAAGATGACCCAGTTATTTACCAGAGAGTTTCATTTCATTCCAAGTCCTTGTCTTCCATATCATGGTCCTAACACAGTGGCCACAGAACTGGCTCGTTATCAAGTCAATATTTCCTAAAATAAGAGTCCTGTTTACAACGTCTTTGCCACTAAGTGTCTACCCTTCCTTAAAAGGCAAAGATAACCACCAGACTTTATTTCTTTCAAAGTTACAAGCAGTTTGTTATCCTTGTGGGTGCTTCAGAACCCGGCTTTGACATTGGATGACTGTGAATTTAGGACTGTGACGAGGACGCTCAGGACATCTAAAAGAGGCTGCAACCGAAAACATAAAACACCAGTGACAGAACTCTGCTACACCCAGCGAAATGTAATATTAAATGAAACAGAACTCGTCACTGCTGGTAATACACGTTTCAAAATGTGCTGAATAGCCATCACCATTTTACAATCCATAATAAGCACAACTGTATGTGTAGTAAACCATGGAGCTGCCACAAAATGTTTGTTATGGAAGCTCCTTTAAATAGTACCCTGGGGACCCTCATTCCCGCCTTGATGTGTCTTTCTCCAGTCCAGAAGACATTTGACCTGACTGGGATTAAGGTTCGACCTCCCGTATTGCAAAGTGCAACCACCTGATCAAAGTCGAATTTATTGGATGAAGCCCCCGGTTTGAAATCCTGAAAGCCCAAAACAAGGAGTCCACCCTCTAAGAGCAAGCTGTATGACTCAAGTATATAGGGAGAGTCCAATGAATATCAAATGTGTGAAAGAGTTCTAGCAAAAACCAAGTGGGGGAGTGAAGAGGTAGCGTTACAAAAGAATAAGAGGTTGATATGTCCTCCTCCAGTTAACATGTAATAAACATAGTGATCCACCCTTCCAAGATATGAGACAGATCCCTTCCACACTCTAAATGTTGATGATAAAATGGTATTCTAATCTCTGTGGAAACACGGTGATGTAGTATCCAGGCGATTGAGTGACCTTGTCGATTGTTTGACTACAGGTGCTCCTCCCCTCCTGTTCAACAGGCTCATGGGGCATTGGATGGCCATATTAAATACCCATTTCAAGAGCAATCCCTATTAGGGTACAGTATAAAGTGCATGTTGATTGTGATAGGCACCACATAGTGATTATCTTATAAAGAATACTGTTTTATCATCAACATTTAGAATGTTGAAGGGATCTGTCAAGGTCCTGATGAGAAGCCAGGGGAGGACTTTCAAAACATGTCGACAAAGGAAGTACTGCCCATTAGAGCAAAGTATCTCCGCTTATTCCCCAGTTCTCAATGATACCAGCTTATAGGAACATTAAAGTGTACTTTTCCGCATAGCCAGGTATTTTTATTATTTCACCACTTCACCTATTCACTTCTGACTCTTCCACTCGCACTCCTACACCACACATAGTATTTTCAAAATCAGTGCTCCCGCGTATCCGTAGGTTGCAGCCCGCTCGTCCCGCACCGGGGTGGGAAGACACTGATGCTGAAGCATGCCACCAAGGGTACTTTTGATGGGTGAGGGGTATTTTAACAAAACTGTGTGCTTTCCCAGAGCGTAGAAACCACACTATTTTCGGAAGGACATACCTTTTCTCATATCTTAGAAGGGTGGATCTCTATGTTTATTACATGAAAGAGTTCTCAGTCAGCCAATGTAGATGATGGAACAAGCAGCGGTAGTACCAAATCCTGATCAACATAAAAATGAGACAGACATTTGGGAAGAAAGGAAGGGTCAAACCTAAGCTTGCTCTTTTCATTGCAAAAACGTAAAAAAATGGTGGAAAAGATATGGCGGAATCCAGCATGCATTTACTATGCATATCTTCACAACACAGTCTATACTCCAACTGCGACATTACCACGTGTTCCATTACCATGCAAGTCTTTTCTTGCTTTAGGGGCTTTGGGGGGCGCTGGACTTTACAATAGTATAACTTACTATTCCAACTCCACTCTACGCAACAGTAGGGAAGGTGTTGGACTTCAAATCCAACACCAGTCCAACAACGAGCCCCCTAAAGAAAGTAATTGTAATGACTTACGTGGTAAATAAACTTGTGGTAATGTCGGGGTTGTTACTGCGTTGTAAAGGCAGGTGGTGGTAACGACTGCGTGGTAAAGAATGCTTCCTGTGGAAAAGATTTTAAAAAAACAATTCTGCTAATAAAATAGAAATCTTAACAAATATTTTGAATGCACTGACTAGCAGTGCAAATGAGTATTTTTTCAGTAATTCTAAATTAACATTAGATACCAAGAAGGGATAGAGTTATGCTGAATTGGCTTTCTCAAAAACAAACTTTCCAGCAGCCAGGAAGAAAACCAGACAGTGGAAGTAGCTCTGGCTATCTGATTCCTGTATTGATGCCCATTGACTATAGGATATAGAGGCTACAAGCCCAAAAGAAAACCCACCAAGTAAAAAATCTAGATTAACAAGCCCCTTGCGCCACTTTTGTGCCACTGTTGATTCACTTTTGTGACGCAGCATTGGCGTAAACAACTCGCCACGTTGTGAAACATTTACAACGTGGCGCATCTAGGGAGATGCGTCACGTTGTAAAGCCCTGCGCCACATTATACCAGCGACAGGTAAAATGTATACAGGGTGGGCGTTCCGATGCAAGAAAGCCTCGTAAAAGTGATGCAGTGAAATCTACAAGATTTCACAGCGCCACTTCTACGATAACACTGCATCAAAACCTTATGCCTGCTTGAAGCAGGCATAAGGATTGACGAAGCACAATAGGTATAGGCCTTCTTGAGCATTGCTTGAGTTGTGTTGTGCTTGCGACACGACTCCAGCAATGCGTGACCTTTGCGCCAACAGATGCATTACGCATCTGTCAATACTTGCACCATGGTGCGCCGCATTGTAAATGCAACGCATCCATAGTGGCGCAAGGTTTTTTTTGCATGACCCAAGTAAACTGACACATCACTGCGATAATCAGTTTCTTGTAAATCTGCCCCATGATTTCTAAACTGAGAACTAGAAACTCGCAGTCCCTCCTTAGTACACCAAGTTTGGAAATTGGCCCAGTGTCTAGCATAGATCTTCAGGGTGGCTGGTCGGTGAGAAAGTGGAATTATAGCTGTAAGTAAGTACCTTAGCTATTTAACCTTTTCTTAACCTTTTCTTCTCAATTTCCAAAATCATTTTCAAATGCAAGAAAACACTGAAATTCACCAGTTATAGTTTACTTAGCTAACTATAACTTGCACCACCGCCATGCTCTGTATGATTGTACAGGATTTCAGACATGGAATTAAGTAATAATGGTGCAGAAGCACGTAAACCACAAATTCAACAGTTATATTTATCTCAAGAAATATAGCTCATGTCTTAACCGCATGCGCGCTAGCGGTTTTCCCGCTGCGCGCTGCGATTTTAAAAATCCCGGGTTACGTGACAAGGTCAGCTCGTCATCCGCGTAGCACAGGTTACGCCCATGACGAGCTGACCTTGTCATGAGCGCAGAAGGGGTTAAGAAAACCATAACATGCGACCCCAGCCACACACAGCTTTCTTATCAATAATTTTATTGCAAATGTAGCAGTGATATTATCAATGATGTCATAGAAGATGTCATGACTGATGTAATATGTGGGGTGATAAGCATTGCATTGCGAGGGTGTAAGTTATATCATATACGCTATAACTTTAAGGTGTACCAATCACCACGTGGCAGGCTGCTGAGTTCATTAAGTTATACAAACTCCTCACTCACATAGATAAAACAAACTAAAACCTCCTCTTAAGATGACAGCCAGTATGGATTTGCGTTGATATTTTGGCTCCAGTTGAGCATGTGGAGGGGTGTGGTTCACTGGTTAGAGGCGGCAGACCCGGAAGCAGAAGTTGGCCCGGGACCAGGGTTTGATTCCCGACGCAGCAGGGTCGTCGACCAGGGTCAGCGGACTCGATAATTCTCGCCTCGGTGCCTACTCTAACCAGGGGTCCCACTCGGCAACTCTGGGCATTAGCTTGCCTAATCTCCACAATGGCCCCATCAACGCCGGGGATGCATGGCTCCACCCTGGGGATTCCCAGCAGGGACCATCCCCACAGGGAAAGCCAGGACAGATTCCCCAACGGTATACAGCGCCAGGACACTGACTGGCAACAGTGCACTTTACAAGTATACACATTACATTACATTACATATAACTAAAAGAAGTACTGCTATCTAACTTCTCTCTTAAAATGGCAGCCAACATCGTTGAACATCAATCTCCACAGCTAGACAGGCTTGAATTGGCAGAGATTGTTGTGAGGTAAACAGCAACTAAAGCACAACACTAACTCCTCGCATAAAATGGCTGTGGACGTCGTTTGGCGTTATTTTCTACAGTTCGTTGGGCTGGTAGAAACTCTCTAATAGCGCTGCACTGCAAATGCGTTCCACATAGACAGAGGATGATTCCTCCACCTTCCAGTCACAGCCTCATGCTCAGCCTCTGGGATCTACTCCAGTTGTACAAATATCCTTATCCTCAGCTCACAGGTACCTCCTTGCACCTCCTTGCACCTCCTCTCCACGATCAGTGCGAAAGTTCACCAAATGTACTGTCCTCTCTCTTCTTTTTTATTTTCTTCCATTGGGGTATTGAAAAATTTGCCTGTAAGCTCGTCGCCATTGTAGCATAGTAAGGATACACTTCAAGACACTAAGAAAGAAGCTAAAAGTATCTTTATTAGTAACACCAGCTCCTTCAATAGCTCCAACTTCTGACTCTTTTAATAGCTTCAACTATCTCCTCTAACCTCCCTCTGCCACCCATTCTATTCTAGAAGACAATGAGCTTATATTGTCACTAGCACATTTTGACACCATAGACACAGCAACGTTTAACTTCTCTATGCAGAGAGACACCACAGAAATCACTATGGATATAATTCCACCCCTTAATTTTGTCCACACTGTTTCACTCTAGGCACAGTCTTGCCTATTGCAAGTCAGTGCTGACCCTGCTCCTACTGGGAACAGTCTATTCAGAACTGGCAGGAGAGACCCCCTCCAGAATGGAACACAAGCAACCCCAGATCATTTTAGGCCTGGTTATGTATTCCAGTAGGAGCCAGCTTTGATCCTGTAGCACAGCGAGCTGTTGCACAGGTCTGGGCATACTCTTGGCCACTAAAGGCATACCATCAGTACACAAAAGGTGATTGAAACATACAGAACAGAAAAACATGGAAATTAAACTTGCATTACCATAGAGGCCTCTTATAGTCGACTGGAAGGAGTAACCAGTAGTGAGAATCAATATACAGTAAGCTTGCCCTTTATGTTTCATGATTTATTTAAAAGTAAAACCTGTAAGTCAGAGCTCGGTTCAATATCTCTTAAGCAATTTGCACAACGTCACTCATATGTGTTTGTTTGAAAAGATAACATTTTCTTTGAAACATTCAACAAGCACATCATACATCAGTGAGCATTACTTAAAGTGCATAAATACAGTATCAACAGAGGCAATATCTACATTTTAAGAAACACATTCACTCACAGAACCCGCAAACAATTTTTGAAAGAATTGTGCAAATAGGTCCGACACCTAAATCCTTTATTTGAAAGTAGCTCTTCTTCCCACTGGGGTGTGTGGGGTATGTCAGGTGAAAGAATGGTATTAGCTTCCTAAGAAATACTTCCTAAGAAATGGTTCATTCAATGAGAGACTGGGAATCCAGGCTATAATGAGCAAATTAGTGTTGCAGCAAACCATATCCAGGGGCTACTAAAGTGCTGCTACTGTATCGTGGCACTTTTTAGTATTACCCGGGTGCCTCTTGTCTCTGCCTGCTATCATTGTGTTAAACATAGATGCCAGTACATGTAGGCTAGACCACTGAAAGGGAGACACAAATTGGTCCGTAGACAGCAAGGTGATTCCATCTATCCATATCCTAGATTGGGAGGAGATGAGTCTTTCTGCTTTATCAACGCTAATAGCTTAAATCACATGTTTAATAAACCAAAACACATTCAGATAAATCATCCAAACCATCCAGTTTTCAAGCGGTGTCTAATGCAGAAAACATGCATGTTTCCATCCACTGTGCACTACTATCTGTGTCCTGCTTAGTGCTATTTTACTAAAGAGGAATTAACATTTTTAGTCTCTGAAGAAGGATTCCCCTTACATTGTTTCGAATCAGAGTGAAATATAGCATTGCACAGCTAGTGCATTGATTGAGCCAGCTTGTTACATTGAAACATTGGGTATCGTATCCCCAATTTATATGCTAGCTAAAAGCAATTTATCATAAACTTATTAGGGGTTTATTAAATAATACACTATGGCCACATTATCAAAAATTACCTAAAAAACTCAAATATATGACAGATATACCACAAACCAATAGGGGAGGAAGGAGTAGTGAGGGCATCTTCAGTGCTGTAGATTCATGTGGGACACAGGGTGGCTCTATGTCAGAGAACTGGCTGATGAACATCCAGAGTTCTCAATTTCAACCTCATCCTTGTATCCTTTCAGTGATTTCGAACAAAGGTATTGGTGTATCAGTGTATGTATGCATGTCTGCATGTGTATTGTAACTCACCGAAGCTCAGGAAGCACAGAAGGCACTGGCCTAAGAGCATCATAAAATGTCACACTGTACAACTTCATTCTAACTGCAGTAAGGCAAGACCATTCAAACAAACATTATTCCCGTTGTTTCCAAATCTCTTACTCTTAAGGGGTTTTGGAGCTTACCTGGTTGAAGGTAAAGAGGAAAGCTACATTATTTTTTATATAGATTTCAACATCATAACTCCTACTTATCATGCACAAACCTGCAACGTCATTAAGAATCAGTTGCCCTGGTGCACAAGTGTAGTGTTAGCTGCAATGTGTATTACAACTAACATTATTACATTGATTATCATATTAAGGGTACAAGGGCAAGAGCAGCGATTTGTAGCACTCCAATACCATGAGGTGTTATCCATTGAAATGAGGGAATTTCCTATTCCCCGGGTCCAGGACGGTCGCTGTGGTGCGCTCAGGGCCACCTATCCTGCAAGTGTCACTACCCAAGGCCTTTGAAATCAGAGGTAAAAAGGTTTGGAAGTTTGGAACTGGAAAGGCAAGTCTTTCCAACGCCATGCATCTGCAGCTGATGCCACTGTTCAGGTATTGGAGAAAAGACCTATTTTCAACACATCAAAAGAAATAGTGTTGTTTCTTTTAATTTACTCTTTTCTAACAATATCCTACGTGCTCTGACAGCATTAGCAGCACATCAGGTGTCTCTTCAAAAGGAACTTTAGGACTATCTGTGCTCTTCTCTGGATCTTACAGCTGCAGTTTCTACTTTTTTGTTGTGCAGCTTGCGCGAGTCGACTCAAGTTGCTTCGCAGACGTAGTTTAGGTATTTCAAAAAACAAAAGTTTGTTTTTTCAGAACAAAATATAAATGGCTGAGACATGAAGGGGGTTTTCTCCCTAGCGGATGCCAGTCTGCATTTTCAACTAGGTATACTGGACAGTGGACACGGGTGGAAAGTAAATTACAGTGTTCATGCCATCAATAGGATGAGATCACCATCACTGTGACCTGATGACCTCTTGGTGGACAGGCCACCAGGTCAAAGGTATAACACAGACGGAACTAACAGAGGTTCCGTCTGTGTTAACCTAGTGTTTCCCTACCTCCCCCACGCTAAAATGAGTTGAGGAACTGCAAATGTGGCAACTACGGGAGCACCGCTAATTTACAATGGTGCTCCCACTCCACCAGTCCCAAAATTAGGCCATTTTGGTAACAGATTGAGAGCGCTATAATTTCAACAATTACAGAATTTAAATAATTTCTTTAATAGATTGCTAAGTACAAATGGAGAGGGTGACAGGGCTTCCCTTGCTGTGTTATAAAGCCGGATTGGAGAAAAGCTGCAGGGTCCCTGTGCCTGAGCGAGTGTCAAGTCAGCCTGCTCGGTCAATCACAGTGCTGCTTACATGCTGGTACATAATATTACCAGCATGAGACCAGTGCTGTGATTGCCCCCTGGGAGCCTGTGCAGCGTGACCAGCATTGGAAGAGGCGCACCAAGGCGGAGGCTGCAGGTGAAGGTATGTGGGTTAATTTATTCGCCCTGCCGTTCGCGTCGCCCTCACTGCTTCAATTTTAGAGCAGCCGCCACTGAATGTCCCTCAATTTGTGGATTCTTTTAATTTTTCATACTTAAATCACAATTAATACATGAATCCCAGCTGTCAAGGAACCCTACTGAAGACTCCCATGGAGAATAAACATGTACTTGCATGACAGTTTATCCATTTTCTCCCTGATCGTAATATAGTGGGTGCAGATTTCATAGCCTATGTTGTACCAAGGTCAAACTCTCTGCAAAATTTACAGAAATAAATGAAACACCTGTAGGTTAAGGTTTAGGGGATTTGTAAAGTGTGTGACTACCCATGGGCATCTCAGTGCTGAGGTGAAACAGTACAGGCAGATGTCAGCACATAGGTTTAGGGAAAGAGCCATGTTTTGAGTATTTTTTTGGAATGTCACTTCGTTTTCAATTACTCGGAGTTCTGGATCCATGCTGTTCTACAGTTTGGGTACCAGAAGAGTGAATGACCTTACGCCCCATCATGCTCTCTTGAATGTGGTAGGATTTATCAAAAAGTTAGAGCTTGACCTAAGGTGGCGATGGGGTGAGTAATGTGAGACAAACTTTTGTATCAGGGAGATGCCTCTCCCATACATGGCTCAGTGAGCCAGGCTTAAGGACTTAAATTTGATCCTGGCTTGGACCGGGAACAAGTGAAGCTCCCTCAGTGAGGGTCTGGCTGAATTGTGTCTGGGTATATTCAACAACAGTCGAGCAGCCACATTCTGTATGACTTGCAGTCTATGCGTAACGTATTTAGGAAAGCCCGGAAAGAGAGAGTTGCCATAGTCCAGCCTTGATACCACCAAGGCTTGCACTACACTCTTCCTCGACTCCTCTGGGAGCAAGGCCATTATTTTTCTGATCGTACAGAGTATCCCGAAGCAGGTACTTGATCGTTTTTTGGCCAGGACCTCCATCCTTTAACCTTTAACAGTTAATATCACTGGTAGGTGACAATCCATCAACAGCAGAAGCTAGGATCCCTACGGGTTATTGTAAAATGGAGTCTAGAAACATGTCTACTAATATTGATTCAAAGGTGACGGTTCAAATCATAATACCACCTAAATCTCAGTTTGAGGAGGCTACCTTTAAAAATGTACTGCCAGGTGCACGTCTGCTGAGTCTGATGCCACTGCAAGTCCTACTGAAGACCATTTTATTTCTACTCCACAAATTAATCTTACTCTTGCCATTAAATGAAAATCCTCCACATGGCAGGAGTAAACCGGCTAGTACCATATGCACTCTGTCCAATTCTACTATGTTGCAAGTCTGTGAACAACGGCCGTCCCTAATAATGGTAATCTAATGCTTCCATGTACATGTCTTATGCTATACTTAATTTTTAAAAACTAACAAAATCCTTAAAATACGTTTCCACAAACATGAAGTGACTTTTTATGGAAGGCTTGGCCATTTGATGTCTTCCACAACCAAATATTTGCATGCCTTTGCCTACATCGTGGACCATTACACATTAACACATTAAATGTCCATAAATGCAATGCTGACACAAAGATCATGCATTTACTGGGAGGTGGCCTGTAAGCAACCTAGTCATCTCAGGCTGCTCCACCAATGTCCAAGGGTGGATGGGTGGTAGCAGCCATCTGCCCTATACTAATGATAAGAAAAGCATAAGCCAAGTAAGAGGGAGAGGAGTTGGCCTAACAGCTCGGGCAGTCGACCTCGAAACTGGGGAACCGGGTTCAAGTCTCGGCAATGATACTGAACATCCTGTGATTCTGGGTAAATCACTTAATCTACCCGTGCCTAACAACAATGAATGTGTCCTCATGCAACTCAACTGGTGCTATGTAAAGCTCTCTGATACCCGATACCTTCAATTCAAGTTTGCGCTATAAAAAAATCTGTAAAAAAAAAAAAAAGATTGCCATTCTGTGCTTGATTCAATAATATGATGCAATGCGACAAAATTAGTGAAGATTTTGCATAACTACCACCCCCAACCTCTAGGCCTAAAGATGTTTGGCAACTCTTGCCAGACTCTCTACTCACCCTGGAGCTGGACAAATTAATTGAACTGTATTGCTGATATATTACATGTCTACTCAATGTGCCTCTTTCTCTGAGCTTCCTGTATCGCCTATCTCTTGCTCCATATCATGAAATATATTATTTATATATTTCATCATACATCATATAAATATATCATTTGTCAACACCTTTCTTTGCACATTGCACTGATCGCCCATGGAATAAAGACTCACCTTCCAGATGCTGTGGATTGGCCATTTCCTTCTCTACCATTGTTGTAATTGAGGTATGCAACACACACAGAATCACAACAACACCGTCTGGGATGCAGAAGAAATCCTGATAGTAGACAGTCCAGATGCATGGATCAAGCTAAATCCTGAGTTGAGGCAACAAAAAGACCACTACTACTTCAGCAGTTAGCTGAAAGATACTTTCTTCTACCGCACCTTACTGTTTCACTGAGTAAACACCTGCTCAGGACTGGGAGAGGGTCATTCAATCTGATGTCACAGGGAAGGCAGGCAAGCCTACTCCCGGTAGCCTGGACCCCATTCAAGAACTTAAGTGTGGTGATAGAAAGGTGTGTAAGTTACTGTGTGTGTGTATGTATATTCTCAAAATAATACACATAACTAAAAGAAGATAGAGGGTGAAAGTAGAAAATAAACATTTTCCATGTTTGAATTAAGGTATTTGGGACCCATAATTGTCTGAAACTACAAAAACATTCAAAAGTTGGCAATAACTGCTCTATACATTTTTAAAACAGTAAAACAATTAGCAAAAGTAGTGCTTAATACAAACGTAGTTAACAAAACTGGCAGTACATTATGCACCTACACATTATTTCAAAATACCCTAACAATAACAGAATTTTTCAAATAAATGTTCATGCTCATACATAAAATCATACTTTAATACCTAAACTTCCCAGAAAATGTGTGCAGCATATGCAAGTTGGTTCTGAGTAAACTTACAAAAAGCTTGGTTACCTCCCAAAATCATATTGTTTAAATTGGCTACATTAAAAACGAGGCAACGGTGGTGTAAGCGCTTCTTTTGTCATCTCAGATAAGTATATTGTATTGGATAGCGCCAGAGGAAGTATCAGCCACTTTAATTGATGGCTACGGTTAGCCCAGCCAGGTGTTTAGCTAAGGTATGATTGAGCAGTATTAGGACACAAAACCGTAAACTGAAGCACCACTAAGTGCTTCTCGGGGTAGCAGAATATCACTTTTTACAGCACGTAATAATAAGTACTTAATACTAGCGTTTGGTCTCTTTTTAGGCATTCACAACTTTGTAAGAAAGGAGGAACTGAAAAAGGAAACAGAGCATTTGCCCAGGGCAACACAATTTTGCAAATGCAGTGGATATCCTTGTACTAAATGTGGCATCTTAGCCACTGGTTCCCGTCTCCTTTCTGGAGCACTCCAACGAAAAGTACATATTTTGACTCGAAAAGGACACATTTTCTAGTGCTTTCTATGAATTAAGATGGTTCTCCTTAACTCACTTGAGTGGAAGAGAAAACTTTAAATGTGAGAGTAGACATTGCTCTTGAAACTGGCAAAAATGTATGGCATGTTGTACTTTGTGAGTGGGAAGGGAACTGTAGGCCTGATCTGATAAAGGCATGTAACTGAGGAAGGGACGGCTGTAATGTGTGGGTGTGGATTGACTCTGGGATTGTCTGACTGATGGAGGAACGGCATCATATCACTGGCCTTTGTGGACCAGACACAGCAGATCAAATTAGTTTCTGAATTCAACAGAAATTAACATGAGAATTGTGCCACACCATCCCTCAACGGCTCACGTAATCTTTCCAGCAACAGCATCCCGCTCTTACTGCAGATTTGTTTCGGCACTGCATGCACCAGCTGGATGTTTTTCATACTTATGAACAGACAGGATTGGTGTCTTCTAGTCTTCAGTTGATAGTTCCAATGATAAACTCAAGACTGCAAGCCTTGTCATATCATACCAAGAGAAAGACCCCGTAGCAGTGCTTAGTTGGTAAAAGAACGAGTGCTGGTGTACACAGCTCTGCCATTAAAATTTCATGGCTGCGTAGAGTTGAATTCATCGCATGCCTCTTCAATCCACTGCCAGACAGTACTGCCGCTTTTTCTCACTCTTGCCAGTCCCTACTTTTTCTCTTTGTAGACTGTTTTCCATCTTTCTATTCCTCTTTCTTTCCTGTTTGGGTGATTTTCCCTCTCTTGGTTGTGGTCAATATTTGATGAGGAAAAATAAGTACCGATCCTTAAAAATAAGTGCTGGTTTCCCCAACGGCAACCACTGGCTCAAATTAAGCACTACCCTAAAAGCAGGAACGCATGGTTTGAGAAGCACCATGAGTGTAAGACATTTAACCCAGAGCAGAATCTTTGTGTATATACCTGAGGGTGGACTCAAACAAAGACACAAACAGAGAACATATTTGAGTAATGTGGAATACATCAGCACAACCAAAGCAGCTCTTGGCATATATACATGTACAATTATTGTTCTCAGAAACAGTCAAAAGACATTAGTTTCAGCAGAGTTAGTTTGGCAAAACAGAATGCAGTTTGCAACAAAGGAATGGAATACATGCAAATGTGATACCTGCAAAATTGTATAGAAACAACCGATAACTGTAAACAAATGTCTGAATCTCTCCACAGTCACAAGCTGTGTAAAATACATATGACTCCTTTTCGGTGAAGTATGATTACTTTCTTTAACGTATATACAGGTAGGTTCTCATGTGACAGCGAGTTTCACCTGTTTTCTCTGACTGTCTATGTCCAATACACAACAGAATATAACCCATTCTAGTAGTTAATCCAGGATCTTGCTTTCAAAAGGTGGGCATTTTATTCGCGCTTCGGTGAACGCCGCTACAAATGTTTCTTCAGTCGCAGCTGCGGTCAGTCTACTGGAGGTCTCCTTCTACTCGCCTCTTACGAACTGTGCCAAAAGAACAAAAAGAGATTTAGCTGCATGCTTCCTAAAGCTATGTGAAAGACAAAAGGAAATTGCATTGAAATAATACAAATAAGAACTGGTTCAATTTTAAGATCTTGAAATGACGAATGTTATCAATAACCACTTTATGGTGCTTACTTTACCAACCTATGGAAGGTTGAGCATGCCTTGCCAGGATTCGTTCTCAAGTCCTCCAGAGTTCATTTTCATGAACTATGGTATACCACATTTTGTCAGGTGGGGGCATTAAGAACCCCTAAAATTGTACACCACAAAAAATTACCTCAACAATACGCCCACAGGTTGTTGAATTGGATACAGTATTATACCTTCATTTCATGAGGCAATGTGTCCCTTAGATAAGGCATGTCAAAATACAGTAAATTAAGTAAGGACGGATTCAGCGATTGAGTTCCAGAGCAGAAATAGAAATGTTTAAGATTTATTACACAAATTCAAAAGGTGAAGTACAGACGTTAGAGGTGCAAAGGTATAACGTCATTGCCAGGCTCTCAGTAGATAAGGCAATACAGAATAATTTGAAAATCAGGAAACTTCTAAGGGGCATATGCATGAAGCATTTTTATTTTTTTTGTTTTTTCAGACGGGCCAATTCGCAGAATTGGCCCGTTTGCGAATACAAAAAAGGTTTTTCACATGCATCAAACCCAAATTGTGATTCGGTAATCTGTTACCGAATCGCAAATTGGGTTTTTGTAATGTTCTGTTTTCTTCTGTTCTCTCCCCTTTTGTATTTCTTCTGTTTCTATCCCTGTTATATCTGTCTCTTCCAATCTGGAATTCGCTTGTATTGATTCTCTACTACTGGTCTTCACTGTGAGCCTGCTCTGCTGTGGGTCCGTTACTTAGACTCAATAAAGTCTATTTCATACTAAAGGATACCTGACTTCATCCTTTCCTTCGTTGGTACATATATTGGTACCAGGAGTGTTGGGGAAAGAGAGTTTGCATCACTGCTCACTCATTTCATCAAGTACTACGAAGATTTATGCCCAGCAGCTGATGTCTGAAGCCTTCTGTTTGGATTTTCTCTCCAAACGGGTTTCATTTGAAACGTTGTTGATACAAGTCGACCTCCTGAACTTCTCACTAGCTGCCTGGATACATTGTTTCTTCAGACACACGCAAGCATGACTGACTGTTCCTTCAAAACAGGTCTGTTTCTTCAATTATTTATCGTATAGAGCTAGTGTGATCCTGAACAACTGATACAATTTCAGCCGCAGAATCATCATCTGATTCTAGAACGCAAGCTACAGTTTTCTTTTGAAATTTCAGATGGGAATTCATTGATCCACTTGGTGTTTTCATCAACACAAGACACAACACAAATGAAGGTCATTCACCTATTTCATATATTTCTGAGAATGCTGAGTTCTCCATTTCAGCTATCAAAGTTAACAAAGATTTTAAAAGTAGCTTTTGTTTTAGGTGTGGTTCTAAAACCCATATTGCTAATTTTCCTTCATGTCCTGCTTTAAGTAAAAATGTGGTAAATGCAAAAGGACAGGTCATTTCCAGGAATTTGTAAATCTCGTCGCTTCTATAAAACTGCGAATCCAAAAGTAACAATTTATAGTGTTGAATTAGAGTCTCCTGTACAGTCCTCTCTCAACCCAGTCTCTGATCATTCTGTTCATGAGTGCACAAATACCTTTTCCAACATGTTTTATCTATTGATGAACCATCTGATTGTGAAAAACCATTGTGTCAAGCCCTTATTAATAATAAATCATTTCAAGTTATGGCTGATTCGGGTGCCCCTATTACGGTACTGGCGGATACTACCTTTTTCAATGTTTGGGGTCACTCCATATCATTACAAGCTCCTGATATTTGTCCTAAAGCTTTTGGTGACAAAGATATTGATCTTCTTGGTTTCTTCATTGGCTCCCTTAACATTCTTGGTAGATCTACCGAAACCAAGATTTATGTTGCACTCAAAGGCAGAGACTTGGTTGGTTGGAGAGACTTAGGCAAATTAGGTATTTATTTGAAACCTGGTCACAAAAATCCAATTGTATTAGGAGATCTTCCTATTTTATCTATTAATAATGATTCTTCTCCTATTGATTTATTTAAAAAAAAAAATTCTTCTGTCTTTAGTGATAGGATTGGTACTATTAAAGGTTTTGAACATGTTATCAAACTCAAATCCAATGTTACACCAGTCACTCACAAGGGCAGACCAGTCCCTATTAGTGTCATGGACGATCTTAAAAAACAATTGGAGAGACTTGTTGCAGATGGTCTCATCACTTCAACTGACTCCTCTCAGTGGGTATCTCCCATTGTTCTTGCAAAAAAGAAAAATGGCGATCTTCGTCTTTGTGTGGACCTCAGGTCTTTAAATCGCAATTTAAATCGACTGTCATCCCCTTCCACATATACAGCAAATGCTTGCTAATATTGGTCATGCTAAATATTTTTCTAGCATTGATCTTCGTTCTCCATATCACCAGATATCTCTTAGCAATGATTCTCAAGACCTCACCACATTTGTTACTCCTTATGGAGCTTACAAATTTTTGAGGCTGCCGTTTGGCTTTGCTTCGGCAGCCTCAGTTTTTCAAAAAGTCATGGATGTTCTTTTCGCAGATATTAAAAACGTTCAGGCATATCAAGATGACATTCTTGTTTTCACAGAAACAAAGGAAGAACATTCACAAATTTTACATAAAGTTTTTTCCATCTTAAATTCAAGAGGGGTCACGGTTCAACCTGAGAAATGCAAATTTCTGGTTAAACAAATTGATTATCTGGGACATACCATCACTCCAGCAGGTATTAAACCTAAATTCTGCAATGTTGAGGCCATTGTTAAAGCTCCGCCTCCCTCTAATAAAGATACCCTTAGATCTTTCTTAGGTCTTTGCGAGTACTATGCTTGTTTTGTTCCTGAATATTCTACTTGTGTCCAGCCTTTGAGGACTCTGCTCAAGAAAGGTACTAGTTTTGTTTGGACAAATGATGCCAATACCGCTTTTTTGAAGATATTAAGAAGCTGGTTGTAAATGCTCCTGCGCTCAGTCCATTTGTTCATGGGCATCATTGCACAGTTACTGTTGCTGCCAGTTTGAATGGTCTTGGTGCAATTTTTGGACAACAAAATTTAGGTAAGGATCACACAATTTCTTTTGCTTCAAGATCCTTATCCAGTGCGGAGTCCAAATATTCGACGATGAAAGAGAGGCATTGGCCTGTGTCTGGGCTGTGTCCAAATTCAAAACCTATCTTTGGGGTAATTCTTTTACATTGTACACAGATCATAAACCTCTTGTTTATCTTTTACAAGGAGATGGTTTGGGCAAAGTTTCTGCTTGACTGGTACGCATTTTATCTACATTACAGGAATGCAATTTTACCATTAAGTATATCCACGGTGGTAAGAATTTCAGGGAGGATTGTCTCTCTCGACTTCCTTTGCCTTCAACTGATGATGTTATTGATGAATTTGACTGTGTTGTAGCTTCCATGGATGTTTCTTCTTCATCCAATGGTGTCATATCTGAGAAAGATTGGCTTGAGGCTACTTCTGCAGATCATGATTTAATGAAAATTTCAGATTTTATTGTCAAGGGTTGGCCTCCAATTAGAAATGTTCGACATAATTGAAGATCTTTTGCACAAATTTCTTCGGAATAGTCACTAGAGAATGGTATTTGCACTAGGAATGGCTATATTATTCCTCCAATTACTGTTAGGAATAAACTAATATTGATTGCACACACAGGACATTTAGGAATTACTGCTACTTGTAAGAAACTCAGAGAAAATTACTGGTGACCTTCTCTAAATGCCCAAGTTTATTCTTTTGTTGATTTGTGTCCTCAATGCGTTGTCTCTGACAAACATTGGAAGACTACACAAAATCCTCTACATCCTGTTTCTTTACCTGATGGTCCCAGGATAAAAGTTGCGTTGGATTTTGCTGGACCTTTTAATCTACTACCTACTTCATCAAGATTTTTATTGGTCCTGATTGATTATTTTTCCAAATGAATTTATTTTTCTTTTGTTGATTCATCCTCGACAGATTCTGTTTTGCAATTCCTTAAAAAAAAATTTTCTGCTGAAGGTCCTCCAAGAGAGCTTGTTGCAGACAATGGTACTCATTTTGTATCAAATGCCATGCAAGATTTCTTAGAACTCATGGATATTAAACATGTTTAAGTAGCTTTGTACAGTCCTGCTTCTAATGGACTTGTTGAGAGAGCGAATCGTTTTCTCAAAGAAGGGGTTGAGACTGCTCTATCCTCTGGGTTAGATGTGAATCTTTTTCTTAATAACAAGGTCAATGCATATCACAACTCACCTCATTCAACAACTAATTTGACTCCATTTGAGTTGTTAAGAGGTAGAAAATGTCGCTCTCTACTTCTGCCTTCTTGGTTAGAGCGACATTCTTTCAATTCCTCTTCAAGACATGCCACCAATGTTGATAAAGATGCTCTTTTACGCAAATCTGTTGCTCTAGCACAAAGCAAACAAAAATATCATTTTGATATTCGTAAACATGTTAAAGCAACAGAATTTAATTCTGGTTCTTATGTTCTCATCAAGAAACATTTTCTTGTCAAGAAAGAAGAATCTTCTTTCTCTTCTCCTTACAAAATATCTAAGGTTGGACTTAGTTCTTGTTTACTTCGCGATGGGAAGTGGTGGAACAAGAACAGACTTGTTTCTATCTCTGATAAGCAAGCTGCAATTTTTACCAAAACTGCCATTACTCATAATTTGGATGATTATATCTTGTTTGAAGGTTCTGGTTCTTCTTCAAATGTTGTATCATCTAATTTACATAATAATGTTGTCACATCTACTTCTCCTATCTCGCATAGAAGTGTGGTCTCCCTTTCAGATTCTGAAAATGTTGTTGATGATCCTGTTTCAGTTTCTGTTTTACCTCCCATGTTATCTTCATAAAGAATTTGTAAGTTACCTATACGTTTTAAAGATTTTGTTTTATCTTAATTTTATACCTTCTTTAGGATTGTATTATATTATGTTTTATAATATGATTTGTTTTTAAAAAAAAAAATGTTTCATTTTGAGTTTTCCCAAAAAGGGGAAGATGTGTAATGTTCTGTTCTCTTCTTCTGTTCTCTCCTCTTTTGTATTTCTTCTGTTTCTATCCCTGTTCTATCTGTCTCTTCCATTCTGGAATTCGCTTGTATTGATTCTCTTCTACTGGTCTTCACTGTGAGCCTGCTCTGCTGTGGGTCCGTTACTTAGACTCAATAAAGTCTATTTCATACTAAAGGATACCTGACTTCATCCTTTCCTTCGTTGGTACAGTTTTGCAATTCGGTTTTTGGAAGGGGTGCGTTAAGGGCGTCCCTTCCAAATACCAAATCCTAAAAGTATGCATGAATGTTTTGTGACAGTGAGTTCGGTAGCAAAACATTTGCATAGTACCACCTACTTAAAGTAGGTGGTAACCCATTCGCAAATAGGAAGGGGCCCCCAAGGAACCTCTTCCCCTTTGTGAATGGTTGTCAAGGCATTTTTAAGAGCAGGCAGTGGTCCCACGGACCATTGCCTGCTATTAAAAAATGAAAAGAAAGCTTTTAATGTTACTGTTTGTAAAGCACCTTGTTTACCTTTAACGGATGGCTTGTGCGTCGGACAGCCGGGAGCCGTCCGATTTGCGCACGCATGAAATTTTTCCACACTGCGGGAAAATTTCGGCCGCATCCAAAGGGCTAATGAAAACGGACTGCTTTACAAAAAAAAAGATTGCTTTGTTTAAAAACAATCACAGACATGGTGGTCTACTGACCTCAGCAGGCCACCATCCCTGTGATTTTTGCGATTCCGAGGGGGTCACAAAGTGCGATCTATCTCATTAATATTAATGAGTCAAAGCGATTTGCAACCACCTGGGAATCGCAATCTGAAACCCTTTGAGTTTCATGCATTGTAAATTACGATTCTCAGGAATTTGCAATTAGGTATTTGCAATTTACAATGTTAATGCATGTGCCCCTACGTATGAAGTCACGAAATCAGTAAGGAATAGGGCAACATCCCACGAGTAATGGAAAGTCTTCGAGCTCACCCCCAAACACAAGTGTTTTTACACTGGTTCTCTTGCACAGGAAATTATTAGTTGTGCTAAATGATCATAATGTGAGCAAAAGAATTAGATTCTCATTAACTCAGAGCACGATTCTATGAAATGTCGTATTGCATTAGCATGTAAGCACTATCCCACCACATTAAATATTTATTCTACCCACTTTAGGCTAATGTCATCTGGAGATGGCAGGACAAACCAATTACAAAAGCAAACTATTGTGAATGAATATGGTACAGTGAGCTAGCGGAGGCTCCTTGAGTAATGCAACATTTCCCACACATTTGTGTGCGTGGAAAGTTTTCTTCAAGAACAGCAAGAAAACATCATTGGAAATATATAAGCATGAGATTGCTTGTTGTGTGCTGCAGAAATAAATGAACAGTGAACACGCAGGAGACAGCCATTTTGAACAAGATGGTGTCAAGGCCTAAACTGAGGGCTAGTTAACATAAGTCAGAAAAATACACTTTAACAAGACATATCAAATTTGTTTCAAATGCAATAACACAATATTAGTGTGTATATGCCATTTCAAAAGCAAATCCACCACGTTCTGCATGTTATTACTACTGCACAAAAATATAAAAAGCACAAAACCTTTGATCCATGATTTTCTACACAATCTGAATTTACGGTTGTTTTCACTAAGGTTAAAAAATGTACCTGTCGTTGAAAATAGCAACATCACCTACGCTTGCTTGCTCCTTAACTTGTTTTGTCGCCTATGGATGAGGTAACAACATTTCTCTTTCCATAAGGCCTAATCTTCAATTGCTGTTTAGGGCCATGCGAAGACGCTAGACGAGTATCAGATTATTGTATTTCAGCAAAACCCATTTTGAGTGGTACGGTTTTTTGGCGTGGTAATAAAGTACCAAGAAAATACAGACTCCTCAGTGTGAGTTATTTACTGGAGGAGGTACGTCCTCTCAAACTTCCAACAAACTCTGATAATATAAACCACAACACCTTGGGAGTAGTAGTTTAAATGTTCCCATCCACAAACTATTTTAGGCCAGTAAGCACCCATGTTGCTAGAATAAACTGTAGAAATTTTGTAATTTAAATTCAATTTTGCCCATTATATCGTTAAAAATATCTTATTCTGAAGGCAATTTTACTGGGGTTCTCTCTGAAACGATTCTTGAGAAAAAAATATTTGTAGATTATTTGTTTTCAAATAGGAACAGGCCCTACTGTTAACGAAAACGCTTTTTTCAGAGGAGTTCAGGGGGCAACCTATATTTTTTTTGCACAATTAGTAGAAACAGTGCATTTCTAGAACACGTTTGTTAAATGCATTAATACCGACTGGGTCACATTAGTGCCCTCTCTTGACAATGGGCAGTGTTGCCCATAACCAGGTTATTTGGTTTTAGGGTCACCACTAAAAGTGACAGTGTTGTGAGGAAATACTATGTGAAATTTTCATTTTACGGCATGATAAGGAAGTGGTATAACATTTAATTTATACCTTTGATATTATTCCCAGCAGCAATAACATAAAATTCGGATAGTTTTGTCAACAATTACAATATATCATTTCTATGTTACCGGCACTGACCCTTAGTAAGCTTCCTCCCTCCCTTTTCCATCATAGCAGAGGATATGACCTTTTTCTGGTATGTATATTACTAATAACAAAGGTTGAGGATTAGATTAACGAACAAATGAGTCCATACCCCAAAAAGCTTATACAAGGCCCCTACTGGGGTCAAGCTGGTGTGTTGTTGCCTTCACCCTCTCCTCTACCAAATTCCAGTAATTTCTTCCACCATGTCTGAATTTGAGGGAGGCAAAATGGGTGCCTCTCCCCCCGCCTACTTTCCAAGTACAATTGCATAAGGCCATTGATTTTACTAAAGCCCACTCCCAGTCCTCCTTGAACTCTTCTGTTCATTCACCCCTCACAGATGTTCTGTCAGCTTCTTCTGGATTAAACCCAGATCAGTTGACTGGGGGTGAGTGCTTGCAATGTTCAACACTCCGTCCATCATCCCCTTTGGTTTTGCTTTGTTCGCCCTAAATTGGCAGGGTATGTCCAGATGTGGTTCCCTTGCTCGCTTTGCCACTGGATTCAAGCTAGCCTGGCTGATTAGCCAGAAACCAGTCGCAGGATGCTTGTTTCAGGTCAAGGGAAGGCATGGCTTGGCAGTTCCGGCTGGACTGTTCCCATGAGGCACAGGGTCAGACTGATTTGCATATGGCCATGTCAACTGGGGTGGCGGAGTGAGCTAAAGAATGATGATGGATTAAACCCAGATCAGTTGACTAGGGGTGAGTGCTTGCAATGTTCAACACTCCGTCCATCATCCCCTTTGGTTTAGCTTCTTCTGCCTCCCAGGAAGGCCCCATCCCAAACATTGCTACCAGCAAGTCTTGGAAGGCTGCAAGCGTCTACAAGAGCCCTTCACCTAGGACAAATGGGTGCCGGCCTCCTTTTGTATACATCTTCAGAAAAATGCACAGTAAGCACACCAATGAATATGAGACCCTCCTCCTGGGAAGATAATGATAAGGCTGAACAGACTACTAAGAGCTGTATCTTATTTCGGGGTTGTGAAGCAATACGAATGCGGTGGGCATGAGGGGATTTTTTTTTTTACACTTACCTGCTCCTGCGCTTCCCACCTCGGTGCTCCTGTCCCAACACTGGTCCCACTGTACAGGCTCCCAGGGGGCAATCACAGCACTGCTTTCAGGCAGGTAATACCAGTATGAAGCAGTGCTGTGATTGGCCTGAGCCGGTTTACTTGATGCTCTCTCAGGCCCAGGGAGCCTGGGGATTTCTCCAACCCGGCTGTTGCAACACAGCTGGGAGGGAGAAGAATGAGTGCGTATATCTGTGTGGCCCAGCCTAAGGTAGTGGACCAAACTGACATGCAGACTTACAAGATCCCTACACTCCTTCCTGTAGCATGACGCTCGGCAGGATGACCCCGGCCTAACCCCGGCTGGCTGTAATGAAAAAAAAAATTATAATAAAGTGGTTTTATTATAATTTTATTTTTCAGTGGGGCGATGCTCCTCCCCCATAACAGAGGAGGAGCAGTCCCTGCTTGGGGGCAGCAAATCAATGTCCAGCATAAGTGGAAAACACAAATACTTGGGCACGAACCTTTTTCAATGTCCGATAGTATGCAAAGCTGCCAGGCCATGTTATGCTACATCCTACTCTGGGGGCTTGAATCTTGAACATTGAAATGCTTCACTCAATGACTGCAGATCTTGTGTATATTGCGGGGGCTCCTTCCATGTTAAGGGATGGAATACAAGTGAAAACATACTTTGCAATTGCAATGGCAGTGTGTAAAATGCGGGTTAGCAAGTGGACATGCAAACCACGTATTCCGTTGCCATGAAGAGCATGTATAATTCTGCAATTCCAAATCAAGGGGCAGGGTTAGAAAATGGCAGAATCTGTATAAAGCAGAAGAAGGACTAAAGGTGTGAGTGGTGATGTACATTTTCCAGAGTTGCATTTGAATTCTTTGAGAGTGTCATGGGTGCATAAAGGAAGATAATTACGCTGGCAGCCTGCAGGAGGACTATTCAGTACATAGCAGTGTGCGCCTGTACACATGGATATACAAGAGCAGCTGCGGAATCTCACCTAGGTCGTTATTCTTTGTGATCGACGCTGCGGCCCTGGTTCTCGGGCCCTGCTGTGTGAACTGGTATCCAAACTTGAGAATCACTGAGTTTTCTTCCAGCATTTTGGCAATTTCCATTTCTACAGCTGTTCCCAGCTGCTGCCTCTGTTTTATATAAGACAAACAGCAAAAATCAAACACAATATAACACTGACATATTCACTTGGGAATACAGCATTTATAGGTCAACAATGAAATATAGTATTTGAATTCCAAATCCTCCGGTCGAATACATTCTGGCCTTTCAGTGCAGAGGATCACAGGCTGGTGCTCAAGGCCACGCAAACACTGACCTTTCTTCTAGTCCGGAATGGGGCGATTGTAAGCGACCTAATTAGAGACCCCTTTGGTTGAATAGCCATTTCTCAGAAACACTGAGAGGTTCATATCACTCCATCAGACTGTGGGACATATTTGCAAGCCCCTATCGCCACCACAACGTCCCTGAATGCCACCACAAAGTTACTTTCATTGTGATGGCAATAGGGGCCTCGCCCTATTTACAATGCAACCTTCAGCCACTTAACGTGGCTTAATTCTGCCTTGTAAATAAAGCACCCTTTCACGCTGTGTTTAGCCTGAAAGGGGCGGGCAATGGGTGTTACGGTGGTAGTTCCGCCGCAACACCCATTGATTTTGATGTCCCTCCTATTTACAAGGGTGGCGTAAATAGGAGGCAGTGCCAAAATTAAGATCAGGGAAAACCTGGTCTTAAACAGGTGAAACGAGGAGAAATGCTGTATTTCTCCTCGTTTTTTCTCTTTCCATGTGTGCTGCATTGTGCAGCACACATAAAAACAGCAAATTGCTTATGATTGTTTATGTGCAGGAAGGTCCCCTTTCCTGCAGATTGATATTCACTTTAAAAAAAATGCAGTTTGGCCCTTCTAGCTGTGCTACATTTAGCAGCACACATAGAAGTTACAAAACGGCATTTAAAGATTGTTTATGTTGAGGAAGGGGGACCTTCCTGCACATAAACAATAATTTCCCCCAACGCAGACACCCTTACACTATGGTACAAGGGTGACTGTGTTGGCATTAGGCAGATGAACTCAGCGCCAGCGCTAGGGGAAACACAGGGGTGCGCTGCATTCTTGTGAAAACAGTGCAGCCTTGCGTTTTCAGAATAGAGAAGCGTGGCGTTAACAATGTTTGCTGAACGCCACACTTCTTCATTCTGTTGTGAATATGCCCCTGTGTCTGCTAAAACGCCAGTACTGTTTGAAAGACACCTATATCAGCCCAACCTCACCTCTTACTTGTGCTTGGAATCACTTCCACATTTTCCTACGCTTTTATGCGGTTTGGTTGTTTCACTCGTGCTGTGCTCAGATTGAGAGCTCTGTTATAATTTAAAATATAATAGTTACATTGGAATGATAAATGTGTGTATGTCTTTTTTCGCATATACGGTAATTTATTAAGGTGATGGGTGTAGAAATTGGCAGAAATCCAACACTTGAGCAGGCTAAACAGGCTGTCAATGATGGATTGACACATTTCTCTTGTAAGGCTCTTCGCTTGAAATGTGAGTTCACCAACAGCGCCCCTTTCTCTTTAACTTAATGCACCTACCTCTGACAAGTGTTAATTTCCTTTGTGAAGATTAACTTACACATGATTCAGCAAATGATTACTCTTCTGGAGAGCTCTTAGAGTGGAACATGTCACAAATTGCTTTTACTCTACTCAAGGAAGCCTTGATTTGCTATCTACTAAACACAAAGGTGTAATGTTTTACCTGTTACAGTGAGAAAGATGTCACATATCTCATGCTCTCATACTGCCAGCTGTTTATACTCTATGTACAAAAATATACACATTCCACCATCTAGGGTATGGATTTTGAAAGTACAACCTATTTTGTTGTTTCACATTTGGTTGAAAGTTGATGGAAGGTGAGTCAAGAATGACTCCCTCTGATGTTGTCCAGAAACGGACGCACAAACTCCATCTTCTGATTTGTGCATTTTCCCCTGGTGCCTAATATATCTGTGTCTCTGGTATGTTAGAATCATAAAGTTTCTTCCACGTTACATGGAGAACTCCATGGGGATCTAAATCAGAGTCCAGCTACAAAACAATGTTTTCACATAAATAATGTTTTGGTTTTATTGCATGAATCTATTGCAGTGGTCTTCAAAGTTTTTAATGCCGAGCCCCCTCGGCATTAAAAAAAAAAAAATCACTGGGCCCCTTAATAAAAATTTATTTTTCCAAATTATTCCATACCATGACAATCTTTAAATATGTATAAACATTCCAGGTGACTGTTTTAAAATGATTGCCAGCATACTATTCTAGTCAGCCAGGTCTTATTAAAGTGTAAAAGTATCATTCAGTGGCCCTCCCCTTTGACAGCTATTCCCAGCCATCATATGAATGACAAAAGAGGTTAACATTGGCCCATTACAAAGTAGCCTTCTGCCCCTCTGTTTTCTTTCTGTAAAAACAAAGCACTGTTATTGGTGTGACGATTCTCTTGGACAGTGCCTGGTATCACCTTGGGATCAATTAGGGCCCTATCAGGGAGGGGGGCGCCCCCCAGTTTGAAGATCTCTGGTCTATTGGTATCTAATGGTACCTCACATCCACAAACATGAGATTATCTCTGTCCACCTGCTTGTAAATAACTTGAGAGCCTTAGAGTAGGGGCAGATTGAATCTTTAGTCATTGTCCAGGCACAGTGGCACTCCTCCCTGGTCATTGTCTTGGTACAGTGGCACTCCTCCCTAGTCATTGTCTAGGTATAGTGGCACTCTTTCCTCCCTAGTCATTATCTCAGTACAGTTGCACTCCTTCCTCCCTAGTTATTGTCTAGGTACAGTAGCACTCCTTCCTCCCTAGTCAATATCTAGGTACACTGGCACTCCTCCTTAGTTATTATCTAGGTACAGTGGCACTCTTCCCTAGTTATTGGCTAGGTACAGTGGCACTCCTCCCATGTCATTGTCTAGGTAGAGTGGCACTCCTTCTTCCCTAGTTATTGTCTAGGTACAGTGGGACTCCTCACTAGTCACTGTCTAGGTACAGTGGCACTCCTTCTTCTCTAGTTATTGTCTAGGTACAGTGGCATTCCTCCCTAGTCATTGTCTAGGTACAGTAGCACTCCTTCCCTATTCATTGACCTGGGACAGTGGCACCCCTTCATCCCTAGTCATTGTCTAGGTACAGTGGCACTCCTTCCTCCCTAGTCATAGTCTAGGTACAGTGGCACTCATTCCTCCCTAGTTAAATATCTAGGTACAGTTAGCACTCCTTCCTCCCTTGTTATTGTCTAGGTACAGTAGCACTCCTCCCCAGGTATTGGCTAGGTACAGTGGCAATCCTCCCTAGTCATTGTCTAGGTACAGTGGGGGCACTCCTCCCTAGTCATTGTATAGGTACAGTGGCACTCCTTCCTCCCTAGTCATTGTCTAGGTACAGTGGATCTCCTTCCTCCCTAGTAATTGTCTAGGTACAGTGGCACTCCTCCCTAGTCATTGTCTAGGTACAGTGGCACTCCTCCCTAGTCATTGTCTAGGTATAGTGGCACTCTTCCCTCCCTAGTCATTGTGTAGGCACAGTGGCACTCCTCCGTAGTCATTGTCTAGGTATGGTGGCACTCCTTCCTCCCTAGTCATTGTCTAAGTACAGTGGCACTCCTTCCTCCCTAGTTATTGTCTAGGTACAGTAGCACTCCTTCCTTCCTAGTCACTGGGTACAGTGGCACTCCTCCTTAGTCATTGACTAGGTACAGTGGCACTCCTCCCTAGTTATTGGCTAGGTACAATGGCACTCCTCCCTAGTCATTGTCTAGGTACAGTAGCACTCCTTCCCTAGTCATTGTACAGGTGCAGTGGGACTCCTCCCTAGTCACTGTCAAGGTACAGTGGCACACCTTCTTCTCTAGTTATTGTCTAGGTACAGTGGCACTCCTCCCTAGTCATTGTCTAGGCACAGTAGCACTCCTCCCTATTCATTGTCTAGGTACACTGGTACTTCTCCCTAGTCATTGTCCTGGTACAGTGGCACTCCTTCCTCCCTAGTCATAGTCTAGGTACAGTGGCACTCCTTCCGCCCTAGTTAAATATCTAGGTACAGTGGTACTCCTTCCTCCCTAGTCATTGTGTAGGTACAGTGGCACTCCTTCCTCCCTAATCATTGTCTAGGTACAGTGGCACTCCTTCCTCCCTAGTCATTGTCTAGGTACAGTGGCTCTCTTTCCTCCCTAGCCATTGTCTTGGTACAGTGGCACTCCTCCCGCCCTAGTCATTGTCTTGGTACAGTGGCACTCCTTCCTAGTCATTGTCTAGGTACAGTGGCACACTTTCCTTGTCAACGTATAGGTAGAGTGGCACTCCTGCCTAGTCATTGCCTAGCTACAGTGGCCCTCTTCCCTAGTCATTGTCTAGGTACAGTGGCACTCCTCCCTAGCCATTGTCTAAGTACAGTGGCACTCCTCCCCAGTCATTGTCTAGGTACAGTGGCACTCCTCCCTAGTTATTGTCTAGGTATAGTGGCACTCCTTTCTCCTTGGTTACTACATAGAATGTCGGTTAATCAGTATGCACTCAATGAAAACCTGAATAAAGTTAATATTGGCAACATAAAAGCAACATCCAGGTATAATATAATCAATCAATGCAATATTATGTACCAATGCATTAGGTGCTCGTGTGGTGTGGAAGGGTCAGTGCTCAGTGCAACAACGTACATACCAATTAATTGTGCTGGAATGACTTAGTAGTCCGAACATGTGAACATTTTTCCAGCACAGTTTCCCCGGCTAAGATTCTCATACACGTCATAAAGAAGAAAACACCTTATCACACACTTTTTTTTAACTTTGGGAGAACTGATACAAAAGGGCACAATGCTCTGACTAATGGATTATAGAGCATAGGACGGCCCTGGAAGCTGCAGCTACAAGGATATATGCCATTTTCCATGTGGTTAGACAAGGGTTATCCATGGTCTGTGTTACCTCAGGTAGTACCCAGGCTCACTAGAGGTATGCAGCCTTATTATCTCAGTACTCATTATGGCAGATTGTTAGATCTCAGCAACTTAAATGCTAAGCTCAATAGGGAACTATACATTAGTATTTAATGCTGGGGGTTTTATACCCTACACTCTTCTTGTGTTCACTATTGCCAACATCTTGCATTATAAAAGGTGCATAATGGAACATATTTACGACTTTTGTGACACAAGACAGTACAATAAGCCACCGTGCTGCGCTGCCCTGCGTCAGGGGGAAAGGGCAGGAATGCACCCTATTTATCCAATATTGAACATTTCTGTCATTTTCCCTTGTGCTTGCGCTGTTTTGGCAGTTTAGCGCCAATGCAAGCACCCATGACCTATGGTGCAATGGCATCTCTGTTGTAGGAAAGATTGTTTTTGTGCAGGAAGGGTTACCTCCCTGTATACAAACAATCCTGAGAGTATTTTTTCTCTTTCTATGTGTGCTGCACAATGCAGATCACATAGAAAAAGAAAAAAAGGAGGCGAAATAAACATATTTCTCCTTGTTATGTCTCCCCGGGGAGGTGTATAATTTTGGTGCATTCCCTGGTTTACAAAGTTTTGCACATCTCGGAATGTATAAAAAAAATCATGGGTGTTGCATGGGAACTCCCACGCAACACCCATGGAATGACTACCCAGGGCAGAGTAACACAACACAGCAATTTAGGCTGTGTTGTGTTACTTCATATTTTTGGAGCCAGACAAAGTGGCTTTGCGTGGATTCAAAAATATGACGTACGGTTTGGGTCACTCTTACACCACATTGGATGGTGCAAGAATGACACAGACCGGGGTATAAATATGACCCTAAGTAGTGTACAATAAGGACCTACAGTTAGGGTCACCAGAAGTTTAAAGCCACAAACCAGAACATGTCACAAAAATAGAAGAACTACAATTGTACTTCAACCAAATGCACAGAATGACAACGCTCATCAGCATAGAATTACAGAAGAGGCAGTAAGAACATAAATAAAATGCAATTTGTAAAGCCAGTATCATGTCTCTTAATTCAATTACATTCTTATAACAGCTGCTAACTATCCCTGATTTGGAAAACATAAAAAGGCACCTAGCGCCGTTTTCAGTCGACCCTCTCTAAAAACCAGGACATGGGCTAAATTTTCTGAAATCTGGCGGGACTGTACGGGCAAATCCAGGACGCCTGGACACACTACCTATAGTGTTAGACCAGACACCCTATTGTGGTATTCCCCAAACATTTTACCTTCACTCCTCCTGTATGCTGAATTTGTTTTTGTTGGCTTTAGGACTCTATGCTCCTTACCACTGCAAACTAGTGCTAAAGTCCTTGTGCTGTCTCCAGCAAACATGGTAAAATTGGACTACATAAAATTGGCACATATAATTTACTTGTAAGTCCCTAATAAATAGTACTACAAGTAACCAGGGCCTGTAAATTAAATGCTACTAGTGGTCAGCAGCACTCATTTTGTCACCTGCAGTGTTGTTGAGTTTGTAAGGAGTTAGGACGGAAACCTTGTGGCTCCTGAAGAACTCCATACACCTGTAAAGTGAGCATTAGAGCATAGTGAAGTGAATGCAGGTTTAGAATGTGGAGTTCACTGTTACACGCAGAAGAACAAAGACGTTATACTAAGCTTCGTGTGTTGCGTAGTCATTGGCGAATACTGGAACCGGAACAGAGGTGAACCAGTGCCTGCAATCTGCATAGCACACCGCTAGAGGTCTTGTTGAAGCGGCGGACCTGCCCCTCAACACGAGAACAAGCACTTACGTTCTGGGATCTCCGTTAGATCGGAGCTTCCCTGTTTCTTTTAACACTCTCAAGGACTTCTCCGTTAATTGTTATTTCCTTACTCTGGACCACCGGGGCGGGATTATCACCGGCGGAGCGATTTCCCAAAGACATCTACGCTTTCTCATACAGCCCTGAAGAAGTCACGGGATACTTCCCATTGTGATGAAACATGTGTTGACAGGTTGTGTCCTATTACGATAAAGAGTAAATAACTAAAGAGACTTTAAACTACTTAAGTGGACCTTACATGATAACTCTCCAAATGCACGAGACTGTATTAACCATTGTTTTCACTCTATAACGTGTGCCCAGGACATTGCTTATCATCAAGCATTGCTGACTACCTTTCACAATCCAAAGGCAAAAATGCCACCTCAGTTTGAACGTTAGGTTGCAATTGCAAGAATACAACTACAACTATTGTGCATCAACCAGGGAAAGGTCAAAACCCTGCTGAGTACTTCTCACAAGTGCCTATACAATGCCCTGGCACCCATTCTAAGATGGCTGAAGCATACATAAACTTCATTGTGAAATCCAAAACCCCAGCTGCTAGTTCATTGGAGCGAACTGTTATTGCCACGAGTGAAGATACTAACATGCTAAAACTGAAGGACATTATTACACATCAGTCTTGGTACCAGCACTCTCCACCTCTTACCAGTGACAGTGAATACCAGAAGTTTAAAAATGTCAAAGATGAACTGCCCATTACTCAGGTAGGTAGTGTTCTGACAGCTTTAAGGAGTTTCATTCCGGAGAGTCTGTGACAACAGATAACTGAAGGACATCATGGAATTGTTACCACCAAGTGAACTCACCAAGACAAGTTTGGTTTCCACATCATGAATAGAAAGTTGCAAACCAATTAAAGGCATAGCATCTATGTAACTGCCTGTCATCGCAAACCACCTAACACCCCTTAAACATGTCAGAGTTGGATGTATGACGGTACAACGCATACCGTTACAACGCGTACCTTTACGACGCAGGTTTAACAATGCAAGTCGTTACAACGACTTGCGTTGGGGGGCGCTGGATAGTGAATAGTTTAATTTACTATTCCAACTCCAGTCCCCGTGGATAGTGGGGAAGGTATTGGATAGTAAATTAAACTATCCCCTATCTTAGAGCGCCCTCCAGTGAAAGTCTTTGTAACGACTTTCGTTGTAAATCCTGCGTTGTAACGGTACCGCGTTGTAACGGTTCCGTTGTAAAGGATGTTTCACGTCAGGGTTTGCTCTCCATGCATGGGAAAGAATACTTGTTGACTTTCATTGCTATTGAAAATGGACATCACCTGATGGCATTCGTTGATGAATACTCCCGTTTTCCATTGATAGATCTCTCATCTATCACTAAAGAAGGAGTCATTCAGAGATCAGACAGCATGTTTGCCACATAGGGTGTTGCTACAATCTTAAAAATGGTCCACCTTTCAACACTCAAGAACTCAGAGACTTTCTCGGTCATCTTAATGTGAAGCATCAGAAGAGTACTTGAAGCAGAGAGGGGTGGGACCGGGAGCCGATACTTAAGCAGGTCCTGCACACGTGGCTCCAAGGAGAACTTGTCAACGAAGGGGAGTGCAGCTCCTAAAGTGAGGATGAAAGGGGAAGAGGAAAAGACAAATCTTTTGTCATGTTGCCCTCACACACCCCGAGAGGTGTCATGCTTCATCATTGGGCCTTGCTCCTTGTTGAGCCTGCGCTGCAATGCCCGATGGGCTCACCGTAAATGGGGCTCTTCTCCGGAGATCTTTTTAGAAGAAGCCGTTGGGTGCGTGTGGGGTCAGTCGAGGTATTTTGTGCACGTGAGGTGAGATCTAAAATAAGTCAGGGTCAGTCCTATTCTCAATATACTTTAATGGTTAAGGTAGATCCTGCCTAAATAAAATGAAATGGACGCCCTGTGGGAATGTGATGTTCCTAACGTGCAGTCACTAAGGTGGGGTCAACATGTTTCGTGCCTGGTTGTACCTAAGGAATCGGGTGGCACTTCTTCAGGACCTATGTGAAAATGTAGTGCACAGCTAATAACAGGCTCCAAGTAATTTAGAAGGTAGCCTGGCCCAATTAGTCCTGTACTGGGCGGTTGAAAACATGTTCGAAAAAACAAAAGACAAGGGGTATGTTAAATGCTGGGGGGAGGGAAAAATTGTATTCCAACATTTAAGGATCAAGAGTATTCTAAAAATAAAAGAATCATGAAGGGGAATAACCCAATCTACAATGGATATATATGGGACTCATGGGAGCGTTGAGGCGCCCTTCGCATGACTGATTCATCAGGTGCTGGTGATGGATGATAGGAGTACACATGGCGGTACACGGAAGGGTGGCGGTAACTTGCTTGTAATTCTACCCTCGCTCCAGTTCCCCATAGTGTGTCAACCCGGAAGCGGCGTATAAGGAGGGTTTGCACTTGGATGCCTAGTGCGTAAACCTGTGCTGCCATCTTGGGGTTGAAAACAAAAACTTTATTGAACCTAACCTGTGATGATCATGAGGAGACTTATTTGAACCATGACCATCGGTTAGTAACCCCAAAGGAACGCTTTTTGTGTATTTAGTGGGTAGTGGTGATGCAACCGGATGTGTAACCATCGTGGCAGTTAGTAAAGCCACAATTGAAGTACTTCGTATGCAAAGTAAAATGGCAAGTTTGTGGACCCTGCAACTGGGCAATTAGCAGGCAGCCAGATGTGCGAGTAAGGGGCTACAGTCAGCAACGTCATCTTGGTTTATGACCAAGTGGCCCCTATAGTACATGTGAGATAACCACGTACGGTCAAGTTAGTGATTGAGCCTAGGTGTGGCTGCAATTGATATAAGGGGGGGCCATCCTATATAGTAGTAACTGGGGGGTACGGTGTCATTGAGGTGAAAGGTGTCCTATGTGGGAGTGATAGGTAACGTTGGTCATGGTGTTGTAAATTGGTGGCCTGCGTCATGGAGTCTCCTGATCAGTGGATGTCTGGGTAACTGGCTTAGGGGCACGTGAGAAAAATGTGCTGGAATCATAGTTAATGGTTTAAGGTTGCCCAAGGAATTTCATCATTTAGTCCTCGTGTGTGGGCGGACAGCTTAAAAACCCAGCGTTGTTCTTTCTTGAACAGTGCTTCTTTAGAGATGTATTTTGAGTGTTCTTAGATGGTCCATTAGAGATCATTGGGAGAATGTCGTGCCTCCACAAAGTATGTGTACAACTTTGTTGAGGTTTTTCCACACCCGATGTTGCTCCTATGTTCAGCAATTCTGGTTTTGATAGTGCGTGCCGTCATGCCAACAGATTGGCGATTGCAGGGACATGTGAGCAGATACACACAGTACAGTTGTTGGAACTGCAGTTGGTGTGTTTAGTTTGTGTCCATACCCATGTGTCAGATAATGCAATCGTTTTCATTGCTTTTGTCAGAGGGCATGCCGTGCTCTGTCCTCAGGGGAAATGACCTGTAACAGGTGGTAACCTCCAAAGGATGTTGATGTGTGTGGTCTGATGCCTGGGTCTAGTGTTAACGACCATGTCTTTGATGTTAGCCGTTTGTTTGCATGCAAATCTGGGTTTGTCAAATGTTTTGTCTCCCACCTGTAGGATCCTCCAGTGTTTATTAATCACATTTCTCAATAGATTTGATTCTGGGGTGAAGGTAGTGACACAGGTGAGGACTTCTGATATGGGTTTTTCTTGTTTCTCCAGGAGCGCCAGTCTGTTGGTGATCTGGGCTCTCTTCTGGGCATTTTTTATCTGTCTAGCGAGGTATTGATGTTTGGTCAAGTTGGCGCTAAGTTCAGAAGCCTGACTTTTGAAGTCCTCTAGCTCGGTGCAATTTCTCCTGAGTTTTAGGAATTGCCCGTAAGGGAGATTTTCCTTAAAGGCTTTGGGATGGAAGCTCTGGTATTGGAGGGGACAATCGCTGTCAGTGGGTTTTTGGTAAGTGGTAGTGGTGAGTTTATTAGGATGTTTCTTAATCAGGAGGACTAGGAAGGGTACTTCACAGGAGGAGCTGTGGGCTGTAAATTTGAGATATGGATTGAGGCTATTGATCCAATCTAAGAAGAGTGTGATGTTGTCACTGGGACCTTTCCAGAACAGGGTACTGGGGTCTTTAACACCCCCAATTGCATGGGGAGTCTCAGGATGGTGCAGGCAACCCCATCTCCAAATGCAAGAGGGGTGCTTTCAAGATACAGGACAATCCAACCTCTTGTAGGGGTTGAGAGAAGGGCAAGGTGAGGTCACCCCGCACCAAAGGGTGAGCACTGAGACTTGATGGTACCCACACTCTCTAGAGTAATGGCAAAGAGAAACAATGGTACTACTCTACAGCACCGAACACAGCATGTAGCAGGGGGTGAACATTTCAGTCCAGTCAAAATTCCAGACTCAAGTGTACCTCCACCTAATGTTTTGGATAAACATGGTCAATAGGCGGTGACTGCCTTCCTTGCAGGAGAGAGGACATGGGTGGCTGATGTGTCCCTCATGTCAAGAAGAACTTCTGTCAGAAAAAAAGATACCAGTGAATATGGGGACAGTCCAAAGGGGGAAAGGGTGCTTTTGGCATGAAGTTGTCATGAAGTCAACAGTGGTGGAAGTACACAATATAAGCCAGGGGTCTGGGAAGGGGACTGTAGGCTTACTGGTAAAAGCATGAATTCAGGACAGTAGGGTCAAGGCATTAATAAACAGAAAGACGGTGGGATGGAGATAGAAGCCTAGGCAGGGGTGAGGGATGAGAGGAAGAACCTGTGGTGAGACAGAAGAGTTATGAACACCAGAACAGGAAAAGAGTACAGAAGGGCAGTTAGTGCAAGTGCATAAAGGAGAGTGTTTGAAGCACCTATAGACAAGCAACAGCTACATTTGGGATGGTTGAAAGGGAGAGTGGGAGTAAGGGAGAAGAGGCCCAGAAAGTCGCGGGGCCAAAGCTGGAATAGGGACAATAAATAAGGAAATGGTATTGATAGCCAGCACTGAGAATCATGGAATAGGGAAAAGGAGATGCTGATTCAGGTGAGGAGAAAGGGGGAAATGGTGACTAAGAAGACAAGTTGCCATATAGATGGGCATTTTTTTTATTGAGTAACAAATTAAAAAATGGGCAAACAAGTAAATTGATATATTCAAGTGGTTACACAGAGAGACTGAGTGTAAAGTGGGATCAAAAGCTGAGGATAGGGATCTAGCCAAATGGCACAGCATCTAAACCAACATAGACATGCTGCTGAGGCATTCACAATTCATGCCAGTACCGTCTGTTAGTGTTTGGGTTATTGGTTGACTGAGGTGTGAGCCCTGTCAAGCAGCAACCACAATCCTAGTCAGGGTAAGGCATAAGCAAACCTCAAATTAACCCTGTGGTAGCTTGACACAGAGCAGTCAGGCTTAACTTAAAGACAATGTGTAAGGTATTTTTGCAACACTGCAAACAGTGAAAACACAACACAAAAATAATCCCACACCAACTTAGAAAAATAGATCTGAATTTAATAAATAAAAAAGACCAAAACGAAAGAAATCCAATCAGTAGGACTGGGTTTAATAATTTTTTAAGAATAAACTTTAAAATAGCATTGACCACGGGTATCTGGTCGTGCTGGACCGAGTCAAGTCAAAATTGTAGGCTGACAGCGATGTAGCACGGGACTGATACAGTCCCAGATTAGTCACGCTGAATTTTTACCTTCTCAAGTTTTGTGCTAAGAGTACCATTTGCATTGGAGAGAGTCGCAAGGAGCAAGGAGAGTGCCACATGCAGTGGTCAACACGGGACGAAGAGCAGGCCAGAGGGTCAAACACCGGTGGCCTAGAGCTTCAGGGTGGAAGTCATCCATGGGCGATCAATGCTTCCTATATGTGGAGACGTGTTGGCAGCAGCCTGCGCTAAATTTTGGTGCAAGCGGCGCAGTTCTGGAGTGAATGGGCCTGTTCACGGTCGTGAAGAGCCCAAAAGCTTTATTTCAAGAGACCATGAGCCACACCAAGAGTCCAGGACCTGAGAGGTATCACTTGGAGTTCAGCTGGGTCCAGAAGCTGGTTTGTGAACCTTTTATGTCACTGAGGCTCAGATCAGGAGACAATCAGACTAGCCGTTGAGTCCCTCTGGAGGCCTGGATTCAAGATGAAGCCGCAGGTCCTGTTCTCCTTCCCCAGGCAAGAGGGCAGCAGGCAGCGGGTAAGCAGAGCAAGGCAGTTCCTTTGGAGCAGCACTCCAGCAGAGTGGCAGTCCTTGTTGCAGCACAGCAGTCCTTGTTCATGCCACAGTATCAACAGGTCCTGAAGTGTACTAAAGAGTTTGTGTCTGAGGTACAGTATTTATATCCATTTGTACGTTTGAAGTGTGGAGAGGCTTTGAAGTCCTCAGGCATCCTGCTTCCCTGGCCTGGCCCCAGACTAACTACAGGGGAAAAGTAGCTCCTTGTGTGGAGATAGGACATGGCTTATTCAGGTGTAAGTGTGGGTTGGCCCAGATTCTTCCTCCTGTTCTGCCATTAAAGGCTCATCTTGGCACACCTAAGCTCCCTATTGTGTGTTGCTATCGAGGAGGAATAGACAAAGTTAATCTATCAGCTACAACCAGTCATGTGACCAGAGACAGCCTACAGGCACTAAATGACTAATGCAAGAAAATCGCAACTTTCTAAAAGAGGCATTTTCTGAATTATACTTTAAAATTTGACTTTACCATAAGTTAGGTACACCTAAGCTCCCTATTGTGTGTGGCTGTCTAGGAGGAATACACAAAGTTCAACTGTCTGATACACCCAGTTATGTGACCAGAGACAAGCTACAGGTACTAAATAGCTAAAGCAAGAAAATGCCACTTCCTAAAAGTGGCATTTTCAGAAGTGCAATTTCACATCCAACTTTACCATAAGTTATGATTTTAAATTGTGCTTCCATGGACACCAAGCATGAACTGGTTATCTCTTCCTATTTGGAAATTACTCTTATAACATGTAATAAGGCAACTCCAATGTCATCCTACGGGAGAAATAGTTGCAGTATTGAAAAACTAATTTAAGAGTTTTTCACTATAAGGACAGAACCACTTTACTAGGGACCTAGAAGTAAATTAAATATTCCAAGTAATGATAAGCCAATATTAATGTGTTTAGAGGAGAGAGCACAAGCAATTTAGCACTGGTTAGCAATGTTAAAGTACACAGAGTACTAACACCAGCAAAAATAAGACCAGCAAAATAAAATGGAGGAGACAGGCAGAAAGTTGGGAGGAAGATTATCCTAAAACTGCCAGGTCTAACAGTGAGAAAAACCCAGTGATTAATCGAGTTGTTCGTTGAGGAGGGTGTGCACCCTTCTCAAGCAACAGCCACAATCCTTGTCAGGGTGAACCACAAAAATCACTATATTTACCTGTGCTTAACCCTCTGCACGCTTGGCACAAAAGAAGTCAGGCTTAACTTAGGCTCAGACTTAACTTAGAGGCAATGTATAAAGTATTTACTCAGCACATTAACAGTAATAAAGTAAAAACTGAACACAAGAAAAATCCCACACCAAGTTAAAAAAATAGAGTAAATTATAATAAATTATTTAACAACAAAACAAGAAAAATCCAATTGGTAGAGCAAGAGCTATGAATTTTTAAAGTTTAAAGTGAAATATACCACCAACCGCGGACATTTAGTTGCACGGGAAAAAGTGATACGTTATGGCCGACCTCGATGGAGCGCATTTAGGAGGATACAAGAAGTGGATTGGGCCCGGTCTCTGCTTACCTTCGAAGTCAGACTAATTGTTGAAGAAAAATGGATGGGAATGTAAAGTTTAGTGGGGCAAGGCAGCCGGCGGTGTCCAAGGAGGAAGTGTTATCGCGGGGGAGACACTGGAGGAAGTCGCTGTAAAGATTTCTGTGTTAGGGCTTAGTACCTTTTATGGAAGTGTGAAATGTCCAGTGGGCAAAGCTTCAGGCTGTAGCCAAAGAGGACTGCATGAGGCCGGACACCCCTTCTCTGAGAGGCAAATGAACACGATTTGCTGCTGCAGAGAAGAACATAGCAGGATCTGCCGTGAAGTCAGGTTGACTAGCGATGTGCCTTTGACGGATCGACGAGCAGGAAGGTACGGGCCTCCTCTCGGTTCTCAGAGCACATTTTAGTAGAAACTTTTAAGTTTGGGATTTGAGCTATCTGGAAACCTTTTGCACCATTTCCGAGGGTACAGATCTGCATGGGCATCATTTGTAGGGTTGGTATTCACTCAGGCTGGGTCGAGGTGCTGGTTCAAGATGGTTGGAGCCTTTTCTGTCCCTGATGCTCTGATCAAGAGGCCAGACAACTGGCCCTTAGAATCACTCTAGAATTCTTGGGTTCAAATAGGAAAGCAGGTCTCAAGCAGCAGGGCTGTCCTCTGAGGGCATACGCCAGGCTTCAGGCAGCAGGGCAGTCCTTTTGGTGCAGCAGGGCAGTCCTCTGAGAATCCTTTCGCAAGTTCAAGAGTGAACTGAAGAGTGGGTCAGAGGGTTCTATTTTTATACGTGATGCCAGCTATGGAGTGGAAGAAAATTCAGGTGTTTTCCTCCCACAGACGTGTCTGGGATTTCCTGTCTCCCTACCCTGGTCTCAATCTATCTGGTGGCACAATAGGCTAGTGTGAAGTTCTTTGTGTGTGTTCTGCGGTAGATCCTTTGAAGCGCAAGCAAGGCTGCGCACAGTCCTGCAACCCATCCTGCTTGGATTGTACATCCTGACAACATCCAGTCCCTCTATTGTGTGGTTGTCTGAAAGGAATGCACAAAGGCCAACTGCCAGCTACACCTAGTCAAATGACACAGGAAACTGGCTGCAGGCACAACATGGTTAAGACAATAGAATGGCAACTTTGAAATTAGTAGGCCACAAAATTACGTTTTTCTTTACCAGGGCATGTAAAACTCAAAAGTACATGTCCAGCTTTTTAAATACAATGCACCCTGCCCTATGGGCTGTTAGGGCATACCTTAGAAGTGATGTAAGGAGTCTTAAGCATGAGAAAAGGGTTAATTTGCAAAGTCGACTTTAAAACTGCTCACAGGCAGCATTGGCAGGCCTGTGACATTTTTAGGGGGCTTCATAAGTGGGTGGCACAATAAGTGCTGCAGGCCCACTAATAGCATGTAGCTTACTATCCCTGGGTATATGGTAAACCACTTCATGAGGAACTTATAAGTAAATCAAAAATATAGATCCGGTATAAGCCAATTTTCCCTTTTAGGGAGCAAGCATAAGCATTTTAGCACAGGTTAACAGTGGTAAAGTGCACAGAGCCCTAGGGCCAACAAAAACACATTCAGTAAAACAGGAGGAGAGAAGGGAGAAGGTAAAAGGTTTGGGGGAAGACCACCTTAGGGCTGACAGGTCTAACATTGTCATTCTTGGACTTAACAATGAACTTGCTAATTACCTATTTTGTTCACAGTGGACCAAGTCCCATGGTTTAACATCAGAGGTGGCTTTTATGGCAACTGCACTGCCATGCAAGATGTGCATATGATGTGCATATCTAGACTGTAAGAGCATTACAGCTAGTTCAGACGTCAATGGCAGTATAGTGCAGAAACTCATACGGTTAGGTTTGGCACCCAGGAAAGAAGCAGACAAAGGGGAGAGCTGGTGCACAGGAGAGATTACATGGCTAGATCATGGAAACCGGTAGGGATTGTGTTCTATCGGAAATATTTCTGGGGTTGTGAGCCAAGGGGTGGGAAGTTGAATTAGGAATGGAGGGTTTTAGAAAATGAAACAGCGAGAGATGGAAGAGAAGTGATTATTTCTGGCTGATGACTGTGGACATTCTGAAAGGTATCATCAAACAGGTGAGAACTGTGTGCATGTCCACTTGAGAACTTAAGCTTTTTAATGTGATCTTCTTGTTTTGTTCTCTGGGGCAATCCAAGTGTTGGAGTAATGGAGTATGGTGGTTTTATGAGAGGGTGCATGGATCAGAAGTGATAGATGCATGTGCGGTTAAAGAAACCTAAGACGGATCAGAAGTTAGTGGGAACTGGGGTGTGGATATGGTCTTCTTGTGTGGTGGCAGTAGATCCGGGACAGCTATGTAGATGTGTTAATGGTTTGAGAGGTGAGGTGGGAAGTTGTTTGTTTTTAGACAAGTGTGGAAGTAAAGTCATAGGCATAGGCAGGAAGATGTTCAGGGTGTTAAGGTTGTTCATAAAGAAAGGTGACTGGGGCGCAATCATATTTGGTACTCATTCTTTTTGGATGTGTTCAGCCACTGAACGGTTTATGTTAGGCTTGAAGGATGGTAAATCAAAGTTTCGGGGATTATGGTGGAATGATTGCATGTGGCATTATGTGCACCCAGAAAGTGAGACAGCAGGATACAGGGAGTTATGATCCTTGCTTTTGTTTTACAAGTTCCCTTGGTGAAGAGTGGCAGGAAGGACAAGTTATGGATTTGCAGTCACTCCACTTTGTAGAAGGCCGGGTACAGAAATATGGACAACAGCTGAGACTGGAGTATGGCAAAGTGTCAGTCCATTTAAATGGTTTGGGAGGTGAGAGGTAGGGGTCATTTACAGCAGACCTTGTGGGGCTGAGGGATAAATGGCCACACCTTGGTGCAGCATTGATTCATCTGTGAGAAAAAAACGTCATCCAAATCACTAGACTGGAACTGATTAAGATGGCGAAACAAGACTCAGGAAGGTGAGAGAAAGGTAGGCCAGATGTTCCTGTTTTGGAAGAAATTGCTACCCATATAAAATGAAATGAAATTAAATGAAAAAGACATTTATTAGGCGCAAAGCTACACGGGGGTAGCCCAGTGCTGACAGTGGCAAGTAATAGACACTACAACCATACTAGGGGAAGAGCCAGGTTTTTAACAGTTTACGAAAAGCCAGATAATTGGATTCCTTAAGCAAATGAAGTGTTGACAGGAGTTAGGAAACAATCAGCAATCAACAGGAAGCAAGAATGTGAATAGGTAGGTGTGAGGTAACAGCACGGTTAGGGAATTAAAGTGATTAGGCAGAGGGGCGTATTGCAGGATGGTCCGGTGCTATTTAAGTATGATGGTGCCCACGTGTCCATACTGGGCGACAGGCTGTTTTTGGAAATGCTGACTGAAGTGCTGGAGGATATGTGGGGAATACCAGGTGCAGATGGTGTGGGGAGACAGACAGAACACCAGATAGTTTTCTGGTGGCAGTGTGAGGGCTATAACAAAAGAGATTTAGTTAACAAGCAAGGGGAAGAATAGGCGGAGCAGGGTGGAGCGTGAATGAAAGGTGAACTGAAAGCAGGTCTTGCCCTGCAATCGGCAGGCCAGGCAATCAATGAGAAACATTGAGTGACAAGTAGTAAAGGATAGAAGCATTAAGACAGGAAGGTTAACTTAATTTCAGTATTTTAGGAAGGGAGCAAGGAAAAGTTATTCATTGTTAAGATGTTGTATAGTGCATTTTAGAGTATGCTGCATAGTATAAGGATTGAGATTTTGAGCTCTACTTGCTCCCATGAAAAGTGGCCTTCCACACAACATCAAAACTGCGTTTGGTATTTCCTCTCCATTCTTTGTATGCCTTCTATTGACGCCCCAACAACTGTTTGATAAAAATATATGTATTTTCCAAATCCAAACACTAGGTATTGAAATATGCACAAGTGAATCCACAAATGGTTCACCCTATGCATCGCTTAACATTTTCGAGATTGACATAGATGCAATTTCACTTCTACAGTGGTTAAAGACTTGCCAGGAGAGAAGTATTTTTAAAGGCAAAATAGAAGTTTAATGGTGCTCCAATGAATTCGACTTCAAATTCTCTCTGCCTACAATAATAGCCTACCAGGAGCATGTAATTCTGTATTGCATTAGAGTTATTAAAATGGGTGTGAGAAAAAGATCATTAATGCACATAGTGCTTCCCTTCCAAATACAGATTATTTAGCTAATGTATTATTGATTTGCGATCAAAATCCAGTCGCATACCATTTAATTTTTTGTAATTGTGAGCATTCGCAAACGGGAAGGGGTTGCAGGACTACTGCCTGCTCGTAAAACATGTTTATAAAGTATTCATTTTCTCTTTTAAATGCAGCCCGTTGTTTTCCCTTAGGAAAGCAGGCTGCAAAAACAAAACGGTTTGCATTTACAAAAAAAAGATTACTTTATTTAAAAGCAATCCCAGGCATGGTGGACTGCTGACCCCAACAGGCCACAATACCTGTGACTTTAAATAATCATATAGGGTATCAATTTGCGACCTATCTCATGCATATTAGCAAGGTAGATCCAATTGCAACTCACTACGAATCAGTATTTTCTGAAGCAACCTATTAATACATAAGTTGGTTCACAAAATACCAGTGCATTCGGTAGAAGTCGAAGTCTAAATTGCACCCACTTCCACCAAATGCATTTTTAGTAGATTCCTGTTAAGAAATCGCAAATTGCAAATCATTATTTGAGTCAATTTATGATTTCTTAACGGGAATCCTAATACATCAGTATTCTATTACATTTATTGCTAAAACCATAGGTATTTTCCAAGGAATCTCTTCAACCGTGATCTTTACTATAGACCTGTCATAAAGTATGGAAGGGAACTCAAAATATTCCAATTGCTTGGGAATCTCTAAATAAGGAGTACAATATACATATTGAATTTCCTCCACGGTAGGGATAGTTCTATGGAGGTCATTCAAGTGGTGGATTCTATTCTGTATTTTGAATTCCCACCAGAAACGTGGCAATTTTCAGTTCTCTCCAAACTGGAACTGAGCCACATATCCAGTTGGCACTAAGAAGCTTATGTCTTTCAAGAACATAAGAAAACGTTATAACATAACATCTTACTTGGTTGGCAATCTTTATCTCTGTCAACGTTTGATTTTCTTTCAATGCTTCCACTAAAGCCAGGATACCCTTTCCAGTGATGAAATTGGTCTCTACATTAAAACTCCTAAGAGTTTTGTTAACTTTCAGCATCTCTGAAAAAGCCTAGATATTTGGAAAAAGCACATGAATGAAAAAACATGTTAGAGCATTTGAGACTTCAGAATTAAGATAAAGCAATAATGTCCTAAAGAAACATTCAAGGTAGCATGCCAATTACAAACGATATAGCAGGCAGAGAAATGCACTAATCAGTAGTAATATAAAAGTTCAAGATGCGCTATCCTGTTCTTTGAAATTAGTGCATCTTTAAAAATAAAGAAAATCATGAAGGTCTAAGTCCAAATCATGTCTTGCATTTCTGTCTCCCACTTTACCATTTAAATCTATTCCCTTTTCCAATTCAATACTCACTAGAGTGTTAGTTGTCAGAAAGACTCTATTTATAAACCTACTTAAGACCCCAAAGTTAAAATTTTCCAAATCTGAAGGTTAACTATGCTGTACTTAGTTCCCAAACTCCCTTTCCCAATTGAAGGCCATTTTAGGTGCTGCAAACCGGAAATAATCACTAATAAAATGCCACCCAGTATTCTGTCATGCAAAAATCTGCCATTTGTGGTTAAAGTGAACTTGCCTGATAACACTAGCATAACAAAATGAATGTTAAGTGGTTGCAACCAGAAACTGGATTGTTAGCTAAGTGCCCAATGGAAATGAAATATGTGTGGCTTCAAAGTCAACAGGAAGACCAGAAATCTTATGGGGTCCCACAAATGCTGAAAAAGTATTTGCAGATGACAGAGAAACCTTTTACAATGTGAATGTGAGCATATTTCTGAAGAGAAAATTACAAACCGTGACAAACTATTCTAAGCAACTATGTTCTCCATTTATGCATTTAAAATACTGTCTGTTAGTTCAGTGAACGTGTTAAAGTCTAAATTTTTCATAAAAGGTGCCTTGGTTAACAATGAAGAGAATGTGTCCGACATCAGAACATGTGTTTTACTTTATCGCAACTGTGGAAGAGATAATGGAAAACACAGAAAATGATTTTTTTTTATTTGATAATTAAATCATGTAGCTTTAACCATAGCAGAAGATGCTTTCTTGAACATGTAAACAAAAACAATTATAAACGTGCAGCTTAAATTACTAGTAGGTCCTCATACCTAATGTGCTTCTACAACTAGGCCTGAAAAATATTTTGTCGACTTCTGTTTGACATTAAAATAAAATGCATTTCAGAAACTGCTGATCTAATCCTTTAACTGTAATATCATTCATCACTTTAAAATGTGCCACTCTAAGAGAAATGTATTTCTTTGCTTCCTCACACCATATGATTTCCTCATTTCACTGAACAATGTATTCTGGTATATTTTATAATGAATAGAGTATTAGCAATGTTGAACTTCCTGAAGATATTGGTTGGTTTTCATGGTCTCATCAAAACTTTGTGATATAAATGTTTCATTGCTTTGGACTATCCCTTTGTCCACACAATGGGATACTGACAACAGCTAACAGAAGAGACCTTCAAGGGATCTCATGAGACCCTTCCCTCATGTATCTAGTGCAAGACGTATCAGAAACCTGTAGGTAACTGCTCACCGGCGTTAATGTTTACCGTGGGAAATGAGAGGAGAGACAACAGACCATTGGAAGGCCAGTTTCCATTGGACGAATCATGCTGAATATTGCAAATGTTTTATGCTTTCATATATACATGTTCCTAGTTAGAGAGTAAATCCATTCTATGCCATTCTTCTCTTTTCCATGCCACATTACCCTTGATGCTGTATGCATTATTTCTTCCTTATTCTTGTCAAGATTGCTGTGTGCTACTGATAACAGTGATTTCCTATTATCCTGATCTTTTTGCAGAGGGACTTTCTCTTACAGCTCTCTTTTATAGATACTGCTGTCATTTAATTCTCCTTAATTTAATTAACCCCCTGGGTGCTCATGACGGCTCCACATGGTAATGAGTCACGGTAGGCGTGTTCTCTAGCCGGCGTGGTGCCGTCATGCTGCTGCCGCTCCACCCACGCGGCACTAATTCCCCGCCTGTGCGGGTGAATTAATGAGCGGGCCGGTCATGGCGGCACCATGCCGTCATGAGCACACGCCGCCTGCGACTCATGACGGCAAGGAGCCGTCATGAGCACCGAAGCACCACACCCACCTCTTAGCCCCCCGCACCACGGCAAAATTCGCGGCGCAGGGAAGGGGTTAACAGTTGTTACTGCAACCTGTTGTTGAACTCGGCTAGTTTCCTGAACTACTTTTTACAGGGAGTTCATTCTTTTACTAACTTGATGCTCCAGAGTCTTGCTCTTTTCCACAAGAACTCTTTTTGGTTTCTTATTTAGGTTAGGACTCTTAGACTAAGAGAGGGACTATTTCCTTTATGGAATATGCCGTCTATATTATGCTGATTCTAACAAAATCTATTTTTGATATTTCTGTAAATTGACTAACCTGAATGAAAATGACAAAAACAATACTGATTTCTTAATGAGAAAAATGCCTTAAGACTTTAACAAATCTCTCACCATTGACTGCACATTAAGTTACTGAAGTTGATGATTATATGTAAATGTTAATTTATTACAGCTCCATTCTGCCATGGAGGCAAAGATCCATTTGCCTGAAGATGAAGCAATGCCAAAAATAGGAGGCTTTTAATAAGTGCTTGGGGTTGCACTGGTCATCAAATTGCCCTCCCAAATGTTGGGCTCTAAAAATGCATGAGTTCAAAAGAAATTAAAACAGCCCTAATGGCTGGGTCATATGTAGTGATTTTCAGAGCATTAATTGTGAGATATTTTGTTTTTCTATGTACCCCAATATACAAGAGAGAGCTATGACACAACTGGGTGGGATTGCATGGAGTAGGGTTAATATTTAAAGCTGTTGTACTAAAACAAATAAAAGTATGTCTATAAAGCCTGTTGGGGGGAATGTCACCTGCATGGCATATAGAAGTATGCAGCTCTGAGTGTCCAAACTGCATGTGACTCTGATTTTTACCGACCCAGTTATCATCCGAATCTAGTGTACGTGGTAATGCCTAGACCTGTCCCTTTTAATGCCAAAGCCCAGAAATAGCTCTGTGACCTGGAGGGGCACAACAAGGAGGCTGCACCTACTAGGGATACCTGGCCCGGTTGCTGCACCTGCCAATAATGACCAGTCTGGAGGTTAGCCATCACCAGTCCCGCCTGCCAAGCTAACACTTTATGAGGTTAAAAGAGAGTGAGATAATGTGGACCACTGCTATAGACTGTGATAGTCGCTGACCACTCGCCTCACCAGTGTTCTGTCCATGCCGCTGCACCTACATAGCAAATTGTTTCTTCCTGACAGGTCATTCAAGAGTCATTCCTCTGTAGCTACCCTGGAATGCACTACAAGTTTTTTATTTCACACCCGGCCCCCACCTATCTAGTTGTCTCACTTGGTGCACATCGACTGCATTGCCACTTTGGGTCTTGTAATTCCTAACATCCTGTTGAAGTCTCTTCCAGGGTTTCTTTAAGACACTTTTTTTTGTTTCCGTTGTGATAAATACAGGGTTCTATTCCCTGACACCCCTTGTCTGCTCTTCAGAGATTAGGCGGCTGCTTCCTCTTCAATTGCCACAGATCCCATCCTGATGAAGACTGCATATAAATGTTGGATGGGGGTTGAAATGCTCATTTCATTTTTTATTTCAAATCCTTTATTCGTTTTACACATAAGATCATAAAACAGTCACAGTTTAAGAAAAGATATAGATAAAAATATCATAAGTCCTGATCCTTAAAAATGGCTAACTTCCAATTTGGTTAAAATCCATTTCATCTATATACATATACAAATACAATAAGAGTTTGTGAGCTAGTCCTAAATTTTCTTATGAGCCAACCTGCTTCCTCTTTTTCGAACATGCCCATAAAAACGATGCTTGTCACATGGACACAGAAAAAGATCAGAATGTTTATATTTCTTCCCTGGATATCCTACCAACAGTGGCATCAGAATTTTGCGAAATCTTAATAAAATATTTTTATGATGTGGCAATGTAACATCAACCAAATAAAAGTAGCTTCCCTCCTCAAGCACTGGGTTGAAATGTTGATGCTAAATTCTTTGGAACCTCCATAAAAACAAACATTGTCTAGGCTCATTGTAATTTTCAACAGTCTATCTAATGTACCTTTGGTATGTGCATCGGACAGCCATTGCCTAACTGAAGATCCCCCTTTTGCATTACCTTTATACGCTTTCATAATCACCGGAGCAAAGCGTCATACCACTGAAATCACTTGGAACAGCTTTTATGTGACTGAATATTACACTTGTAGTGCACACTGTCACTTGTAATTGAGCATCCTGGCGCTGTGCTGGGCAATTGGACAATAACGGGAGGTGAGAGAAAACTGGGTAAATGAAGGAGTGGCATAGCAGATCAGGGGCAAGAAAGAGCCAGCTCTTCAGGCATTTTTGTAATTTTTCTTCAGTGTCAATAAACAGGAGTGAGCTGGGGAGTTGCTTCCAGGCTATGGAGCCCATCACCATGAAGAACTCCCCCCTGGGATTTGAGTCTGTAAGAGGTGGGGCTTAAAAGATTGGCATCAGAAGATCTTAACGTTCTCTGGTCCTGTAGTGGCAAAACTAGAAATAAGATATTTGGGCCCTTGGACTTGAAGGCTCTGAAGACTAGTAGAAGGATCTTGAAAAGGATCCTTTTGTGGATAGGTAACCAGTGTAGTTTTTTTAGGATGGCTGAAGCAGAGCTCCGCTGAGGAAGTTTTAGCACCAATCTTGCTGCAGCATGTTGTACAATCTGGATCTTGTGGATTAGCTGTTTGTGGGAAACAGCCTTTACCACTCAGTCAGAACCATGCATGCCTTTACCACACAGGCTTAGCCACGCAGGCGGCATTACCACGCAAGTCTTTACCACGCACCGGATGTTACAATGTATGTAAGTATTGAAGGTTTTAAGATTTAAGTGTTTAAAATGTTATTTATGACCCTAATATTGTGTTGTTTTTTAATCGCCACAATTTACTATCCGCGGATCATCCACGATCTTTGGCACCAGCAGAAAAAAAAAATGAAATTCACTGATAAAACCAAAGGTTACAGGATCGTTATAGTTATGCTTGCTTTATACCCATACCAAACCATAAAAATGCAGCTATTTTAGTTATACTTATCTGAAGAAACTTTAACACTTGCCATTAAGTAACTTAACAAACACAACAAGATGATGGATGGAGTGCTGAAACTTTTCAACCACTCACCCCAGGTCACAGATCTGGGTTTAATCCAATGCTCTTTAGCTCACTATGCCACCCCAGTTTAGACCCAGCCATATGCAAATCTATCTTGACCCTGTTCCTCAGGGAACAGACCAGTCTGAACTGCCAGGCCTGGTTCTCCCTGGTCTGGAAACAAGCATCGTGGGACCAGTTTTGGGGTATTACCCCTCATTAGCCAGGCTAGATTGAATGCAGTGGCACAGCAAGCAAGGGACCCACGTCTGGGCATACCCTTGGCCAATTCGGGGATTAGGGTACGGAGTTAGGCCACCGTTGTGTGGAGAATAGATCTGATTAGCCGAAAAGTCGTATTTTGGTTGTGTCTGTGTTGCATTTAAGGTGATTGTTTTGCATCCAGAGGATGATATTGGAGAAACAGTTTTGAAAGTCAAGATTAGCGATAAACAAAGTTATGGCCAAGGAAAGAACGAACTGTGTGTCATCAGTGTAGGAAGTGGTCTCAATTCCATATGAGGTAATTAGGGAGATGAGAGGGACCATATAAATATTAAAAAGGGCGAGACTAAGGGCAGATCCCTGTGGCACTTCCATATTGACCGATCTTTCTGCTGACAAAAATTGTCCTAAGGCAACTGTTTTTCGACTTTCGGTCAGGAAGGAATTAATCCAAGATACAACCTTGTGGGAGATCCCTATTTCTTGAATCCGCTGGTGAATGATGGGGTGGGAGATGGTATTAAATGCTGTGGAAAGATCCAGCAGTATCAACACCTCATTTCATTTCATTTGATTGTTTCCAGCATCCAGAGTCCTTTCAATGGTTTCAGAAACTTCAAGTAGAGCTGACTCGGTGGAATGTTTGGGTCTGAAACCGGATTGTTGGATATTGAGTTAGTTCGAATTTTCTAGGAAAGTGATGAGTTGTTGGTTTACGATTTATTCAAGTAGTTTTGTAAATACCGGAAGTAGGGAGATTGGCCAGAGGTTTGGGATAGTGGTTGGATATGCTAGGGTTTTTTTGGAACGGTTTTACAACTGCCAGTTTCCAAGGTGAGGACATAAATATGCATATATATATATATTGCATGTTCTATTCAGTGTTGGGTAATGAATTTACCATTGATTTTTTTAGATACATTTTGTTATTGCAATGTCTTTCTTTTGTGCAAAGTATGCCTTATTGTTTGCCTACAAAATTATAGAATACATAATTTATTTACTATTTAATAGGCTGCAAAAGTGATTTAATTTCATTTTGTTAACCTAAACCACTTGATTCCTATGTATCTGCTCCCACAGGAACCACTGTTTCTTTATGTACTGACAAAGAGATGCCAGTGTGAGTCCTTCGCTGAGCAGGTAACAGAGACTGTAAATATGAGCAACCTGTCTTATTTTTATCATTAGGACTTTTTGGGCCAAAAGAATTATCTGAATTGAACCACCAGTGTCCCACTGGCAACCACTTAGTGAAACACTTGGGGCCATCCTAGACACAGGAGAGATGCCACAGGCAGGTGCAGCATTTCACCATAAACCCAAGGGTGAGATAATTTAACCTTCAATCTGATATCTATCTAATTGTGTAGTATTTCATACCACTGTGATATTAAAAGTACCTTATTATCTAAAAAGATAAACAGTTGGCTAGGTAGTGATTTATTAGGTGTTCTGGTTGATTGTTAAGTTTTCAGTCATTACCACCCACACTAATTCCCTGAGAAGCCTTGGACTGTTCCCCCATGCAACTTGGAGCATCAGATGCGTTATGGGTATACCAGTCACAGTTTGCTGAGCGGTAGAAGGACTGACTCCAGGATACCAGTGGCAATCGATTTCAGTGACCATATTTCCATCCCAGTAGCCCCAGTGTACCCCCTGACGTCCCAAATGTGGGAAGAAAAGGTCAGAGCGTAATTTTAATGACACAGGCATAATCCTATATAATTCCAGAATTTCATATTATAAGAAACACTGGTAACCCTCGCCATTTCACCGAATGCAAACCTTTGTGTAATATCTGCCTATCGAGTCCAGTTTGAGCAGAACAACAGAGTCAGTCTTTACAACACAACCTTTACAATGCAACTGCTTTACCACACAGCCTTTACTACTCAGGTAAATACCCCACTGGTGCGTGTTTGTACCTTTACCATGCATGCTTTTACAACATAGGCAATTGGTTTTTTTTTGATGAAATTATTATTATTTAATTTAAATGAAAGGTTTTGGGTGTGGGCAGTGGTAAAGTGCTGTAAAGGTAATCTTAAAGTTTAGGTGTGGGGAGGTAAAGGGAGGTAGGGGACTTTTTATGGTTTAATGGTGGGTAGTGGTAAAGGGAGGTAATTTCAGTATGCGACGTTGGTCGTGGTAAAGAGAGTTATAGGTAATTTTAGGGTTTAGGGTGGGTAGTGTTAAAAGGAGATTAGTAGTAAATGAACAACATGAGGGTTTTAGGGGGTTCACCATTAGAAAATAAAAAATGATACATACTTACCTTACATACACTTACTCAGAATGGTAAAGGCAGCAGCTTTGTAAAGGCTTGTTGAAAAGGTATGCGTAGTAATTGCAGGCGTTATAGTTATACATTTGCAGAAAATATCTCCTTGAGAGACATGTTGTGCTTATACTAGACTCCTGTGAACTTCAAGTTACGTTTCTATGTGTAAGCTCTCACCTGGAAAAGTCTTGCGAGATACCGTACCCTAATATTTAACACACCTCAGGTGATTTTCCTGTAATTTCGAAAACAAATCTGAGGAAATCCTTCTTTCCTCAACTATGCTTAATATGTTCTTGGAAGTAACCAAGCAAGATCCTACTCACAATGGCGACGGGGTCGTTGCTCCGGGTGGCTGCAAGGCTCAGTTTGTTCACATGGGTGTTGGCTTCCATCGCCTTCGCAAATTCTTTCAGTGTTGGAATCGGAATGTTCTGCGGTTCCAGGAAACACACATGGGGTCATTAAAACGAATACACTCGACAAGACGCTGACCTCAGATTATAACCAGATTTCTAACATGTGGAGGTCAACCGAGAGTCTCTGGTGACATCCAGACTCACATGAAAGCATTTCCTTTATGGCATTTACCCAGATGCTTTCAAAACAATCTCAATCACATTTAGGCCACTACGAACAAACAAAAACAACAAAAATAACACATGTTCTTATTTCATTGTGTTTTCTTGCAAACATGCCACAGGCTTTTTTCAGTTTTACGTTCCAAATCTTCATAGGCAGAGAAGCAGGGAGGAGACGCCATACAATTAGGAGTGTTTTTGTTAAAGCTCTGAGAAGCATTATAGCGCGCGACTCAGACTGGTGCCAATGTAACTGTTCCGTTTAAAGAAAATGTATTTATTGCGATTTTATATAGCGCGAACATTACCCGAAGGTGTCAGAGCGCTTTACATAAGAACCAGTTGCGAAACATAAGGACTTAGGGTTACATGCGTTACATAACAGATACAAGCAGAGAAAAAAAATGCAAATGTATAAGTTATAAAGTCACACAAGGAAGAGATACAAAAAAACATTGCAAATGTAAAGGTAGTAAAGTCATACGAATGGATGTACTCTAAGAGTCACATAGGAATGGTAGATAGTACAAAGGTCTACTGCATATACTAGTGATTAGAGTTATATCTATAAACATAGGGAAGGGATAGGAATGGATATACTCTAAGAGTCACATAGGAATGGTCGAGAGCACAAAGGTCTACTGCGTATACTAGTGATTAGAGTTATCTCTATATACATAGGGAAGGAATAGGAATGGATATACTCTAAGAGTCACATAGGAATGGTGGAGAGCACAAAGGTCTACTGCATATACTAGTGATTAGAGTTATCTCTATATACATAGGGAAGGGATAGGAATGGATATACTCTAAGAGTCACATAGGAATGGCGGAGAGTACAAAGGTCTACTGCATATACTAGTGATTAGAGTTATCTCTATATACATAGGGAAGGGATAGGAATGGATATACTCTAAGAGTCACATAGGAATGGTGGAGAGCACAAAGGTCTACTGCATATACTAGTGATTAGAGTTATCTCTATATACATAGGGAAGGGATAGGAATGGATATACTCTAAGAGTCACATAGGAATGGCGGAGAGTACAAAGGTCTACTGCATATATTAGTGATTAGAGTTATCTCTATATACATAGGGAAGGGATAGGAATGGATATACTCTAAGAGTCACATAGGAATGGTAGAGAGTACAAAGGTCTACTGCATATACTAGTGATTAGAGTTATCTCTATATAAATCTATATACAAATAGTAGATTTTCTCAGGTCTGGACCCAAAAAACCAGGAGAGCAGAGTTCCATTAAGTGGGGTCGGAGGAGGGACGCAGTCACAACACCAAGGGAGTTAGAAGGATGGTATAGAAAAATAGAAGACGCCTACAGTTCTTTAACTGAGGCGCCAAGGCAAGGTTTTAAGATTCTTCGCGCCAGTGCCTTAGCAAGGGTGCCCGGACCCCTAAGCAAGCGAGGAATCGACACCTGTGGCCCTCAGTTGGGTAGTAAAAGAGCCATAATTGGGGCTCAGTGGCCCCTGACGCCGATGCACTTGCTGCACTAAATAAAGCAGTGCTCCTGCTTCGGGCACTGTAGTTAACGTCCCCTTGGAAGGACATGCACAAAACCTGGCACATAAAAACTGGCCCAAACGGGCAAAATGCGTTTCAAAATTCGTGCAGATTCGTGAAATGACATCAAAGGTATTAGCAAGTAAATAATAGTACCCATGACTATAGATAGAGTTTAATGTGTGCTGTGGTTGCAGGTGATGGGCATGAATATGCGATGTTACATTACATGTGGTACAACGCATGCGATTACAACGCAGTTGTTACAATGACCGCGTTGTTCCAAAGCATACCATTACATCGCAATTTGTTACTACGACTTGCTGTAGAGGGCGTGCTGGACTTAGGAATAGTATAATTTACTATTCCAACTCCAGCGTGCGCAACAGTAGGGAAGGTGTTGGAATAGTAAATTATACCAGTCCTTAATTTACAGCACCCCCTACAGCAAGTCGTAGAAATGACATGCGTTGTAATGCTTAGCGTTGTAACAACGCAGTTGTTGTAACGACAGCGTTGTAATCGCATGGGTTGCACCGCATGTAATGTAAAGGCTGCTTCCCGATAGGCACAGGGACCAATATTTGGGGGCAAGACTTTAAACTAAAGCAAGAGAGAAAAAAAGCAGAAGAGAGAAGATAGGAAAACAGTCACACAGAGAAAAAGATGGGATAAAACGAGCCTGCAACAGTGATTTAAACAGGCAGGAAGTGTAGGGTTGGGGAAGAAGGAGATTTCAGGTTTAACTAGTCAGTCACTGTACAACTCCTCTCCAAAGATTTAAAAATATATTGAAGCGGGACACTAAATACATTAAAAAAAACATAAATTAAACAATTACAATACAACACATTAAAATGAAAATCTATGAAAGAAAAAAAGAAAAGTTACTTATTTTTGGAAAGTAGATCATTAGTAGTGGCATATATGCACCTACCACTGGCAATAATACCACTAACACAATATGGGGCTAAAAATAGGTCCTAGAAAATTATTCCCATGCTCAACCCTTGGTAGTTTGGTTGCGAGCGGGCAGGCTTAGCTTCAAAAACATATGTACAGCATTTAAAAACACCAATTCAGTAAATAATTAAGACTAAACTCACAATAGAAATCCAACACCAATTTATAAAAATAGGAAATATTTGTATCTTTAAAATGACACCAAAACAAATGTAGGGAACCGGAGAGATGAATTTATAAAGATTTAGCACTATATAGCACATAGAAACCTATAGCACCTATTGGGACATTTGATTGTGCTAGACCGGGACAAAGTCAAAGTATCAGGCTGACTGCAATAGAACCCTATGTGGCTACCCCTCACAGTAGGTCTCAGTCAAAGTTTTTACCTTCTGATTTAGAAACTTTTCTGGAGCTTTTCTTCCCATTGTCCCACAAAGCTCTCAACCAGTCCGGATTCGGTGAACTTATGGAAGTGAGACTTCTGGAGTTTTCTAGCAGGACGAACCAGAGATCCAGGCTGGCTCGTGGTTGAAGGTGGGTGGTCCAGGTCACCTTTTCGACGTTCTGACTTTAAAACTTTTTCAGAGCTTTTTCTCCCGGTGTCCCTTGATGCTCTTTACCAGACTGGATTCTGTGAGGGTTCAACCGCTTGGGTTTCGACCAGCTACCGGTCAATCTCTGGAAGTTGAACCTCCAGAGCTTTTCACCAGGATGAATCTAAATGGCAGACCAGCTGCAGTTGAGGGTCGCCGGCTGGGTTAGCCAGGTTGAGTCGGTTCACTTATGAAGCTTTTTTCCAAAGTTACTCCAAACGTCTTCAAACTTCTGGAACTTTTTCATTTGAGGGTCCTAAATTGCCCAAAACTTACTCCAAGGATCTGGAAGCTCTAAAATGGTCCTTGGAAGTTTTGGACTTCAATTCTCACAATCCACTTGGACAAAACCCTTATTAATCCACTGGTAGTGCTTCAGGCTGGGGATTCTTGGTGGTGACAGTCAATGTGAGCTTGGTTAACCTGTAGCTTGCACGGAGGTCACTCTTTCGTCCTTTTGAAGCAGATTTAATCAACATGGCTGTAGTTCCCGATTGTGCAGCAGGCGCAGTCAGTCAGAGTGCAGGGCCTGGTCTGTACAAATCAAACTTCCAGCATCCTCCTTCTTCTTCTGTAGTTTCAAGCAACAGATCTAAGAGGCACTGCCCCTCTCAGATACGTATTCACTGTTCTCTGGGGTCACAAAAGAGGGCACTCATCCCCAATGAGGTGCAGGCCAACTCCCCAGAGCATGACCATTTCCTCCAAAGTGTGGCACAATGGTTTCTCAGAAAGCACTATTTCTCCAAAATTCAATATGTCTGAAGTTCCAGGAGAAAGGCAAGAGGTGGCTAAACTAACCTCCAGGATGGCTCATCTCCATATTCCCCTCCCCTTGACATCTGCACATCCATTCCTTAAGCCTGCCATCTGGCTGGGTTCAAAGACTAGGAGTGTAAATGAAACTGGCTTCTCCTGCCTGGCTACTACTTCGCTTGAGGATTGTTTTTGACCCCTCACCCTGGCTCTGGTATTCCTATGTAGCAGAACCTTCTCCTCTCAGAAAAGCTCCTTCACCCCAGAGGCTACTTATCACCTCATCAAAGCAGCCTGGCTAATCCACTTAACTCTGACCAATCAGGACAGAGCACTGGGAGGCTGAATTTTGGTTTACAGACAAGAAAGTATTATAACTTATTTTCTGTACATTTTAGGATAAATTCAACAACAGCATATTGTTGGATTTATCAATGCCATTCTAGTAAGTCCTTGAATATTATTTTTATGATTCTCATGACAGGAATTATTAGTGAATAACTTATTGACATTTTTACCTATGTGGCTGGAAATCTGCAATGGGGAAAATGAACTGGGCGATTTCTCCAACACTAGGGCTTATAAAACATATTTTATAAGGACCCTGCCTATATCTTCAGGACCTGGTTCTGAATATGCAAAAACATTGCAGATGCTCACTTCACAGTGCTCCTAGTACAAAAGTCGATTTTCGGAATCACGTTACTGCAATGTGGGAAGTGAAATGTGCAATTTCACTAAACCTAAGACATATAAAACCTATTTTATAAGGGTCCTCCTTATAAATACCACCACTGGGATACCTAGGGGAAACCCTGGGGGTGCCTATTATGCCTAAGCATTGTAGTTTATTAATTTGTAAGAGCTCCAAACACCAAAGTCGAGTTTGGGCATGCTTTACATGTTAAAAGCAGTCCAGCAACACAGTCTGCTTTCAAACTGAACTCATGCCTCAGCAGTGCACACAGACATTTACAGAAAGGGCTGAATGCCTCTAAGCTGCTATGCCCTATTATATACCAGGGACTTAAAGGTTGTTTTGATCCCCCTGCCCTATTATGTACTAGGGCCTTATAGGGGAGGTCAGGCCAATCATAGGGCTACCCTAACCCATAGTGTATGTAGGAGTTTTCACTGTATTCTAAGTGAGTTTTCAGCAAATGATTTTCTTTTTTTTCCTCATAACACCATTATATGCAAATAGTAGCCTGTCAGCCAACCTGTACCTCCCCAGGCTTTTGCGATACTTCCACAGTTCCTGCGTTCGTGCTCTTCCAGTATCCTGGCTGCACTGACCATGCATTGGACATAAAGGGGTTGTATACTCATATCGCATTCCAATTTTTAAAGGCCACCCATATCTTGGATTGTATATTGGATTCCAGTTCAATATCTATTTTTGCTGTTTTTCTTACTTCTCCTAGCCAGTCCATCTCTTGTGGTGGAGAAGGTTCAGTCCATTTCTTACAAATCTCCCACCTAGCGAGTAAGATTAAATAAAATAGCAAGTTCTGTTTATCTCTAGTAATGTCATTGCATACTTGATCTGCCACTCCGAGCACCACTAATAAAAGGCTTACTAGCAAATGATTTCAGCATAGCACTGGCCCCGGGCCTGGTCAAGCAGAGCCCAGGGACAGTCAGAGTCAGTTACCACAAGTACCAGTCAGCAAACAATATGGGTGCCCAGGGCACAAGGATGATTTTGCAACACAACCTCATCCTGCAGGACGTCCTCAATGCTCTCAGTACCTGGTTCCAGACTCCTCAGAGCGTGAGGTGTCGTCACACAGCCAACTGCCTTCTCCATTCCAGATGCTGCTCTCATGTTGTGAAGCAGCATAAGTGAAGCATCTGGATTGGATGGAGCAGGCTGCCTCAGCACTCCAAAAGGCACTGGAGGCCTGTGACTGCTCTCCAACCCAGCTATCTAAGACAGATGGGTTGGAGAGGTTTGAATTGTGCATGTCTGGTTTGCCGTAGGAACAAAGCTGGCCAAACCTACATGCACACTTCAAATGAAGGGCCACTTCTCATTCTTGGCAATCAGCAGCAATGATATACAGGCCACGCCCACACACTCCATTCGGCAAAGAGTAAAAAATTAAATGGTAATAAAATAATTGTTTTACTTTTCAATCTCTCTGCAGCAGTGCAGGGGTGGCAACGCTCCTATGGAGGAACTGCCGCTGGGGCCATCCCGCGAAAGATCTGTCATCCCAATCACACAGGAGCATTATAGAATGCTAATTTTTGTGACTGTTAGTGATGTAGGACTAGGTAAGCAAAATGTTTAAGGGATAGGTATATCTTTTCTTCCTACTGCACATTCCAAAGCATATTTACCACTGACTTTCTTGCCAAAATAAGAACATTGTTTAATTTTTTTATTACCACATTTTTGTTGTATTGTACCTCATAATTATCAGTTTTTGTCATGCATAATCTGATGTGCAGGACGATACACAAAACAAAATTGAACAATGAAGATTTGGATTTTTAAATATTCTTGGGCTCCAATTGTAAACGTTGTTTCACGTTCACTTGTCTTCCAGGTGCACGAAAAGTGCAGCTCAAGTTGTAAATTCCACCTCTTTACTCATCAGCTTTGCGGATTTTGAACCATTGTAAGTTTAAGGTAAAGGGTGGGAAGAGTGGTTTACACTGTGCAGCGGTATGCAGTATGTTTTAGGAACGCAGTAAACCCCACACAGCCGTAAGTTACAGACACCCCTTCCAATGGTGTTCTCAAGCAACCTGTGCACCTGTACTTTGTGCCCAAAAAGCCTGATGTATGTGGGTAAAGTGAGCAAATGAAACACCCAAGTGCCCTCTTATTTCATAGGGGTGTGGAGGAAGGGGTTCTCTACAGGGAAACATATTCTATCTGCTGAGAAAAAAAACTGATACACAAGTAAATTAAAACTAACTATAAAGTGGCAGATTTCTTATCAGTGGAAATGTTACTGCTTTATGGTTAGTTGTATCTATTAAAGTATATGATTTCAATAGATTTCCATGTATAGCCCTGAGGATTTTTGGCATTCTCTGAAATGTTAATGGAAATCAAAGGAGGAAATGTGTGATTTGTTCATTTTCTCAAGTCTGCCTGATTGTTTGAGTCAGATTGCCCAGCCATGAAAACTGGTGGCATATACAGTAATAGCAACTTTGCTTACTGCATGGCATAAACTGTGATTCCCAAGTAGTATTCAAACAGGTACCTTTATGTTATTAAGATTCACTTCCTGCACACTTGGATCATTGGCTTTTATTTTCTGTAGCGTCTCTTCCACATTGGTGGTATTAGGTGGATCCTCATAAACTGGTTTGACCTTTTCTGCTTTCACGACACCTGCAAAAAGAGAAAATATTATTCAGGTATTCTGTCTCTTGCTACATAGATACAATTTTCCGCACAATTACATACCCACTATTGGGAAGAAAACTGAGTGTAACAAATCTCCTTTTTTCTGTGGAGCACCTTATTTTTTACCTTTTGATGGGCCCCATGTTTTTGCTGGCTTTAGAACACTTTGCACCCTAATCCAGCTAACCAGTAATTAAGTGCCTGTTCTCCCCCTTTAAATATGGCTGAGTTGGCAAACTCCTAACAGATATGTTTAACTTACCTATAATAGAATATTCCTAATTACTATATGTAATTTACCTACAAATCCCTCATATCTTGCACAAGGTGTACCCAGGTCCTGTAAGTCAAATGGCACTGCTAGACTGCAGAATCTATTGAGCCATCACTACACAGGCAGTGCAAACATGGCTTCAGGCCTACCAGTGTAGCCTGACTGTAGCAACGTAAAAAACGCAGTTCATCCTTTCAAAATAAAGCCTATTAATAAGTCAACCCTATGTAGGGCTTGTGGCTCAAAAGCAGGATGCAAGGTAGTTAACATTAGGACATATAGAAATATAATGTTAACATGTCCTCACAGTGTCTACCCCCAAACATTATTTTTCACTGTGGCCATCCTAGCTGTCCTATGTAGAAAACCAGAATACATATTAAAAATCCTATTACTGTTTCTCGAAAATTAAACTAGCAAGAAAGAACTATCTGTAATAACTATTACAAATCTAATCAAATGGTGTAGTTGAATTGAAGAGAAGTACCTTTTAGAAAGTTACTATTCCCTGCCTGAAGTTCCTGGAGGTCAAATGTGCTTGTGTTCTCCAGCCTCTGCCTGTCAGTAATAAGCATTCAAATAAGTGTGAAACAGGTGTGAAATACCTCTGAGGTGCAACCATAGGCTGACCTAGGAGGGCAGAGATGACTCATTTGAAACTCATATATTATGCAGGGCTGTTGGCATCTTTTTTGACATTACAGTGTCAAATCCTGCTGGAGTGTCAAATTCTGCTTGACAGGTGACACTTGACACTGAGGATGCACTTGAAAGGGAGGGAAGAGAATAGCAAGACAATGCTTGTGTATCTACTGTCTGGCTGCTGATAAACCCTGCTTTGTTCTGCCAGACTACTGTCTCTGGGCGTATTGGGGGAACAGTGGCTGTTTCAAACTGAAATGATGATTGATATGGCAGTGGACACTAGGATTACCATAGTACAGTCCACACAAGCACACCCAGGCCTCAGAGCCCAGGTTTAATGTGACTGACACCTTTGGCTATCTTGAAAATCCCCAAAGTGGGGAGAGTTGTCCTCAGAAACTATTAACCTATTGGTTTTGGGCATGCCCATGAGTCTTTTCAATCCACTAGCCCGTGCCAGGCTGAAATGTAGCACTCCAAGGCACCCACTTCAGGGCAGTGTTGCACCTGAGGAAGAACAGAAGAGGAGTGGACCTGCTGTCTGTGACCTGAATGGAGCCCCAAAATACAGAATGTCCTCTCTCTTGTACCCAGGACAAAGAAGTAGACTCCAAGGGTCATAAGGCTGACCTCCTATTCAAGCTGCAAGTATACAACAAGCTACAAGAGACATTGTGTGCAACTGCCCAGCTGACCAGTGGCAAATGGGCCTGGACTGGAGCCTATTGCGGGCCTCTGCCTGACACCCTTTGAGTTTGCCTCCCCTGAAGTCCTGGGGGCTTTAGAAGTATATTCCTTTGGTGGACTGGACCTCAAAGGACTAAAGTCAGGAGGTAAAATCTTTGACCAGGCGAACCTGGTTGGTGTATACAACCTGTGCACAATCGCAGCCAGCGTAAGATTGGGCCTAGGTCCTTGTCTACCTGACATGAACTATCATTGGCATTTAATGCTTTTTGGCACTATTTCTACTTAAACATATAAAAAGTCATATATACTGTACCCCTTATTGGATTTTTGCCATTTTGATGTATTTTTATGTGCTAAAATCTTCTTGAGTGTTCTAATTTAAATTGGGATTTTTTTATTGTTTGCACTTTGACATTATTACTATTTTGGTGCTACATAAATATTTTACACATTGCCCTAAGTTAAGACTGTCGGCTAAGTGCCACAGCTACTAGAGGATTAAACTTAACATACTGTAGTAATTTAAAGGAGTCATCCTGACAAGGGTTGTCATTATTCTTAAGGTGAGTAGTCACCCACCCCAAGACATAACTCCATTTCTTATAGTAAGCATCATATCAGTTACAAATCGGGCTCCACAAATATACTTAGACTGAGCAAGTATGTTTGATCTTGGGTTGTTACGGAGTTGGTGGGCTTCTGTTAAATGAGTTCCATAGTGGCTACTTTTCTGACTGACAATTGCAAAAGGTGTGTTTTTGACTGTGTTTTATTTATTATGCATGAGTGACTGATTGATTTATATGTTTATAAGCTGTACTGTAACCCCCAATAATGTGCTAGCACTGGTCAGATTGCAGTAAGACAATACATAGGTCTCTTTATGGGTGTTCCACCAGAATATCAAGTGCAGGATATGGTCCTGCTAAAATACACATACTTGGTGGTCCTCTTATAATGTTTTTTCTAATGCTCAATGAAATAACATTACAAGATGGCAGCTGTTGGACTTGGCCCTTTCTACAGGGTCATCTCCAAACATTTTGCCATCACCCTCCTGTATTCGGAACCTGTTTTTGTTGGCTTTTTGGACACTTTGCACTTTACCACTGCTAACCAGTGCGAATGCGCTTGCACTCTCTCCCTAAAACATGGTAAAATTGGCTTACACCCATTTGGCACATTTAATTTACTTGTACTTCCCTTGTAAAGTGGCACTACATGTACTCAGGGCCTTTAAATTAAATGCTACTAGTGGGCCTGTAGCACTAATTGTGCCACCCACTTAAGCAGCCTTTTTAAACATGTCTCAGGCCTACTGCTGCATCGTGTGTGCAAATTTAAACTGCCAGTCCGACAGGGCAAAATACATCTTTTGTGAGGCCTTTAAATACATATAAATAACCCCCAGAGTATGCCCTAAACAGCCCAGAGGGAAGGGTGCAGTGCATTTAAAACGTTAGACATGTACTTTATATGTCCTGGTAGTGAAAAAATATTACATTCATTTTTCACTACTGCAAGGTCTACCTCTTCCATAAAATAACATTGAATTGCCTTATTACATTTAATAAGTGCTAACTTTCAGATTGTAAGAAGTAGGGATGTCCAGTTTGGTGCCAAAAAGAATTGTAATTTAAAACCCTCTTTATTGGTAATGTCGGAATTTAAGTCACAATTCTGAAAATGCCACTTTCAGAAAGTTTACATGTTCTTGTCCTAACCATTTTGTGACTGCAGCTGCATCCTGGGTCACATAACTAAGTGTAGCTGGCAGTTGGTCTTTGTGTATTGCTCTCAGACAGTGAGACAAAGGAGCATAGGTTTTGGCAGGATGGGCCATCTCTGAAGTGATGAGGGAGAGGAGCTGTCACTGACCACACTTGCATATCACAAAGTCTTTGTCTGAGCGCACTAACAAAGGGTTTGACACGTTTCTATTGTGACCGCAGACAAGGTGGAGCCAGGGTAGGGAGGCAGGAAATTCCAATCTCCTCTTTGGGTGGAAATCTCCATAGGCCTCTCCTACTTCAAAGTGGGCACCGGGTTTAAATAACTGACCCCAGACCCAACTCTTCAATCAATACTCCTCAGGACCTGTGGAAGACTCAGAAGGACTGCTGTGCTGTTCTGCAAGAATGACTGCTTCTCTCCTGCCCTGCTGCCAGAGTGAAAGGACTGGACCGGCATCTTGATCCCAGGACCATCAGAGTGACTCCAAGGGCTAAATAGCTGGCTTCATGATCAGAGACTCAGGGACAGAAAGCTCTCCAACCACCTTGAACCCAGCACCTAGACTCTCTGTAATGAGTCCTAACCCCTAGGAGGTTCCAAGCCAGTCCTGGAGCCAAGGAAGTGTGCCTGAAGGTGCCCTGCCAGCCCAGCTGTGGCCGGAACTGACGCAGCATGGGTCATCTCCTTGCAGCTGCACTTCGGAACCGGCAATGTTATGTTATGTTATGTTAATTTGTATTTGTTAAGCGCTTAATACCGGAAGGTCTCTAAGCACTGTAAGAAGGCGGCGGGGGTACCAGATAAATTTGCAGGGTGATTGTTTTCTGAAGGGCAGGAGGCGGCTTTCCGCACGGAGGTGTCTCGGCAGTTTGTTCCAGAGAGTGGGTATGGAGCTAGAGAAGGCTCGTCCTCCTTTAGTAGCGTAGTTAAAGCGGGGGATTTTTAAGAGGCAGTCCATGGAGGATCTGAGAGAGCGAGTGGGTGTATATTTCTGAAGGCGTTGTTTAATATACACAGGGGCTTGACCGTAAACAGCTTTGTGAGCTTTCAGAGGCCTTTAAATGTAGCTCTTTGTTTGAGCGGAAGCCAGTGAAGGCGTTGAAGGAGGGGTGATGCACGCGTATGCCTCGGGAGTTTGAAGATGAGTCTGGTGGCATCATTCATTACAATTTGTAATCTGCTCACTAAGGAGTCCGGCAGTCCAATATAAAGTGAATTGGCATAGTCAAGGCGAGCTAGGATCATGGCGGATACCACTGTTCTCATAGTGTAGAATGAAAGGATGGGGGGAGTTTCCTCAGGAGTCTGAGTAGGCCGATACAGGTCCAACCACCGTGGAAACTTGGTTGGCCATAGTAAGTTTAGCGTCAATTTTGATTCCCAGACTTTTGACTACTGGGACTGGTGCTGGGGTGTCGCCTAGCTCCTGGGGCCAGAAAAGGGAGGTCCAGGGGTTAAGGGCATCTGTCATGGGAAGAACCTCCATTTTATCTGGATTGACCTTCGGGGAATTGGAGGTCATCCAGTTGATGGTAAAGCGGAGTATCTCTTGTGCTCTGGAGTGAGATTGAGCAGAGTTTTCAATTTGCAAGATGGCCTGGGTGTCGTCAGCATTGTTGTAAACTTGACACTCCATGTCTGCCAGGGCATTGATAGATATTAAACAGGAGCTGTGATAAAGCCGACCCCTGTGGGACTCCACACAGTGGAGCAACACATCCTTGATGCAGGACCTCGCATCACAGTCCGCTACCTCCTCAGAACTGCAGCTGTGTGACAAATCCTTGACACAAGCCTTTGCATCGCAATTATCCTCAACAACGATGCAGAACTTTGCACCGCAGCTTCTTATGACCTACCACTGTACAACACATTCTCGACACAGGCCTTTGCATCGGACACCCTCATTGACAGCATCCTCAACAATGATGCAGGACTCCGCATCGAAGCCCCACTGCTTTCTTAAGGTACTGCGTTCAGCGGTCCTAACTTGGTCCCTGTATCTGACCCAGGCTCCCCTGCGGTTGGCCTAAACTTGTGACTTTGGCCAGGTCTGTTGTGACCAGATAATACAGTTGGCGCTTTGTGTTTCTATGCACTATTTTTACTTAAAACTTTGCAATTGCACATCTCTGGTTCTACAGATAGGATTTGTTTCTCATTTTGGTCTCATAATTTATTACATTGTTCTCAGTTTTTCTAAATTGATGTGAGATTTTTCTTGTGTTGTGTTTTTACTTCACTACTGTTTGAAGTGCTGCATAAATACTTTACACATTGCCTCTAAGTTAAGCCTCACTGCTTTGTGCCAAGCCACTAGGGGGCTAAGCACAAGTTAATTTGGGGTTTGTTTGTACTTCACCATGACAGAGATTGTGGTTGCTGCTAGAGCAGGGTTTCATCCCCCTCAACCAGTAACCCTATTTCCAACAGCAGCCATGTGTGTGCACATTCACAGCAGTAATCTTTTATTGATGTGATTGTTTATAAAGCATAGGAAAAGCTATTGCAAGATGACCATCATGCATGTGCATGAGGTAGCTCAACAGTAGGTGTGGGCGGGACTCACAGGGCCCGATTTACAATGGGCCACGCACTCATGGCGGAGGACCTGCAGTTGTGGGGGGAACTTCGTACTGCAGTTGCTCATTGTGGCGAACCCTCCATGAGTGCGGGCCCCAACCATGACTGTGGGCCCTCCGACACAAATCCGGGGCCTCCACCACAAGTGCAGAGACCCTTTGTGAATCGACCCAGCAAAGTTTCACTCTACAGAATTCCATGGAGTTACATAAAAACTCAGTGAGATCACGCAAAGTTTTGCCAATGGGCAGAATGATGCATGCTGCACAGTGCAAGCAGTGCTGAAAAATCAACCGGAACGGCACTAGGCAGTGAGGAAGAGCACGCAGCCATTGTAGTTGATTTTGTTGACGATTGAGTAGAAAATCTATTTGAGCAGCAAACATTCTACTTGAGAAGCAGCTTTCTCACCGCGACCCCAACCGACTCCATTTCTAGAGGCTTGTGAGGGAAAAATTCCGCTGTGTACCTATTGGCCGAATTTGGCTGGAACTCCGCATTACCCATATTGCTTCACCCCTATTTAGCAAAAACCTGGAAACCATAGTAAATAAACAACTCTCCCTCACTTGGAAACTAATTTCATCTTGGACCCTTGCCAATAAGGTCTTAGAGTCTCTTCTAGTACTACAACTGCACTGATGGCAGTGCTGGACACCATCAGACTCTCGCTTGATGGTGGTCTTCCTGACATGTCGGTATTACTTGACTTATCCGCAACATTCAGCACCTTGTCTCATTCCAGCGTGGGTCAAGAGACTCACTGAGACTGGTGTCTGCGGGAAAGCTTTAGAGTGTCTCTAAAGCTTCCTTAGCAATAGGATGCAGGCAATACACATGGGATCAAGGGCTATTGATTGAGTCAAACACTCTTTAATATATATGTAGTCCCACTAGCTTGAGTGGTGAGATTGTGTAGCTTTGAAGTCATCTCTTGTGCAGATGACACGCAATTGATCCTCTCCATAGGTCCTAATCCTGAATCTACAAAACATAGATTTGGGGCATGCATGTGGAAAGTTGCTTCCTGGATGTCCCTAAATTGCCTACAGTTGAACAGTGACAAGATCTTGCTGTTCGACAAGGCCCACTCATACTGGTTGGATGACCGGTGGCCGCCCAAACTGGGCGTCACCGCAAAAAGGTAGTATAAAATCTTGGCATCTTGATTGTTGAAAACCTGTCCATAAGAGAGCAGGTAGGCTCCACCTGCGGGACTTGTTTTAGAATCATGCCCATGGTTAGAAAGGTTTTTTAGTGGTTACAATTACATACCAGAAGAACTTTCACCCAGGCTCCTATGGTCAGCCGACTGGATTATGGAAATACTCTTTTGGTTGGAGAAAATGAATCTCTTCTATCTAAGCTTCCGGAGGTCCAAAATACTGCTGCTCGCCAGGTCTGCAAACCCCCTTCTGGTCTCATACAGCACCCACTTTAAAATCTCTTCATTGGCTTCCAATCAGGAAACACTCTATCTTCAAACTCATGTGCTTAGTGCATAAATCCTTGTTTGGTAAGGTTCCTTTATATCTTCAAAATAAACACCGTCCATGTATTCCTACCAGACATTTGAGATTTAAAGACCAGCTCTTGATCTGTACCTTGTGTATTCATGCAGCCAAATATGGCGGCCGTTCTTTTTACTATCTCAGCCCACATCACTGGAATAGACTACCTCATCGCATCCGGGCAGAACCGGACTTTGCCAGCTTTACAAAACGTGGCTTTTCTAATATGTGAGTTTTCTATACTTCCTTATTCATTTGGCGCGCGTTTCAGCGCCGAGATACCCTTTTCCGGGGCGATTCGCTGCGCTATATGAAGTCTTTATAACATAACAAGAGTAATGTGGAATCGCCAAATTCCACCAATTCCACAGGCAGAATGAAACCATCCACCCACATCTACTCAACAGCTATCTTGGAAGAAAAAGAATTAGCACAGTCATAGGTCATCTCCAGGTTTTAAAGTTGAGACCTATTCACTTTGCTAATGCTTGTTTTGTTCAGGTAATTGCTTAAAGAAGGTATTTGTGTTTGTATTCTAAATTCTGAATGGATATCACAGAGTAGCTTCCCTAAAGGCTCCTAAATTCTATTTTTTTATTTGAAAAGCAGCTGCCATTATTATCACATTCAAAGTTATTCTTTTCCTTGAACTTAGAAGGATGGAAGACTGAATTGGTCCTGCAGTGACTAAAAAACCCAAGGTAATCACACACACACACACACATGCCCTTTAACACCCCCAAATTTTCTACTTTGTACATGAGCATCTGGCCTTCAAGTCAAACACATCTATTACTAGCTGATCACGTAGTATCAGCACTAAAGTGTCACTCACTGCATGGTACAGGTCTAGTAGCCAGGTACAGAGCAAGAGCTGGTCTTTCGATCTCCTTTTTATTACTACAGTAGTCTATGGAAATAGAAGAAGATACAGTTATCCTTTACTGTTTGTTGTACTAGCAGCCCTTCTTCCATTTCCAAAAACTGTAATGGAAATAAAGGAAAGACTGTGCTTCTCCCTCATGGACGCCATGCGTACACCTCTCTAGATAGTCCTAATGCAGACAGACAGATGAGTAAGGTAAGGACTTCATCCCTAGCCCACACCCTCTCTTCACTCTACCTGAACTCTGATAAAATGTGGGGACCGGTACACATTTTATTACACAAAAAGCATTGTGTTCAGTCCTGGGGTCAGTGCAGGATGCAGCCATTGCCCTTTGAATGTCTCATTTGTCAAATATCAATTATTGCTGTAGTTGAGAATAGAGGAGCACTATCTGGAATAGTGGAATATGTTACAGCTGGGAATATATGTGCCTTGTGAATGTTAATATATCATACAGGGATATCAGTGGATAGTGGAAATCAATAAGACATTATTGAGAAAGCTCTGTAGATGTCTCAGCAGTACAACAGGTGTATGGAGCTGGTCAGTACCATGGTTCATTGTAAGAACTATTTTCATATTTCAGTTCTCTCAGGAAATATGTATGATGTGATATGGTGGGTGTTTAGCTACAGTGTAATAGTCTTGTGGCTATCTCAATCTGGGAATATGGCCCCACTGTGCAGGTCAATATATGATGCACAATAAGAGCTCTGTGAATATCTTCATACTGCGGCATCACTGCACAGTGCTATTCAGTAGCGGCGCTTTGTGACAGCGATGTGAATGGCTCAGTATTGGGATACAAGTGCACTGTGCAAGTCAAACCTGAGGATATTTAGTGAGCTATGTGGATGTCTCTGCACTTTTATATACCAGCACTTAGAGAGATGTATTGTGTTTCATTACTTGAATGAGACCAGTGCACATTGAAAGTCAGACTAGTGATAATTTGTAAAAGGTATGAGGATGCCTCAGTAATTGTATAGTAATTTATGACAGAGGTGGTAGGCTGGAATATTACTGGGGTGGTGGTGAATGAGAGAACCCTGGAGATGGCTCTTTGTTGTGCTAGCAGTGCATGGGGAAAGTCAAGCCCTGTGAATGTCTCTGCACTGAAATAACAGTGCACTGTGCTGTTCAGAATAGATATATTATGTATGTATGCATGTTGTAGGTCCGAGAGATTAGAAAGTCCACTGAAGAAAAGTCAGAAATGTGCTCTTCTAGGACTACTGATATATTCTAAATTAAATGCTGACTTTTCAGGGATTCACAAGCTATCCCTGGAGTACTCTTGGACAATTACAATAGTCAAAGAATTTCCAGCGAACTCAAACCCTAGCATACACAGAATTTCTACTAGGTTCTACTGGCGAAAGTGACCGAGAGGTTTGTGCACAGGTCAATTTCTAATTTCATCGAAGAAAATGGCCTGTTGCACAGTACTCAATCTGGTTTCCGTGCTAATTTTAGCACGGAGACTGCCCTCCTTGAAGTCACGGACGCCATCAGGGAGGAGTTAGACGCGGGAAGAAAAGCTATGTTGGTAATGCTTGACCTGTCGGCGGCATTCGACACCGTACCCCACACGCTTCTCCTTTCTAGACTCTGGGACTTTGGTCTGCGGGGAACGGTGTGGAGTTGGCTCAAATCCTTTCTAGCCGACCGCCGACAAACAATCTGGGCGCCTCCTTACTCCGCCGAGATGTCACCGCTAGAAGTGGGGGTTCCCCAAGCTTCCATCTTGAGCCCCCTCCTTTTTAACATCTTTATGGCTCCTCTGGCGGTGGTGGCGGAGTCATTCGGCGCTCGGATTGTTTCCTACGCCGATGACACCCAACTCCTGTTCGCGAGCGACAGGGGTGGGTTGTTTGATTACGCCCAGGTTAGGGGCTGTCTGAGTGCGGTCTTTGAGTGGTTTGGATGTCATGGACTGAAGTGCAACTCCGACAAGTCGGAGTTGCTTTTCTTTGGCTGCACCTCCGAGCCAGACTGGAAACCCTGGTGGCCGCAGGACATGTTCCCCCCTGCCAGTGTGTCCTTGAAGGCCAAAAATCTGGGAGTCATTATCGACAGTGACCTATCTTTCGGACCACACATCTCTTGTCTTACCGGGAAATGCTTTGGCATCCTTCGGATGCTTCGTAAATTCCTCCCCCTAGTGTCCATCCAGCACAGGAAAATCATCGTCCAGGCGCTAGTTGGATCTAGGCTGGACTATGCTAATGTTTTATTTCTGGGACTTCCCAAATATTTGGTTAGACGCTTACAAATTGCCCAGAATTCAGCGGCCCGAGCCATTTTTGGTCTCCCAAGAAGGGCCAGAGCTGCGGATCTTCTTTCATCTCTACATTGGCTACCCATCGCCAAAAGGATCCTTTTTAAAACCTTGACCACGACCTTTAAGGCCTTACATGGCATAGGCCCTAAATACATTGCAAAACGACTTTCTTGGTACCAGCCCTCTAGGTCCCTTAGATCTTCTTCCCTATCCAAAATGACCGTTCCTATTATCAAGCGCGCCAGAGCAGGAGGCCGGTCCTTTCGCTATTTAGCTCCCCTTGCCTGGAATGACCTCCCGATTTCCTTAAGACAGGCTTCCAGCCTTTTTTCCTTCCGAAAGGCCCTCAAAACATGGCTCTTCCCTTAACTGGCTTTTGCTGTTTTTATGTTTCCTTTCAGTTGTTATTTTGCTCCCCTCTGGTGGGTACCTTCGCTAAAGCGCCGGGATGCTCCGTGGAGTGGCCGTGCGCTATAGAAGCACAAAATTAACATAACATAACATAACAGGTGGAAAACTGTGCACATGAAAACCTGACTCTGATGTGCACTTGTACATTTAACTTCTCATTTCCTATGTGGAAACTATTCCTCCTATACTTCCAATAGAGGTAGAAATGTTCACTACACATTCCCACCCTGGAAACACACTTACTCTTGTCCTTGAAAACAGGACATTTGCATACTTTTCAAGAAGAGGAAATAATCTGCAAGAAGTGTGTGAATATTATCAAATATTCAAGTTTGTAAGGTAGAACCTCAATTAGTTGCCTACAAACCTTATCCTAGCCCCAAATATGTGAATATAGAAATGCCTCCATACTGGCAGAATATTGTATTTACAATTTCCATTTGTAATCGAAAAAGTCTGCCATTCCATATTATGTGCATTACAACTGCGATATTTCCATTGCAGATGTATTTGGAGTATTTAACTACACACCTTAATTAAAGCTAGGAGCACAACTACCTTTGAGACTTGGGCCTTACGATCCCCCATGAGACCACCCCAACAGGGACACTACCAACCACAGCGCAAACCACCATAACCCCAGAAAAGACCTGCCACCGCTGCAAAACAAACGTACCCCCTGTGATCCTCCTCTTTCCTCTCTCTCTTCTTTCCACCTCGCTCAGATTTTCTACACCTCTAAGCAAGACAATGTAAGGCCCACATGAGAACAAGTGTATAAGATGAAATGTAACCATAACTCTGTAACTAAGACTTCCTTGTATCCTATAGATGTTTAGCGAATGTACAGTAAAACTCAATAAAATACTTTCAAATGGAAAATGTTTCAGCACTGGGAGATCAGAGAAAGTTGAACCCCAAAAAAGAGGGACACTGTGAACCTATGTAGAGGATTTCGTTTTTAAAATGATAACTGTATGAATCGACTACGGATGTAATTTCCCATAGGTTAAATTGTAATAATCTTCCATTTTTAAGTGAACAATAAAAATACATGAAATATTTATTAATGCTATGAACAATGTGTGTTACTCTCCACAATACCGATCACTCAACAGTTCCTAATCCCGGATGTACGACATTACAACGCATGCTTTTACATCGCATGCTTTTACAACGCGAGTTTTACAACGCATACCATTACAACGCATAGTGCTTTGGGGCGCTGGATAGTGAATTATTTAATTTACTATTCCAACTCCAGTCCCCGTGGATAGTAGGGAAGATGTTGGATAGTAAATTAAATATATTCCCTATCCTAGAGCGCCCCCCAGCGCAATGCGTTGTAATGGTTTGCGTTGTAAAAGCAGCGATGTAAAAGCATTGCGTGGTAAAAGTTGCATTGTAAGTGATGTTTCCCCCTAATCCCCACTCCCTTTGTCATAACACCCTACGCAGGGGGGGGGGTGCACATAATGCTTCATTAGAAATCATAGAACTGGCTCATGCTTATAAATTTCATAAGGTGCAAACAGTCAGCACTTAGGTGATCTCTTGGCACTGGGGATTGAAACCACGAAAGCATTTCATAGATAAATAAAACAAATGGTGAAGGCCGCTGACATATCTGAGAGATGGCAGCTGCAACAGACTTTATGCAGTGGAATGGGTAAAAGCCCACCTAATGATCATGCAGAATATGATGGGAGTTAGTCTACGTACAGCTGAAGTTGTTACCCAGGTGTTTGCTTAAGGACTTTGAAAATATATGGGGATTTTATATGGTGTGTAAGTCCCAAACTCAGCAGGTTCTACCTTTGGATTTTAAAATCAGGAACACTGTTGTTTTAAAACCAGATGGAACTTGTACCAAAGCGAGAAACACATTCACTGTGAAGAATGAACATAACAGTTGGAAGCTCCTTAAAGATTATAGTTGGACAACAATGAAGGGGAGAACTTGAAGTTTCACAATTGTTCATTAATTGTGTAGTCTCAGAGAGAGAGAGATTGGAGTAAATATGTGTTCAGGTTTTCTCTTTTCCAATAAGGGATCAGTGCTTCATGAACTCAGATGATTCTGATCACGTTCATGATGTACATTAAAAAAAAATTGAATGCAATTTTTTAGAAAAATTATAGATTGGAGGATACTGACATTCTCTAAAATACGCCACTGTCAATACTTTGTATTCTTGCTTTGTGGAAAATTTCAAATTTCTGCTGGACGGATTACCTTTCTGTGTAATGTTGAACTTTTGTGTAATGTGTTATTTGTCCAGTGCTTACTCTAAAATGAAGGTGTGTAGTTGCATATGGTGGGCAGACACCCTCATTTTAGAGTACTAGGACTTTACCGTCACCATCAGCCCTTGACCAAAGGCAAGAGAGACAAAGGTAGAACAGGGAGAAAGGAGGAGGAATGGAGAAATAAGAAGGGAGTGACAGAGGGAGAAAGCAGAGATGAAAAGGAACCCACAAAAGTGGTGAAGGCGCAAGAGGAGGAAGGTGGTGAAAAAAAGGCACATGTGGTAGAAACCAGACTAAGCAACATACGCATTCAACAGCGCGTAGCAGGTTTTTTAAAGAAAACGTTGGGCCCCAGGATCTATGTTATTATAAACTCAGTACTGCTTTTTCACCAGTGGTGTGAATTGTAAAACAAAGTAAATTGAAGAGCTTCCTAGTTTTGAGGCTAAAGTTAATCTTGCCAGATACTCTGTAATTCACTCTACGTGAAGGCCTCTGTAACATCTCAAATACATTGGCATGGGTTACAATGATTATATTTTATTAGATTTCTCTTTTATAGAACGCTTTGTGATTTATACAGGGTCCCTAGTCCTATAGGGCACAAAAATCGTCAACCCAAATGTCATAAACCAAAGTCAAAGGGTGTCTGCTTCGGGAGTGCGTCACAGACGCAGGACACTAAGATAGCAAGAAGGCAGAAGAAATGTTTTGCTAAAATCCAACCAGCGTGCGGAGAATAAAGCTATATTTAATTGAAACCAGGTGAGGACTGAATGAAAGTGATTTTGTAAATGAAAGAGATGAATTAATGTTTACAGATGTAATCATGAATATAAATTAAGTTACTTATTATATATACTAGCTGCACCTGTTTCAACATGGAAAGAGAACTATAATTTACTAACTTCTTCCTTATGCATTCACGGCGCCTCTCAAGCTTACGCATCTAAATCATTTGTTTAAGGCTGGATCAGATTTTTGACTTTCCTCGAAGCTATTCGTGCTAGAATATGAACAGCACCGAATGTTTTTATAGTCTATTTCTATTATAATCACAGGGTACACGTGCAGACGGACTGCAGTGCTTCCTTAAATAGGAAATCAGATTTTCGGAGGAATTTGTCGTCCATGTTTTTGTAACATTCTTGGGCGTTTTTGTCTCAATCTACCAGCTAATGGTAAAAAAAAAAGCAAAACAACTGAAAATGGCCAGTAAGGTCGACATTAGTGGGATTTTAATATTAAACTGGAATACCTCGCGAGAATATTACAGCCAGAAGAACATGGCCAGGCGTGTATTTTGGTATACAACAATGTTGCTTTTGTGTCTTTTTCTTAAACATGCAGCCCTCTACCCAATGTAAATTAAAGACCCAAATAAAAAACGACAGGAGATTTCCTTATTCACAATGCGCAGAACTCCGTCAATTGCTCTGTAAAGTACGAGCTGCCTCCCTCCACATTATGTATAACTACATGGCTGTTACCAACCAACAACAGCACAGATTTTTATCTGTGCCATAGTTGAAAATTCAAGGGGATTTCTCACGAGAAGCATTTTTGTCAGTGTTCCTCGTCATTCATAGGACTAGAGGCACTACAAGTTCTTTCGTTCTGGTCTACTGTAAGACCTGGAAGTGGAATATGCAGTTTCCAGAGTTCCTGATGCTACATACGTCTTGAACCTCCGCCCCTCCATACTACAGTGTTTTACCTAAGTCTACGGGAAGGTTTGGACCAGGAGCCTGCGCATTTGAACCTTCAAGATGCTAGAATCTGCTGCTTCCAAACAGATAGCACTGACTACTAGTATTCATAGAACTTTAACCTGCTATTTAATTCTTACTGGTACAGTGATCATGTAACCAGGAACTGCAGTACCCATCAGGCATTGTACTGGGGAACCTGTATTCAAAAAGTCATCCAGATCCAAGCCGAACCAGAACCAAATTGTATACATCGCTGGAGAAAAAAGCTTTCATATATAGGCAGAGAGCAGTGAATGAATGTCAATGCTAAAAGCAGATGTGGATACAAAAGCAGAAGACCTACATCTTTTTGGGCAGACCTAATTCCAAGATACCCCCAATTGCCCCTCAAATGTACACCTTACTTAATCATTCTTAAAGCCATCCCTGAATTACCTCCCAACACAAGCAAAGACTCTGAGGCCCTAAAAAACAAATCTGTCCACAGCTGCAAACCAAAGCTGGGTGGCCCAAGAACCTAGCTCAGGAGGTCCTGTCGGTGAGATCTCTGTGTCTTAGCATCCATCCTAAAGATTCTCCCCGGGGCTGTGTTTTAGTGAATTTCAAGAATCTCCGGATCGTTGAATTGTTACTATGGCACCTAAAAAGCATAACACCACCCGAATTGTTCCTACATGTAGACCATCGAGAATCAGCTTATTGTTCACCTGAATTAAAAGCTGATCAGTTGCTGACGGTTCAGCAGTGTAGAAAACAGGCCTTGGATCAGTTGCTGTTTGCACCTACAACCTTCACTGTCTGAAAAAGTTATTCCATTTTTCGATAAAGATGGAAGATTACTGAGTATTGGCTCCTAGCAGGATTACGCCAAATGCTGGCATTTATATCTTTCAATACATCTGCTTCAATATCGGCACTTGACTCAAAACCAATGTGCCTACTTGGGGATCAGCTCTCTTCGTATAAACTATAAAAAACTCCTTACTGCCTTACACTCAGCGTCTATCAAGGACTATATCTCCTTCAATATAGTTTACAGAATTCAGCATTCTATACATTGTTGTGTTCCAGATTTTATTCCTAAAAGACTAGGGCCTGATTACAAGTTTGGCCATCCTGGAGCGGGCTGCCACACCACCCTCACAGGTGACAAGCAGTACTCTACAAATCCACCTTATATTGCATTTCACTAGACCAGTACACTTGGAAACTCATTTCAATAAATCTGGTAAAGTTGAGTGATACAAAGTGGGCGGGAGCGCGAGAGCCTCATGGGTGGCTTAATATACTAGAGGAAGAAAGGAGAGATATCCATTCTTGTTAGAACATTGTTAGAGAATTTATAGCTTTTGCAGCTAAGCCAAAGGCTGTTGGTTGTGAGCTGAACCTGCTTCCAAATAAAGCAGCCTTTTCCACATAGGCGAAGTGTGTCTATGTTCTGGCCCTCCCACAGTTGTGTATTTTACCCTTTCTGCCTTTTTTGGTGTATGCTTGTACTTGTTTTTGTGGTAAAACGTAAGCAGAGTTATTATTTTATCTGACCATTAGGGTTTCTCATAGGAAACGTACAGTGAAAGTCGTTTTTGAGGGCTCGTCACTGTAGATTCAGTCCAACATTATATTCTTGCATGTATCATGCTTAAATAGTAGGCACCCTACCATGTGGGCTACGAGATCTACTTAGGTGGACTTATATAAGATTTAAATGTAAATTTCTGTCAAAAAGAGTTATTTTGACTGGCTTTCCTGCTGGTTTAAAATCGGCAAGAGCCAGGCAAAATGGTAGCCTTGTAGCCATGTTTTCTTTGTCCTTCTAGTGGATGGCAAAATAAGTGCTGCCGTCCATATGAAACATTTTACTTTCAATGACACTGGCATATTTCTGTGCACTGCATACTATTGCCTTACTATAAAGTTAAATATGTCAGTTGGTGATTAGTCAATGTCACCATGTTTTATTGACCATAGCACATTGACGGAGGTCTGTCCACTAGTGTCCCAGTATGCAGAGTTAAAAAAAAACTGCAATACCAGTTGGCAAAAACTGGAGGTGAGCACACAAACACAGGCATGTGTACCAGACAATGAACAATGCTTCAAAACGATCATGCAATGGGTAAAAAGTGCAATCTAATTACGTTTCCCTAAGAAGAAAAAATATATTCCATTTGATTACTTTGTTTTACTTAGAAGTGCTTCGCTTACTCAAAAACCTTCCAGGAAAAAAACACTTTTACTCTGAAACACATGCAAACTATTTGAAGGCAACAGCTGGAAGTGATAATGTCTTCCATATGTGTGGATGAAGCATTCCAAGTCATATGAACTGTGGATGTCACCGTGTTTCAAAAAATATTTTTATGACAAGAGGCTATCACACTTTAAAACGTCTGAAACTATCCTTTAGTGCGATACAACAATAGGGTACTATGAACTCTTTTTATATATTGTAGTGGATGATTTGAAAATGCAAGGCGTAGAAAATGAGATTCTGAAATTGAAGAAACAGACATAGAGATTCGTGAAAAGAAAGTGCTAGGAGAAGAGATCCTGCAGAAACTCTATGACTATATAATCCTCTGAGGGGGGAAATCAGGGATAACAATGACTCGAATGGTTCGAAAATATGGTGCGCTGAGAGTCCCGGTGGGCATCAAGGAGTACTTATGCAATAAACTACCTGGAGACTTCCTGAAGGAGAACACAGTGCCCTTGCTTGTTGTTTGGCTCATTCAAGACACACACCACTCCACCGCTGCACCGGAGGTCTCTTTTGCCCACATCGCCTAGCGGCAGGAGCTGCTTTCGTCATTGGGTCAGCGCCAGGCGGCGCATTCAAGGCGTGCCCAGGCCAAGGACGGGCCCGTCTGCGCCCTTCCAAGGCAGGCCAAGGCTGGGCCACCCGCCTTGGTCCCATGGATTGGAAACCAGATAAAAGAACTGGTAAGGAACCCAGTCATATTAATATCTAACCATAGTCAAAGCATAACCGATTTGCTGTGAAAATGGGCAAAAGAAAATTAATACTAAGTAATGGAATCTCCACTCGTAAAAACGTGCCAATTATTAACTATCTGAAAAGTGTTATGGGCCTGATTAATAATGAGATAGTCCAAGTGGAGGAGCGGTTGGCAGCTACAAAAACAGCATTAAATGCAGCCCAAAAAGAGTCAAAGTCAGACTTGGTCTATCCTGTGAAACCTGATTCTGCCTCTGAAGACCAAGGCACAAGTAGAAGTAAGGAGGTCTATATATCTAATATAGACCGTCTTATAAAAGAGAGCCCATGCATATTGACACTCCCACTTGACATATATATTTTATCAGATAACTCTGAATAGGTTTCCCCACTGGCGAAAAAGAGCAAACAGCAGCCTGTAAATACGAAAGTATGCTCCAAAAATCAGTCGAAAAACTTGAAAATTAAGCAAAAAAGGGAAAAATAACTAAATTTGAGGCAAGAGGGACAGGGAATACGAAGCAACAATCTACACGCAAGGCATTGAAACCAACTTAAAAAAATTACAGGGGAAAATCGACAATATTGAAAGGCGACTTATGTCGGGAATTAAGTCAGTACAAAAAGACATTATTTATTTAACTGATTTGGTCACAAACTTACTGTCCACGAAAAAGTCCCAAAAGGTAATGTCTGGTAGTAACTCCAATGAGAAAATGTAAGCAGGACATAGCTCCCTAGGTGAAATTGGAAAAGCTAATTTGAAAACGGCACCCCAAATAAAGAAAGCACTTAGAGTACAACCTACTCTAAAATTAAGCAATAATTACTTACGTAATAAACATTGTTCATAAATTAAAGATATTGGACACGAAAAAGAGCTTTTCATGACCTATCGATCTACGAAGCCTGATGAGGTTTCTCTTCATCTACCCCCCCCCCCCCCAGGCAACTCCTTATGTTATTGCTTTTAAAAAATTCCCGAAATTAATAGCCAATACCACAGAGACTTAGGGGACTTTAAAGAATCGGGTTATGTATTGATTTACTTCAAATTCTAACTGCTGCATTAACGTGTTTTCTCAGAACATATTAATGTTAAGAAGAGTGAGTTGGGTGGGCAGTAAGAAGAAATCATGCAAAGGATATTGTGTTGTTGTGAATTTCCGCAGTCTGGAGGTGGTGGGGTCTCTGACTGGAGAAATATCAGCTAAATATGGCCATTTAATCATCTTGATGGTATTATCACTGCTGTTCCACTTGGCTATTTTTACAAACCTAGAAATGAGCCCCCCCCCCAATAACTAGTAGAAACTTCCAGAACATGAATCCGTGTATGATACCATCCATGACTAAGACGTTGTAGTGGAATTGATTGACTGCTGGAGGATGTAGTGCAATTGAAAGGTGTTACTCATGTCTCCCCTCCTATCAGGCCTGTCGTTAATAATCTACATGCTCAACATTACATGGATCCTTAACCATCAAGTCATAGAATGTTGCAGGGGTTAAAAATAAGCTACACGATAAGGAATGGCTTAAAACGATACAGAATTGTACTCCAATTTTACTACAAGAATCTTGGCTCACAGAAACCTTTATTATTAATGGCTCTAAAACTAGTTTTACTCAAGCTATCCCTTCGAAGGCAGGAAGAGCAAAAAGAGGTTTAGCAGCTTTAGTTTCAGTAACCTCACCATTGACACTACAGAGAGTCTACACTAAATCACAGTGTTTCCAGTTTTTACTTTTTTGCATTAAAGGGAAACAGTGCATAGTAGTGATACATTTTTATAACAATGTCTTTGACAGTACATGACATAGGGTAATTACGTCACTGGAAGAGGATTTGTATGATATTTTAAAAGGGCTGGGGGGATACTACTTGCTAATCTAAGAGGGTAATTTTAATTGTGAAATGTGTAAAAGTCTAATAGGGGAACAACGGTTATAGTGATGACTATAGTGATCCTAGCTCAAATTTTTCACATAATCCTTATGGGGAAGCGATTAATTCTGCCATGTATAAGTATAATTTAGAAATTATTGAGTCAGGTGAACGCAAGGGAGAAACTGTTGCCCAAACATGTGAAGGGTTGAGGTCTTTGTCGCAAATTGCGTAGTTCTAGTATCAGGGAACTGCAAGGGTCTTGTTGAATAAAAAATTATTCAGGCAAGCCCTTTTAGTGACCACCATGCACTACTCCTGATACTGAAATCAAGCTTGTATCAACAAGAGAAGGCACTCGTTCTCGCAGCTGATATCAAAACACAAGGAGAGAATGGGATTTCCATTAAATGGTCAGGTGTTAATCCCATAGTTTTTATGGAAAACATAGTAGAAAAAAAACATGAACATGTAAACATTTGTTTGGATAGATCAACCCTAAATGTTGATATTGTTAGTGCATTTCATAATATTGCTGCTGTAATTTCTGAAGACTTGTAAATAAGAAATACAAAAAATATTGATCACTGCCCTAGATGGTTTGACCAGCAGTGCTCCAAATTAAATAAGGAATTAAAGGAAGCACTAAAAGTAAGACCGCGGGATAGAGAGAGAATTTGCACTTTTTGGAAAAGCTATAAACAAACTTTAAATTCAAGAAAAAAAGAAATCCAGGAGAGGGCGTGGGAAAAATTGATACATGCAGCTGAGACACGTGATTCTATCTTATTCTGGAAAACAAAAGACCAACCCTTTTTTTAAAGATGTATCATCCCCTAAGATAGAAACACTAGTAACTCCTGAGGAATGACTGACACGTTTTGAAAACATTTTTACTCCAACAGAAGAGGTCTCTATGATTGATGACAATAGTAATTTTATTTTAGTGAACACTGTTAAGACTGCACCCATCACCCTAGACGAGATTAAAATTGCCCTAAAGAAAAGCGCACGTAGTAAGGCTGCAGGACCAGATGGGGTCACTATCGATATTTTTAAGTCTAGCATCGACTTATGGGCCCCAATCATAGTAAGCCTTTTTGTTGCCACAATTGGGGGGGTGCTACCTGGCACTTGGGTGGAAAGCACAATTGTCCCCATTTTTAAAAAAAGCCATAGAGGAAATGCAAAATGCTACCGTCCAATATCCCTACTTGATTCTACATCAAAATTGATGAGCAGAATTAAGTTAGACAGACTGGAATGCTGGGCATATGAGAATAACATCTTAACTGAGCCCAGTGTGGATTTAGAAGGGGTATTGGGACAGCTGAGCAATGCTTTAATCTCAAGTTATTGATAGGGAAATATACCATCGCCAAAAAAGGCCAACTTCATTTTTGCTTTTTTGACCTTACCAAGGTGATACCAAAGGGGATGATGGACGGACGGAGCGTTTGAGCAAATCAAACACCCACTCCCAGTCAACTGATCTGACTTTAATCCATCATCATTCTTTAGCTCACTCCACTACCCCAGTTCAGACATGGCCATATGCAAATCAGTCTGACCCTGTGCCTCATGGGAACAGTCCAGCCCAAACTGCCAAGCCATATCTTCCCTGGACCGGAAACAAGCATCCTGGAACCAGTTTCGGATTCATAACCCTCATCAGCCAGGCTATCTTGAATCCAGTGGCAAAGTGAGCAAGGGGCCCACGTCTGCGCATACCCTGCCAACTTAGGGCGAACAAAGCAATACCAAAGGGGATGATGGATGGAGCGTTTGAGCAAATCAAAGACTGATTTGCATATGGCTGGGTTCAAACTGGAATGGCATGGTGAGCAAAAAACCATGGATTTAGGCCCAGATCTCTAAACTGGGGTGAATGTATGACATTGTTCTGCATTCTGTCCATCAATTGTTGTTTTTGCATTTGTAGTTGTCACCCTGAGTGGGACGGGTAAGCTCAGACATGAGTCCCGTGCTCTCCATGCCATTGGAATCAAGCTATCCTGGCTGATGAGGGGTGAAAGCTCGAAACCGGTCCTAAGATGCTAGTTTCCAGTCCAGGGAGGACCTGGCTTGGCAGTTCGGGCTGGACTGTTCCCATGGGGCACAGGGTCAAGACTGATTTGCATATGGCTGTGTTCAAACTGGAATGGCATGGTGAGCAAAAAAAAGATGGATGTAGGCCCAGATCTCTGTATTGGGGTGAATGTATGACAATGTTCTGCATTCTGTCCATCAACTATTGTTTTGTTTTTGACCTTACCAGCGCATTTGATTTAGTTAATCATGTGAAACTGTGGCAAACACTGGAAGGGATAGGTACCCCACACTTTATTATTACTTACTTATCGCAAATTTACGCTCACATACTTTCAAGGATTCGTTATGGCCCAAAAGGCGAATGCCTCCTCATTTTAGCGTCACCCGTGGGATTAGACAAGGTTGTATCCTTGCACCTCTTTTATTCTCTCTATACATTAATAATGTTGACTTTTCACTTTAGAATTTAAATGCTGATGCCCCCACTGTAGGTAAATACGTAACACCAGTACTGCTATATGCAGATGATGCAGTCCTATTATCTAGGACTGCTAACAGCCTTCAATGCTTGATAGACACTTTAGAAAATTCATGACTGGGAAAGATCTACAATTAAACCTAAGTAAAACTCTTGTCATGACTTGTGGGAATATCAAAACAAAGAGTAGAAACCACTATGTGGAAGGTGTATATAATGAAAGGACAACATCATTTTCATATCTGGGACTCCTTTTTAATAGGAATGGTACCTTGGGCGCACATACCGACCTATATAAGTTAAAGTTTATATGATCAAGTGAGGCTATCTTTAGATTTTCAAAAGAAATTCGGTAATAAGCCAGTATGGGAAATCCTTACATTTTATAGGAGTAAGTGTATCACAGGTGCATGTTATGGAGCAGCATCTTGGGGGAGGGCAAATACCTCGCTGCTCCAAACCCTCGAAAATACATTTCTAAGGAGGGTGTTGGCAGATCGCAATGCAACCGCTTCACATATAGTGCATGAGGAGATGTGTGTACCCTACATTAGTGATTTCATTAGTATGGCTGCCCTCACACTGTGGTACAGGAAATGGACTGAAGATGAGACAAAATTCACCAAGGAAATAATTATGGACTGCCTCGCTCTTGATTACTGTAAAAAAAAATCGCTTGGCTACAGTATATTTATAATCTTTTAACTGAGTGTAAGGTGGTTCCTGACTTTTATGACCCCATACAATAAAGGGGAGTTAAAAATGAGGCTAATGATTTCTAGGCAATCTATAAGAGATGCTGAGACAAGTACACAATCAAGTGTTAGATTATTTTGTGATGGCCCACTTTTGTTGGGTATCTAACCGTACCTTGTCTTTACAAGAAATGTGCAACACAGATTTTACTTAACAGGGTTAAGGATGGGCACCTTACACTACCAGATCGTATAATCTAGAATGGGTAAGTGGAGCCTTAACCTTCTAGCTGCCCATGTGATGGAAAGTCTCTTCAGACCACATTGCATTTTATACTCTTTGTAATTTTTATCAGGATATCAGGAAATCCTTTATACGTCCGTTATTAATTGATAATACATTGTATACTTGTACATTTGCTTTTAATAATATCTGTAGTGTGGAAAATGAAAACACATGTAATGCAGTTATTCTTTTTATCCAAATGGCAATCAAGAGAATAAAGGATCTTTCTTATCTGGAAGCCATAATATAGGAAAATCAATAGATCCTTTCTTTTAATGACTAGGTTATCACATTTTTACGCGTGAGTATAGCTACTGTATTTTCACCTATTCAATATACCATACAGAGTTATAGTCCACATAAATACAATAAGTAGTAAACTAAGAATTTACTTATAATGAACTACAACTATGCACTGTATTTTATAATGTCCTTGTGAGTCTAAGTTTACATAATTATTGTTTTTTTAGGTAAAGAAATTATTATGCACTGATTTAGTTTTTATGTGTTTTAAAAATCATTTTGGTGCAGTTCTCTGTATAGAAAACCACAGGATGGAACATTATTATGTATTTAATTGTTTTTAAAGTGGTTTTATTGTGTAGAAATGTTTATGTGAAGAATGCTTTTATGGTTATATAGTATATACTGAATAAAGCTTGATTGAATTGAATTGAATTGAATTGAACGCAGTCCAGCAGACGGAGAGCAGGCAGGGTGATGCAATTAAAAATCTGTCAATAAATGTTGCTGATGGAAAGTGGATCTTGGAAAGTGTGGGGTCTGGGGCATAAATAGCCTCTCTGCTCCCCATCTTCCCCTTGGAATGGCCTGCTTCCAGCTTGAGGCCCAGAGAGAGAGAGCCAACTGCAGGTCCAAAGCTGCACTGCTTCCACTGACTGCTGCTGCCAAGAGACTGTTGCTACTGTCTTCCATGACTGGGAGTGTGCTATCAGAAGTCTAGACCCATGCGTCATGACCACCAAGACCTCCTAACTTACAACATGGACTTCTGGCGCGACCCTCACAGTAGAACCAGTGAGTGATTTTGTGACAGAAACAAGTGCATTGACCAAAAGAGAAAATGTGTATTTTTTTGCACAGAAACGGTAATTTAGAGTGATTTGTGTTTGGCCTTCTGGTCACATGTATACATTTCGGTAGTACCACACTACTGGTTATTCTCTTGAAGTCAATAAAATGAGTGCAATAAACAACTTTAATGCAGTATGGAGAAATCACGCAGAGTGACATGAAAACCTTAGAAATTCACTCAGAAAAACAACAGTGAAAATTAACTTATTGTTATGAATACAAACAAAAAAAGCATTGAAATTCACAAGTTAGGGTTAGTACCACAATCCGTAATTTGCACACCAAATGCAGTGCTCATGACATTCACCTTGATGTAACAGAAAACATTATAAATGTAAATAATTCAGTCAGCCAGTCAAAATATACATTTATTTAGACCTTGGTGTTTAAACATTTGTGCAATAACACCGCCTCGTAGCACTTATCGTACATTATAAAAACATTTCTATTAAAAACCAACCAAATTCATAATGAATAAAATCAATGTAAGCATTAAAATACTAAATTCTTCTCTAAAACTTCACTTAAAGAGAATAAAACTTAATGTGCGGAATGTTTAAAATCGTCTTGAAGCACAAGCTAAATCCAAATATCCTATATTAAAAAATAGGTTATCCATATTTCTGCAGAATTGGCCTCATTGGCACCTTTCTTTAGGCTAAAAATAACAGACAATCTACTAAAACATGCACTAAATCCTCTTTCGCATTGAGGCCGCATCTACAAATTCTGTCCGTACCTAGGAGGGAGCATTGTGCTTGGGAAAATAAAAACAGATTAACCCTGCATCTACATATTAACAGACACCGTCTTAGACATACATTTGGAAGGGCTTCAAGGTATGGGAATGTTTAGTCCTCAAGCCACGTATTTATCAAATGTTGTAAAAAATCTTACAGCTGATTTTACGTCATAATACTCTTAACACTTTTAAAGAGACGACTAGAAGTGTAGTATTATTTGTTTGAGTAGGAGTTATTACTTAATCATGTTGTGCTTTTACGTGTTGCAACTTATTGGTATAATTACTGTAGGGCAGTAAGCTTTGCTTTTGGTGTGTGAGTTATGGTTTGGACGGCTGTTGTGCATGTTACGGGCCATGCCGTGCCTACTTCAGTGGTTTATCAATTTTAATTCATAACCATAACCACACTTTAACAGTTTTTTTAGTGAGTTTCTGAGGTCTTCGTGTGTCTTTTGTAATTCATATGTGCACCCTGTAGGAACTTCTGAGGTTTTTTTTACATACTTTAAGATGTTATTGCCAAAACTAAACATAACTTTGATTTAACCTTTGATTTTTCTTCCTTTTTTAATTTTTTTATTTTTACATTATATTCTGCATTCATCCTTTGACAATGTGCACTGGCAATTGGCCTTTGGATAGGCCCTGCTCTCAACCCTCCATGGGATCATAGACCTGAAATAGACGTCAGATGAAAAAAGCTCCTGCATCCAATCAAATGTGTTTCTTATTAAATTTGGTATCACTGAACTATTTGCAGATTAACAGTCCAGATATCTCTATCTCCCAAAGTTAAATTGAGGTATACAAAAATAATTTTCTAATGCCAATTTCTCAAACGCTATTGAAAGGATTTACTACAAGCCAAGCAAAAGAACTTCCATGAGTAAAATTCTACTTGCATGCCAAGTTTGGTGTGCTTTAGCACAGCCAAAATGTTTGTAGGTGAGCCAATGGCTTCATATTGGGAAACAAAACTGCAAATTACATCCTTTTTTACCCCGGCTTGTTTTTGTCTCCTTGGCTTGAAAAATCTGCCCAGAACTTGCCATGCCAAACTCAAATGAGTTGAGAATGTTTTTGGAAAGCTTTGTGCAGATTCATTTAGCTGTTCTTAAGTTATTAGCAAAATAATAAATGCCTTTTCAAAGAAAATACCTACCCCTAACTACAGAGGCATTCTCCACTAGAATAAGTTATTTTTGTCTGCCCTTTAATGAAGTGACAGCAGAAATCACAATGTCTACCAATAGAACAGGAATAATGGTGGAGACAAATTTCCTCAGCACAGAAAAACGAACACCTAGCTGCTTGGGGCAGTAATAAGGGCCTGGGTGTTTTATTTCTTTTCTAAACTGAATATAATCTCAATGAACCACATATTTTTATTCAACATGCATGTCCGAAATGTCAGCACTAACTACATTATCTAAAGTGCATATGTGCATTTGCGACTCTTATACCAAACTCATGTAGGATATTTGATTGCTAAAAACAGAATACACACTAAATCTAAAATTATGGTATTTTACGGATGTACGACATTACAACGCATGCTTTTACATCGCATGCTTTTACAACGTGAGTTTTACAACGCATACCATTACAACGCATAGCGCTTTGGGGTGCTGGATAGTGAATAGTTTAATTTACTATTCCAACTCCAGTCCCCGTGGACACTAGGGAAGGTGTTGGACAGTAAATTAAACGTATTCCCTATCCTAGAGCGCCCCCCAGCGCAATGCGTTGTAATGGTTTGCGTTGTAAAACCTGCGATGTAAAAGCATTGCGTGGTAAAAGTTGCGTTGTAAGTGATGTTTCCCGTCTTTTACTAGCATCAACTATAAGTGCCATCATTACTCTCTCTGGAGCTAAAATTAATATAAATATTTAGACTTTTAGGGAACGACATAGAATTGAATCTTACTTCTGAGATCGCCTCTTCTGAGTGCAGTGCGGATTCCTTCTTTGTCACCTGATTTGCTGACAAAACTGTGAACTCCAAGAACATCTACAAGTGAAAAGACCACAGATAGAATAGTAAAATGTCAGTGGTACTCAGTGGAGACATTTCATGGTAACATAGCGATCACTTCTTGACACAGCACAGTAGTTAAAAAAACCTGCAAGTGCGGATTCTCCTGTCATGACATTATCACCATACAACAAGTGAACCAGTTGATGGCATGCTGGGTCATGATTTCTAAAAGTATCAATTCAAACCATATACCCTACAACAAAGTGTATTTTGTAAGTCTCAGTAAGTATGAAATTCCATCAACAGGACCTCTGTTGTAATGGTATACACTCACACATGAAAGGATAGTTCTGTATGGTGTTACCTTGTACGGGACGAAGGGCACAGAGAGCTCTAGATTTTATAATTTTTAAAAGGCAGATTGTTGGCTGCTATCAGATGCATGTTTCGGGGAAAAGGAAAATATATTGTGGGTTCTTAAACTGTTTTAGTTTATGCTTTGAAATAGGTTTCCTTCAAAGGCTTTTATATCTGCATTGAGTAGAGATAACATAAAGCACAGTGAAAATGACAGAATCTTTTGAAATAAAACTATACATTGCAAAGTAAGCCTAATTCAAAACCAGATGTATTGTGTTTTTTGCATACTTTACGCCCAACCTATAGTATGCGACTATATATTTTGAGTCAATGTGTTACATCAATATGCATTTTCTTATCCTGCTCTATAGTTACAGAGTTTATACATTATGAAAGTGAGGTTGCAAGGCTTTTGTAGAATTCTTTGGGCCTTATATTGAGGTTCAATAACAAGCAAGAGCTGGCTCTAATCAGTGAGGCTGAGCACTAATACCAATATAACAGAACAAAATGCCTACACTGATGAATGATTCAAACACTTACTGTGACTCAAACAGAAGAACAACTTATTTCCACTGGAGTTTTTGCTATTTAATAGCTCTTTTACTCATTTTAAATAGAAACACGAAAATACAAAAGTTTATACACTTTACATTGAAAAAGCATTGGACACAACATATTTCAAAAAGAATAATATAAACACAGTCACTCTATTCAAACATATCACAGTCATTCAAAACATATGAACCCACTCATACAAAACCTGGCACACTCAAAAGTCCCGCTGTGTCAGTGTAAAAGGAAGAGAAGAAAAAAGATTCGAAATTGCTCTGTGAATCAACACATTAGGTTATCAATCAGTATAGCACGAAAATATATATTCAACACACTTTTCTGTTTTCTACACAATTTGAACACAAGTATGTACAATATCATGCAATTTAGAGTGAAAAAAATTTCACTCCGCGTTTAGAACTTCATAGCAGAGCAATTCCTAGGATAAGGGCCTACGCGTTTCGAATCCCAGCAGATCAAAGGGATGGGATTCTCATCAGGGCCAGCAAGTATCTTACTCATATGTGAGACGTGTTTCAGAAGTTGTGGAGAAAGGAAATTCTCTCCGTGGGGATGGAGTGGCCACGGCGGGACCGACGAGATTATTCACTCGCAGAGAACCAGAAATTCTTTTTAATGCCCAGGCATGTTTGAATGGCGAGCAGGTGAAATTCTGGCTGTTTGGCGGAATTCAGGACGCTTATCTGGAAGACATGCGCAAACGGAGGTTTTATTTTGAGTGGCTTGACTGCTCACAGCGGTAAAGTCGGATCTAGAAAACGGTCGGGAATCAATCACGAGGGCCAGCTCGAAGTGTGCTGGCGGCGTACACGGAGCACTACTCACTCACGCATGCGCCGTGTAGAGATGCCATCTCTACACAAAAACAAGCCGGGGTAAAAAAGGATGTAATTTGCACTCCATCCCCACGGAGAGAATTTCCTTTCTCCACAACTTCTGAAACACGTCTCACATATGAGTAAGATACTTGCTGGCCCTGATGAGAATCCCTCCACTTTGATCTGCTGGGATTCGAAACGCGTAGGCCCTTATCCTAGGAATTGCTCTGCTATGAAGTTCTAAACGCGGAGTGAAATTTTTTTCACTCTAAATTGCATGATATTGTACATACTTGTGTTCAAATTGTGTAGAAAACAGAAAAGTGCATTGAATATATATTTTCGTGCTATACTGATTGATAACCTAATGTGTTGATTCACAGAGCAATTTCGAATCTTTTTTCTTCTCTTCCTTTTACACTGACACAGCGGGACTTTTGAGTGTGCCAGGTTTTGTATGAGTGGGTTCATATGTTTTGAATGACTGTGATATGTTTGAATAGAGTGACTGTGTTTATATTATTCTTTTTGAAATATGTTGTGTCCAATGCTTTTTCAATGTAAAGTGTATAAACTTTTGTATTTTCGTGTTTCTATTTAAAATGAGTAAAAGAGCTATTAAATAGCAAAACCTCCAGTGGAAATAAGTTGTTCTTCTGTTTGAGTCACAGTAAGTGTTTGAATCATTCATCAGTGTAGGCATTTTGTTCTGTTATATTTATATTGAGGTTGGCTGAGCGGGAGTCCCACTGAAAACTGATGGGCTTGGTTGCGGAAGCGTACTGTACCTACGGGATGCAGGGGACTAATACCTTAGGTCTAAGAGAGTTTTGGAGTTGCCTTTGGCTTGCAGAGGGGTTCCTCTATCCTATGGAATTGGTCTCTAGTCCGGTACTAGTCGCAGTCATGCAATTGCACGGTGGTTGTCACCGGTGCAGTTTATCACACCTTTGCTTTGTGCAGGTCCTGAAGTGGCAGACTTGTGTTTCTACTTTGTCCTTGGTTGCAAGTCAATCAGTTCTGAGGTTCTGGTGCCAGAGGGGCCCCTTAAATCCTAGATTTAGGTGTTTTAGGTGGTGTGGGTGCTAGTAGACAATGGGCTACTAGTGCAAGCGGCTAATCCGCTCCTGAGCTGACCACTTCCGGAGGAGTGTGGCACCTTTTCTCGCAAGAAGATTCTAATATAATGTACCTTGCCTCCTGGGCTCAGGGGGCCTACTTACGAGGTGAATGATATATATTGAAAATAGTGCTGTGGCCTTGCCACTCATGGTGATGGCAAAGCCGAATCTGAGCAGTTTGCACTGTGCCAATCAGGGTGGCCCAGTGCAAACTGGGCAGGTAAACTGCTCTTCCCTCACGCAGCTCTGTCGTTGAGCCTCTGCCCCCAGCACCTCTCTATTCGAGGCCCTCCTCCACCCGCAGGCTCCTGCCTGCACCTCATCCCTAGTAGTCCAGTGGGAGAGCCTTACTCTTCTGCTGGTCCGCTCTGCCAGCCTTTCTGCTTTTTCTGTTTTCCTCTATTTTGTACCTTTTTTGTCTGTCTGTGCCTTTTTGTCTGTTTTTGCCTTTTGTCTCTCTGTGCCGTTTTTTCTGCTCACTGTTTTTGGCTCTGTTTTCCCATTGCCTTTTTTCGATCCCTTTCCTGCTTGCCGCTACTGCCCCTACTGTGTATCCACCTGCGTGTTCCCGCTCTCGTCTCCCAGCCGCTGTCCCGACCCCTACTTAATAGCGGTTGCTGTGCGGCTGTGTCGGTGGCGCGCCAAAGGCAAGCTTGTCTGCAACCCAACTGCAGCCAGGGACTGTGATCCTCCGCCCCCGCCGATACGTCTTAGCAACCCTCCACACACTCAACCCTGAAAGCAACAACAACTGCCAGCTCTTGATGCTAAGCATCACCCAAGACCTGTTTTTCTGCCGACACTGCCATCACACATTCACCCACCTCCAGACCCCGAAAGCTACCGCCAACCCACCGGATGCCAGCACATCCAAACCCCTGAGCACCATCCTCCTCAACATACGCTCCCTGCAAAGACATGCAGTAAAAATCTGGGACCTCCTCAACACCTTCTTGCCCAATGTCACCTTCCTCACAGAGAACTGGACCAACGCCAGCTTGCACCCGACATCACAATCACCCTCCCCGACGGGTACAAGATCCAGAGGAAAGACCACCCTAACCATCCTGGAGGAGGCAGCGCTATTGTCCACAAAAGCTCCCTCTGACTGACAACCTCCATCTCAAACGACTTCTTGTCCCCTATGGAACACATCCACTTCCGAATCCAGGGCAACCCCAGAACTACCCTACATGGAACTCTCGCCTACAGACCTCCAGGACCCGGATCCCCGTTCGCTAACACCATTGCAGACCACATCGCGCCCCACACCCCTGCCTCCATGGTCTACGTACTGCTCGGAGACCTGAACTTCCACCTTGACAACCTCAATGACCCAAACTCCACCCCCCTTCTAGACAACCTTGCCAACCAACATTGGACTAAACACACCCTTGATCCCATCAACATGCGCTTCAGTCATACCTCGCAACCCCTCTGGACAGACCACCACTGCATCCACTTCTCTTTCTCAAAACCCACTGCACACAATCCAACGCCATGCCCCACTCAGAAACTGGAACAAGATCACCAAAGATCACCTTGCCTCCGCCCTCAGCCGGACCCCCCGCACCACGACCAAGACCACTCGGCAGCCAAATAACTCCACAAATGGATTGCCGACTGAGCCAACACGCTGGCTCCCCTCCAGAACTTCAACAGATATAACACCACGAAAGCCACCAGATGCACTACATACCTCAGAGAATCCAATTGCTCATGCAGATGACTCGAGAAAGCATGGAAGAACAGCAAGACCCCCGAAGCATGCACCACCTACAGGACTGCCACCACAGCATATCACCAACTCATCAAATCCACTAAGAGTAATTTCACCCAGGACAGAATACTCTCCAACTCCCACCACTCCAAGGAACTCTTCAACATCATACAAGAATTCACCAGACCCCCCCGTGAAACCTCAATGTCCCCCCCTCCCAGGACCTCTAAAGCAAACTCGGCTCCTTCTTCCACAACAAGATCAGGACACTATATGACAACTTCCACGAACCTGACAAAGGCACCGACCGAACTACAACGCCACACAGCTGACCATCCTTGCCTGGACCCCGATCACCACAGAAGACACTGCAAAGACCATGAGGAGCATACACTCAGGAGCACCCACTGACCCCTGCCCGTTGCACATCTTCCACAGAGCTGCCTCCATCATTGCACCAGAACTATGACAGACAATCGACTGCACCCTTGAAACAAGCACGTTCCCCGATGACTGGAAATGCGCAGAGGTCAAACCTCTCCTCAAAAAGCCCTCCACCGACCTGACAGACCTCAAGATCTACAGGCCATCTCTCTCTTCCCCTTCACTGCCTAAGATCGTCAACATCCAGCTAACAAACTCCATAAAATCCAAATTCATCCTCAACACATCTCAGTCTGCTTCTGCAACAACCACAGCACCGAGACCGCCCTACTAGTTGCTGCAGACGACATCCACACACTGTTCGACCAAGGTCTCACTGCAGCCCTCATTCCACTAGACCTCCCAACAGCCTTCGAATACCATCTCCCACCGCACACTGGCCGCCAGACTCCACGACGCTGCCATACAGGGAACTGGCCTAGCCAGCCAAACTCAAAGAATAAGACTCTCGGAACCCACAAAGATCAGATGCAGAGTGCCTCAAGGATCCTCCCTGAGCCCCACATTGTTCAACATCTACATGGCCCCCCTCACAACCATCATCAGGAAACACAGACTCAGCACGGTATCCTACATCAAGCTCATCCTCTCCCTCACAAAGGAACCCAACATCACCAAGCACAATTTCCAGGAAGGAATGAAGGATATCGCATCCTAGATGAGCAGCAGAAGCCTGAAGCTCAACTCAGAGAAAACAGAAGTCCTCATCCTCAGATTCATGCCTTCCATGTGGGATAACACCTAGTAGCCCCCCACCCTTGGTAACCCTCCCACACCCATGGACCACGCCCATAACCTCAGCATCATTCTCAACTCCTCCCTCACCATGAATCGACAGCTCAACGCTGTGGATCCCCCGAATCCAGGAAGACCATCACCTACGTGCTCATCACCATCAGGCTGGACTGCGGGAATGCCCTCTATGACGGAATCAACAAATCTCTACTCCACAAACTCCAGACCATCCAAAACGCTGAAGCCTGAATAATCCACAGCATCCCACGACAAGACCACATCACCCAGGACCTACGAGACCTCCATTGGCTCCCTTTCAAAAAAAGAGTGACCTTCAAGCTGCTCACACATGCCTACAAAAGCCCTCCACAACACCGAACCCCAATACCTCAACAAAATAATCTCCTTCTATGTCCCCAAGAGAAACTCCGCTCCGTTGACCTAGCCTTGGCCGAAATTCCCCGCATCCACAGAGCCAGAACAGGAGGCAGATCCTTCTCCTACATCGCGGCCAAGACCTGGAACGAACTGCCCCTCGACATCAGACGAAGCCCCACACTGCACGCATTCAGGAAGAGCCTCAAGACATGGCTCTTCAGATGACCAGAGCTGTCCGAAATCCCCCCCCCCAGCACATTGAGACCCACGCAGATGAGTAGTATGCTCTACAACCCCCTGATTGATTGATTGAGGATGGCACAATCAGTGCTCCTGGCCCTGGGGACCCCTTTACCTCCCATACCCTGGGTACCACTTGCACCACTTACCACTTACTAGGGACTTATAAGGGGGTTAAAGTCCTTGACAATTGGGGTTACAAATTCACATGTACCATATTTTAGGGAGAGAGTACTGGCAATGGGGCCTGATTAGCAGGCTCCAGTGCACTTTCAGAGTCAAAACCATCAGCATGTGGTCGTGGCCATATAAAAAATGGCACTTTCCTACAGCTTTAGTTTATCAGGAGGTGTACCTATATCCACCATGCCAGAAGTAAGCATGAGCGGATTTTGCGAATTGGCAATCCGCGAAATTGCATATTTACGGATTCGCAATCCGCAAAATCCGCGAACTCTCGCGAATTTTGCGGATTCTTTTTTTTTGTGTTCGCAAGTGTTTCTGCCATTTCGCAAGGGTTTTTTACCAGTTCGCAAACACGAACTTACTTGTCGGGTAGCAACGGTCGCGACCATGTTGTTTCTACGTCTGGTTCATCACAGCACCCTCTGTTTCACCACTGCCACCCTCTGTTTCACCACTGCCACCCTCTGGCTCACCCATGCCACCCTCTGGCTCACCCATGCCACCATCTGGTTCATCACTGTAGATTATGGGTGGAAAAGCACACCTGCCCTGCCTCAACTGACATGAATTAATTTGGGGCTGATTAATGTGTCACTGAATTTGAACTTCCAGTCTGGCACCTGCTTCCTTATCTGTAATTGCTTTCTGTTGCAGTGTAATTTTTTTTTAACAGGACCTTTGTGGCATACTTGTAGCTATTCTCTGAGCCTGCTGTGAGGGTCAGAGCAGGTTCATAGAATAGTTCCAAGTAGGCAACTGAACTCTGGAGGGGCCCCTCAGGAAGCACTACAGGGAATGGTTACTAATGATAAGATTGAACTTTTGCAGCTGCTGAGTGCTTTCAGTTTTGCAAAAATCGTTTTTCTGCACAATATATTTTATTTAATGTTCTGAAAAAGTTCCAAAATTGTAGTTGCAGCAACTGTAATGCCCCAAACAAACTTACTTGTGAAATTTCTAATCCAAAAGTGATCCAACGAAAGTCAAAAAGGCCTCAATTCCATTTATCCAGCAGCATCCACAAAAAGTAATCCTTAATAATATTAATAAATCCACATTTGTAAAGCGCACAATCACCCGTAAGGGTCTCTAGGCGCTGGGGGCCGTTGGGAAGATTAAGCAAGCTATTGCCCAGAGTCACATGGTGCTGGGCTAATCTGCCGCCGGTGCCGGGGATCGAACCGTGATCCCCAGATTCCGGAGTCAGTCGCCCTGGCCGCGGCACCACACCTCTTCCAGGTCAAGATCCAAATCAAAGTGACCAGGACATGAACAAAGCACTGGGAGGAGCCTGCTGGACAGGAACAGGAAGTTGGAGACTGTGGGGCACTTCCTTCCTCCCAACCCCCCAAAATGGACTCCTTGCAAAAAAAAGTGCAGGCAAATGTCAACCTGAGGAGTTATTCTGATAAAAAATCATTTTCAGAAGGTTTATGCTGACTGCTGGTGGATTTCTTGTGCGAAATTGCAAATTTTGCAGTTTCGCAATTGCGAGATTGTCGCTGCCCGCCGCATCTACGTGTTCGCAAGTGTTTACTCCCGCGATGCGTGATCACGGGCCTTTATGACGTACTCGCGTTGCCAAACTCTCGCTGTGCAAGGTGGCAAGCCGCGATGACGTAATAGCGGTCGACAAACTCCCGCGGGATCCCGCAGCAAGATCCAAAATGGCGCAGCACACGCAAACATGGAGAAAAACAACTCTTCAAACGCTGAATGGCGGTAAGTGAACGCTGCGCGCCGCAAAATTGTATAGTATTCTATTTGGCAAGTGCGACCAAGCAAAAAATCCGCTTCGGGCGGATTTGCGAATTTTCGACAAATTCGCGAGATTTCGCGGATTGCAAATTTGCCGAAAATCCGCAAAATCCGCGAGCGGAACGGATTTTACGCCCATGCTTAGCCAGAAGTATGTCTGCCTGCCTCCATCACATTTAAATCACTCTGCAACATTACCTCCAATGGATAGCCTGGGGATTGGCATTAACTGTAGCTGTCTTGATGTTGGACAAGATGCTGTCCAAGACATTCACAGGCGTCTCTTTCTAAGCTCCTTGTGTGCCCTACATGTTCCATCAACCTCTAGGTTACAACAACATGGCTATGTGTGTGGCAGAACCTGTGTGCCGGACAGAGTAAATGCTTCACTCCCAATGCATTTTAAAACATCATGAAATGCTACTTAAATAAACTGGACATGAGGAAACTACCTTTACCAAACCATGCTGCACTTGTAAGGGATCAGCACACTCAGATGCTTCCTGCCTCTAACTGTGGGAAAGTATTATAGCGACTACTTTCCTTCCCGACTGGTGAAGCAAAATCTCCACTTCCCATCTCCATGTCAATTTCAAAGACAGGATCTGTGCCTTTTACCCTCTACTAAGCTTTCACCTTTCACACACTTCAGATGATCAAGGAATATACACCTTTTTAGCATTTTCATAATGGGGGTTTCCAGATCTTTCCACAACCACCTGCAATCCACCCCACGTCCTAAATAAATGGGTTTACTTAGCACATCAGCACAGGCTGTGGCCTATTACATGGCGTAACTATAGGTCTTCGCTCCCTAAATTCTTCTTCAGCCAACAGACCGGTATCCATCCTCGTGCCTGAGATATAAAGAGGCCCTTTTTCACCCTCTGGGTGTAAGGCAGAGTCACAACTCTGTATGGTCAATTAGCCATGGTCCTCCCTGTGGTACATCCATTCCTGTCTACTGCAGGCAGGCATGAGCATCACAGTCCTGGAACCACTTTGTAAGCTTCAGAGAAATTCAAAGAATGATGTGGGCTTCCTGACACAATTTGCTCAGTTAGTGCTCTTCTAGTGCACACAATGTGTGCCTGCTGGGCATATATAACCCAAATGAACCAACAGTTCACTGAAACTCTCAACATGGGCCACAGCCCTCACTTTGTGTCCACCGTATTTGCTCCTTCTGTGCCACAGCTCCACATTTGTATTAAAATTCCTATCTCAAGTTTTGTCTCAGTCCCTTCCTCCGCCACCATTAGGATCGTGGCACCGCTTGGTAAAAGTCTCACCAGCCACTCCATAGAAAATCTGGACTTTGTCCACAGCTGCAGCATGCCACTATCTTGAATGGTACTCCAAAAGCAGGGAAAGTTTGTACCTCTCTGCATTGTGTAAAGGACCCACATGTTCTAGTTTAAGGCCATCAAACAGTGTCTCCCAACCAATTCTTTTCAATGTGTTATCACAATGGGGCTCACTTTTGGCCGTGCCACACACACAGCTTCCTGTACTATGCACACATTTGCTCTACCTGACCCAAAACTAACTGCAAGGTACTCTGTCCATTGGAGACAAAGACATAATTACAGACCCACTGGGGGAACTAAGTGTGTATTTGTGAATTATCTGCATCTGGGCTACTAAGGGAGACTTTCAAAACACACAATAAAGGTGTGTGTGGCTGAGGTGATCCCATTGGAGATACAGTAGTACAGACCCTCCAAGATACCAGTACAAGTGATAAAGTACCACAGCCACATTCAGAAAAAACGTGTTCTTTTCAAGCATAAAGAACATGTAGTAATTTGCAGATTCATATTTTGATGTTCAACAAACAAAAAAACGATTTTATTACAACACCAGGTCAGGCTCAAGGTTGGTCAAGGGGCAAACGCTTTGTTTTCACAGTCAAGGAGATCTGGCTCAGCTGAAACCTGGAAATGCCCAACTGGGATACATTTCTCAATGGCTTTGGAATTGTTTGCTTTGGAAACCCTCTTAATACCGTTCTTGTCTTTCTACCCGCAGTAACAGTCTTCATACAGTGTTTGTTGATATATGGAACCCCTCTTACACACAAATGAGGGAAACTATGACTTTCAGCTTTGCGACTTTTTCTTTATTGTCTGTACCCATTATACCAATACATCATTGAACAGGCATTTCTGCACATTTCCTCTGCTGTACTATGCATGTTCTATTGACACCAGGTCCACTGTAGGTATGAACCAAAGTGAGAACTGTAATATAAGTTTACATTAGTATGTGTGATATCACAAGTTTCTTCCATTTGTATCTATTTGTATCTGTGAAGACGCATAATGTTCTTAAAGCACAGAAGTATAAGAATTCATTCTCAAGTAAAAAAGCGGTGTGAATGTGTGTGTTTGGGGATGACTGTGATGGACAAGAGGAGAGGTCAAGATATGATTGCAAGGACCACCTTAGCCCCCTTTGGGACATCAGTTGAACGCATTATCCTCTCATGCATCCTTTTCTTAAACTTGACTGCCCCCTGCGAAGATAAATACTGGTTCTATAGAACCAGCCCAAGAGAAGCCAGAACCCACTATCCCCGGTTTGCAGGAAATAGATTGGCAGTGTTTGATCGCCATATAATCTGAGCCAAGTGTGAATGTAAAAGGACACATTTCCGGCTCTGGTCTTCTCAGTTTCACCATGATAGAACAGTGCAAGAAGGCTTCTTCAGGATATCATCACTCTTCTCTCGAAGCGGCTCCATGTGAAAGATGTCCTCAGCAGGAGGGATGGTGATTGTGAATATGCAGTCAGTCCATCCGCAGGATGGTGCTGAGAGAGTGCGTCTCGCTTTGAAGATACTACTCACCTCTGTCAGTGGAGTAAACCCAGCAAGTGAAAGGAGGGCAAAAACCTATTATCTCAGTTGGAAAATCACCCAACGAGAACATTGGTTTCAACATCAGACATCGAAGTCCATCCATAATGTGCCTACTTGAGCTGCTAGTTCAAAGTAAATCCAAAAGCGACTCTCGCAGATATATCCCATCTATGTCGTAGATTGTGGCAACAGCCAGTTTATCAGTAGTTGCTTCAGTGTCACCACAGCCTACTTGGTTTTAACGCATGTGTTATGGCAATGCTTTTGTGCTTTCAGGAGGAGGGCACTTCTGTTTTTCAATTTGAACGTTATTTTGTGATTTTCACAAAAGCATTCACCACGAATGTTCCGGGATTCAGAGCTGGATTCCAGTTAATGGTCTCCGCTTCTATGTGAGGATCCTTGACATATTGACCTTTCACAGTGGTGCAACACAAAGATTGCCCACCTTTTATATGTCACAAATGTCACACACTTGAGAAATATACCGTATGAAAGTGCACTTAGCTCATGATTCATGTATGGTTTAACACATTTTAATGTAAGTGTTGCACCTGACATATATTAAAGCATGTGTTCACTGTATTAGGGAATTTATACAAATAGTTTGCCTTAATAGGAGTGATTAATAATCTTCTTTGTTTAGTAGAAAATGTATTCCCCATAGAGATTAAATGTGGCTTTCTAAATGTATGTGCTACTTCACGTGAAGAACACGTAACAAAATAAAACTATGATTAAACACTTCCTTTCACATGTAGTATGTAATCTTGCTAGAAAAGACAATCAATTTATGTATTGTGCATTATTAATTCATATTTTGGATTTAAATGAAGTTCTCTATCATAGTTACTATTGACTATTATAATGATTTACTGAATGTTACATGTAGTATGAAACAATGCATGTATAACGTATATTTATTTGTGTAAAAACATGCATTCACATATTAAATGGGCACCATTGAGGTTAATGCTAAACTTAACATGAGTAGGGCTGTATTTTACCTTGCTGCATGAATCGGATTTCATTTTTCTGCTACTAGACATTTCTTGCAGATATTCACATGCATTGTTAGTTTACAACAGATACATTACTGACTAGAGATAGGGGGAACAGGAGCCTGGGAAAAGTACCTTGATAAAAGGCAGACAGAGAAATAGAGAGCTAACTGAATGAACTGTTGTCCAAAAGTTGCAACCTATGGGTGTTTAGGAGTAAGATATTGTTCCTATGTCTTCTAGTGTGGGACAAAATGGAAGTGTTGCAGTCTGCAACATGATGATTCGTGGATTTCAATAGACCCCTGATGGTGTGATTGAGGTTGTGTCGCCAAATGGACTTTATACGTTTTAATATACCTATCCCACTGGACTGTTACTCATAGTCCTTGCAGATTCCTTGCGGATATTTCCTCAGAACTCTTCCCTGATGTTGATTGGACCACTTCGCAGATTCTTGCAGACACCTTTCCTTGATTCCTTCCTTCCCTGAGACATTTCTAGCCTAATGGACTTTGAGTGGTTTCATGTCCCATTGTTTTTCCTGAGTGTGGCTTAGGCTGACACTTACACATGACCCATAGAAGGCTCTTGACCGAGCTTCTGAGATGCTTACCCTTTCGTATTTTGATTTCTTTTGTCTTGTCCTGAATTCCTTTATGGAGTTCCCCTGATTGCTACAACCATTTTCCCCCAAACCATCCTGTGAACTCTGAATTCTAGATTACTAATGTATAGGAGAGAGAACCTTAGGTTATTCTCTGAGCATCAAATCTTAATTGTATTGTTCTGCATCGCAGTGTCAGAAGTACTTGTTTGCTTGATACTGGGGATACCTGTTTGTCATTCTGTATCTTTATAGCATGAATTTGATTATTAACTTGTCATAAACCTTTTTGAACTTGGCTCCTTATTGTGTAGTCAAGTAGGTTGCACTGGTAACTTTAAATCTGATTGAGTGTTAATATGAACTCCCATCATCTCTCAGACGGACAAACAGGTCCATGGGAGGACCCATGGTACGCAAGTGGGCCCAGAAAACGTTGGATCAACAGCAAGAGTTTCCATTCCTTATATATCTTCATATGTTTAATTTCTCAAGTTTTCTTTACAGATTGTAATACCATTTAAAATCCTTGATATGCCCCTCCCTATCAAATCTTTGTTTTTCCTGGATTTCTTTTTTTTCTAACTTAATAGTGCATCTTCTATTGTGAATGTCTATGATTTGTATTACCTCTATGTTGGTATTATTCCACTCCCTTAAAAAAAAACCCTATCACGTTGCTAAATTGTACCACCGTACCGCATAGATTCCTGTGGCTTAAGGGAAGCTGCTTCTTGAACCAGCTCTGGGTATTATACATCCTTCCAAAGTGCTGCAATGCATACCTAGGATTTAAGATTCAGACTGAGTGCGGTGTACAGAGAAGAGGCCAAAAGCATAGCAATAACAAAGTGAAAAAGTGACCAATCAAGGTAACTTCAGGAATGTCCACACCCTAGAGACATAGAGTAAGAGAAACTACTGCATATCAGTCTCGTCCTTTCTTTGAAACATACATGGGTGATGCTCCATTTTGCATAACAAGATACATTTGGGTTAAAGTCTGCAGTCAAGAACATGTTCAAACCAAGGCCATGCTAGCTTGACCAAATATAATACACAGATAACCTCCATTTGTCCATGGACATATAGACAGGGAGTAGCTAATTCTGCCTCAACTAGGAGTGCTGGTAGTTTCAATTTACCTCTAGAATACACAACTAGCTCACAAAAAGAACATCCTATGTGGCTCCCTGTGACTATGGATTATTTTGAAGGGACACAATAATTTATTTTGCTATTAACTTCTTCACCACGTGTGTACAGTAAACTGACCTGCAAGATCACTCAGTTCAGTGTCAGTCGCGCTAGCTAGTGCTTCTTCCAGCTCTGGATCCAGTGTCACCTTTTCTTCTCTCAGGGGTTCTATTGGTTTGTACTTTGGTACAAAAACTTTTCCTGTCAACAGAAAAAAAGAGAAATACATACAAATGAATATAGACTTCAAAATTGAACAGGGGAACTACTCTGGCTCACTGAAACTACACCAGCTCCCGATACATGAAGGTGCTCAATTCAAACTCCTCACACACATTCAAGGGACTACACAACTCAGGCCCCTCCTACCTGACCAGTCGAATCTCTTTCCACCAAACACCCAGACACCTCCACTCAGCAGGACTCCTACTCGCACACATCCCAGGCATACAGAGAATGCTATACTATCAGGAGGACAGGCGTTCTCTTGCATCACTCCTAAAGCCTAGACCTCCCAATCCACATCGGAGCCTCCTCCTCTCTTTGTGAATTCTGAAAGAAGCTGGAGATCAGGCTTTTCAATTAACCAACTTACCGAAGGAAGGGCTAGGCACACACCTGCTCAGCGCCAGTAAACCTTTGCAGATAATAGTGCTCTTTACAAAGGTTGTATGATGTTACAACGCGATCAAAATGATCGCGGTACATCACAACGCATCTTTTACAACGCAAGTCGTTACCACGACTTGCGCTGTAGGGTGCTGGACTTAGGAATAGTAAGATTTACTATTCCAACTCCAACCTACGTACAGTAGGGAAGGTGTTGGAATAGTAAATCTACTATTCCTTAGTCTAGAAGTCCCTCCAGCGCAAGTCGTGGTAATGACTTGCGTTGTAAAAGATGCGACGTAATGGCACCGCGGTGATTTGACCGCGTTGTGAAGGATATTTACCCTTTACAAATACACATAACGTAAAAATGATAATCCTTTTTATACCAATGGAAAATTATTTTGTAAATCTTTTTATTTATTTTTCGTTACATCACTAAAGAAAGAAAAAGGGATATTTTTAGAAGTCTAATGCTGACTGTATTGCGTCCAAGAGGTACAAACACCCCGCACAGGAAATGTGATATTGCCTTTACCAGAATTACATACTACATATGCTTTGTTCTAAAAGGTATTTTGTAATAAATATTAATTTAAAAAAAAAATCCAGAGTTACTGTGTGTCTCTCTATTTTTAAATGCTTTTATGCATTTTAGTGTCTGGGGCAGATGAAAAAGGAATGAGGTGAAATCAAAACAAGGAAGCAAAGGCATTTGGCACCCGACATTCTCTAGTGCCAGCTACGAGCATCTAAGCAAAACCCTGAGCCATAGCACTTATTCTTTTACAAAGTAATCATTGACTGGCAGATGCTCGGCAGCTTGAGCTTCTTGCTGTATTTGTATGTCACCCTTTTCAATATTGGTTGGCATCACCAGGTCTTAAATTAGTTGACAATCTTCTTCTGTATATAAATTAAAATGTAAATGTTCGTTTGTTCAAAATCGCAAATCTCCGAAAGTACTTCACCGATTGCTTTGAAATTTTGACACAACGTAGGATTCGAATACGCGCGTGTTTTTATAAATACAATGTTGGATTACAATACGCTCATGTCGAATACGTGCGTATTTTTAATCGAAAGCCCGAACAGACACATAAAAATGTCAATGTTCGTTTGTTCAAAATCTTAAATGTCCGAAAGATGTTCACAGATTGCTTTGACATTTTCACACAACGTTGGATTCGATTAAGCGTGTGTTTATATATACACAATGGTGGATTTGAATACGCGTGTGTCCAATACGTGTGTGTTTTTAATCGAAAGGCCGAACAGAACCTATTGATTTGGTTGCTGCGCAACAACTACAAGGGACGCACAGAGACAATAGTCTACATATATTAGGATGGACAGTTGGTCTCAAGATGGCAGACCGGGAAGTGGGTGGAGGCAGGGGGGAGGAGTTGGTTCACTTTGCAACATTCAGAAAGGGCGCATAGAGACAATAGTCTACATATATTAGGATGGACAGTTGGTGTCAGGATGGCAGACCGGGAAGTGGGTGGAGGGAGGGGGGAGGAGTTGGTTCACTTTGCAACATTAGCACGTGTTTATATATACACAACATTTGATTTGAATACAAGGGTGTACAATATGTGCATGTTTTTAATCAAAAGGCCGAACAGACCCTATCGATTTGGTTGCTGCGCAACAACTGCAAGGGACACATAGAGACAATAGTCTACATATATTAGGATGGACATTTGGTGTCAGGATGTCAGACCGGGAAGTGGGGAGGAGTTGGTTCACTTTGTAACATTAAGAAAAGACGCATAGAGACAATAGTCTACATATATTAGGATGGACAGTTGGTGTCAGGATGGCAGTTCAGGAAGTGAAAGAGGGAGGGGGGAGGAGTTGGTTCACTTTGCAACATTAGCACGTGTTTATAGATACATAACATTGGATTTGAATATGCATGTGTACAATACGCCTGTATTGTTAATCGAAAGGCCGAACAGACCCTATCGATTTGCTTGCTGCGCAACAACTACAAGGGACACATAGAAACAATAGTCACAAAAACATAATGTATACCCAAAAGCATTGTGAAATTAAACATATTAGAAACGCGCGCTTACTCTTTTCTTTCTCTTCCATTTAACCAGACTGAGCCACAGCAACGTGTGGCCGGGTACAGCTAGTCTGTAATAAAAGTCAAAGTTGTCCCGACAGAAATCTTGTTTGGGGTTTCACAAGTCCTGAAGTCAGCACTGGCTCAGAAACCTTGAGCCTCTCTCACAAACAGTGATGTAAACCAGCACAAGTTGTGCAATTACAAGCATGCTGATGAAATGTTTAATCAGCACTAATTGAAAAAGCATGCAGAATATGACCACTATCAGCAGCTGGTCAGTCATTCCCTGGCACGAAAGCAACGCTCTCGAAAGGATCTAACAAGATGTTAAGGTGGTCTGGGAAGTTGGAACTGAGCAGTAATCAATCCCACGGGTCAGGTATTGATGTGCGTGGCTCAGAATCTAACACTGTGAACCCAAGCTGAAACTCAAGATCCTCCTCCACTTTAAAAACCTTCCAACATTAATCTTGTGCCAGTTTGAAGACACTTGCAAGCAGACCGGTCCGCTCAATAGTCATGGATCTTTCCTATTTTATCTTTCTGCCTTTTTAAAATAACTGTCATGGGTCTTGAAAAATACTATGAAATATCCTCTAATCACTTAGGTACTTTGCAGTTACTCTGCATGTCCTGCCTATAACACTCTAAGAGGTAATATACTTCAGTCACTGAATTAATACTCCTTAGCTTCTGAATTTCAGATTTGGGTTGCAATCCTCAAACTGATCAGGATCATTTGTAATATGAAAATAGAGGTTCTGTGATAAATAGTCAGGGCTTCTCAAAGGTAACTTACACTACACTTACACATGCAATTTACTCTTTCACTTTTGAGTAACTTTACCACTTTTGGCTAAACACAAAATCTGAAAAAGGGTTATGGACAAACCTACAAGTGTAAGTCACAACTGTCAAAAAATAGACTGTAGTAAGACCAGCACCACACATGGTCAAACAATGATGCTGCAACACCCTACCGTGGAAAATAACAGAGATAGCGATTTAAAATAATACTCCATAGTTCTTTTTTATTAAATTACTTAAAATAATTAAAATATAACTTAATGTAAAAAACGGTCTAAAAATAAAACATTTAGGGCCTAATTACAATGTTGGTTGGAAAGCCTCCTACCGCTGGTCGGAGGCTGTCCGACCGAGATTGTAGGTTTAAACTCCGACTGCCATATTACAATGACAGCAGTCGGAGTTTAAATCAGCCGGGGAATCCGATTTGGCTCCGACCAGTTCAAGGAGCCCATCGGCCAGTCGGAAAGGCCTCATAATCTCTAAAGGATGGATCTAGTTTTGATATTAACCTCACTGCCTCAGACCTCTGCAGCTTTAAAATTATAGTTAGTAGTGTTTTGACATTTTGAAAAACAGACTCCTATTTGAGGCCAAAATTGGCAGAAATGGCCACTAGCCGGTGCTGGAGCACTTGAAGAGATTTACAAACCCTGTGTATGAAAAAAGACCAACAGGTGAGTACACTCACACACTACTACACCAACCCCAGGCAGGGCAGCACGGGACTGTTATTGGAAACCTTGGACGTTGGTTTTTAAAGCCAAGGGTCACTCCTGGTGCATTTCCCCAGCTACCTGACGTTAATTTTAGGAGGCGTGCGGAGGCATGAAAAGACAGAGAATGAGGAAAGAGTGACTGGGAAGGTAAAGAGAAAGCAATCATAAAGGGAGAAAAGAGGGAGGAGAGAGAGAGAGAGTATGGATGGAGAGAGAGTGATTGCACAAGGAGTGAAGGAAGCAGCGCTGGTTTGAGCATTTTTAGTACTGGCAGTATTATGCACTTGCATCACGGCAAAGTTCACAGCCCGAATCCCAGCAGTGTCACCACAGGGACCCAGGAGATTGTGTGAAGTTTAAATTCAGCACTACAGAAAAGATTGTCATTTGATGGCAGGTCATCTCCCCGCCTGCATACTGCAGAAGTTAGTCTTTTTTTTTCTTCACTTTACAATATGCTTACCCTCATCATCCAACATTCCACAATATAAAATATGATTTATTGCTCACCTGTGCCTCACACTTCTATGTCTACAGACTAATACTTATGTAGCGATTGTAACATGATATTAGGTGACTCCCCCTGCTGCTGCTTAATCCAAATGAGGCCAGACTAGTTGGGCTGTAGAGTAACTGCCAAAGTCCCTGCCAAAGCTGAAAGAAAGGAAATGTGACTCCCAGCTAACTTAAAATTAGGGAACCCCGAGAAGATAGAGGGCATGGGGGAAAGCCAATCATGTTTGTTGGCATCCCTAGGGCTTCACATGAAACCCATGCCCAAGGCTCCAGAAGCCTTTAGAATCTCCCGCTATGCAAACAGGAGAAAAAACAATACTTAATTTCAGCACGTTGTCACTAGGCGGGCCACCAGCACTCATTTTTTCTCATCAGACATTTCCTGAAGGAGTAAAACACACAAGGGGGAAAGGAGGAGGAAGAGAAACCCAGAAATAACGTTGCAAAGGGATAAAGCAGGAACCTTGAAGAATAAGATAAGGGGAGACTGGCAGTAGATTATAGAAGCATGAGGTGGATTCAAAGGTACGCAGACTTAGGATTCGGTGCGCTAACATATAAAAGAGTCGCTGCGGGCTAATGAGCATAGCTTCTGCTTCTGGCACCAGCTTTCATTCTTTTACAAATTACGCAATGAGAGAGACTGAATTTACAGAAATATTGTTCACAAAATGGGATGCACTAACAGAGAAGCCTCAAGTCAGGATGGAGTAAGTGTAGTCTGGAGAAAAATCAGACACCGTCCAACCCAGCCAAAAGGTCAAAATACTACTGACACTGTAAGTATTTAGACCGCAGCCAGCGCCAGGAAGCTTGGTTCTCCGAGGACCCAGCGCTAGGATTCAACTACTCTCACACACTCAATCCAGGAAGACACACCGACTGCGAAAGATCCTCGCCGAACACCACCCATGGTCAGTTATCATGCAGACTCTGCCGGAGATCCTTCACCATCGACAAAGCCCCCACAACCGCCGAAGGCACGTCTGACTCACACACCGCTGAAACCCTGACGTGCATCCTCCTCAATGTGGCTTCCTGCACTGACACGCCATAGAGACCTGGGACCGGATAGACACCCTCTTGCCCGACGTCGCCTTCTTCACGGAAATCTGGTCCAATGCCACCTCCGGCCCCAACATCGCAACTGGTACAAGATCCAGAGACCGGACTGCCGCCACCGACCAGGAGGAGGACTCGCCATCACACACAAAACACCCCTCCGACTCTCCACATCCAGCACGAGGGACCCCCACTCCACACGGAGCACCTCCACTTCCAGATCCAGACCAGCCCCACGACCGCACTACACAGCACCCTCATCTACAGACCGCCGGGACCTCGCACCCAGTCCATAACTACCATCGCCGAGCTCGCTGCACCCCACGCCATTACCTCCACGGACTACATTCCACTCGGGGATCTTAACTTCCAGCTCAACAAATGCAATGACCCTGACTCCGCCACTCTCCTCGACAACCTTGCCAACCTCGAACTGAAACAACTAGGCAACATGCCCACTCACAGAGCTGGACAGGAGGGATAAACATCCGCTTCAGCCACACCACCCAGCCCCCCCTGGACGGACCACCACTGCGTTCATTTCACCTTCAACACTACTATCGCATCCAAGCCTACCCCGCGCCCGCCACGAAGGAACTGGAGCAAGGTCAGAGAGGAACACCTCAACACCGCCCTCCTACAAGACCCCCCCCAGGTCCACGACCAAACCCACTCCACAGCCAAAGAATTCCACTGCTGGATCTCCTGCTGCGCCAACAAGCTTGCACCCCTCCGCCACCTCGCCAAACAATGCCCTTCCTAGGCCACCTGGTTCACCACAGAACAACTAGAAGCCAGACGCTCCTTCAAACGCCTAGAGAAAAACTGACAACACCAGAATACCACAGAAGCACGGAACAACCACAGGAGTGCCCTGAAGGAATACCACCAGCGCATGAGACACCAAAGGACCTTCATAAGAGACAAAGTCTTGACCAACGCTACCTATGACAAGGAACTGTTCAATGTCATACAGCAATTTGCCAAACCCCCCAGCGAAGCCACGGACGTCACACCTTCCCAGGAACTCTGCGACAAGCTCAGCTCCTACTTCCATCGAAAGATCAAGGTCCTCTACGACAACTTCAGCGAACAGAAGCCGGACACCACCCCCCACGCCACCACCGCTGATAAGATCACCTTCATGACCTGGAATCCCACCACCATCGAACACATCACCACGACCATGGAAAAAACCCACTCAGGAGCCACAACGGACCCCTGCCCATGCACATATTCCACAGGGCCGCCGCCATCGCACCCAAACTAGGATGGACCATCAATGCTTCCTTCAGATCCGGCATTTTCCCAGATGACAGGAAGCAGGCGGAGGTTAAGCCACTTCAACGGCCGACCCAACAGATCTGAAAAACAACCTGCCCATCTCTCTCCTCCCCTGCATGACCAACGTCACCGAGAGACTCGTAAACGCCCAGCTGACCGCCTTCATCGAATAGAACTCCATCCTAGATGCCTCCCAGTCTGGATACCGCAGCAACCACAGCACCAAGACCGCCCTCCTTGCCACCACTGACGACATCCGCATGCTACCAGGGACACACTGCGGCCCACATCCTTCTAGACCTCTCTGCACCCTTTGACACCATCTCACCTCGCAGGCGCCAGCCAAACTTCACGACGCGGGGATACAAGGAGCTTCCCTCAACTGGATCCAATCCTTTCTCTCCGGCAGAACCCAGAGGATCAGACTCCCTCCCTTCCTCTCCGAACCCACCGATATCAACTGCGGAGTACCCCAAGGATCATCGCTCAGCCCAACGCTCTTCAACATCTACATGGCCCCCCTCGCCGCCATCGTCAGACAGCATGGGCTCAGCATATTATCCTACGCAGACGACACACAGCTCATTCTCTCACTCATGAAGAATCCCAAAGACACCAGACTCTGCTTCCATGAAGGAATGAAGAACGTCGCAGCCTGGATGAAAGACAGCTGCTTGAAGCTCAAATCAGAGGAAGCAGAGGTCCTCATCACCGCCACCTGGGACAACACCTAGAGGCCCTCTGCCCTCAGAAATCCACCCACCCCTACAGACCACGCGCGAAACCTCAGCATCATCCTCGACTCCTCCCTCTCCATGAACCGCCAGATCAACGCTGTCGCTTCCACCAGTTTCAACTGCCTGCGTATCCTCCGCAAGACCTTCAAATGGATCCACCCGATTGCAGAAGAACCGTCAACCACGCACTCAGAACCAGCAGACTGTACTACGGAAATGCCCTATACGCCAGAATCAATAGAACTCTTCTACACAAACTCCAAACCATCCAGAAAGTACTCGGGACACCGCGTCACGAACACATGACCCAACACCTGCGAGACCTCCACTGGCTCCCCGTCGAGAAGAGGTTCATCTTCAAACTCATCACCCACGCCTTAAATCCCTCCACAACATCAGACCCAAATACCTCAACGAGAGAGTATCTTTCCACGTACCCAAGAGGAACCGCCGCTCCGCCAACCTCGCCCTGGCGGAGGTCCACCGCATCCGCAGAAACAGAGCAGGCTGGAGAGCCTTCTCCTTCATCACAGCCAAGACCTGGAACGAGCTCCCTGTGAACATCAGATGCTCCCAGACCCTGCACACGTTCAGGAAGGACCTCAAGACCTGGCTCTTCGACTGATCCGGAGCTGCTCCCCTTCTCCTCATAGCGCCTTGAAACGCTCACGGGTGAGTAGCGCTATAAAACCCCTGACTGATTGATTGATTGATAGAAAAGAACCTAGTCATAACCTCAATTCAGAAAGTACCTAATCTCACAATAACACAAGGTCTACCAGAATGAAGGATGGCTAAAACAGCCAGCACTTCCATCAATCATTCTGGGATCAGAATAGTCGCTGAAGTAAGCAGCAAAACTGGATCCAATATTTCTGTTTCTAGACTTGTGCTACATAAAAGAGGATGAAATGAAGACAGAGTTATAACACTGCAAATTCTAAATGTGAAACTGAGAAAGAAATGAAGAACATGGAACATTTTGGGAAAAGGTCTAAAGGAAGCCTGCCAGTAGAGAAATTGTGAATAGGGCTCCCTGACATCTTTGTTTGTGTCTGAAAAAATGAAGATAACAGTGACTGTTTCACCATCACAAATCCTCAATTTTTGTTTCATAATCTAGTGCTGCTTTTGGCAGCCACATGGTCAGATTCAGACAGGCAGGCCTTTCTCAGCAAACAGGGCACTCCCTTGTTATCCCTGTTCTATCTCCCAGGACGTGTAGGGTTCCCTGAAAGACATTGTTATGTCATTCCTACCCCACTATTTTTCAAATGCAATCCCTTGGGAGTGTGCTCCTAGTCCCAATTCTTAGAACTGCAGAGCTGTTGTTCATGTTCATTGTATACTCTATTTCATTTTCAAAAATCCACTTTAACTCCTTTCTCTGTAATTCTGGATGCATATCTTGAAGTATCCCATTTGTTCCCCCTCCCCCAATCCCACGTATCCACAAAGGAAATTAACTGCAATGTTGTTTTATGTGTTTTGATGGCAATCCCTTTGCAAAGCTGTATGTTGTTATTTTTGCCCATGCAACCTGACTTCACTTTGGTCATGAGTGATTCCATCTATTTTAAGAGGAGAGCTGTGGTCACACGAAGTATTTATGGAAAATTTCTGAGATATTCTAGGTTTAGTTCATGTTCGAACCCTCAGTATGTCTGTGTAATCATGAGAAAAGCAATAAGCATTATCAGGAGCAGATCACAGAGAATGGATTTTAAGACTAGAGCTTTGATTGAGTCTGTTGATAATTAAGTTCAGAGTGCAATGGTCAGTGTATGATAACAAGCAGAGATTCGAATTGGGTTGGGTGTTATCTGGATCAGATCTCTGAGTTAGCATAACTTGAACCTAGGTAATTTGAAGTTATCAATTGCAGATCTCTGTATGATGATTCTTGATGTCATCAAGAGCAGAGTTCTGAGTGGGCATGCTGTTATTATAGAGATTATCAGAGGCTATTCAGGACACAAACCTGCAGACAGGGACTCCTGCCCCTCAACCGTGAGGGTTGAGATCATTTGGCTCTGATGTCCCAGGTTTCACCGGGTTCCATCAGTCTGCAAACTAAGCCAAGTATAACACTTTCCACACCTGACTCTATGGGTCGAGAGGGTGATCCGTCAAGGATTCTAAAAGAGGTGTTTGTGGAGGTGCACACACTCAGAGTTCAACAATGAATCAACAATCCAATAAAGTGTATGTCCAGCTCAGCGTTTGTCTATTTTAGAAAAGAAATAACTTCATTATACAATGGCAGCCAATACTATGCACTACTAGCAGCTGAAACAATGTAGTGTTTTGGGCACTATCTTGGACGGTGCTGCAACTACCATGCTCCCTCAGTGTACACACTGTCCCCTGGCTTTCGCCCCATATTGTGAGTTTCATTAATCTGGCTAGGGTATAGTTTAAAATACCCCTGAAGCACCATGTCTGCTCAGTCTTGTTAGTCTCATACCTGTTAACAGGTGCACCCGCTCCAAGTCTTCTGGTTCATGGGAGCTGGAGGTTGCAGTCCTGGTGAGGGGCAGTCTTGTCTAGACTGACAGAAAGTGTCCTTGGCCTTGGTGATGAGATCATGGTGGGGCCAGATGGTCCTTGACAAATGAGAAATACTCCAACAGAGTCTACTGAAACTTAGCAGATGCAGTCCACATAGGGCTGATAACGTACTTGGCTGATGCAGCCCTACATGAGCAGGTCACGTCTTTGACAGGTGTGGCTTTGTACAGACCTTGAGCAATTGTAGCCTTGCACAGGTCAGTCAAAATGCCTGCAGTGGCAGCGTCACTGTTTGCAGCTCTCATAAAAAAAGGTCTGGTGACACAATTAATTATCAATGCACAGTATGCTGCCACCACCAGTCAGTAAATTAAGGCACATTTTCTGATCCCAACTAGACCACAGGACAAGTTCAGGGCTGTGGGGAATTGTTCTGTTTTTTGACTGGGGTGTCAGCCCTGGTCAAGCAACAGCCACAATCCTTTGCAGGGTGTACCTCAAAAAGTAACTAAATTAACCTGTGCTAACCATAAGTCACTTGCCATAAAAACAGTCAGGCTGAACTTAGAGGCAATGTGTAAAGTAATTATGCAGCACACACACAGTAATAAAGGGAAATCACAACACATAAAAAATCCTGAGGCAATTTAGAAAAGATGTACATTTTGTAATAAATTATCTGACACCAAAATGGCAAAAATCCAATCAGTAGAACCAGAGTTACACAAATTTAACATTTTTAGTAAATCCTAGTGTCTAAAACAGCGGTCTCCAACCTTTTCGGTAGTGAGAGATACTCCTGATCAGTGGAAATCATTGTGAGCTACCAAAAGCTGAGCGCCGCACGCATTGCCTCACCACTACATTTATAGGTGCTGCGCGTGCAGTGGGCTTCTGGTTGCTTTAAAGGTGAGCAATGAGGCTCCAGTATGAAAAACTACTATTTGAATGCTATCGGCCAAGCTATGCTTGGAAATGTGCTTTAGGTAGAACTCCCCCCCCAAAAACAATATTCTGCTGAAGTTCACCTGCTACACTGTTCCTTTGCACTAGGGCGTAGCTTCCATTGGTGCAGCAGGAGCAGTGGCTCCGGGGCTGAAAGGTCTGAAGGGCCCACTGAACCCTGATTATTGCTGCACTTTATAATTCAAACAGCAGCTCGGAGGTGCCTTTCCTTCCTTGCATTGGAGCCCTTGAAACACTGGCTATTTAGCACACAGCCACTTTACCAACAATGGCATTTGTGCCTTACCAATGCCCAGCCTTGGCAGCATCTCAATACTCTGTTAGTGAGGATCATGGTAAACTCCATGGGCGTGCCAGTACTAAGCATGGGCGTAAAATCCGTTCCGCTCGCGGATTTCGCGGATTTTCGGTAAATTCGCAATCCGCGAACTCTCGCGAACTTACCGAAAATTCGTAAATCCGTGCGAAGCGGATTTTTTTGCTTGGTCGCACTTGCCAACTAGAATACTATACAATTTCGCGGGAGTAAACACTCGCGAAAACGTAGATGCGGCGGGCAGCGACAATCTCGCAATTGCGAGATTGCAAAATTTGCAATTTCGCACAAGAAATCCACCAGCAGGCAGCATAAACCTTGAAAATTATGATTTTTATTAGAATAACTCCTCAGGTTGACATTTGCCTGCACTTTTTTTTTGCAAGGAGTCCATTTTGGGGGGGGGGGGGTGGGAGGAAGGAAGTGCCCCACAGTCTCCAACTTCCTGTTCCTGTCCAGCAGGCTCCTCTCAGTGCTTTCTTCATGTGCTGGTCACTTTCATTTGGATCTTGACCTGGAAGCACTCAGCAGGTGCAAAAGTTCAAACCCATCATTAGTAACCATTCCCTGTAGTGCTTCCTGAGGGGCCCCTCCAGAGTTCAGTTGCCTACTTGCAACTATTCTATGACCCTGCTCTGACCCTCACAGCAGGCTCAGAGAATAGTTACAAGTATACAACAAAGGTCCTGTTAAAAAAATTACACTGCAACAGAAAGCAATTACAGATAAGGAAGCAGGTGCCAGGGATCTTGACCTGGAAGGATTACTTTTTGTGGATGCTGCTGGATATTTGGATTTTTGCAAAACTGAAAGCACTCAGCAGGTGCAAAAGTTCAATCTTATCATTAGTAACCATTCCCTGTAGTGCTTCCTGAGGGGCCCCTCCAGAGTTCAGTTGCCTACTTGCAACTATTCTATGACCCTGCTCTGACCCTCACAGCAGGCTCAGATAAAGCAATTACAGATAAGGAAGCAGGTTCCAGCTAGGAAGTTCAAATTCAGTAACACATTAATCAGCCCCTAATTCATTTATGTCAGTTGAGGCAGGGCAGGTGTGCTTTTCCACCCATAATCTACAGTGATGAACTAGAGGGTGGCATGGGTGAGCCAGAGGGTGGCATGGGTGAGCCAGAGGGTGGCAGTGGTGAAACAGAGGGTGGCAGTGGTGAAACAGAGGGTGCTGTGATGAACCAGATGTAGAAACAACATGTTCGCGACCGTTGCTACCCGAAAAGTAAGTTCGCGTTTGCGAACTGGTACAAAATCCTCGCGAACTGGCAGAAATCCTTGCGAACACAAAAAAAAATCCGCAAATTCGCGAGAGTTCGCGGATTTTGCGGATTGCGAATCCGTAAATACGCAATTTCGCGGATTGCCAATTCGCAAAATCCGCCCATGCTTAGCCAGTACCCCTCAGCACTTGAATGATAACCTGAGATAAATACAGACGATGTGATAAAAGAAAATTGTCTCAAGAAAGAGGAGTGCTGGTGAGAGGGACTTTATTCCTGGCTGAAGAGCAACAGGAGCCTGGGTCCAGGAGCTGGAAAAGTAAAACGTTATTACAGTAGAGGCAGAGAAAGTAGAGAGAGTGCCAACTTTTCAAACATGCACTAAGAGCTGCAGGATACGTGGGTAACCTCCAGTAGTCATCCCATTTGTACTAATTTAGGAGGGGCGAGTTAGACTCTGATCTATAACTTGTAACATACGTAAATGTGACCTCTTTCTCTTAAAAAAACACATAGATCCAGTTTTCTCTACGATACAGGCCAATCAGTCCTATCCAAAATCCCCTCCTTTCAACATTTTAAAATTGTAATTACGCACTGAGGTTGAGCAACAAGTTATGGTACTTTGCCACTGTGTTTGCCACCAGGTAGAATGGTGGAATACTCCCTTATTTCACACGCAAAACACCCTTCTGAGAGTGCCCACAAAACTATGCCCATTTCCAGCCCACTCTCACTGCAAATACGTTCTGCAAAGTGGCTGTTAATGAGACATCCCTTCAGCAGCAGTAACTGCAAGAGCACTCCTCAGAAAGTCCCCTTTCACTTATATTTACTTTCAATTTCCTGGCACTTACTTCTCAGTGAAATTGTACATGTGTCTTTTTTTCTGGCGATCAATTTTGTTTCTCTCTGCATAAGTGTGCCAATATATAACGTGAAAACTTAAAAAACATAGCCTTGTAAAATTACCATTCATACACTTATAGTGAGGGCCTTGCACTGTGGCTAAACGTGCCACATGCACCTAAATCATTTGGTGCTTAGGTTCTCACACACATCTTGTTATCTCAGCCAAACACATTAAACATGCTCACAATATTTGTTTTTATTTATTGTTTTAAATTACCTCCAAATATCATAGCCCCACCCTGTGTCACAAAATGGAGTCAGGCCCATTGCAGGGCCCTGGTGCCAGGCCTCTTAAGAGATTTGTTTCCCAGCTCTCTGTTGCTCTCCTTCAGCCCGGCTCCAGGCTCTATGCTGGGCGCTGCCAACAGCCAAGGTCCCGGGCCTGTTTCTAGATTCCGGTGCTGTTACTTGCTGCCACTCAGGCCAGCGTCTGTCCGAACTTGAAGGTAGCAGGCACAGTCACAAAGTGTCCCAGAGTGTGATTCTAGACAGCGCCAGATAGGTGCACTACTGCATGATGACAGGATTTTGAAATGTGTAACCCGCCCTCCTCAGCTATGCCTATAGCTGGGACAAGTGCTAATTCACAAAGAAATTGAACTACAGATAAAAGATACAATATAAATATGCAAGATGTAAACTACAGTGTTATTTTGTTGTGGGCATGACAAGGCTTTGTTAGTGATGCTACAAGGTGCAAGCTCCTCCAATATGGTTGGCCGGTTACCAGTAGCTCGCGATCGACTAGTTGGAGACACCTGGCCTAAAATATCAAAGTGCCAGCCGCAGACATCTAGTCGCACAAGACTAGGTAAAAGTTGAAAGTTAAGGTTGACCGCGAAGGAGCACGCTTCGAATACAAGAAGTGGATTGGGCCCAATAAGTGCTTACCTTCAGACTTAGAAAAATTCTTGAAAATAATGTCTGAGAAGGTAACGTTCAATTGAACAAGGCTGTAGCAGGTGTCCAAGGAGGGAGTGTCGTCGTCGGATGGCCTTGGGTCAAAGCCTGGGTGAATTCGTTGCCGAAATGGAAGTAAAAAAATTCCAGCGGGCCGAAGCTGAGGACTGTAGCCAAAGACAGTCCCATGAAGTCAGATGCTCCTGGGATTTCAGGCGGATAGGGGATCAGGTTAGTCCCAGTCTCTTCCTGGTTCTCCGGGGCACTTTTTGGCCAAATTTTGTCCAAGTCCTCAGTTTTGAAAAGTGGCCATCTGTGCACCTTTAGCATCACAACCAAGAGTCCAGGACTGGTGGGAGCCTTATATGTGCCAGTGGCTCTGAACAGGAGGCCAGCAAACTAGCCCTTGAAGTCACTTCTGGTAGTCATGGGGGCAGGCGTAGATGCAGGGCCAAACAGCAGTCTAGCCTCTGAGGGTCCCGGCAGCAAAGCATTTCTTCCAGGTAAAACAGCAGTCTGGCAAAGTGCACAGTAGGTCACAGCAGCAGGCAGTCCACTGAGAGTCCTTCTGCCGGTCCAGTAGTGAACTGAAGAGTGGATCTGAAGATCCTATTTTTATACCCCGGTCCCCTTCTTCTGGAAGGAGGGAGAAGCTTCTGGAAAGCTTCTTTGAAGTGCATGGAATTTCCTGACTAGTCTGCCCTGGCTCTAAGCTGGCGGCAGTGACAATATAGTGTCATTAGGCCCTTAGTGTGAAGGCAGAGCACAGGCTATTCAGTTGTAAGTGGGGCTGTGCTCAGCACCACCCCTCTGATCCTGCCAGCATATGGGCCATTGAGGCACACTTCATCCCTCTATGGTGTGACTGTCAGGGAGGAATTCACAAAGTCCAACTGTCAGCTGCATCCAGTCATGTGACCCAAGACCGGCTGTAAGCACAAAGGGCTATGGACAGGAAAATGCCAACTTTCTAAAAGTGCCATTTTCAAAATTATAATGAAAAATCCAAATTTACCATTAAAGAGGGTGTATATTACAATTTCAAACATGACAAATCTACCTGTTTACAATTTGGAATCAAGAATGGTTTGCATATAGCTGGGTCTGAACTGAGGTGGTGAAGTGAGCTAAAGAATGATGATAGATTCAACCCAGATCTGTGACTGGGGGTGAGTGTTTGAAAAGTTTCAGCGCTCCGTCCATCATCTCCATGTGCTTGCTTTGTTCGCCCTAAGTTGGCAGGGTATGCCCAGACGTGGGTCCCTTGCTCACTTTGCCACTGGATTCAAGCTAGCCTGGCAAATGATGGGTGTTACCCAGAAACCGGTTCCAGGATGCGTGTTTCCGGTTCAGGAAAGACCAGGCTTGGCAGTTCGGGCTGCACTGTTCCCATGAGGCACAGGGTCAAGACTGATTTACATATAGCTGGGCCTGAACTGAGGTGGTGAAGTGAGCTAAAGAATGATGATAGATTCAACCCTGATCTGCGACTGGGGGTGAGTGCCTGAAAAGTGTCAGCACTTCGTTCATCATCTCCTTGTGTTTGCTTTGTTCGCCCTAAATTGGAAGAGTATTCCCAGACATGGGTCCCTTGCTCACTTTGCCACTGGATTCAAGCTAGCCTGGCTGATGAAGGGTGTTACCCAGAAACCGGTCCCAGGATGCTTGTTTCCGGTTCAGGGAAGACCTGGCTTGGCAATTCGAGCTGGACTGTTCCCATGAGGCACAGGGTCAAGACTGATTTGCATATAGCTGGGTCTGAACTAAGGTGGTGAAGTAAGCTAAAGAATGATGATGGATTCAACCCTGATCTGTGACTGGGGGTGAGTGCCTGAAAAGTGTCAGCACTTCGTTCATCATCTCCTTGTGTTTGCTTTGTTCGCCCTAAATTGGAAGGGTATTCCCATACATGGGTCCCTTGCTCACTTTGCCACTGGATTCAAGCTAGCATGGCTGATGAAGGGTGTTACCCAGAAACCGGTCCCAGGATGCTTGTTTCCGGTTAAGGGAAGACCTGGCTTGGCAGTTCGAGCTGGACTGTTCCCATGAGGCACAGGGTCAAGACTGATTTGCATATAGCTGGGTCTAAACTGAGGTGGTGAAGTGAGCTAAAGAATGATGATGGATTCAACCCAGATCTGTGACCGGGGGTAAGTGGCTGAAAAGTTTCAGGGCTCTGTCCATCATCTCCTTGTGTTTGCTTTGTTCGCCCTAATTTGGCAGGGTATGCCCAGACGTGGGTCCCTTGCTCACTTTGCCACTGGAGTCAAGCTAGCCAGGCTGATGAAGGGTGTAACCCAGAAACCGGTACCAGGATGCTTGTTTCCGGTTCAGGGAAGACCTAGCTTGGCAATTCGGACTGGACTGTTCCCATAAGGCACAGGGTCAAAGCTGATTTGCATAAAGCTGGGTCTGAACTGAGGTGGCGAAGTGAGCTAAAGAATGATGATGGATTCATCCCAGATCTGTGACTGGGGGTGAGTGTCTGAAAAGTTTCAGCGCTCTGTCCATCATCTCCTTGTCTTTGCTTTATATGGTATACCACTCTATAAGGGACTCATAAGTAAATGACATGTGCCAATCAGATCATGGTTAGGGGAGTGAGCAAATGCACTTTAGCACTCAATAGCAGTGGTAAAGTGCACAGTATCCTGAGGCCAACAAAACGAAATCCAGTACATTTTTAAGAAAAGTAGGCAAAATGTTTGTTGGAAGACTACCCTAAGGCTGACAGGTCTAACGAGGGCCTACTCATAGTCTGGGACTTGCCTAGGCCTCTGTGCACATGCTGGATTAGCATGATGCTGGAGCTAAAATCAAACACTCAGGATAACAGGTACACACAGTCAGTCACTGAGGGTAGGTAAACACTCCCAGGTACCATGCAGTGAACATTTTCATCCTAACATGGATATTATGAAACGTAGTCCTCTGAGAGATTTAGAGAATCTAGAGAACAGATGTCTGAGTGAGCCAAAAGATCAGTGAATCTTGGAATTATCAAGAATAAATCAATGAATAACCAAAAAGAACAATAGATCATAATGTGCTCACAGGGCAGAGCCTTATAAGCAACCATGTTTACTTGCGTTCACATGCATAAAAAAAAGAGTAAATCTACAAAAAATATTAGTGTGTGCATTCTCTCAGAATATACTAATCTTCTGTGTTACCATTGTATGAATTTACTGGACGAGACTTCTGCATTCTCAAATTAATATTCTTAAATCCAGCTTTAGATTCCACCAGTCTGTTTGTATAACTGCAAGACTTTCACTGCGAATATCGATCAAGATGCTCTAAAAAGGTGATACCTGCATCAAATCTGCTCCTGCTTTAGTGAGTTGGATTCTATAAAGGTTTATTATAAAGGTTTATTAAATGGATTGTTTATTATGTGGATAAGTACCTTTTAGTTGGCTAACCTCCACCATCCAGGTGTACTCTTGGTTGAGCCTGGTGCTTGAACCTTGGTCCAATAAAATTTCCCCTCTGAAATTTAGACATTTTCTTTAATGTCATTTTTGAGACATAAATTTTAGTAGGCCATGGGAAAGCAGGGCCTTAATCCACTTGATGGTCTATTGCATTCAGATAGGGATAGTTCTGCTTCTCATTGATCTTTTAACATTTAAAATTTAATGTTAATACATTCCTATAATTAATTGAATCATTTTTCAATGGATATAACATTGTTAATGCCTTATCCTCTTTTACGTTGCCCTTTCTTGTAGTTCGCAGGACATTTTGCATGATTGAGCCTTAAACATGACCTTGCCACGAAAAATGAAAAATAAAATCCAACAGTATATTAGAGACGGTTGGGTACTGGAAAGCTGTGATTTAACACATATATTTATTTGCTTACTCTTTAATCTGTACTTCAAAGTGGCTTCTGCAAAGGGAAGGTCTGAGGCAGGACGGCTAAAGATGATACTGGGAAGTGATGAATAAGGGGAAATGACTTACTGACTCACTATAAAAAGCACACACTACCGTTAGAGGTGTCTTGTCGCTGATAGCCTGACTGACCTGCAGTACAACAGATGTCTCCAGATCATGCTAGCCAAAGAAACAAGAATTTTAATGAAGGGCGTATTCCAGTTAGTGCTGCCTAGAATACTAATGGTCTCTTTCCTTTTGAGGTAAATTTGATTTCTGCATGACATCTTGGAGGAGATCATAGATATTCCGTTAACTTCTTGAAGTTGTGATCTATTACATTTTACTATCATATCTTAATGAAGAAGAGAAGACATTTTAGGGCAAACCAAAGCATAGGATAAAAGTACATTTTTTTGCAGGGGCAGATTTTCCATTAGGGCACTGGGGCTGCGCCCCTCTGAAATGCCAACATGTTTACCTCAAAAAATATTAAATAGATCGATTTATTTAGAGATACCATCATGTCCAAGTGTGGGCTGTGTGTTCCAGGCTGCCTGCCCTGCCTCCGTCTGGAGCAGGAGACCGACACCATGCAGTAAATCAACTGCCTGCAATATGTAGCACAATATATGGCTTACCTTTCTAATGCCCTTCATTGCCATTGTAGTCAATGGTGGTGTCCACTGATGGCCAGTGTCGCTGTCAGTGTCACAAGTTCAGGCGTCAGAGTCTGCATCCCTGCGTGAGGCCAGATGTCCACCATTCACAGGCATTGATCCCACCGTTTCCCCATTCGTCACACGGTAGGACTGGATGCAAGCACGTGTTATTTGGCGCCTTGTCGTAGGTAATGGTAAGTGTTATAATGCTAATCTTGTGTTATGTATATGTTGTGTATATTGTGCTGAGACAACTGGTCACGCTAACCTCCCCCACTGTGACCACCCTGGCTCTGACTGCAGGTCTCTGGCCCCTTTAGAAGTGGAGCTGCTCTATTTGTTCCATCGCAAAATTGAGGATGGTTTTTGTTTTCATGCAAAGTTGATCCAAATATCTGAGTCAAGCACCAAGAGAGAACTATGTGCTTATAGTAAATACTGTTACATGCTGTATGGCATTAAAACTGGTCCTATCTTTATGCTTTTAACATTAATTCCAAAAACATGGATTGATTTACAAACAATGAATGTGAAAAGTGTTAAGGTAATGCATGTCAGTGATTTAGTCCATCTTTGATTTGATATGTTTTACTTATTCCTGCCTTCCCCATAAGTGTTAGCTATTTCATCATGCTGTGTTTCTGTATTTTTTTCGTTCATCCTATGAAATTGAAATGAAATGAAATTGGGTATTTATAAAACGGGCGGATACTCACAGAGAGTGTTCCGGCGCTAATCTCCAAAAAACTGAGGCAGAACATGGCCCTCCCCGATAACCAGATGTTCTTGTTGGAACACACATTTTAAGTTGCCATGTGGGATGTGGTCTGAGGTAAGGGGGTAATTCATTCCACAGACTAGCAGCTAGTAACTGGAATGACCTTCCTCCTATCCGAGATCTCGTGATCTTGGTAATCACCATGAGGGATTGTTTAGAGGATCTTAGGACCCGTTGAGGCTGGTAACATTGGATACTTTTTCTCTGCTAAACTGCACCTGTATCATGGAAGGCACGATAAGCAAGCACTAGGGCCTTAAACTGGACTCTCTTTCTCACCGGGAGCCAGTGCAACGCCTTCAGGTGGGGTGTCATGCGTGTTCTGGGGTTTACCTTGAGGATAGCTCTGGCTGCAGCGATCTGTACAACCTGCAGCCGATTGAGCAAATACTCTGGCAGCCCCAGATACAAGATGTTTACATAGACCAACCTAGATGTAATTAAGGCTTGCACTACGATCTTACGGGTATTACACCGGGAGGAGGGGAAGAAAGTTTTTTACCATTCTTATCAAGCCGAAGCAAGTACCAGCGACCGCTTGAATTTGGGCCTTCATCGCTAGACTCGTATCTAACTTGACTCCCACATTTTTAACCGTACTGACTGGGGCCGAAGGAGGGGACATGTCGCCAGGCTGACTGGCTGTCATGAAGCACATGCTTTCCTTCTATGTAGTCTGTTAACACAGAGTTGACGTACTTCTCCAGACCTTTGAAAAGAAGAGCAGCAGGGAAATGGGCCTATAACTGGATGCGACCGCAAGGTCCGCTATAGGTTTTTTCAGGAGGGGGATGATTTTAGCCCTTTTCCAGCAACTAGGTACCATTACATGTCCAAGTGACAAGTTACGAACTGAATTGACTGCAGAATTGAAAGGTTCCGCTATCTTCTTCAGGACTCTTGCTGGGCAGGGGTCAGAAGGGGAGCCCGACTTCAGTGTCACCATGATGTCCAAGGATTTTTCTAGGGAAATATGGGGAAATTGGGTAAGTGCGTAACTATCCCCCAAGGGCAGGGCACTCCATGTCTCATCAGTTTCGGCTGTGCCGGTAAGGGCAAATGACTGTTGAATCAGATGGATTTTGTCATGAAAGAAACCGGCCGTCTGATAAACCCAACTGGAGGTGGGAATGAAAGCCTTGCTTACAGCACTGGGAGATGAGAAATCTTTAACAATGTTAAATATGTCTTTGCTTTTATTTGCATCCCCTTTAATTTTGAAGGTAAAGAAAATTTTATTTTCAGCCCGCACATTGTTAAAATAAGCTTTCAGAGCTTGCTTATAAATAGCTTAGAGTCGAACTTGGTGCTCCAGACTCTCTCTAATCGTTTGCAGGCACTCCTGCTTTTCCTGAGGGTCTCTCTAAACCACAGCGCAGAGGCGCGGTCACTTGTGGCTTTATGCATTGAAGAGGGCGCCAACACTGCGACCTGTTCTTCAAGCCATTGCTCTAGACTAGGTGCATCAATTTCTGGGTTTCCACTGAAGGGAATTGTGTGCTTACCCAGAGCTATCTCCAGGCTATCAGGGGTAACCTGATTAAAGGGTCTGAAGGTACCAGAGCGGAGCTTATCCCTAGGTTGAGCCTGGAATGAAGACCTAGGGATTTTAAAACTCAGGAGAAGGTGATCCGACCATACTAATGGTTGAGGAGCATCAGTTTCCATACTGACGCTGGAAAATAATTGGTCTAAAGTGTGGCACTTTTCATGGGTGGGAAGAGGAATATAAGGTGACAGTCTGAAAATTGCTAAAGATTCCAACAGCTGGATCGCAGCGGAATCAGAGGGATCATCCATATGGATATTAAAATCTCCTAACAAAAGGCAGTGCCTATATTTAACGGAAATGGGGGAAATGGCTTGAGTGAGTGACTCAATAATGGCCTATAGACCAAAATGCCCGCAATAGATTGATGATCCGTGATAGTGATCTCAAAACTGAGGCTTTCAGCCTCCACGGTATCCTGCGCAGGGAGAACAGAACAAGACAGTGAAGATTTTAAAATTATGCCAACTTCACCCCCTCTTCCTACAGGCCGATCCTTCCTTAAGATCTGATAGACTGGCGGAATAGCCCCTGCTATCGTGGGGTTTGAGCCGTCATTCAGCCAGGTTTCCGTTACAAACATAACATCAGGGTGGGACTCAGATAATAGGTCGTGCAATTGACCTTCATTTTTTTTATAGAGCGGATATTCAGGAGGAGACATTTCAGGGGGTTATTATCCCGTAGACCCGGGTCCAGGACTCTTGTACAGTGCATACTTTGAGTCCTGCCTTGTGTTTATGAGGGGCACTTTGGCTGAAGGCAAAGCAAAGGGCCTGTCATTGGGTTGGCCTTGCTGCAGATCACACAGAACAATTGTCATGTATTCTAGTTGCAATTGAAATTCGGTGTAAATGTTTGTGATGGGGTACAAGATGTCAAAATATTTACAAGCTAAAAGAAAAGAAAGTGCTTGAATGTGAGTGAGTGCAGTGTCTTCTTGAGGTGGGGAGATGCGGGGAATTTACAGTCTAACAATTTCAGAATGTAAACATTTCCAATGTTAATTATTTATAACAAATCATTGTTGTTACTAATTTATCTGAAGCAGCGAACAACTGTTCACAAGGCCAATAGTACTGGTAGGTTTTAGGCATATGTTGATTGCTGGGTTATAATTCAGAATGCAATAACATCTCAAAGAGAACCCAAAGTACTGGTCATAGATGGCATACTATGGGAATCACAGAAATGTATTTTACATGTTGCCTTTTAGAGAGCTCCCACTTTTTTTCATCCCACCCAAAGAACTGTCTGCACATATTTCTATATGATTGATTGCAGCAAACAGTCGTGTGTGCTTCTCCAAGCCTGGTAAAAGTATTTTCTTCCTAGGTTGATGCTGCATGCAGTACAAGGCACTGGGCAAGCACCACTGTAGAGGGCCAGAAGTTGTTGCACTGTACAATTTGCACATTATGGCAACTGTTGTACATATTAATGCAGTAAGATATGGGGCAGTTTTTAATGTGCTCAATATTTTAAGACTATATGTTCCCACTGTTTTATTATCCTTGCTTTCTTACTCAATTAATTTGCTTACAAATGCACCATTTGCCAATCTTTTCAATATTTCCCGGGAGGCGGTCTCCCCGAACTTCATGTTTGTATATTAAGCTTGCCCATTTCATTAGCTACATAAAAGTCATACCAAACTCTTACACCCCATCACTTTCAAATGTCATCAGTGTCTCCAATGCATTTTAGGAACAACATCTTTTGTGGGGCAGATATAGGAAATATTTGCCAGGGCCGGTTTTGGTTCCCAGTCCAGCCTTGTCTGTAATGAAGTGTGGAATCAGACACAATGTAATCAATGATGGGGTGTGAGTATTAAAGGCTTGTGAGGTCAAACTACAATAGAAACGTTGCATAAGAGGTCATTCGTAACCATGTGGCTGCACTGTCGGACGAAGATGGGTGTGTTATAACAGACAACACAATGTAAGCCCAAAAAATGATGTTTTCCCCCATTTTCTGGCCTAGCCCAAGCCCACAAGTCTGTGCAAGCCCTACTCAATGTACGGCCCGCAGACCGCGTGTGGACCGCCAGATTACTTCATGCAGCTATCCTAATAAACAGCTGCACTTGGCTCTGAGATTAACATGCACTGCTGTTTGCCAGGGTGTAAAGTTCTCATTGGGGCTGCAGCAGAATTGACGAGTGTTAAATGAGCATGCGTAATGTGTTGTGCAACCTCGTTGCTGCTGGCCACTCGCACAGTGACTACCATTCAGTGGGAAGGTTGGAACCTGCCTTTAAAACTCCGATGCTGCGCTGGGTGCATCTTAATTTCTACAGTGCAGCAGCTTCTGAGTTCATCTAGCCCCAGCAGTTTTTCGTCCGAGGCCGCTATACCTTCAACAAATTGAATCATAAAAGTCGGTAGGCAAGGGTGACCTGAAATGGAATAGGGGACAGCATGATTACAAATTCAACAATAAACCAGAACTGGATAATCTGCTGACACAGGCACTTGCAGTTGCAGAATCGGAGCCACTACAGCAATGCTCAAATTCATGCCTGTCAAATGACATCCATTATATCTGACACTAATGCAAAAATTAAGTTCATCACCTGAGTTATTTGTCACACATGCTTCTTAAACTGCAACTGCACTTTAACACATTTTAAAAATAACCAAAACCTATCCACCTTGTGTCACTGCACCTTCTATCAATAGGATGAGTGATTGCACTTCAAAATGAACTATTTTCCATGAACTAATTAGAAAATCTTATTGAGGATGCCCTGAACACCCCCACATCTAGTTTTATTTCACATTTATTAGCATATTTCTTTTCAAAATGCTGCATTTTATAGTCCCTTATTTAAAGTTCTTCAAGGAGGCATGCACTAATAACTCCTATTATGTATAATCCGAAGTCAGTCTTTGCGTGTTTATTCCACTGTAATCTCCTCTTTAGTCAAATGATCCCACCGCTCCCAGCCCGACCATCAATTCGGGCCTTGGTCAAACCCCAGACTATACTTTTGGACCCCGAGCAAATGTTTGTGAGTACTCATGCCCTAGGATGTCCCACAAGGGCAACCAAAATAGGAAAATAGACAGTTGTTTAGATTTTATTAGAATGAACTGCTGCAACATTTCAATCATTCTAGAATATCGCATGACCTTGTCTTAGTTTATGACACCATACAGAGTGTCAACACATAAGCTGTGATAAAGAGAATTAGTCCCCTTTTATGTCCACACAGAACTATTCCAGGCTTTTCACTCATCCAATTGGCTTGTTTCATTTTTAGGTCGAGCCTGGGCAACGCATGCGCTGCTCTACAAGGCATGCTGTATTCAGGTATGGACTTGAAGCCCACCCATTTTTCACCCATATTTTTGAATGGCTTTTGTTACTGTCCATTCAAAATCATTGCTTTTAATTTATGGATAGGCTTAGTAGTCCCTCCTTAGTACCGCTGTGTCTTCATTTGTAACCTCCCATGAGGACTGGACTTTTTACTTGTGTTGTTACACAGTAAGACTTCACCTTCTTGCCGAGAAAGGACGCTACCGGACACGGTTTACACGCTACACAGCGATTCACTTACAAAAAATTTTTTACACTGAGGATACCTCCACGTATCACTCCACTACTGGCCAGGGATCTTCCCCTATATGGACATGTAGGTGGTCCCCTCTAATTGAGGCTGTCTCATCTATACTTCACGACCCGACACGGACGGATTACGCTTACAGCAATTTACGGATATAAGTTTACCTGGCGAGACATCAGTAACTTTACCTATGCCCTGAAGAAGCCCATGTCTGGATGAAAATTGTTGGCTGTCTATTTCTGAAATCAATCATACTTGAAATAAAGACTCACAAAGAATAGCACAAAAACGCCTACTCATTGTTTTTCAATTTGTATATATTACTATTCTTACCTGTTGTCAGCATATATTGTCTCTCATATCACCCCTGTGTTTGTTACACAGTCTGTTTTATCTACAGTCTGTAAGCACTATTTTCTTTAATGATTTTCCCCTCTTCCACTCACAACGTGCTTGCCTACAACGCAGCACGCTGCCCGCTTTTATATTTTTATTAGTAATGGCGGTCAATCCACTTTAACTATAGTGGCCGTATTTCTTTATTTATTTTATCTGCTGTTTCTTTATTTATTTTATCTGCCAGCGTGGCATCCGCGCTCGAAACCTTTATTTTTTTGTTTTTTTGGTGAAAGTGCCCCATATGGTGCTTTCACTTTAATGGTGGCTGTGCCCCTTTCTTTAGACGTTGCTCGCCGTATTCAGCTTACAGCGAGCCACGTCTAAAAGGGGTGTGCCTGGACCTCCATTGGAAGCATGGGTGGGTGCGACACAGAAATGGGCGGCGGCGGAGGAGGAAACCCTAAGGGAGGAAGAGGCAAAAGGACATCGCAAACACCCCATATCCGTAGAGTGGGCCATGTTGTTACATCAGTTTAAACAAGCACATGTGGAGAAGTGTGGCTCACCGGTTAGAGGAGGCAGTCCCTGATGCAGAGGTCAGACCCGGGACCAGGGTTCAATCCCCGACGCGGCAGGGTCTTGAGCTCAAAATGTCCACGGACTCGATAATTCTCGCCTCGGTGCCTACTCGAATCGTGGGTTCACACTCTGCAACTCTGGGCAATAGCTTGCTTAATCTCCACTACGGCCCCACCGTGATGGGATGCCTGGTCTTCACCTTGGGGATGCCCAGTAGGGGTTATCTTGCAGGGAAAGGCCAGGTCGGGTTCCCAAAGCAAGCGCCTTGAGACCTTACGGTAAAAGGCGCTATATAAGAACGTATGATTTACTATAGGCGTGCCACCCCCAGAGTGACCCCACGGTGCCAACACCATGATAGGGCTTATGTATACTTTAGTCCTCTGGTACCGCCCTCCTCCCCCCCGCCCCGGGCCTTAACGACTGTAGTGCGGACGCACCAGAACTTGCTGTTCTTTCTATCACACCTGACAACACGCCCCGACGACTAATCTCTGTAAGCACTGTAAACTCCCCCCCCCCCGATTACCCCGTAGCTGATGCACCCTGAACATCCTTTATGATCCTTCTACCCTGACTCTATCTCCCCTCCCCTCCCCCCTGCTTGTCTTTGTTGTTTTTCTCCCCTCTCCTCCCACACGTTTATTTCCCCTGGTTTCCCCTTTGAACTCACAGTGCATCAAAGTCAGATGGACTAATGCCCCCAATGTTACTTTCCTGGGTAAACAGTTTACTTTCCAATTGCATATTTGTACCAAGGTAACGCAACCGGTTGCAATCTGATGTAATGTGAGAGTTTTTTTTGTAAAAGATTAATAAAAAAAATATTTAAAAATAAATAAATAAAGGGGTGTGGCCGCGAGCAAAGTTAAAGCATGGCATGGGGTTCTTTTACATAAAAGAAAACATTTGTTTGTGAACTTCACAAACAAATGTTTTTTTTGCTGAAAGTACAGGACAATCTCTTGCATCAGGAAACTGTATCCTCTCAATAATAACACACAGCAAAGTGACCCTGCACGGAGCTTTGGTGCACTGTGTCGCTGGCTCGATGCTCCAAGCCATCTCCATTCCCAGCAGCTCACTCCTGAGGTACTCTGACAGGAACCGCAGGCCTCGGTGCCCATCACGCTGCAGGATAAAGCACTTGTGGCTAAGAAGCATTGAGTCTATGTTAGCAACAGCAAGGCTTAATCTTTGCCCCATTGAGTAACGTCCAATAACAGCTGCTATTTGTAAGCCTCAATGTGCCCTAGATCTGAAGCGCTTTGTAAACAAAAACAAATTCAGTGATCAATAGCCATGAGATGTTTTAATGTGCCTCATGTTGGCTGGGACACCATCCCGCGGTGAGGGAGACGCAACAACTGTGAGACCTGAGTTTAAAGGGGCATGATGCAGCCAACGACATCACATCGGGTCTCCAAACTTAACGTGATGTTCACAACATGAGTGGCAAACTGGTCGCTTTTAATCCCAGAATCTAAACAAAGGTCATTAAACTGGTCTCGTATTTGCGCGAGTTTGAGCTATTGCCATTATAAATGACAATGCCTTTTAGGTATGCGTTGGTTTTTAAAAAACATAAATTAAAAGCATTGACATTTACAATGCCAATAGCTTAAACACTCCCAAATGTGAGACCTAGGGCTTTAAGTAGGATCAATGTACTGGGGGGGTCTCTCAAAGGGCCATGGCCAATGTAATTAAGGGCATGACTTAAATATATGTAAGCTAAAAATCAGTGCTTAGCATAGTGTGCTGCCCGAATTGTATTTTGCTGTTCGATTGCATCCAGATATATGATACAAGTAACATCATACCTACAAAAAGTCAAGACTATTGGCTTTGTCAAAGGTTGTTAGATGCAGAAGATAAAAAAGCAGCAACTATTGCTTGTATATAATATTAAAAAAGCTTCCACTTAAAGCCCTGGTGACTCCGCAACAATTTTGCTGCTCCTGAATTTTAAAAAGAGAAGGGAAATCCAGAGAGAAAATCACTCTCGGTAAAGGATTTCCCTTCTCAAACAGCGTTCACCTGGCATGATGTCATGCCATAACTTTTCCTCTAGTGAGAAGTTAGCAGTGTGAGCACACGCACATCGATGTGCCTGCTGTCACTGCAGTCCAGAAAAAAAACGATCCCCTGTGCCAGGGCACAAAACAGAGCCTGATAGGTCTCGCATGCATGCGAGTTTGAGCTATTGGCATTGTAAATGACAATGCCTTTTTTTATGTGTTCGGTTTTAAAACGTAAATAAAAGACATTGTTATTTACAATACTAATAGCTTAAACTCTTGCAAATGCGAGACCTATTGCTTTGCAATAAAGGGCCTTCTCGACCACTTGTTAGATTGTAAATATCAGAGGAAGAAACCAGCCTGCGACGTCTTCCAAGTAGTGATAAATAGTGCAGCGAAGTGTTGTAACTTACACAGACACAAAGTGTGAAGCGAGGGTTACATAATATCCCAGCTATAAACACAACAAAGTGCTCCAACACCTTTTGCTCTGTGATACACTGTCGTGGCTCAGGAGGAAAAGCGGGAGGGGCTATTTCCTCCCCTCTCCGTGATTTGAGTGTGCAGTGTGTCCTTGCATAATGTGATTGCTATCTTTGGCCTAATAAAAAACACTCCAGCTGAAGTAGGGCCCTTGCTTTACCTCCTGGTGCAGGGCAGGCTGTGTTTTATGGCAGGCATGGAGGGAGGTAGGGATAGTCTCAGCTGAAGCTCTGGCTTTGTACAGTGCCCCTGCTATTACTAGTGAGTGAGAGGAGCTGAGGTGGTGGTATTGGTGGTGGTATTGCTGGTGCTGGTATTAGTGGTATTGGTCGTGGTGGTATTGGTGGTGGTATTGGTGGCGGTGTTGGGTAAACAACCTTTACATCGCAGGTTTTACTCCGCAATACAATCACAACGTGGTCGTTGTAACCACGCAGTGCCAGGACTACGCGAGTCATTACATCCACTTGTAGTAGATTAGCGCTCTAACATAAGGAATAGTATAGTTTACTATTCCAACACCTTCCCTACTGTTACGTAGGCGGGAGTTAGAATAGTAAATTTTAAATTTCTAGTGTTACGGCACCATCTACTGCAGGTCGATGTAATGAGTTGAGTAGTAATGGGATTGCATTGTTACATTGGTAGTGGTGGTGGTATTACTAGTGATATTGGTATTGGTGGTGGTTATGTTGGTATTGGTGGTGGTGGTATTATTGTTATTGGTGTTTGTGGTATTGGTGGTGGTGGTATTGGTGGTGATGGTATCGGTGGTGATGGTGTTGGTGGTGGTGTTGGTATTGGTGGTATTGGTGGTGTTGGTGATCGTGGTATTGGTGGTAGTATTGGTGGTGGTATTGGTGGTGGTGGTATTGGTGGTGAAATTGGCGGTGGCATTGGTGGTGGTGGTGGTGTTGGTGGTGATGGTATTAGTGGTGGTGGTGGTGTTGCTGTTGTTACTAAAACAGGCTTTTGAAAACAACCCATCAGGTGGCTTTAGTACAGATGACATGTAACACAGATGTGCTGTTGTCAGCTTCAGCCAATTGGCACAGGATTATGTACTACCTGGAATTCATCTGACTTAATTAGCTAACCATTTCTAAATCCATTTTACTTGGTGTGGGGTTGAAACTGACACGAGATATTGCCGGGTTAAAGTGATTGAAAGCAGGTGCCCATGTTACGGAGGCAACTGTGCTGCTTAAAAGAACACAAGCAGTTTCAGCTGAAGCAGCGCATGTCTGGCCTGCAGTAAGAGAACCCTAATAAGGTAAATAGTGCTTACAGACTAAAGACAGGGGCATTTGGGCACGCAAGAAATATAAGTGAGCTGCCAAAGACAGAACACACAAAAATATTTTGCTGATGTAATAGAAATTTCTGCTGGAGGTTAACATGCAGCACACACTACTTTTTTTTTTTATCAAACCTAATTGACAAGAATGATAATTTTCTCCCAAAAAAATAGGAGCTGTAACAATCCGAAAAAGCATCACTAGTGGTTAGTATGCATACTACAAAAACCCAACACACTCCTATCGTATCTCATCAAACGAAGTTTATTAATTTATATATGTTCAAATAAAAACTATTATGTCCATTTATTTATTAAATAAAAACGATTACATGTCTGTTGATGTTTTTCTCTATATTCGCGATAGAAATGACATTGACGATTGTTCTGGAAAACAGATTTCGCACCACGTAGAAGGCGATCAACAACAAAAATATTGTCAACTTTTGTGGACCCCCAAGGTGATAAAAATCACTTCTGTCTGCGTTCTGAGTGTGTGGGTGGGGAGAAAGTGTGTGGTGTGGGTTGGGGCGGGGTGTCGCAGGTGATTTTAATTTTAACCTACCAAGGCCATTGAAAATAAAATCCTGAAATAAGACACGCAATGGAAGCGGGGGCTCCTTAGCTTAGAGACGGGCTGTTCTGTGTGAAGGGGTCACCCACAGACTCCCAGAACAGGTCTCATTTCTGAGAGGTTTCTGTTTTCCACACCTTAGATTCCTGCCTAAAGCTCTGTGTCAAGCTTTGTGCTGCCATTTGGGAAGCTGTGCTCGAAGACAATGCTCTGTCCTCTCCGCACACCCTTCCTACCCTTGGAATGAGGGAACCTAGGGAAGAGGTGTGGCGCCGCGGCCAGGGCGACTGACGCTGGAATCTGGGGATCACGGTTCGATCCCCGGCTCCGGCGGCAGGTTAGCCCAGCACCATGTGACTCTGGGCAATAGCTTGCTTAATCTTCCCGACGGCCCCCAGCGCCTAGAGACCCTAACGGGTGATTGTGCGCTTTACAAATGTGGATTATTATTATTATTATTATTATGATGAAGCGCCCCACAAATGACACCATGTCGCCGTGTTGCAGCTTCCCTGGCACTCTGAGGAGCGGAGAGAAGGAACACCCCGCTCGGAGCCTCCTGCCTTCACGTTCCTTACCTTTCTGCACGAAAGACGTTTAAACAAATAAATATTTGCAATGCCATAGTTCTCGCATTTAAAAAAGGGACCAATGGCATTGCAAACAAACGGCCGCCATTGTCCCTGTTTCGAAAGTTAAAGCGGGCATGGGGTGCTGAATGTGACAAAGCACGTCATCGTGCCTGATGTGAGAGAAGCTCAATCAAGAAAAACAAGTAAAGGGGTCAGTAGCCGGGGGAGGATACAAATGACAACATGGCCGTACTAAGGAGGGACTAACAGGCCTATCAAGGAATCAAACGCCAGCATTTACAAAGGACAAAGTCATAAGTCAATGAAAAATATGGGCGGGGCTTCTCCTCCGTACTCTACCTACAACAGATCGCCAGAGCAATGCTTGCGCACTGGCTCAGGAAGACCTAAAAACTGCCAGTGCTCAGCAGTCGCAGAAAAGGCACCAAAATAATGTTATTCTTGATATAACATCCTCCACCAGAAAGCAGGGCCTCAAATACAATATGCCACAAACGTGAGATGTTCTTTTCAGACAAGGGGCGTCTGCAAAATTGGGTTGCCATCCAAAAGTGTGCGGTCTGGTGACATTTCAGAAGTGCAATAATGAAAAGGGGGGGCCATTGGCCCCCCCGCCCGCATGGCCGTGCGGCGACCCTCCCCTCCTCCTGCTTCCCGGTGGTGGGGCGTGACCCCCCCGGCGTCCAGTGATGACGCGGGGGTGTGCGCCTCACCACCGATTGGCTGGCACCCGACCGTGACCCGGAAGGCGAAGGAAGACTTCCGGGTCAGGGGGGGCGGGCTGCTGAAGGGGCGGGTGGAGGGGGCGTGTTGCCCCCTCCCTGCGCCCCTGGAATAAAGGCGGGGGGAGCGCTCGGATGGCCCTTGTTGCCCGGACGCTCCCCCACACTGGTCGTGCCCCGCGCTCGGGGCTGCCTGATTTTTCTTCCTTGTTCTCCCTTGCAGGTCCGTGGTTCCAGTTCGGGAGGCGGCGGGCGTGGATGAACGGCGGTACGGGCGGCGGAGTGCAGGCTGTGTCAGGACAAGTCAGGTGGCAGTGGGTAGGCGTTTTAAAGGGGGAGCGAAGAAGTGGGTACTTGGCCCGATTGCAGGTAAGATCGCAGCCCTTGTGACCGGCTGGGGGGGCCCGGCGGTGTGAGAAAGGATATCAGTTTCTCCGCCAGCTAGATTCCCGACTGTGTGTTTAAGGAGGGGGAAGCGGAGTGTGTGCTTCAGTGACGCATAATCGGTACTGTGTGTCTGGGCAAATGACTTACTCTCTCCGTTTGTTTGGAGTGCCTCCGTGTGAAAATAACCGGCACTCATGTAAAGCGCTCCAATAACGGTGATCACGAGGGGAAGCGAAGCAGGGTCGACCAGGGCAGCAGGGAGAAGGGTGACCATTAGGAACATAGAAGTTTCCTAGGGGATTGGCTTGCTATTATTATTCAATGTGTGGAGAACATCGTCTTTAAGTGATTGGTGTGAGGGAATCTGCGCAGTGTTTATATAAGCTTCAGAAGGACCCTGCAGTATCTAAGGACCTAGGGGGAGTATCATAGTGCTCGCACTTACACGAGTACGGCATCTTCGGGTTGCATCTAGGCGCATTGTCTGCCAGCAGCACAAATAAAGCAAAGCATATTATTAACGTGCCTTTCATTTTAGGTGACACAAGTACGGGGTCTTTTGCAGTTGCTGGCACGCGGGTTCTGGACGTTGGACGAACGCAGGGTGGTTTCCGGTCTCCACGGCGGGTAAGGGGAGTGCGGGGGGCTTGCATTTCATTGCTTCTTGTGGCCGCCGGGTGAGTTTACGTTCGAGTTCACTCGCCCCAGACAATCGGGCAAGCCGGTGTGTTGCGGTCATAGTTGCATGGTGCTCACAGCCCCTTGTACATCCTCCATCTTTGAACAGGTACAAGTGCACACGTGCACTAGGGGGTATTAATTAGGAGTGTAGATTCATTTGGCGGCGAAATTTCCGGGGCAAGGGGAGGAAAGAGGTCACCAATGGAGGTAATGATGCAGGACATGATGCGTAGAATGACCGCCATGTATAAGAGGTTGGGGAAGGTCGATGAGTTGGGAGAAAGGATGGACCGCATTAATGAACGGCTTGATGGTCCGTCAGAGCCACAAGTTAGGCCCAAGCGTCACATTACACCCCCTTTACCAAGGGGGGATTTCGCCACCCCGCCTAAGAGGGGCAAGGCCAAGAGATCGAGGAGCGTTTCTGCCGCTCCCACGCTCCCCTCAGGTCCTTCCGCTCCCGCGCCGCCACAGCCTCCACAGGCCCCGGCCGTGCCCCCGGTAATCCCTCTGATGGTACCATCAGGTCCTTCCCTCCCTGCGCCGCCAATGCCTCCACAGGCCCCGGTCGTGCCCCCGGTAATCCCTCTGGTGGCACCACTCCCGGGTGTCCCCCTGGTTCCTGCACAGGTGGTTCCAGTGCCAGCACTAGTTGCGCCCCCCACGCCAGTAGTACCGGTACCAGCCCCGATAACGCCATCAATTCCTTTAGGTGTACCGACGGGTGGGGTGGGTGTGCCTGCTGTAGTGCCAGCTGTGAGTGCTCCAATCCCCCCCGAGCTGGAAGCCCAGTTGGCAGCAGTGTTGCCTTGGTTACAGATGGGGGGCGCATCGATCATTCCGCGGAGGCGGCGAAATTTTTGGAAAAGATTAGAGCAGCGACTGCCACAGATAGTGCTGCAGGGCCCTCTGTTTCTCCCCCTACAGGTTCTAATGCCGCCCAGCCGAACGGAAACGGAGTTGTATTGGCCCAAGTGTCCGTAAATGGTAAGGAGGTGGCTCTGCCTCTCTTGGGCGACGGCTCAATGCCGTCCGGGAGGGAAGATTTAGCGCAACATGTTTCCCAGACTGTAAAAGAGATTATTTGGGCGGGAAAGTATATATATATTTTCTCCCTGTTGCTGGATAATAGGGAGATGGAACATGCCAAGACGCTAAAGGAATGGATGCACCCTAGTGAATGGAGGGCGTAATGTTCTAGATTCAGGGTGGAAGAGACTTTGCTTAATTGGTTCCGGGCCTTCTCGGTCTTTACGGCTATCACGACCGAACGCACTCCTGATGTACATGCAGCAATGGCTTGCTACCAGAGTAGGATTGCGGGGTGGAGTGAGCAGTACCCTGGGGACGCATGGAAAGAGTATGATGTTAATTTTAGGAAATCAAAGGAGTTTAATGCATCATTGACATGGGACAGGGTTGACTCAATGGCATGGCATAAACAGTTCTCAGGGAATACATGCGCGACCCAGTCCACCAGTACTGTCAAAGTGTTCTCTGCCAGACCTCAGCAGCCCTTTCGGCCAGCGCAGGGGAATGACTTCCCCGGAAAGAGTAGGGGGGAGGAAGACAGGAGGGGGGGGGTTTGCTGGGATTTCAATAAACGAACTTGCTCGAGACCGGCGTGCACGTGTAGATTTAGACATGCCTGCGGAATTTGCGGTCACCCATCCCACCCTGAAACAACCTGCAGGTCCAAAAATGGGAATCAAGGTCAGAGAGGGAGAAGGAAACCAGAATAGAGGGGACAGATTAGTGGGTCACACTCCTATTGATGTCCTAGCGATGATTCCATGGTTGAACAGATACCCGGATCATACAGCGGCTACCCTACTTCAGCAGGGGTTCTCCCAAGGTTTTAGGATTCCGGTTGGGGGGTATGAGGGCAGCGCACATTGTAAAAACCAGTTGTCAGTGAAACATAATCCTGCAGTAGTGGCTGCCAAGATTAAGAAGGAACTGTCGTTAGGCAGAATAGTTGGCCCTTTCCAGGATGTCCCTGTCCCTAACTTTGTGTGCTCACCGCTGGGCGTTGTACCCAAGAAAGAGAAGGGAGAGTTCAGACTCATTCACAACCTTTCAGCACCAAGAGGAGGCTCATTGAATGATGCAATTGATGATGCTATATGCAGTGTGAAATACGCTTCATTTGACCAGGCGGTGGAACTGCTGCGGGTACTAGGGCCAGGGGCACTGATGGCAAAGTCAGACATTGAATCGGCTTTTCGTCTCCTCCCAGTTCATCCTTTGGATCACCACCTCCTGGGTTTCACTTTTGAAGGAAAATTTTACATGGACAAGTGCATGCCGATGGGCTGTTCCATATCATGTGCATACTTTGAGACTTTTAATTCTTTCCTAGAATGGGTCATGAGGCAGGCGACAGGCCATCAGCGGGTCATGCATTACCTGGATGATTTCCTCTTTCTTGGGGCAGCGGGCACTCGAGAATGTGCGTGGGCATTGCAGGAATTTTGCGTGCTCATGCGGGCTTTTGGGGTCCCGCTGGCGCCGGGGAAGACGGTTGGCCCGTCCACGTGTTTAGAATTTCTTGGCATCGAAATAGACTCAGTGGAAGGGTGTTTCAGGTTGCCCAGGGACAAAGTTTCTAAGTTTAGGGCAGCACTTCAGCAATGCGTACGCAAAGACAAGGTCTCCCTCCAACAATTACAGGAGGTGGTGGGGCAACTGAATTTTGCATTGCGGGTCATCCCCATGGCACGCCCTTTCTCACGCTCCATCGCCCAGGCCATGAAAGGACTACGGGAGAAACACCACCGCACGAGGTTGTCAGGTGAGGTTCGCCAGGATATGCGGATATGGTTGGCATTCCTGGAGACCTTCAATGGCAGGGTGGTGTGGTCCGGCCCCCCCACCACATCAGCAGAGTTGGGTTTGTGGACAGACGCTGCTGGTAGTGTGGGTTTTGGTGCCATCCTGGGGACCAAATGGGTTGCGCAAGGGTGGCCCGAGGAGTGGAGGACCTGGGGTCTGACCAACAACATCGGCTTCCTGGAATTGTTCCCGATATGGGTAGCACTGATGATCTGGCCAGAACACCTATGTAATCAATCAGTGGTGTTTCGGTCTGACAACATGAGTGTGGTGGAATGCATAAACCAGCAGGCTGCACGCTGTCCATTCATACTGCGCCTGGTGAAGGAGATTGTGCTGCAGTGCTTAAGGTGGAACGTAGTTTTCAGAGCGAAACATGTGCCAGGCATCCTCAATAATGCAGCTGATGCCCTTTCTCGCTCTAAAATGCAGGTATTCAGGGAACAGCTTCCAGCAGCAGACCATTGGCCAGCGCATTTCCCGTCAGCACTCTGGCGGATTGGTGCCCCAGTTTACAGGACCTCGTGGTAGCTAGCCTAGCCCCCAGGACCAAGACAGCATACGAAGGGGTGTTCTTGTCTTACCGTACATTCCTGGGGCGCGAGTGGGAGGTTAGGTGGGCACAAGTGGATAGCTTTGCGACTTACCTAGAACAGATGCACAAGGAAGGGCGCTCAGCGGCAACGGCGAGCAGACATAGGGCGGCGATTTCCTTCTTTGCGCAGGCCAAGGGCGTGAGGGACCCCACTAACACTTTTCTAGTACGCAAAGCCTTGAGGGGTTGGCGCCGCATGCAGGGACACTCTGTAGATTCAAGGAAACCAATAGGGCTAGTGCGATTAGCAGCCTTATTGTCACCACTGCATGAGGTCTGTAGTTCAACTTGGGAAGTACTGTTGTTCAAAGCCGCGTTCGCATTGGCCTTCTATGGGGCGTTGAGAATAGGCGAGTTGGTAGCAGCTTCTAAAGGAGACAAACAGGGCGGCCTTCACTGGGCCTGCATCAAGATAAGGGTGGATACAATGTGGGTAACAATTCAAAGATCGAAAACGGATCAGGAGGCACGGGGGGACACCATAGTGCTCCACCGGGCTCGGACCAATCCTTGCTGCCCGGTATCGCACGTAGAGGTCTTTAGCAGGCAGCGGGAAGGGACGGCAGGGGTGGCACTATTGAGTCACGCCGATGGGACACCATTGACCAGGTATCAGTTTAGGAGAGTCTTGGAGTCGGCGGTCAGGAAGGCAGGCTTGGACCCCAAGGAATTTGGGACACACTCCTTTAGAATTGGGGCTGCAACTGAAGCAGTGAGTAGGGGACTCCCAGCTGAGAATGTTAAGAGAATTGGGAGATGGTCTACTGATTGTTACAAGCGATATGTACGGATTGACATGTTGTAACTTACCAAGGGACTCCCGCCGGGTGTTTTCTCGTTTTTTGCAGTTTCTCAAACCTGTTACGCGGGGTAGGAACTTGCCATGGGGCGCCAAGGAATTGCAGCACCTCAACACAGGCGACAAAAGGAGCAACGGACATTGGTGACTTGGATTGTGGGCCACTCCTATGTGAGGCGCGCTGAAAATGTATTTTTTGCAGGTGACACTAAGAAAAGGGCTGAACAAAAGGGGTTTTCAGTCTCCTTCTTTGGGAGGGGGGGTTTATGACTCAGTCAGTTCAGAGATTATTTTCAAAAAATCCTATCCCAGCAGCCCGCCCCCCCGTCAGTGGTGATACTTCACCTGGGGAGAATGATCTGGCCAAACTAGGTAGGCGTATCCTAATCGAGGAAATCATCTCCACTGCGGGGTGGGTGGCCAAGACATGCCCGGGTTGCACGGTAGTTTGGTCTCAACTTATACCTCGGTGGCAGTGGCGAGGGGGGGACTCGGTTAAGGCGTTGAATCACTCAGAAAAGAGGATCAACACGCAACTGGACAAATTGTTTCGAGCCCCCCGGGTGCAGACGATCCCTCATGGGTGTATTTGGGGGGAACATTTCTATCTGCGGGATGGTGTACATTTGACAGAGGCAGGTAATGTCCTGTGGTCCAAGAATATACTGGCATGGTTAGAAGGTTTTGTGAGGGGAGTATGACCTTTCTAGAGTAGGAGGGGGGGAGGCCAGATCGTCGGGTAATAATGCTGGCCTGTGGCGGTAAGGTCATGACCGGTGAGCAACTATTTTAAGGTCTGGGGGGGCGGCATCATCCTCAGAGGTGCCCGCCCAGGGGGGGAGGGGCCAATGGCCCCTCCTAGAACTTCAGGGGCAGGGTCAACTGGTGCTTCAAAGGGGCGCGGGTGGGTGAGTCACGCTTCCCATAGGCCGGTAGCCACCCCGCGCGTACTCATGACGTCAACGAATGGCGCAGAGTAAGGGCCCTCCTTTAGTGGGTAAATGGAGTTCACGGCGGGGACCGAGTAATTAACGGGCTCGGCTGCGCATGCGCACCTACGGGGAGGCGCAGCTAGTGGGACCTGACACCGGTTAGCGACCTTGCCATGCATGCAAAATTAAGATGAGGATGTTAGATCGGTTAGGAAACAATCTGCATTAGAAGTTTGTTAAGGTTAGCCTCTCATACCTGTTGGAAATATTGTATCTAATATCCTGTTATTTTGCATAGGAAATGTTGATATTTTATATTACAATTTTATTGTTTTATATCTTAATAAATACGGCCGGGGGGTCTTCGGATCCCCCGCCTTCCAAAGACAATTATGTTTCATGTCTGTGTTCGGGTTGGTGAGGGTTCATTGGGTGGGGGCGGTAGCCGTCACTGACCATGTGAAAAGGGGGGGCCATTGGCCCCCCCGCCCGCATGGCGGTGCGGCGACCCTCCCTTCCTCCTGCTTCCCGGTGGTGGGGCGTGACCCCCCGGCGTCCAGTGATGACGCGGGGGTGTGGCCTCACCACCGATTGGCTGGCACCCGACCGTGACCCAGAAGGCGAAGGAAGACTACCGGGTCAGAGGGGGCGGGCTGCTGAAGGGGCGGGTTGAGGGGGCATGTTGCCCCCTCCCTGCGCCCCTGGAATAAAGGCGGGGGAGCGCTCGGATGGCCCTTGTTGCCCGGACGCTCCCCCACACTGGTCGTGCCCCGCGCTCGGGGCTGCCTGATTTTTCCCCACCCACCATCCCTGGAAATATAAGTTGTTTTGCATTATTTGATACCGGTTTATTCTGTAAATATCTTGTGTAAGTTTTCTTTAGGCCTTTTTTCCCAGTTTACAAAGTGGTGTTGATGTAGAATGTCTGGTTACAATTTTGCTTAGGCCTTTTTTCCCTTAGTAGTTCGACAATGTTGGCATGACATGGTGTTTTAGTTAGTGTAGCTGTCCTTTAGTTCTTTTTCCACAGGTCGTCGTATTTATTAGGAGTGGACATGCGGTAAGGTCAGGACCGGTGAGCAAATATTTTAAGGTCTGGGGGGGCGGCATCATCCTCGGAGGTGCCTTCCCAGGGGGGGAGGGGCCAATGGCCCCTCCTAGAACTTCAGGGGCAGGGTAACTGGTGCTTCAAAGGGGCGCGGGTGGGTGAGTCACGCTTCCCATTGGCCGGTAGCCACCCCGCACATACTCATGACGTCAGCGAATGGCGCAGAGTAAGGGCCCTCCTTTAGTGGGTAAATGGAGTTCACGGCGGGGACCGAGTAATTAACGGGCTCGGCTGCGCATGCGCACCTACGGGGAGGCGCAGCTAGTGGGACCTGACACCGGTTAGCGACCTTGCCATATGGCCAGAAATGTTAGTATGCAAAATTAAGATGAGGATGTTAGATTCGGTTAGGAAACAATCTGTATTAGAAGTTTGTTAAGGTTAGCCTCTCATACCTGTTGAAAATATTGTATCTAATATCCTGTTATTTTGCATAAGAAATGTAGATATTTTATATTACAATTTTATTGTTTTATATCTTAATAAATACGGCCGGGGGTCTTCGGATCCCCCGCCTTCCAAAGACAATTATGTTTCATGTCTGTGTTCGGGTTGGTGAGGGTTCATTGGGAGGGGGCGGTAGCCGACACTGACCATGCTGGTCAAGAATTAGAGAGCGGAACAAACTCAGGATTTTAGGTTACGCAATCAGTGAACATAGGCACGCAGGATGCGGAAAACAAACTACAATTCAATATGTAAAAGATCAAAATATTTGCACAAGCAGGTTCAGGCAAAGTAAAAAAGACTTGTTGAAGAACTTACATGGGTATCAAAGCAAACACGAGTTTGTGTCTTGCAAAACTCAGTGGTAGGTTGGCGCGAGGAAGCCGAAATGCTCGATGAATATCAAACACGATGGAGGGGGACCCTCCACAATGGACTAGTGTTCTGTTGTGTGACACTGACTGTGAACGGAAACAGCGGATCGTTTCCCGCCTCCCCGCCGAGAACGAAACCCCGTGGTGAAGAATGAAAGAGCAGCAGAGCCAATGAAGGATCGCGACCGCAAACAGATGTTGAAAGGAAACCAAAATAGCTCCAGGCAACTGAGACTGCGAGAGAAAGAAGCGGCTTGGATTCGCTCTCAATTCAATGCGAATATCAATCACCAAAATTAGACGTGCTAAAATAAACAAAACGTCCAATGAAGTGTTTAACTCATCTCCCTCCGAGATTATTATCTCTGCGTTTACGGATGCTGTGCCTAGGCAATTCGAAGTTTCAGAAATAGTTGGGTAAGAAACAGCACCAGAGGCGAGAAGAGAGCGAGTACTGTTAAAAGGCTACTCGTCCAGGCGTCCTTGTGGCGGCATGAGTGGAGTGTGTCTTTTACACTCCCAGTACATGATCATACTTTCCACAAGGGCCACGGTGTACTCACATGCTCTAGTCTCTACCCATCCCTGAACTTGCTCTAATGCTTCAGTGCCCCATCACTCAGCCTTCAGTCTCAGGCCTGAGCGTAGCGATAAATATTGATAGACTTAAGCAAGGAGTGGGCTATTTTGTGTGCACATTACAAGGGGCATGTGGCAGACCATGTGCTCAGCTCATTATGCAAATAATTTGAACCGCTACCTTCTGGGTACATGCACGGTTCGCGCAGGATTGTTATTTAAAATATATTCGAATTTTTATACTACTGACCAAATGACAAATTGTGCCTTCATAGATGAATCAGTCTGTTGTATGTGCAAGTGATGAAACTCTAACGTAAAGCACATCCCCTGCGTCATTCGCTTTGCTTCAAATTAAATGCCTTTAAGTAGCCTAATAAAGAATAGTTCATCTGCAAGGACTGAGGTAAATAGTCCATTAGATTATTTTCTAAATTTGACAGAATATGAGGTGTAACTAGATTAAGAGGAGTATTCATACCAGGCACTAATTGTAAACATAAATGAATGAACCCACCCCGTTAATAATTAGTAGAATTCTCTGCTGTGCTAGCATGAACTTGAAGCCATGTGTTAATATGCCCATTATATATTATACAAAATCATTAAATAATTGGGACGTTTATGAATTAAAAGCAATGTGTTTTATCAAAATATATGGAAAAACACCGGCAACAGCCAAAAACTAAGAAGCACTAGCAAAGCAAAAAGGCCTGTCTTGAGCTTTGAGTGCTGAGAAAAACATTTAAAAAAGCCTACTGTAGTAAAAAACAAAACTATTGCTTTCTTTATACAATGTATAAACGACATGATAAATTAAACATTTTATAGTACTTATGGGATGTAAAGCAGTCCCTTATTCACTGCAATGCAGTCCTACCCTAAGAGCCAGAATAATACACCAAATAGCCAATAGCATGAAGTGGGAGAGAATTACTCCTTTGGATTGAGCTAAAGCGTTTACGTATATATATATATATATATATATATATATATATATATATATATATATATATAAAAAATTGTAACAACAGGTCCTGCAGACAACTGCTCTCTCACGCAAGACTCAAAAAGCGTAGCTTTTTTCAACCTGACACAAAAAACGTTCAAATTAATGCAGTATAAATTAAATACAAAACATACAACAGTAAGTTCAGTCGTGTTTAGTTATGCTACTGTCATTTATAAACCTGTAAAGATGTTGGCTACTCAAGAACTAGTATAGACTTTAGAGAGTTGAACTATGTATGGCCGCAAGACTAGATTTCTCAATGGAATAACCAGTTCCTATGATGTTTAACTCTCAGTGAGGAGTCTGATCTCATTTCAACAAATTTAATGCTGTACTCTTTTTCTGTAGAAATCTATATCCTCTTCCCTCCCCCGATTACTCCATCATTTCTACCTTCTTTGTTTGATTGTATACATAAAACACAAAAGACAAAAAGAGTTTTACTTGATGTAAGGAACCAGTGCTAGCTGTTCTTTCCTTAAATGAAAATTCAATGTATTGTCATTAAGGGACTGGAGGGATTTAATTGGACAATAGACCACATGCCTGTGTTGTTTTCATGTATTTATGTCGCCATTTAATCATGACTTTTGCTGTGCGTATAGTTGAGAGTGTCACCTACTCTTGTTACTCTGCTGGGATGTACCTTTATTTTATGAAGGTGTTGACCAAAGCAAAGAGTACTGTTCTCTTCAAAAAAGGGTAAAATTCATTCTTATTCTTAAGAGGTGCCTTGGTGGTTTAAAGTATACGTCGAACTAACTTCCCATTAAATAAATAGTTTACTGGTGAGATTTGTGAAAACTCATCCCGCACAATAATCTAAATGAGACAGTGTAACATCAAGTTTGGCTGGTGAGAGAGCTGCCAATTTATGGCACAGACCCCATTCTGCCAAACTCTAAACAAAGCTCAAATACTGCATCAGCCAGGAATATTCTGCAAGTATGTGGATTCACCAACAGCATTTTGAGTCAGTGCACCAAGAGTGGTGCTCTATGCGGTGCTCCATTCGGGGGTTGTGTATTTCTTTTTTGATCTTGCTAGAAAGTTAGTCCCATTCAGAGTCTTCACTGTAGTAATTCCAAACTGAGCATCCAGTTATGGCAGTTTTTGGGCAAGATGGTTCAGACGCTGGTCCCAGTTAACCATTTAAATTCTTCTTAAAGTGGTTTTGCATCACTCCATTTACAGAAACATATGGTATATATATGGCAGACAATGTAATAATATTATCAGCTCCTTCAGTAAGATAAATCTCCAGTTTTTAATAAGACAAAAAGTGAAATCAAAGATAATTTATTATCAGGATTCTAGTTTTAATTTGAGAAATGGGTATAGCCAGGTCTGGGGCCTTTTCAAGGTTAATGAGAGAAGTGGTTTAAGGTAGCCTCAATTTCAACATTAGTACTGTGCAGGGTGTCTACACTCAGATTTTGCCTGTCACCTTTCCTACTTTAAGCCCATCCTTCCCCGACACATCACAGGCTGGTTGGAGTCACTGAGGTTTGCTGACCCCAGCCCACAATTTGATGAGTTGAAAAACGTTGTTCTGAGTGCTCCAGACAGTGAAGAACAGTGATTGACATGAACCCCAGCACTGCAGGGCTGAAGTCTGTGGTGCCAAGGGACCTTTGGCTACAGAGGATAATCCTTCAGCACAAGACGCTATGGATTAGCCAGGATGATAACATCGCATAACTGTGAGATCATCAGTCCAGAAATGGCTCACAATCAGCTGGTTTGATGAGGGGCGTTGAGCTTCCAAGTGCAGCTTTCTTCCCTCTGCGCAATACAGCAAGCTACAGACAGGCAATGTGCTGGCTAGCACAGTAGTCTTCTTAATTTTTTTTTTTATTATTTTGACTACAGAAACGTAAGAAGGGAAATGCTTAAACCCACACATGTTCCAGCCCTCACTGGCACAGAAGTAAGACGTTACTGTTTCCGACTAATCATTGAAGGAGTAACTAGAAGGGCCTGCCCCTTATTTCTCCTCTTATTCATTCTAGCCCTAGAACCACTCTATGCATCTACTCGCCAAAGGGTGGAACTCAAGGAAAACTTTCTCCAGCAAGATAATCCAAAGCATTCCTCTGCATTAATGACATACTGATCACACTTACTGAATTTATGACATCCATCCAAAACCTACTGTCAGTAATAATGGAACAATGGCGTTCTCCACATTCTCTGGACACAAGACAAAATATGAGCTTTTACTTGTGTGTCATGTTACAACTAGAGCAGTAATTGAGGTAAGTAACTTTAAATGGGAATAAGAGAAACTTAAATACATGGGCATTCTCATCAACAGAGAGTGGACGAATATTTAAATATGTTAATAATGTTAGCAGCAACATGCACATTTGGCACACTGCTTGATGAAAGAATAAGGGATCGATTTCTATTACTCTTCAAATTTGACAAGATAAGAGAAGAGCTGTGAATCAAGAATGAACAACCTCTTGGTGATGATGTTGCTGCAGCTAAATTAGCAGAACACAGGCTAAACTGTGTTCAGGAACTTAGTACAGAGAAAAAACAGGATAAGTATGGAGATGTGAGCATTATTGAGACTAATCCAAAGTCACATTTAAAGTAACATTTAAAGGAAAATGCTATTGTTGTGATTTATAGCGCTTTTGGGTAGTGCGTGTTACCAGGGTTCACACACAATTGGTCAAGACCCAATTATAGCTGTAGCACATGCCTATCAGGTGGTTTCAGCCAGGTAAGTTTTTTTTATAAAGGTTTGATCGGCTTGTGCTCACAACGGTTATTTATAATCCAAAGGTGATAGAATCCCAAATTCTGGACTTGGCGTGGTGTATACAGGAAGTAGAAAAAGATATTGCTTTAGTCTTATCTTCTTTATTTGGATGCAAATAAAAGTGAAAGGATCCGAAACGTCTTTCGCCCAAGGGCCAGCAGGTCAGGGCTTTTTCGAAGCAAATTGTAGCAGTTTTTGGCATTGAAATCTAACGTCGTAACATATGTCATGCGGTTATGAGAACATTCCTGGGTGGGATGCATGGAGTATTCTGTGCTGTCAGGTTAGGTATTGTTGTGTTTTAGTTGGTAATTTTGGACAGTTCTAAGGAATGCCCTATTTTGAAACTATATTGCAATTTGCACGGGTAAAACAAGCATTTCATGAAGTGCTTCAGGAGGGGTGGTGTTGTTAAAGATGGAGGAAAAGTTAGGCTAAGGATGCTGTATTACAAATTGGTAACATATGCAAAGGAAATCCTACTTAGGTGGTCAAAACTGAGAACACAAAGATTGAAGTCATGTTTGAGTCATGATCCAGATTAACAATTATTTTTCAACAGGTGCTCAAAGCCGAATCCTTACGGAGGCTCTCAGGCAGTTGATTCCAAAGTTGAGGGATCAGGAGTAGAAGGCTCTGCCGCCTTTGGATGCAGTTTTGACTTGCGGGCAGGCCAGCAGACCTGCCTCCGACGACTGCAGTGTACGTCCCGGCACATAGTTTCCTAGGCGCTCCTTAATATACACTGGGGCCTGGCCGTAAATGGCTTTGTGAGCAATACATAGGCCCTTGAACTTTGCTCTCTGTTTGATGGGGTGCCAATGTAGCTTACATGGCAGAGGAGTGGCATGGGCCCTTCTAGGGAGCCTAACAATCAGCCTGGCAGCGTCATTCATAGTCACCTGGAGCTTGCTGATAAGTTTCGCGGGGAGGCCAATGTAAAGTTCGTTGCCATAGTCCATAGAGAGGAGAGGGGCCAGTTTCCGTAACTGTCTCATTAAGCCGGTGCCGACCACGGTGGTGACTTGATTAGTCATGGATAGATTGGCATCAATCTTGATGCCAAGACTTTTTACAACAGGTACTGGCGGGGGGGTGATGCCCAGTTCTTGTGGCCAGAAAAGATTATTCCAGGGGTTGTTTTTTGAGCAGGTGACAAGGACCTCCGTTGTATCGGGGTTGACTTTAAGTGAATTGGCTGTCATCCCATTCACAGTATGTCTGAGGATCTTTTGCACATGAGTGTTTGGACTTGCGGGGATTTGCCAATCTGTAGAATAAGTTGGGTGTCATCCGCGTAGTTGAAGACTTGGCAGTTCATGCAGGCCAAGCCTGCCACCGATGGCTGGAGATAGATGTTGGACAAGAGTAGGGACAGTTCCAGATCATAGTTGTTCTCAAGTCTAATGGAGGTACAAGACTCTGTATCAACCTAAGAAATTTTAATATGTAGGTGATGGTTGATACATTTCTTCTAAACAACTGAGTTGAGATAAAGATTTTCACTACCTCAGATGTAGCTTCTGCCTACCATCTAATAAAACTTCATGAGAGATAACAGGATTTAGCAGCTTTCATTACAGCCAGAGGCTCATTAAAATTTTATAGAATACCTTATGGAATCATGTACAAAACCTATGTTTTCCGTAGAGTCATGCACAAGTTGTTTTGTGACATGGACGGTGTTAATTGTTTTCAAGATGACATATTAATTATTGGTGAATCTTGGAAGGAACACAAATTAGAGAGATTAGAAAAAGCAGGATTGACTTTGAAGAAAAATAATTGCAAATTTGGACAAGAAGAAATTACATGTTTAGGCTACACCAGCTGAGAGAGGTTTTAAATCAAAAAAAGATTTGGTATAAACGATTTGTAACACTGAGGCACCCTCTAATGGGGGCTTTCTAGGTCTTTGCTTACTTTCAATAGAGTACAACTATGTTCAAGGGAAGTTGACAGTTTTTTAGAATGCTGCATCATCTCGCACAACAAATGTTCTCTATATCACCCAGAAAGCATTGGGATGGTAGAGCGTTTTAATCAGGCATTGAAAAGCCGTATAGAACTAGCTAAAATTAACAAATTATATGGGGAAAAACTGAGAGGCTAGCTACTTACAGACTATTTCCCCACTCTGTGACCAACAAAACTCCTTTTGAGCTTTTCTGTAATAGGAGGCCACACACATTAGTTCCAGAGTGGAAGTACTAGAGAAAGGGTTGGGTTAATATTTCAGTTGATGTTGGGAGGAAAGAAGACGGAGACAGAAATTTTAAAAGGAAATTCGTTTTGCCAAGACCAAGAAAGTGAAACTCAGAGATGTTCAAGAAGGCGATTTCATCAACATCGGTTTACCTACTGGCTCTTGTTATGAGTCTAAGCTTACTGAGCCTAGAGAGATTGTCAACATTTCTAGAAATGCTATGAAAACAATGGATGGTAGCATTTGGAGTCTAAGTAGAAAAGTCATTTTTAAAGAGAAGAATATTAAGACAGAATTGTTTAAAGGTACACAGATTCAGATTTCATAACCTATGAGGTGCAATGCAGACAACCCATATCATAACAATCCAGATAATTCTCATCCCATAATTAGAAAACTTATACAAAAATGACGTACTTGCATGATTACAAACTATAGAATAGATGTTTTTGGTTTCTGATATTACATTGTTTAACTTCTTTTTATATCATGCTTTATGCTTAGATAATTTGTATCTTAGTTTCCATTTCTAGTCATTTGCAGTTGTTTTTTGTGAAAATGTCAAGAAACTTCCAAATGCCCCTTGTTTCTACCCATATTTAAACTCCTGCTGAACTATGGAACCCCATGACATCACTAGTGACCTCAGGGTTCTATCCTGGTCAGTTGGAAGATTAGGTCCTTGTCTGGAGTTAAATAAACCTTTCTTATCTATGACTGCTGCCTCTGGAGCCTTTTTACAAAAGGAAGAACTATATTTCACAAGGGGCCTGGAACTTATGTACACAGTAGTTCCCCCTCTTTTCCAGAGCTGCTAATGACTTTGCTCAATAGTCCCACCTTCAACACTCCCTGTTGGATAGGCAATGAGGATGACAGCAAATTTGTCATTTTAACTATATTTTCAGAATGCTCCCTTCTCCAGTTCCAAAAAAAGACTGCTCTTCAACAAAAGCAAGGACATCTTGTTTTTTGTATGAGGCAAATGAGATCCTGTCTGAAAGTATACAAACTACAAGCACAGACCTGTGCTGCCAGTCTTACCCTGCCACATTCCAAGTCTTACTATTTGGCTATTTAATTATCACAACCCATCTATTATCTCTTTTGATTCCTGCACTCACTTGACTCTTTTATGGACTCAAATTTTACGTTCCTTGTTAGAAGACCATGAAAACTGGAAAAACTCCACCATACTTAATCACACTGAACCCGGTGTTGGTTTACACCCTAACTTGGCCAGGAAGATCATGAAGACAAAAATTAAAAATAGGTCCTATGATCCATACCTCCGTCCCTTTTGGAGCAATGCAGGCCTCTTTATAGGACACCCCAGGGTCAACAAGGAGTTCTGGCATAGGCATCTGTCAACACACTATGCCGTATGATAGTTGAAGGTACCATCAAAACATTTTGAGAACTATGCACTGACCATGGTCTAGATATTACACAAACCTGGAAAAACAAATAAACATCGCATTGCCTTTGGAGTAAACTCTGCCTCAATCCAATGACACTTCTCACTCACTGATTTTGCCATATATTCAGGCATGGGCCCTGTACTGAGGTGTCATCATCAGGGCATATACCAGACTGCAGTGCAACACCTATTCCCTAAGACACTTATACAAGACCCCTGTCTCTTCTAGAAAAGCAATGGAGCGTATAACTACTCATATTAAGAATGGTCTACCTCATGGAATAGCTTGAGGGAAAACAGTACTACTATTGCAGAACCGTTACTGTACCCACTGTAGGCTATTTAAGGCAAAACTCAGTAGTACAATGACCTGCAGAGGATGCCTACAATTTCCCAAGATACTAGGGATACGTCTTGATATTGTTATCTGCCGGGTCCCCAACTGGAAAGCTATGTCCCCGGCTAATGGCTTTTAATTTTCGCAGGACTAGAGATTTTACACAATATTGGTGATATATCGGGGATTACCTTCCACTGGAGATGAATTTCCACCTCACTGATATTGGCCAAGATATATCTTCTATGCAATTGGAAGTCACCTGAAATAGTGACTCTTGCTGAATGATTAACAGAAATGTACTGCACAGCAGCATTCAAGAGAACTATATATAGACCAAAGTACCAATATGGACATCTACCACAGGTTCTGGTCCCCCTTCTTGGCAACAGAAGCATACTTCCAGCCCACTAACTCTTGCTCAGACCACCTCCTAACTCTAAAACAAACTTTTCAGAGCTCCACCTAGCTCACACTTAACTCCTGGCTGTTTCTCTGTGCTCCACACAGAGCAAGCCACTCTGCCCATAGCTAATACTAAACAGTCTACTATGCACAGAATAATTAGCCATGTATGTTATACAATGCACTGAATATTCTACACCCCAAAAATTCTTACCTCGCACCTTGCCTCAAATCCCTTCTCTCAGAGATTGCTCAATATCTCAAAACACTTTGTGTAGTTAGTATTTAAGGTCTGGGTGTGTTACACTCGAACATATTCGAATTATATACATATTTAATGGCTTATTTGATTGTTGACTGCTTCACCTTGAAGGCATATGATGGGGCAAGTGCCTCACTGATGATGTCTCTTCTCACAACTGAATTTGTACAAATGACTTGATTCTTGCATCTAAGCACTGAGTCTCCTTTCTCTTTGAAAATACCAGAGTTCTATGTTTTCTGTTAAAATAAAAACAAACAGATCTTTCGCTATTCTCTGTATATCAAGTCAGCAAAGGTAAAAGCTGAGGCTACCTTGAGACCTATTGAAGGTTCTCCATTCCCCACGAGCTACCAGGCACTATCACAAGTGAATAAGACACTGGGATACTTTAGGTATTGTGTGTTAATGAGCAGGAGGAATTTACTTACAACACCCTCCTACTGCAATGGGGCATTCTGTTGTTTGTAGCAATATCTTAGTACTATTGCCTCAAGCCTTTACTGGCTGTATAACACACTGCTAAATTAAGACTACACAACCATCAACACTATGACACAAACCTCTACTGTTGTGCATTCAGGTATGATACAGTTTGCATATCATACTTTCACAAGCAGCAGGCAGATTGAGACCTGAGAGCCACAGTCTACCATGCAGCAGATACCTGAACTCTAGTGGCGGTAGCAGGGAACTGGGCTAGTTGAAGCTTCATTCTTGATTGCAATAATATGTTATTATTAATAAAATAGATGGCAATGTTTATAATGACACACTCGTATATACGAGCAAAATTGCATCACTATTATCAAACTCGCCTGTCATGAACTCTCCATCAACCCTGACTCAGAATTACGTGGTCAGGCAGGCTCTGTGATTTAGGCCTGAGGTTACTGATCGACAGATCACAGGTGGGGTGGCACATAGCCGGCAGACAAACGTGCAAACAGGAAACTTAGGTCAATCCCTCAGATAAGCGCAGCGACACCACAATGGTCCAGAGAGATTGGCACCAGTAAAGCATATATGGCCAGAGGGGTGTGCGCATGCCCAAAAAATCATGAATTCAGATGCCACACAAAGTTAGGAACACAGCCAATCAGGACACAGTACACACAGTTTACGCAGTACAGGCTGTGATCATGCTCCCCTAATGCCAGCCATCTGGAAACGTTACCCACTGGCCCCCAAGGGGTCCACGCAGGGTCAAGGCCCACCTGCATTTGTTATCAGGGGTCTTATTTATGACTCCACAGACAAGGCCGGGATTCTTTTATCAACAAAAGATCATCTTAAGTACTTTATGGCCCCCAAAAACTGTATAAAGACTCGTTCAAATTGACTGTACTTTGAGGCAGTCCTCAGACCCATTTCTGTAAATGTGCTCCTGGCCGAAGTGTTTAATTAAACTGCTCCTATTTTGCCAAACGCCTCTTGTCTTTTGTTTTTTCAAGATAAATTCATATTTGAGCAACAAATACATAAAATTTGTCCCTGAATTCTCATGACCTAAAACAAACAAACATATGATTGTAACTCCATGCAGTTTGTATATCGTGTAGTTGGCATTCTCAATTAGAAAATTCAAGCAGACATGTTGATCCTACTAAGCTGGTAGGCAGGGAGAGTTTCAATGCAGGTTTAACTCCTATCTAACTTGTGCACTGTAGTTGCAGAAGTATGGCTATGCACGGATTGGAAAGGGTCAGTAATACCTGTTTTCTAAACATGCACTTTTAATGCACTGCACTGGGGCATTCAATACCTTGTCTAATTGGAGGAACTAAGGATCGGGCAGAACTCACCCAGGAAGCCGAAAGCCTGCCAAAATTGAAACTTTCTCTGTTTTTCCTATATAAAGTTTGTCTGCCACTACTTCTCATTTTCAACAGCCAAAAAATATCTGGAAACTATTACCTGTTGCTTTCGTGTAGTTCCCATAAATCGATATAGGATCTGCGCATTTAGACAACATAAACTAAGGGACTGGTGTCCAGACTGATTCAAGACATCCCCGGAGGATATGTTAATCTGTGGACCAGTTAGCTCACAATGCCACTTTGAGCCCCTCTTACTAAGAAGCTAATAGTTTCTGGCAAATATCGAACATGACAACCCTGACCCCTCAGGGATCATGGAAACAGTACAATACTTCTTGCTCAGTCACTTGTGCTCACTTGCTCTCAGAGAGATGTACAGAATAAACGATGGGGGCGTTTTCAATAAGCATTTATTAAATCAGCATCAATCTAGTATAAAATTTGTGTTGCAACAACCATTAGACAGAAACAGATATATACTATTATAAGCACTGACAAAGTAAATAAAATGTAGAATTCTACCATAGTGCTAAAACAGTGAATATATGCAGGCATAAAGGTACATGACAGTAATAAATGCCTACTCCTACAATGTAACCCTTCCTAGATGTACCTGAGCGTACCTAGTATTTATGTAGGTGTAGAGCCAAGAATCCTGATAGGAAAGAGCCAACCCCATTACCTGAGATGAGAGAATGAAGGACCCAGTGTTAGTATCGAGCTGAACACCCCATGAGGGATGTCAGACCTCGGTGTGCTGGAGTGCCTGCATGCAGAGACCTCAGAGTCTCACGTCAGTGTATCAGCTTCTCTTCTAGTTTGCCCTGTGAAGAGGTGATATTTATATACCCAAAAAGTACTCTCAGGGGCTTTCCATAGATGTTTCATTGTACTGTGGACATGTCAGCCAAGGATGACGATAGTGATGACCCTTAAACAGAGATATTATGCAGAAGATGGTTATCCTGCTGTGATACTAAGAATGACAATTGTGGGTAGTTTTTGGGAGAAAACCACACAACACTTATTCAGCACTTAAATAGATAAAAGGCCAACGCCAGAACCGTTATGTAGAGCAAGGTAGGACAAATGTAGGTAAAAGGTGTAGCCACCACCTTAGCCTATATTGGGTTACATTTGGGTCATAACATTGCTTTCCTGGTTATGTATAAAACCACGACTAGTATCAGAATACAAAGAAAAAACCTGGGCTAGATGAGTTACAAATGCCTGGAACTCAGAAGTTAGAAAATGCTTATGTTCGGTACCAATTATAGTTTATAAATCTGAAATATCCAGGCTATAGTTCTTTAAAATTGGTTTGCAATGGAGCAGCACCTACAACTAAGGCCCCACCAATTTTGGGTGTGTCTCCTCCATTGCCACCCTGGAATGAAATTTACCCCAGCCATTGACAGGAGCAGATCTCCGACAATTTTCAGAGAGGCAATGGGTTGAAAAAAAGCTTAAGAACACCAACAAACTTGGAAGAGTTTGCAGATATTCCAAATCTATTCCCACTAGTGCACACCCTTCCATATTGCAAATTGTATGTGGCCTTCCCAGTTTGGTTTATGGCCCCTTATGTCCCCCTGCCCAACCTCTGAATGTGAGTACAGGGATTGGCTTGTGACAGGGATTGAGCTCTGTTCGCCTAATCGTGCCTAGCCGTGCCTAGCCAAAGCCACGCCCCGCCAGACCAAGTGCTGCGATTGGCGAAACACAGAGTGGAGCACGGAGCGCGGGAATTCGGAGCAAGAGGATACGGAGCAAGCCCTTGTCAGCCGGACCCCAGTGACAGGCGGACAAACGGGCAAACCGATATAGATTTCCTCCCCAGCCTCGGCCAATAGCGGAGCCCTCGGGGAGAGGCAGGGAGTGACGAGGGGAGCGGGTGCGGGAGCGGGAGCAGCGCGAGGAGGAGGGCTCGCCGAGCACAACGAGACTCTGCACACGCAGCTGCTGCAGAGAACGCCGCTGATCGCCTGCACCAACTTGACCCCCCTTTCAGCCCCCATTCTTGCAGACTCGGACTATTAGCCGGATCAGTGAATTCAGCTGAGCCTGCAAGGCAATACATTTCGAACTTCGGTGTTATAAGCTGGCAACAAAGGGCGTGTAACTGAATCATTAGCCCTCAGAAGACCAAACACCACCAGAAAAGTCGGAGTTTTTAACACAAAGTATAAGTGGGGCAAGGCAACAGGCGGAAGGCAACTAAGGCAGAACAGAGGTAAGTGAACAATTTTTAACAAAAGTAAAATTAATAATTAAGAGTTACCACCTTTAGTATAACAACAGTTTTTTGACTAAAAATGGCGCCTAAAAGAGGGCAAAAATTATTGGATGAACTAGGAAGGAGTAAATCATTGGAGGGCTCAAAATCTTTGGATGAAAGCCAGGAAAGTCAAGCATCATCTATGGAAAATAGTAAGGGGAGACGAAAGAAAAGAAAAGTCAAAAGAGCAATGAAGAATGCCCAGAAGGCAAAAAGAGGCTGCAATCAAACAACCAATAAACAGAAAGAGAACACGGCAGCGTCAAAGTCCATAAAGGAGTTTGTAGGCAAACACTATAAATCATTAAACCCAGCAATAACATCGGATCTTGATGAAGAAATAGTGGAAATTGGCGGAGAAATTGGTGACAATTCAGGCTTGCCAGATGAAAATCAAAGACGGTCAAATAAGGGAGAACTCCATGAAGAAGTTAATCTTGATAATGAGGAAGATGGGGTGAACCGTAAATTATTAAACCAGACACTGCAGAGCCAAAATCACCAAATCCCGGCGCCTCGACTATCATCATCACCAAAGATGTTCTCACTGTTGTCACCAGGGATTGAAGATCATAGGGGAAATGAAGGCCAGAACCAGAGCGTTACCTGGGGAGGCGCACCAGATCAACTCCTACAATACCAACCATTGCAAAAATCCCCAATACATCAAGAGAGCTTAAGGACAAGTTTCCCAGCAATCCCAGTTAGAAATACTACACAGGACTCGGTGCTCTCTGAAACTCCTACATCCTCGTTGATGGATCTAATCCTGTTATTGCAAAAAGCGCTTCAAGGAATCCTGGAAGTAACCCTCTCAAACAACGGAGTGATGAAAGCTCAGAAACAACATCTAAAGAAAATAGAAGAAGAACTCGGAGAAATAAAGAGCCAATTGCCAAGTAGGGTAAAGCTAATTGATATAGCACCACCAAATGAGGAAAGCAACAGGATAATACCTGAAGAAGAAAGCATGGTAATCCTCGAAAGATCGCAGAAACCCGCAGAACAATCAGCAAAGGATGCTGCAGAATATGTGGACAATGTGTATATATCAAAAAGACCTATGTTGATAAAAATGCACGGAGGGTATGTCACACTCGGGACCAGGAACCGGATAGGAAAGTCCAGGTAAATGAAACATGCAGGAAAGAGAAAAGGGAGGGAAACAACGAAGGGGGGGTTGCAGTCAGGACTAAACGCCTCAGCCCCAACATTTATAACACATAGACTTACACAGGTAGAGGCAAAAACTTCAACACCCCCAAAGACTCCGAGAGCTCCAAGGAAAAAGCAGTCTCACAGGGAGGAAACTGAGAACCCCCCCTCCACTCGTACGACGAGACAAAAAGTAAGGCTATTGGATGGATCTGTAAGACCACAGACACATGAAGATCCCAACATGAGAAATAAAGGTTGGAAAGGAGGGAGAACAATCACCAGTCAACAGACGCATGAAATAAACACAAACTCATATGAGAGAGACGATAACAAATGGTTATTTCTGGACCTGATGCCAGCAGGGAGGAAAGAGAAGCTGACAAGAAAAACTAATCCCCTGAATAGGGCATTGATCTTGACCGCATTTGCAAAATGCGGCAGTCTGAGGGGGATCGGCACTAAAGATCTCCAGCAGGTTGGCTTTGTAGAAAACAGGTATGGAAAGGAAATAACAAAAATCACTCTTTATTCAGACCTGGTAAAAAGGGCAATCCTGAAAGCCTCAAATGAGATAACGAAACAGGGAATAAGGATTATCCCAGAGAGAGATATAAAAACCTCTAAAGATAACAATTTCTTAAAACAGCATGCCGGGTTACAGAAGAGGCAAGTGATTCTCTATAAAGAATCAAAAGGTGATCGAAGCTCTCTGAACATTGTAATCGACAACACAGGGAATGACTCTTTATGGGGTAACTGGTCGTTACACAGCAATCCCGAGGGAGAAAGTAATGAGAGAAATACAGTGGATACAGATGATGAGGTGGTTTGAGTGACGTTGAATAGGATGGAGGGGGTTCGCAAGAACTAGGTCTCTTAACCTGGAACGTAAATGGGCTAGGCAACGAGCAAAAATGGGAATATATAATGGAATCCATAAATAAAGTGGACATTGCCTGCCTGCAAGAGACCTGGTTATGCGACGACACCCCAACCCTTGACGGCTATGCCCAGATACATCAGCCAGCCATAAAGAAAAATCGTGGGAGGCCCTCGGGGGGGCTGTTGACATTGGTATCAACAAAAGTAATGACGGAAATAAAACTGTTGAACACAAAATGCAAATGGGTACAATCAAGTAGAATTGAACTCATGACGGTGGATCTAAATTATAAAATGGTGATTTTAATGAATGTATACATGCAGTGGGACAATGGTGAGGAGTATGAAAGGGAAATGAGGTGTTTTAAAGAGGATGTAGACAGTACTCTAGAAAATTATCCCGCAGACATAATAATTATAATGGGCGATTTCAATCATAAACTAAACCCAAAAAAAGGCTGACCTTTGGAATAGGGAACAGTTAGAGGTATATGGAATAAACCCGGCAAGGTTCCCAGTAGGGGAATCTTCGAAACAAGACCTAGCACTAATACACATCTTAGGAGGCAGGGGTTTTCACTGCATAAATGGGAGAATAGAGTCAGACTCACCGGCAGGAAAAACGTTTATCCAAGGGCAACAGAATTGCCCAATTGACTATATATTCTTGCAGGCCTGGAATTTTCACCAGATTAGGGACTTTAAGTTAGATCAAAAAGAGGTGAGTGATCACAAACTCCTACACATAGTGATAGCGGGGGGAAGGAAAGTACAGAGAGAAACGGTGATTACCCAGGAGGTTGAGTACCCCAACGCGTCACGACACGTTTAACTGAGGAATATATGGAAAAACTGAAGGCCATGCAAACAAAAATGGCACCTGAAAACTGTGAGAATAAAAAATTGGAATGGTTTATTGGAAAATTAGAAGAAGTTGTTCAATGCCTAAAGATAAAATTAAAATGGAATAATCCCATAAGGGTAAAACAATCAAACCGTGGTAAAGAGTTCTCTGTGGCGTGCCAAAATAAGAAAAGGGAGATAAGAGCAGCTCAAAGGAAACAAAAAAAGAACTTTACACAAGAGAGACAGGAACAGCTAGTGAAGCAGAAAAAAGAATTCAAGCAAATGGTTCTCTCCGCAAAAAGGTTATATAAAGAAAAATGCTGGTCAGAATTACTAGAAGCCATAGAGAACAAAAATCTAAGGCAATTTTGGCAACTAGTAAAGGCTGCAGCCGGAACAACAGATGGTGAACTAAATTGTGTGGTGAGTGAGGCAGCATGGGAAGTGTACATAAGGGAATTGTACGGGGCAAGGACGCCCAGAGAGGAGATGGAGATCAAAACATGGCAAGAAATCTCAGATGACCTTTTATTTAAGTTCAATGAAGAACAAGTTGAGCTCACAATAAAAGAACTTAAGCTAACTCGGGCAGCAGGCCCAGATAATCTGCCTGCAATAATTTTGAAGACCGAGGTTAAATGGTGGGCAAGATTCCTTGCCAAGATGTTCCAGTTAGTACTAAAAAAAGGGATAATGCCTCCAACCTGGAAGGGGGCCATAATTAGGCCGATCTATAAGAAAGGGAGCAAAGAGGCGCCAAAAAATTACCGGCTGATTAATCTCCTAGATATTGGTGAGAAAGTGTTCTCTAAAATTGTATTGAAACAACTGAATGCATGGGTAGGCGAGCACCAAATAATTCCCATAGAACAGGGTGGATTTAGAGCGGGCCACTCGACAATAGACCACGGATTTGCTTTATGGGCGATGGCGAGGAAGTCGACGGAACAAAATGGCAAGTTATGCTGCTGTTTTGTCGACTTCAAAGCAGCCTTTGATTCTGTGGATCGGGCCAGCCTATGGGAGACCCTAAAGAGGTTAAAAATTCCAAAAGACCTCCTTACCATAATAAAAGAACTACACAGGGAAAATTGGGGACAAGTAATTAAAGATACGGTGGGCTCCTTGACCTTAAAAATACCCATTGCTAATGGATTAAGACAGGGCTGTGTGCTGGCCCCCCAGCTTTTCTCGATCTTCCTGTCAGATCTCCCGGTACATCTAGAGGTGGAGGGTAGTGCCAGCCCAAAAATGGATGGAAACAAGATACCCTGCCTACTGTACGCGGATGATCTGGTAATAGTAGATCAGACTGAGAGGGGCCTCCAAAGGAAGCTTAATGCCTTCAATACATACTGTGCCAGCAAATTTTTAAATATCAACCTGGATAAAACTAAAACCCTATGCTTTGGGAAAAAGCTAAGCAGATTCAGTTGGTACATAGGTGATCTCAAATTGGAGACAGTCAATGAGTACCGATATTTGGGTATATGGTTCGATAGGACTCTAAATTGGAATACCCATTTGGAAACTCAAAAAGCAAAGGCACTCTCTTCCATATGTGGCCTAAAAAGGTTTAATGGGGACTATGGTGAGATGTCACACCGACCTATGCTTAGAGCTTTTGAAGCAATGATCCCCCCCCAAGTCTTATATGGCGCAGAGATCCTTTATTTGAGCGGTAAGGGATCTTGGGACGTGATAGAGGGGAATTGCATAAAAAGGCTACTATCACTTCCCCAATCTGCTATGATACAAGCCATCAGAACAGAAATAGGCACAAAGTCCTGGGTGATACTAACCCAGATGGCTGTGATCAGATTCTGGAAAAGATTAGAAGACCCTGAAAGCAAAAAAGTAGCATACTGGTGTCGCAAAGAAATCCAGAAAAGCGAGCTAAAATGGGCGAAGGCCAGTAGGGAAAAATTGAAGGGAATCTGTAACTCATTAGAGATCGATTTGGACATGGGAACATATCAAATCCCTAGTACCAAAAGTGAGCTGAAGCAAAGGGGGAAAGAAGTTTCCAAATTGCATGATATAGGCTACTTAACAAAGAAAAAATCAGTGGCGCATATGCTAAATGCTTGGTCCCATGAAAACTGGTTCCCCTACCTTGATAGATTACCCAATCGCGGACTCAGGCAAGAGATCCTGAGGCTACGAATTGGGATCAACCCATGGCTAATAAGCAGAGACCTTAAAACAAAAATGTTAGACCAGGAAGGTCGCTGCAGGTGTAATTTGGGAACTAAGGGAGACCTGTTGCATATTCTGTTAGATTGTCTGACACACCTAGAACATAGAAATCTCTGGCTGCGCCCAGTTTTTATAAAATATGAAGTAAAGACAAGGTCGCAGGCGGCCAGCCTTCTAACAGAAATCCCCTACATCGATATTGTAATTGCCCTCGGGAAATTTATAAAGGTGGCCCTGAGTGCATCGAGAGCCAAAGAATAACATGTAGTACTGTATGGATTTTAGTGGAATGAAATTGTTTGGTGTAGTAAGAATGTGAATAGGTTTTAATATACAAAATAAGTTTTAAGATAATTGTAATTTTACAGACTTTTTGTACTTTAGATAATGGTGTGTATGATCTTTTTAATGGACAAGTTTTTAAAAATAAGTGTATGAATTTATGGTGCATACTCCATTCCGTGTTATGTTCACTGTATTGTTTAAAGACTATGGTCACAATAAACATATATTTTGACTTGACTTGACTTGAGTACCTCTATCTTTCCAATGTAGCCATATGGGACTCTTGCGTTCTCTGCCCAGGCAGACCTGAAATCCTTTCCGCAATTTCTCACCTCTGAGAAAATGTGTCATGGCAGTAAATGAAACCTCACTTTGGAGGAACAATATCCTTAACTGTGTGATATATCCAGCAGAAGTCATCTGGTGAGTTTAAAGGTTACAGTTAGAGTAGTCAGATCAGAAAAAACATTACCCATATGACAGATCCATAACATCTTCTTACCAAGGACCAACATCTTATTACACTGAGATTTTGTACAGCAGCTGTCTTGACGAAAAGAGCTCACAAGCTGCCATTTTAAAGACATGCTTTCTGCTTTTACATTTGTGACTTCCCTCAAGCAATCTAATTCAAATTATTGTTAGAATAGAAATCAAAGTATGTCTAACAATGCACTATTTTACTCTTTAAAGCCTACTCTTTATTATCCTGCATAAAATAAATTCCCTTAGGGTTGACTCCCTCTTGCCCAAAGATGATTTTGTTACATTAAAATTACTTCATAAAGTGGATTAGAATGTGCTTTAAAATGTTTTTAACAGTCAATCACAGACAATAGCTAGGAGTCACCTTGAGGCTACAAGTAATGTTAGAGCTGACTGATTTTTGCTCCTACATTACTGATTGTTGTGGGGGGCACAAGAGAGAAAGCCATGACAGTTGCAACTTGATCAGCTTCATCTGCAGCAAGCCAAGTCACACTTATGCTTAACACTTTAGTAGATCTGACACTAAAAGAGATATCCAGGACTGACAAACAAAGAGTATTTTGCACACCGTATTGCTAGACTGTAAATGGTTTAGATACAATGGGTAGAATATCAAACATCTTCACATTAGCAAAGAGGCCAAGTGCTGCTAGGTCTACCATCCCTATATGTTAAGATGGAGGATCAGGGTTGGTCGTAATAGTTGTTTTAAAACATTTTGAGTGAAAAGACTGGAGCCATAGCCATTGGCATACATGGCTGTGTAATACTCATGCTAATACAGTACATAATGTTGGAAGATATTCCAGGATATTTGTATCTATATTATTAGTGTCATCATTGCGGTAACCTGTCTTAACAACAGAATCCACCCAAAAAGTTTTTTCCAACGGAAAGAAATATTAATCTAGAACTATGGCTCTTGTTCAAATAACTTGATATGCCATGAAGTGCCTCTCCTCCTAAGAGCTGAATAGTGCTGACTTGTTTCTAGATTACACAAGTTGATGGAAGATATATAACTGGGAGTGGCTCATTTCAAGAAGCAATGAAGGAGAGGCTACAGTGTAGTGGTGAGAAGATGCAGAAAAAAAGAAAAGAATCCTTTGCTGCTCCATGACATTGTTCGCATCATGCATGTCAACGGGTGTAGTGGTCTTCACTCCCGTTTATGCCGTGCAAGGGCACGGTGAGTTAGCTAGCCAATATGGTTTAAATGTAACTGTTTTGCTCCTCATACTCACCCATGAACATATTCATGTGAAAGCATGGCTTAAAACTGACACTTGGAAAAAATTGGTTTACTCTGAGCCTAGCTCAGATGACACTAAGGCCAACGTAAGCATTGTGTGGCTTATAAGTCAGATGGTGGTAAAATCAATGACTCGATGGAAATGCATGCTGAGTCTGTAATTGATAATGACCCAATTTTTACTTTATGTTTTATATACTTAAATTGATTTAGAAAACAAACAAACCATTTTACGATGTGATTTTGCATAACATAAAGTTTTAAAAAAAATTCAATCAGTTTAGTAATGTCTTTTTACAACTTTTAATTAATTAAACTGTAAACTGTCTTCCAGCAATCCTATTCCAGTGTCGTCAGAAATCTTTCCTATCGCTAAAGATCTCATATCACTGAGAATCCAACATCAAACAGAAGACTCTTCAAAATAACCAGAAATTGAACAGTATTTTGAAACAGTACTGCTAAAATTCAATTCCTAATGACATCTAAAAGTGGTAAAAGTTCTAATTTCATCAATGTTGATTCTCATTTTTTAATAAATAATAGTGCAGTCAAATACATAATTATGTAAGCCATTAATAGCAAAAACCGAATTGCTTAAAGAACCTAGGATCATAAGAATGCTTTGTTTCTCCATAGAGAAAACCACCTATTTTACTTTACACATAAAAAGTTCACTTACTGACCAATTCAACCCCTCCCCCCTCCCCATTATTTCAGACCTCACTTTAGATGGAATCCCTGTCCCAAAATTGAATTCGGAACATCTCTTGTGGAGAAGTTACAGCATTGGCGACTTTTAGTCTGTTTAAATATTCAGCAAATGTAGTCATACCATATAATTTACTGCTTGAAAGCCTATGTCCATGGGCATAGCTTGGATTAGTATTGCCTTAGACACAAACACAAGATTAATATGTTGCAATGATAATCCTCCAAATAGTGTATTGAATACGACTAATCCTACACACAAAGATATATAGATTTGCCAGTGATACTTAACTGAAGTAACTATAACTTTCGCCATTGCCCTGCACAAAGGTGTCATCAATGATGTTATTTCACAAGTCATGTGTTATGTTAGATCCTAAGCAGTGTGTGACGGGGGTGCAAGTTATAATTACTTCAGTTAACTATAATTGGTGAATTTCTGTTTTTTTTGTTTAAAATGCCCCCTCTCTGAACCCTACACAAGGCCTAAGGGGTATCCTTACCCTGCCCCCCTACATTTTTCTTCCAAAACATGGGGACTGAGTCCCCGAGTCCTAAAATGGGTGCTAAATATTTTTATTTATGTGAGGCAGCCAATTAGATCTTATTGTTTGATGTGCCAGTCCTACTGTACTTCTGTGTCTCGAAATACACATACATTTTGAACCTTGATTTCTCAAAGACTATTGATTGGATTTACATCAAATCACAAAAAGCACACTTTCTGGGTAAAGATATAGCTTTCTGTCAAATTTGGTGTAATTCAGTTTAGCCGTTTTGGCTGTAGCACTGTTCAATCTCCTATGGGAAATTGCAAGGGAAAAGTGTTTTGGGACCCCCCTTTTTCTCAGTCCGTATGGATATGTAAACTTGTAATGATAAATTCCCCAAATTCCTTATAAATTTTTAAGATGACTAAGCAATTACATAGTAAATGTTCAAGAGAGACAATTTCTGCTTTACAATTTCCAAAAAGCTAACTATCAATAATAACAATGAGTTTCTCACGCAAGGAATTGGTAAACTTAATAGTTCTGCGCTTTCTGTATTTTAACCATATAGGGCTAAAAGCAATAGAAACTTCGGTGGGTTTTTTGTTTCTTTAACTAAGCAGAGAAGACAGTACAGGATCAGAAAAGGAAAACAATGTGAGGAAAAAGCATAAGTAATTCTTATTAGCATAGATGTGGTTTAACTGTCAAATATTCTATGCTCTTATATTGATTATCCTGCCTCTAAAATTGATCATTTGATTTTAAAGCAGCATCCTGCATCATGCCGTAAGTATGTAAGTATTTCCTAGCCAGAGATAAGTAAGAGCATCCACAATCCCCTGCTGATGGCATCTTGTAATGCCAGTATTTGGCATTTGCATTTTGGGTGAATCAGAGGAAGTCCTTTTGGGGCTATCATAGCGCACCCAAGTCAATGTTCCTTGTCCCACTTCCTTTCAATATGCTTCGCTATTTCTTTATGACGTGTTTTTCTCATTTACACATGAGGCAGATAGGTTTCTTGGATAAATTCAGATTGACCCAAATTGCAGAGCAAAGAAAGAGAAACAGAGACACAGGGAACATCATTAATGTATAACCATTAATGAGAGGGGATATTCCACTCATGTTATGCAGAAGGAGTAAAGCCACCTTGAAGTTGAAGGGGAGACATGTAAAAAGGCAATTTATGATGATAAGAACTAATATACAAAAGGAACTCTTCTCGCTGAGGTTGGCTGGCATTTTTAATGCTGGTCAAAAATTGTGCTTTGGGCCTTACAATGCTATGTAGAATATGTTATCAGGAGAATGTGAGTTAATTAGGAGACATTTATGTTTAATGCATATAAGAGCATCTGGAGGTGTTGTGGAGCATAGCGATGTATTCACTTGGACACGTAATGGTATGGTTTTTTATGATGCAAGAAGTTGGGCAGGTTTCCAGATGAATACTAGATGTTTTGATTTTATGGCTGATTTGATGACACCCCCAAAAAATGTTTGCCTTTAATTTAGCAAACAATGTTTGATACAATTTGGGGGTTTGATGATCCAGCTTTTGGGAACTCACCTGTTCACAGACATAAGCCACTGAGATAAACTGTCACACGAAATTGTCAACTGCCGATGAAAGTTATTTGCTGGAAAATTGTTAGAACGGTTTCAAAGACAATCATGAAAGACATTTGTGAGCCAGCAGAATGTGAAACGAGGACAAAGAAAGGAAAAATATTCCTTTGGATGATTTATTCAATAGATCTACAAATAGTTTGGCACTCGGGAAAGGAAACTGTTGCTAATATCATCTGGAAAGTTGATCTGTTTCCATATCCTTCAACTAAATACTCACCTGACAGCCGCTGTGGCCAGAGATAAAGACACATTTTATTAAAGTTCTTGTAAAATATATCAGACGAAATATAGGGCGTCATTACGAATGGTTCAGTAATCCAGTATAGGCTGAAAACGGCCATTTACACATGCAGGCTATTCACTTTTTTAATTGCTTTCTACAGTCCTTCATATGTTATCCTCAAGCCACTTTGTTCGACACTTTGTTAAAAAAAACTATGATGCAAGCCTATGGTAGACCTACCCAGAGATTGAACACACTGAGCAGAGATTGTCTCATATGGAGGCAGAGTTACAGGCACACCCTCTGTGTTGCGCCATTAAAACAATGATAATGCCAAATTGTACTACCGCAATAGGCTTTTACATTGGGTTTGCTGATTACTAATAATGAAAGACCCAGATAATTCAAAAATGCTGCTGTCAAACTGTGATCAGACTAACCACTGTCTTCAAAAGAGAGACTACAATCTACCCAGACCAAACTTCACTATCTCCCACCAAGGCTGTATATATGTAAGACCGTTCATCTCACTAATGCCGTACAGAGACATAATCGTTACACGTACAAACATGATTCCAACTTGTATATAACATGATGCCTCTTATAACTTTCAGGCAGCATTTGTTCTATGACAGTGAAACAGGTAGGCCTGGGTTTAGTGCCCATCTCATTGTCGATGAAAGACACAAAGGGGACACGGTTTAAAATAGTTTTAGATGTGCTTGTATGGTTGGCCCTACACGCTTTAATTTTAGATAGTGTGGTATGATATACCATGTCGTACCGTGTCACAGTCACCAGCATGACATATACACCTGATCATCAGCTTCTTGTATAAATCTTAATAGGATATGCATCATGCATGCCAGAAGCACAACAGTGGCATTATGTAGCTTTGTGTATCTGCCTCACAGTCAAGCCCATATATTGGTGTAAATTGATCATCATATTTGGATTTTGGGTGCCACCTCAGAATATTGATTTACAATATTTGAAGCTGGCCAGGAGTGGTTATGTTACATCGTTACATGTATATGTCTTTCCAGCCCTTGTGAAGTCGCGTGCCATAATCCCAATGTGACGAAACACGTGTTGGCGGGAGCAACTTGAATGAACAACAAACCAGCAACGTCACATTAAATTTTGTTGTTTGTTATAATGTATCGCACTATTAATATGTATAAAGAAGTTATTTATGTGTGCCAGGGCATGGTAGCATATTGGGAAGGATCTCTTAGGGGTCTGGTTCGTGGGGTTTAGGATGATTACCCCTTCCCTGAGCACCATAATCTAATAAATGAAAGACAGTGAAATGCAGACCGTTACTAGAGAAGCGCCATTACCACATAGGGCATAATCATCCCGTAAAGAATTCATGATTCCAACTTGCATCTGCTCAAGACCGCTATTCTAACTCTACTTACGCCCTCAGGTCCTCTAATTTAAAACCAGGGGAAGAAGGGATGGATGGCGTGTGTGTAAAGTACCAACTTTTTTAAACTATTGCCAATTATCTACAGACTCAAAACCAGGAGTTACCACCTCTTTCATAAAATCAATTCATAGCTGATCATTACCAAACAACACATAGCTTATTACTAACCCTTCATATGATGACCGACCTGCCTAGACCATACTATGCCTCTGCCTTGCCATTGCAATAGTCTGAAAAAACCTTACAATCCATGTATAAACACATGTCTCTAATTTATTTATAATACATGGGATTCTGCAATCCCTACATAAAAGCCTGTATCTATTTTCTTTATAATCGGCGAGTAGTGACGCACTCAGTCGCTGATTATAAAGAAATGACATCAGAACTTACCTGTATTAATTTTAACTGAACTTAAATAACCTATTACAGCTAAGTTCAGACATCAAAATGCATGCTATCAGAGCCAGCAGCTTAGGTGAAAGGCAGGTCAGGTCATGAAGTATAATATATGCGGCTGTTTATAGAACAAAAACTAAGCACTGGCTGCTTTTCTTTCTTGTGCTCTGTATTTCGGGCTCTATAGTGGCAGCCAGAAAAGAGATATTTATGGCAATATGTTTATTTTTTAGCACTACTTTGGTAATTAAAGAAAAGTTAGAATCTTTCTGCATGATTCTACACATTTCGAACTACTGTGGCATTTTTTTTAAACTGCCTTCTATTAAACTAATTCTAATATCTTTTAGCAACAAATATCTAACAGCTTTTTTGATGTGTTTAATTTTGCACTAGAGGTTCTATTTGTATTCTTTATATTTGCAAACATACTCTCTCATATGAGAGAGCTATGCATCAAAAATGTAAGTGGATTGTGGGAAAGATGATAGGGTCACCATGTATTATATGGGATGAAGTACCCCATGCCGTTCATGATGATGGTATTGCAAGTCGGGTTCATGGAACTCCTCAGGGTCTTGCAATATCATTATAATTCATGGTGGGAGTACTTTATCAAATATATTATGACTTTTCTCTGATCCCACAAACGGTCTCCTTGTTCATGCAATTGCAACAGGCCAATTCTGGCTGTACCAATTGATGTCTTGCTGGTCTTTTCACCATCAGATTGTTTGATATGTATATAGTGCTATATAAATACCATAAATAAATAATAATAGAATATAAAAAACTCTTAATGTAGCCATTTTAAACATATATTCTGAAAGTTGCAGTTCCATGTTCTGAACAATGAGACTCAATATACATTCATAGGTCAGTAATAATAATATCATTGGTGTTATTAAATAATTTCTACGTGTTTATGTCATAAAGACATTTGTTTTAATGTAGTAAGCTTAGTTTTATTGTAACTGCCAATATGTCTGTATTTCTCCATGCTCACGCTTATAGAGATGTTTGCAAAAGCTCCAACAGTAAGCATTCTGTGAGCTTTTATCTGATATGTTGACCCAATTGAAATCAAGAAAAAAAGTCATTTGAAAGAGGATTTAAAGGATGAGAAAGTATGCACACAAACCGTATGTGATATGTTTTGTTTCCTACACTTGAACACACTCATACCATTCTGGTACCACACTATCTCTATTCAGAGAGAGACAATGGGCAGTGTTAAAGTTTTTCATGTTGTGAAATGTATTTTTGTATCTTGACGTACCAACAGGCCCTTTTCAAGATGTTTCCCCTTGGGTTCTTTTTGTGTTTTCTGTGATTCTTAACCATGCTGTTTCTGCCATGTAGTTATTGAAACTCTATATTTGGAAAGTCTCATTATACAGTGTTTCGTGGAATCATAAACGTTTTCTCATTTTTATAGTTAGGTTTTATTTTGGTGATCATTTAGTATATTAAAATGTGTACATTTCTTAGAATCCTCGGTGGGCCTCACCCGCAATGCACAATCCATGTGCCAGCTGCCATTGTTTTTTTTTATAGATTTTGAAATAGCTGCATGCCAGTTAACAGGAATGGTCCGCCTGTTTCTTACTAAGAACTGTGGTGGCACGAAATCTCTCTACTTAAATTCTTGATGCAACAATACAGGGTCCTTCCCAGGGTAAGGCTGTCTTACAACCACACAACAATCTCTTCTACTTGCCCATTGTTATGTTTTGTTTTACCTATAATGTGCCAGTGAATACAATTACCCTCCTACAGAGAGGCTCATATATGGCTGGCATTTCTTAATATGTTGCATGTCCTCTCCCATTTCCTCCTCGAACTGACAAATGACCTATATACCAAAAATGATAGATGTGCCCACTGCGATTTTAAACCTATGACTTCCTACACAACTTGTAAGGACCACTGGGAACCGACTGACTCGGTGACATGCTGTAGTGTAGTCTAAAAGTAAACTTACTGAAACCGAAAACTGTTCAATATCAATTCTTCAGTATTAACTTTCACTTCCTCGTGAAGCACCAGAGGCCAATCATAATCTGGACGCCCTCTTTCTAACTGAAACGTGGCTTAGCAAAGTCTCAATTCTGGATATAATTGCCGCCCTACCCACTGCTTTCTGCATGATCAGACATGATCACCAGGGGGGGTGAATGGGGATTGCGATTATTCACAAGTTACAATACCAATGTAAAATGGTGAACCTGGAGATCCCTGACGATGATAGTCTTCTGTTCTCCCTGTCACCATCCAACAACTTTGCTTTGTCAAGAGCTCTAATGCATCACCCCTTAAACCAGTGGGTAATTGGTGCACCCATATCTTAGAGATCCTCTCGCAATATTAAGTGACCTTAACATTCACTTTGATCGCATGGAATGTAATGCAGACTCAAACATTATAAAGGATCTATACAGCTAGATTCATCATAGTCCCGTTTTGCGAGTCTGTAATAGCGATTCATAAGGAATCGCTATTAAGGACTTGCAAAACGGGATTCATGCAGGAAATGCAAAAAATATTGCAATTCCTACATCTTCCTTATTTGCGAATAGGAATGAATGGGGCCCATAGGAATGAATGGGGAGTTATTCCTTATTTGCAATTAGCAATTTGCTAATCGCAAATAAGGATGCGATTTCAAGGGTGCCAGGGGTGTCCAAAGGACACCCTGTAGCACCCTGAAATGAAATTTTACACAGGTGTTGCGCACACACATGTCAAAAGGACATGTGTGTGTGTAACATGCAACTGAGAAAAATGCACTAAAGTGCTTTTTTCTATTTTTTCGCTATTTACCACGAAGTCAGACTTCGTGGTAAATAGCTGCCAAATATTGCAAATTCGCAATATAAAATTGGTTAATGAATTGCATTTAAGGAATCTCAAATAGAGATTCCTTAAATGCTATTCCTCGCACAATTGCGAATTCTATAATAGCGAGTATTGCATTTGGGATGATGAATCCCAAATGCAATAATTGCGCTCGCAAAGGGCCAGATTCTCAGAATCCGGCCCTTTGCGAGCCGATTTTCGTTTCATGAATCTGGCCGTAAGCTAATTAATAGTGTGCCTACACATAGGCCTGGACATCTGCTCAACCCCCGTTTTAAAAGCGGGAGGACATGAAACCTGGTTCCTCAATTCCCTTGATGTGGTCGGACCATTTTGCAGTTACTTTCTACTTTGATATCCCTTCAACACCCAGAATCCCGGAACCTGGCATATGTTCAACAATGAGGAACTGGTCTAAAATGGAGGTACCCGACTTGAACTTCAGGTTAAAGACCAGTTGCCTAGTTATGAGTCATGCAGTGAAGGCGGACTCATCCACCTTTGATGAATGCCTCAAATCATCTATTTATGCTGGGTTACCTTTAACCCAAGTCACGCATCAGAGAACACTCCTTCCAGCGCTATGGTTTAGCGAAGCTCTGTGCAAAGAAAAAAAGCAGTGCAAACACCTGGAAAAAATGTAGCGAAAAGCCTATGCTGAAATTGACAAAACAGTCGACAAACAAGCGTTGAAGGGCTATCACTAAAACTGTTGTACTTCTAGAGCTACTTTTTTATCAGACAAAATTAATAAAGCTCGACGTAGCCTGAAAACTCTTGTTCAAGTGGTTAAAAGCCTATCTTTTATACACTCAATTTAAAAAGCTACCTTATTATCGAGACTGGCTTTCAGTAACTCATAGAATACTCTTCAAAACACTTTGACCCAGAAAACCATTTATGGCAGGAGAAAATTGATCCTGAATTCCTTGATAAATTCGATACAAACCTAACTGTATCTTAGGTCCACCTTTAGATGTTTGTTCTTGGAATTCCTATTTAAAAATAACATAGCTTGAAGGAAAATCCTATCCATTCCTGGTGGCACACACCCGGAACAATCTACCAGACCTCTTCCAATGGATTACTGACATAAGAATCTTCAGAAAAAGCCTTCAAATTCAACTTTTTGCTTAAGCCCGCTGTCTTTTTATTATTTTTCTTGTTGCTTTTCAGGCTTACTTCTTTAGCATTCATTCATTATTGGGGGAAATTGGGTTACTGGTTGACTGCGGTGTGAGTCCTGGTCAAGGAGCACCCACAATCCTAGTCAGGGTAAGGCACAAGGAAACCCTATATTAACCTGTGCTCAACCCCCTGATAGCTTCGAACAAGCAGTCAGGCTTAACTTAGAGGCTATGAGAAAAGTATTTCTGTAACACTTCAAACAACAAAACTGTGAAAATACCACACAAAAAGAATCTCACACCAGGTTAGTAAAATAAAGTCGAATGTAATAAAAACACAAGACTGAAATGACAAAAATCCAATCAGTAGAACCAGAGATATGAATTTTTAAAGAAAAAAGTGAATATACCGCCAAAAAGCATAAAGTGCCAACTCAGGATATCTGGTCGCGCTGGACCAGGTTAAAGTCAAAAGTTTAGGCTGACCGTGATGGAGCACTGGGTGGATACCAGCCTAGGATTTCTTTTTTTCACCGAAGTTTTATACAGCACGAACTTGACCAGAAATTGGGTATCAGAGCGCTTTACATGAGCACTAGTTGCATTACATGAAGACACATAAATTTTTTTTAGGCACGGGGAGATTAAGTGATTTTCCCAGAATCACAGAACGTTGAGGCTCATTGCCGAGACCCGAACGCGATTCCCCAGATTTGAGGTCGACCGACCCTAGCCGTTAGGCTACATCCTTTCCTCCTCTTAATACCGTTGAAGTATTACCTTCTCAAGTTTTGTGGCAAGAGTGGCGTTCCCGTCGGAGAGGGTCATGAGGAGCAAAGGCAATTGTCGCAGGAGGCTGTTGGCAAGGGGCAAAGAGCATGCCAGGCATCGCGGACGAGTGGGCTGAAGCTTTGCGGTCCCCCGCGAACGGTCGATGCTGCAGTGCGAAGATACAGCAGGGTGGCGCTCCGCAATGATTTTTAGTGTGGTTTGCGTGGTCTCGTGTGAATGGGCTTGCTTGCGATCGCAAAAAGACCAAAAGTTTGAGTAAAGCTCACTGAGCCACACCAAGGGTCCAGAACCTGAGGGGCACCACTTGGGGGTGGGGGGGGCAGAAACTCGATGAAGCTTGGTCCAGGAGCTGGAGAAAGAGCCTTCTATGTCCCTAAAGCTCACATCAGGAGTCCAGCAGATTAGCCCCTGGAGTCACTCTGGGTTCCTGGGTTAAAAATTAAGTTGCATGTTTAGTTCTTTTTCCCCAGGCAAGAAATGAAATGAAATGAAATGAAATGACAAGGGTTCTTGTAAAGTGAATGGCTACCCGGCAGTGTCCCAACACTGATCAATAATAAGGAAAGAAAGAAAAGATTACGGGAAGAGCCATGTCTTCAGATGCCTTTGGAAAATAGGATGGTTGGGTTCTCCACGAAGGTGCAATGGGAGAGAATTCCAAAGCTTGGGGGCATTGTACGAAAAAAGCCTGCCCCCACTTCTAGCTTTTCTGATTCTGGGGACTACAGCTGGGTGAAGTGCGTCTCAACGAAGGTTCCTGGAGGCTTTATGCAGACGAATCAGAGCTTTGGTGACGGGAGGACCATTCCCTTCTAGGGATTTATGGGCAATACACAAGGCCTTGAAGTGGACTCTTTCCTGAACCGGGAGCCAGTGCAGGGAACGAATAGCAGGGTTTGCGGAGCAGCTGTGACTGGGGTAGCAGGTTAGCACAGCAGGGCAGCAGGGCAGCAGTTCCTTTAGAGCAGCAGTCTAGCAGCGTGGCAGTCCTTGTAGCAGCAGAACAGTCGTTCCTCCTGGCAGAGCATCCACAGAGTGTACTGAAGCGTGGTGTCTGAGATCCAGTATTTATACCCAGTGTGCCTTTGAAGTGGGGGAGAAGCTTCTAGAGGTTTCCTTTTGAAGTCCCCAGGCATCCTGCCTTCCCTGCCCTAGCTCCAAACTAACTAGAGTGGGCATGCAACCCTTTGTGAGGAGGCAGGACACAGTCTATTTAGGTGTAAGTGGGGCTGTGCCCAGCTCTTCCATCTCTCCTGCCTGTGATGGCCTATTCAGGCACACCTAAATTCCCTATTGTGTGTGACTGTCTATGAGGAATACATAAAGCTCATCTGTCAGCTACACCCAGTCATGTGACCAGAGACAGCCTACAGGTACTAAATGGCAAAGGAAAGAAAATGCCAACTTTCTAAAAGTGGCATTTTCAGAATTATAATTTAAAATCCAACTTTACCATAATTTAGGATTTTGAATTAGGATTCCAAAAAGGAAATGGTTACCTATTCCTATTAGAAAATTACAATTATAAAATGTAATAAGGATATTCTTTGAGGTAGGCCTTGTAGCAGTGGAAAATGATTTGAAAAGTTTTTCACCACCAGGATATGTAAAGCTTAAAAGTGCATGTCTTACTTTTTAAATTAATTGCACCCTTCCCTCTGGGCTGTCCAGGACCTACACTAGGGCTAACTTATGTATTAAAAAGGAAGGTTTGGTCCGAGCAAAAGGTTTATTTTGCTAGGTCAACATGGCAGTTTAAAACTGCATGCACACATGTAGCAATGGCAGGTCTGAGACATGTTTAAAGGGCTACTTAAGTGGGTGGCACAATCAGTGCTTCAGACCCACTAGTAGTATTTCATTTACAAGCTGGGCACATACAGTGCCACTTTACTAAGGATTTATAAGTATGTTAAAAATGCCAATTGAATATAAGCCAATGTTAGCATGTTTAGAGGAGAGAGCACATACACTGTAGCACTGGTTAGCAGTGGTAAAGTGTAGAGAGCCCTAAAGCCAGCAAAAATGAGTTCAGGAAAAATGGAAGAGGAAGGGAAAAAGTTTTGGAGAAGACCACCCTAAGATTGACAGCTCTAACAATTATATTTACTGCTTGAGAGTACTGAAGGGTAAAAGGCTTAAACAAAGAACATGTTTTCTTTCCAGATAATAATCATTACATGGCAAGGTTAAAATACAAAAGTTACAAGGGAAATAAGCATTGGCAAGGCCAATAGGTCTGCATGAGGAATGCAAGTGCCTTTGTGTCTTGCTGGGTTTAGGCTGTCAATAAGTGAATATATATACATGTCCTCTATCACTCATGTTTGAACTCATACGTGCATCCATCCATCCACTGACTCATTCTTGCATCTACCCTCTGACAAATTCACAATAAAACACACTGAATCTCAACTCAATATGTAAAATCAAGTAATAATGTAAAGTAAATTAGAATAATACATGTCAAAACCATGCTGTCATCTAAATACTGCGGGAATATGCTTGCAATAGTGAAACTAAACATAGCAGTGGGTGCCCTTCTTGCAGTGGTATTGTATACAGTCTATCATTGTTTTCAAATTCCAGCATGTCCGCCATGTTTAGAAGCAATGTTTTGGCCATCTTGGAATGATAAAATCTTTGAAATTTGATATTGGTGAGAGGGGTTGGCCTAACGGCTAAGGCGCTCGACCTCGGACCTGGGGATTTGGGTTCGAGTCTCGGTAACGACGCCAATAACCCCCTGTGATTCTGGGCAAATCACTTAATCTCCCCATGCCTAAAAAAAAAAAAAAAAATGAAAGTGTGTCCTCATGTAACGTAACTGGTGCTATGTAAAGCGCTCTGATAACTGATTCAGTTCGGTTCTAGTCCGCGCTATATAAAACTCTACAAACAAAACAAACAATATTGATTGCATGGTTTAGAGGAAGTGGACATGCAGGTTGTAGTGTACTCTGGATAAAAAGAGCGGCAAGCATGCAGCCCTTTAGCACTGCCTGGGAGCTGTAGCATCCTCTTGAGAAAAATGACACTAAGATGAAGAGAAGGAAAGAAATGAAAGAGGAACTATAAAATGAGGATGAAAACCAAAGAACTGTCCAACCAGCACTGACACTGAAGTGTGCTCATTTCCAGATGCATGTGTACATGATCATTAACAGAGCAAGAGAGTCAATGAAAGATGCAGACTCAACTATTACCCGATGCAGTCATGGATGGAAGCATACATATTTATGCATATTACCCAGTGGCGGTCACTACTGGCCAGTTATTGTTAGGATCGTGTTTCCATAGAAAATGCATGTTATGTTCTGATTATACCTTTGGTGCAGTTTGACGAATCTTTATAGAAACTTCCATCCTCCGATTTTGTTTCACCTTAGCTACTTCCTGGAAAGTTTCGGGGGGATCCATCAAGCACGGCCCAAGAAAATGAGGGGCTCCCAACATGTGTTTCCCAGTTAATTTTTTCATAGGAACTTTAGATACAGCTGCAGCCAAAACTGCTGAATGGATTTACACCAAATTTGATAGAAAGCTAAATCCTGGTCCAGAAAGAGTGCTTTGTGATTTGGTGTAAATCTCTTTAGTTGTTTTTGAGCAATATCTCTGCATATACCATGCAGCACAGAATCAACAATCAAAAATCAGTTCTCTTAGAGAGATCAGATTGTTTGCCATCATAGCAGCAATGATGTAGAAGCAACCATCTTAGGACTCAGGACTCAGGACTCAGTCCCAAGTCCTAAAAAAGAAAAAATTAAAAAGACATAAGGGGCAGAGTAGGAATACTCTGACAACCTAGTCCTGGTTTTGGGGTCCCAGAGGAACTCTGCCTGGGGTCCAAAACTTTTTTTTATGATTTTTCCACAAATTAGTGGAGAATCCAAAAATCTGTGATAATTTTTTTTTTCAAACACAGGCTCCTGCCCAATAAAAAATAATACCCCTGGGGTGGGCCAGGACCTGGGGGGGGGGGTCACATATATCATTTAGATGGATGCCGCTCTCCCCAAGCCTCTAACAGACCCCGGAGACCCCATCTCCAGGGGACGATATTTGAATGAAACTTGAAAAGGCCCCAGAAACCCCATCCCCTAGGCCCCAACACAACTTAAAAGGAAGGACGGGCCATGTGGTCCACCTTACTGAGCCTCTTAAGGCATGGGGACCCCATCCCCTGGGGCCGCCTCAAAGACTGTGTCCCAGGAGCCCACACCCAGGTCACAGTAGTTTCCCTGCTCACATCAGTGCGGGTAGGGGAACATATTAAAAATGTTCACGCAGGTAGCTCACTTCTGTATCCCTGCCCGCACTCCAGCAGGCAG